>NW_027042994.1:0-600000 GCF_036013475.1 Columba livia | reverse complement strand
AGAAGAGACGAGGAGACGAGACGAGGAGAAGAGACGAGACGAGGAGACGAGACGAGGAGAAGAGACGAGACGAGGAGACGAGACGAGGAGAAGAGACGAGACGAGGAGACGAGACTAGGAGAAGAGACGAGGAGAACAGACGAGACGAGGAGAACAGACGAGACGAGGAGAACAGACGAGACGAGGAGAAGAGACGAGACGAGGAGAAGAGACGAGACGAGGAGAAGAGACGAGACGAGGAGAAGAGACGAGACGAGGAGAAGAGACGAGACGAGGAGAAGAGAAGAGACCAGGAGAAGAGAAGAGACCAGGAAAAGAGAAGAGACCAGGAGAAGAGACGAGGAGAAGAGAAGACACCAGGAGAAGAGACCAGGAGACGAGACGAGACCAGGAGACGAGACGAGACCAGGAGACGAGACGAGACCAGGAGAAGAGACGAGACCAGGAGAAGAGACCAGGAGAAGAGACAAGACCAGGAGAAGAGACCAGGAGAAGAGACGAGACCACGAGAAGAGACGAGACCAGGAGAAGAGACGAGACCAGGAGAAGAGACGAGACCAGGAGAAGAGACGAGACCAGGAGACGAGACGAGACCAGGAGACGAGACGAGACGAGGAGACGAGACGAGACGAGGAGAAGAGACGAGACGAGGAGAAGAGACAAGGTGAAGAGACGAGGTGAAGAGACGAGGAGAAGAGACGAGGAGTAGAGACGAGACGAGGAGAAGAGACGAGACGAGGAGAAGAGACGAGACGAGGAGAAGAGACGAGACGAGGAGAAGAGACGAGACGAGGAGAAGAGACGAGACGAGGAGAAGAGACGAGACCAGGAGAAGAGACGAGACCAGGAGAAGAGACCAGGAGAAGAGAAGAGACCAGGAGAAAAGAAGAGACCAGGAGACGAGACGAGGAGAAGAGACGAGACGAGGAGAAGAGACGAGACGAGGAGACGAGACGAGGAGACGAGACGAGGAGACGAGACGAGGAGACGAGACGAGGAGACGAGACGAGGAGACGAGACGAGGAGACGAGACGAGACGAGGAGAAGAGACGAGGAGAAGAGACGAGACGAGGAGAAGAGACGAGACGAGGAGAAGAGACGAGACGAGGAGAAGAGACGAGACGAGGAGAAGAGACGAGACGAGGAGAAGAGACGAGACGAGGAGCAGAGAAGAGACCAGGAGAAGAGAAGAGACCAGGAGAAGAGAAGAGACCAGGAGAAGAGAAGAGACCAGGAGAAGAGACGAGGAGAAGAGAAGACACCAGGAGAAGAGACCAGGAGAATAGACGAGACCAGGAGACGAGACGAGACCAGGAGACGAGACGAGATCATGAGAAGAGAGGAGACCAGGAGAAGAGACGAGACCAGGAGAAGAGACCAGGAGAAGAGAAGAGACCAGGTGAAGAGACCAGGAGAAGAGAAGAGACCAGGAGAAGAGAAGAGACCAGGAGAAGAGACGAGACCAGGAGAAGAGACGAGACCAGGAGAAGAGACGAGACCAGGAGACGAGACCAGGAGACGAGACCAGGAGAAGAGGCGAGACCAGGAGAAGAGGCGAGACCAGGAGAAGAGGCGAGACCAGGAGAAGAGACCAGGAGAAGAGACTAGACCAGGAGAAGAGACTAGACCAGGAGAAGAGACGAGACCAGGAGAAGAGACGAGACCAGGAGAAGAGACGAGACCAGGAGAAGAGACCAGGAGAAGAGAAGAGACCAGGAGAAGAGAAGAGACCAGGAGAAGAGACCAGGAGAAGAGACGAGACGAGGAGAAGACAAGAGACCAGGAGAAGAGAAGAGACCAGGAGAAGAGAAGAGACCAGGAGAAGAGACCAGGAGAAGAGAAGAGACCAGGAGAAGAGAAGAGACCAGGAGAAGAGAAGAGACCAGGAGAAGAGACGAGACCAGGAGAAGAGACGAGACCAGGAGAAGAGACGAGACCAGGAGAAGAGACGCGACCAGGAGAAGAGACGCGACCAGGAGAAGAGACCAGGAGAAGAGACCAGGAGAAGAGACGAGACCAGGAGAAGAGACCAGGAGAAGAGACCAGGAGAAGAGAAGAGACCAGGAGAAGAGACCAGGAGAAGAGACCAGGAGAAGAGAAGGGACCAGGAGAAGAGACCAGGAGAAGAGAAGAGACCAGGAGAAGAGAAGAGACCAGGAGAAGAGAAGAGACCAGGAGAAGAGAAGAGACAAGGAGAAGAGACGAGACCAGGAGAAGAGACGAGACCAGGAGAAGAGACGAGACCAGGAGACGAGACCAGGAGACGAGACCAGGAGAAGAGGCGAGACCAGGAGAAGAGGCGAGACCAGGAGAAGAGGTGAGACCAGGAGAAGAGACCAGGAGAAGAGACTAGACCAGGAGAAGAGACGAGACCAGGAGAAGAGACGAGACCAGGAGAAGAGACGAGACCAGGAGAAGAGACGAGACCAGGAGAAGAGACCAGGAGAAGAGAAGAGACCAGGAGAAGAGAAGAGACCAGGAGAAGAGAAGAGACCAGGAGACGAGACGAGGAGAAGAGACCAGGAGAAGAGAAGAGACCAGGAGAAGAGACCCGGAGAAGAGACGAGACGAGGAGAAGAGAAGAGACCAGGAGACGAGACCAGGAGAAGAGACGAGACCAGGAGAAGAGACGAGACCAGGAAAGAGACTAGGAGAAGAGAAGAGACCAGGAGAAAAGAAGAGACCAGGAGAAGAGAAGAGACCAGGAGAAGAGCCGAGACCAGGAGAAGAGACGAGACCAGGAGAAGAGACGAGACCAGGAGAAGAGACCAGGAGAAGAGAAGAGACCAGGAGAAGAGAAGAGACCAGGAGAAGAGAAGAGACCAGGAGAAGAGACGAGACCAGGAGAAGAGACGAGACCAGGAGAAGAGACGAGACCAGGAGACGAGACCAGGAGACGAGAGCAGGAGAAGAGACGAGACCAGGAGAAGAGACCAGGAGAAGAGACGAGACCAGGAGAAGAGACCAGGAGAAGAGACCAGGAGAAGAGACGAGACCAGGAGAAGAGACGAGACCAGGAGAAGAGACCAGGAGAAGAGAAGAGAGCAGGAGAAGAGAAGAGAGCAGGAGAAGAGAAGAGACCAGGAGAAGACCAGAGACCAGGAGAAGAGACCAGGAGAAGAAAAGAGACCAGGAGAAGAGACCAGGAGAAGAGACCAGGAGAAGAGACGAGACCAGGAGAAGAGACGAGACCAGGAGAAGTGACGAGACCAGGAGAAGTGACGAGACCAGGAGAAGAGAAAAGACCAGGAGAAGAGAAGAGACCAGGAGAAGAGAAGAGACCAGGAGAAGAGAAGAGACCAGGAGAAGAGAAGAGACCAGGAGAAGAGACCAGTAGAAGAGAAGAGACCAGGAGAAGAGAAGAGACCAGGAGAAGAGAAGAGACCAGGAGAAGAGAAGAGACCTGGAGAAGAGACGAGACCAGGAGAAGAGACGAGACCAGGAGAAGAGACGAGACCAGGAGAAGAGACGAGACCAGGAGAAGAGACCAGGAGAAGAGACGAGACCAGGAGAAGAGACGAGACCAGGAGAAGAGACGAGACCAGGAGAAGAGACCAGGAGAAGAGAAGAGACCAGGAGAAGAGAAGAGACCAGGAGAAGACAAGAGACCAGGAGAAGACAAGAGACCAGGAGAAGAGACCAGGAGAAGAGACGAGACCAGGAGAAGAGACGAGACCAGGAGAAGAGAAGAGACCAGGAGACGAGACCAGGAGAAGAGACGAGACCAGGAGAAGAGACGAGACCAGGAGAAGAGACGAGACCAGGAGAAGAGAAGACACCAGGAGAAGAGACCAGGAGAAGTGAAGAGACCAGGAGAAGAGAAGAGACCAGGAGAAGAGAAGAGACCATTAGAAGAGACGACACCAGGCGAAGAGACGAGACCAGGAGAAGAGACGAGACCAGGAGAAGAGACGCGACCAGGAGAAGAGACCAGGAGAAGAGACCAGGAGAAGAGACGAGACCATGAGAAGAGACCAGGAGAAGCGACCAGGAGAAGGGACCAGGAGAAGAGACCAGGAGAAGAGATGAGACCAGGAGAAGAGACGAGACCAGGAGAAGAGAAGAGACCGGGAGAAGAGACGAGACCGGGAGAAGAGACCAGGAGAAGAGACGAGACCAGGAGAAGAGAAGAGACCAGGAGAAGAGACGAGGAGAAGAGACCAGGAGAAGAGACCAGGAGAAGAGACGAGACCTGGAGAAGAGACGAGACCTGGAGAAGAGACGAGACCTGGAGAAGAGACGAGACCAGGAGAAGAGACGAGACCAGGAGAAGAGACGAGACCAGGAGACGAGACGTGGAGAAGAGACGAGACGAGGAGAAGAGACGAGACGAGGAGAAGAGACGAGGAGAAGAGATGAGACCAGGAGAAGAGACGAGACCAGGAGAAGAGACGAGACCAGGAGAAGAGACGAGACCACGAGAAGAGACGAGACCAGGAGAAGAGACCAGGAGAAGAGAAGAGACCAGGAGAAGAGACCAGGAGACGAGACCAGGAGAAGAGACCAGGAGACGAGACCAGGAGAAGAGACGAGACCAGGAGAAGAGACGAGACCAGGAGAAGAGACGAGACGAGGAGAAGAGACCAGGAGAAGAGACGAGACCAGGAGAAGAGACGAGACCAGGAGAAGAGAAGAGACCAGGAGAAGAGACCAGGAGAAGAGACCAAGACAAGAGACCAGGAGAAGAGACCAGGAGAAGAGACCAGGATAAGAGACCAGGAGAAGAGACCAGGAGAATAGACCAGGAGAAGAGAAGAGACCAGGAGAAGAGAAGAGGCCAGGAGAAGAGAAGAGGCCAGGAGAAAAGAAGAGGCCAGGAGAAGAGACGAGACGAGGAGAAGAGACGAGACGAGGAGAAGAGACGAGACGAGGAGAAGAGACGAGACGAGGAGAAGAGACGAGACGAGGAGACGAGACGAGCAGAAGAGACGAGACGAGGAGACGAGTCGAGGAGACGAGACGAGGAGACGAGACGAGGAGACGAGACGAGGAGACGAGACGAGGAGAAGAGACGAGGAGAAGAGACGAGGAGAAGAGACGAGGAGAAGAGACGAGGAGAAGAGACGAGACGAGGAGAAGAGACGAGACGAGGAGAAGAGACGAGACGAGGAGAAGAGACGAGACGAGGAGAAGAGACGAGACGAGTAGAAGAGACGAGACGAGTAGAAGAGACGAGACGAGTAGAAGAGACGAGACGAGTAGAAGAGACGAGACCAGGAGAAGAGAAGAGACCAGGAGAAGAGACCAGGAGAAGAGAAGACACCAGGAGAAGAGACCAGGAGAAGAGACGAGACCAGGAGACGAGACGAGACCAGGAGACGAGACGAGACCAGGAGACGAGACGAGACCAGGAGAAGAGAAGAGACCAGGAGAAGAGACCAGGAGAAGAGAAGAGACCAGGAGAAGAGAAGAGACCAGGAGAAGAGAAGAGACCAGGAGAAGAGAAGAGACCAGGAGAAGAGACGAGACCAGGAGAAGAGACGAGACCAGGAGATGAGACCAGGAGATGAGACCAGGAGAAGAGACGAGACCAGGAGAAGAGACGAGACCAGGAGAAGAGACGAGACCAGGAGAAGAGACCAGGAGAAGAGAAGAAGAGAAGAGACCAGGAGAAGAGACCAGGAGAATAGACCAGGAGAAGAGAAGAGACCAGGAGAAGAGAAGAGACCAGGAGAAGAGAAGAGGCCAGGAGAAGAGAAGAGGCCAGGAGAAGAGAAGAGGCCAGGAGAAAAGAAGAGGCCAGGAGAAGAGACGAGACGAGGAGAAGAGACGAGACGAGGAGAAGAGACGAGACGAGGAGACGAGACGAGGAGACGAGACGAGGAGACGAGACGAGGAGAAGAGACGAGGAGACGAGACGAGGAGACGAGACGAGGAGAAGAGACGAGGAGAAGAGACGAGGAGAAGAGACGAGGAGAAGAGACGAGGAGAAGAGACGAGGAGAAGAGACGAGGAGAAGAGACGAGGAGAAGAGACGAGACGAGACGAGGAGAAGAGACGAGACGAGTAGAAGAGACGAGACGAGTAGAAGAGACGAGACGAGTAGAAGAGACGAGACGAGTAGAAGAGACGAGACCAGGAGAAGAGAAGAGACCAGGAGAAGAGAAGAGACCAGGAGAAGAGACCAGGAGAAGAGAAGACACCAGGAGAAGAGACCAGGAGACGAGACGAGACCAGGAGACGAGACGAGACCAGGAGACGAGACGAGACCAGGAGACGAGACGAGACCAGGAGAAGAGACGAGACTAGGAGAAGAGAAGAGACCAGGAGAAGAGAAGAGACCAGGAGAAGAGACCAGGAGAAGAGAAGAGACCAGGAGAAGAGAAGAGACCAGGAGAAGAGAAGAGACCAGGAGAAGAGAAGAGACCAGGAGAAGAGACGAGACCAGGAGATGAGACCAGGAGAAGAGACGAGACCAGGAGAAGAGACGAGACCAGGAGAAGAGACGAGACCAGGAGAAGAGACGAGACCAGGAGAAGAGACGAGACAAGGAGAAGAGAAGAGACCAGGAGAAGAGACCAGGAGAAGAGACGAGACTAGGAGAAGAGACGAGACTAGGAGAAGAGACGAGACTAGGAGAAGAGACGAGACCAGGAGACGAGACCAGGAGACGAGACCAGGAGAAGAGACCAGGAGAAGAGAAGAGATCAGGAGAAGAGACCAGGAGAAGAGAAGAGACCTGGAGAAGAGAAGAGACCAGCAGAAGAGACCAGGAGAAGAGAAAAGGAGAAGAGAAGAGACCAGGAGAAGAGACCAGGAGAAGAGACGAGACCAGGAGAAGAGACGAGACCAGGAGAAGAGACGAGACCAGGAGAAGGGACGAGACCAGGAGAAGAGAAGAGACCAGGAGAAGAGACCAGGATAAGAGACCACGAGAATAGAAGAGACCAGGAGAAGAGACCAGGAGAAGAGACGAGACCAGGAGAAGAGAAGAGACCAGGAGACGACACCAGGAGAAGAGAAGAGACCAGGAGAAGAGACGAGACCAGGAGAAGAGAAGAGACCAGGAGACGACACCAGGAGAAGAGACGAGACCAGGAGAAGAGACGAGACCAGGAGAAGAGACGCGACCAGGAGAAGAGACCAGGAGAAGGGACCAGGAGAAGAGACCAGGAGAAGAGACGAGACCAGGAGAAGAGACGGGACCAGGAGAAGAGACGGGACCAGGAGAAGAGACGAGACCAGGAGAAGAGACGAGACCAGGAGAAGAGACCAGGAGAAGAGACCTGGAGAAGAGACCAGGAGAAGAGAAGAGACCAGGAGAAGAGACCAGGAGAAGAGAAGAGACCAGGAGAAGAGAGGAGACCAGGAGAAGAGACGAGACCAGGAGAAGAGACGAGACCGGGAGAAGAGACGAGACCGGGAGAAGAGACGAGACGAGGAGAAGAGACGAGACGAGGAGAAGAGACGAGACCAGGAGAAGAGACCAGGAGAAGAGACCAGGAGAAGAGACGAGACCATGAGAAGAGACCAGGAGAAGCGACCAGGAGAAGAGACCAGGAGAAGAGACCAGGAGAAGAGACGAGACCAGGAGACGAGACGTGGAGAAGAGACGAGACGAGGAGAAGAGACGAGACGAGGAGAAGAGACGAGGAGAAGAGATGAGACCAGGAGAAGAGACGAGACCAGGAGAAGAGACGAGACCAGGAGAAGAGACGAGACCACGAGAAGAGACGAGACCAGGAGAAGAGACCAGGAGAAGAGAAGAGACCAGGAGACGAGACCAGGAGACGAGACCAGGAGACGAGACCAGGAGAAGAGACCAGGAGACGAGACCAGGAGAAGAGACGAGACCAGGAGAAGAGACGAGACCAGGAGAAGAGACCAGGAGAAGAGACGAGACCAGGAGAAGAGAAGAGACCAGGAGAAGAGAAGAGACCAGGAGAAGAGACCAGGAGAAGAGACCAGGAGAAGAGACCAGGAGAAGAGACCAGGATAAGAGACCAGGAGAAGAGACCAGGAGAATAGACCAGGAGAAGAGAAGAGACCAGGAGAAGAGAAGAGGCCAGGAGAAGAGAAGAGGCCAGGAGAAAAGAAGAGGCCAGGAGAAGAGACGAGACGAGGAGAAGAGACGAGACGAGGAGAAGAGACGAGACGAGGAGAAGAGACGAGACGAGGAGACGAGACGAGGAGAAGAGACGAGACGAGGAGACGAGTCGAGGAGACGAGACGAGGAGACGAGACGAGGAGACGAGACGAGGAGAAGAGACGAGGAGAAGAGACGAGGAGAAGAGACGAGGAGAAGAGACGAGACGAGGAGAAGAGACGAGACGAGGAGAAGAGACGAGACGAGGAGAAGAGACGAGACGAGGAGAAGAGACGAGACGAGGAGAAGAGACGAGACGAGGAGAAGAGACGAGACGAGGAGAAGAGACGAGACGAGTAGAAGAGACGAGACGAGTAGAAGAGACGAGACGAGTAGAAGAGACGAGACCAGGAGAAGAGACGAGACCAGGAGAAGAGAAGAGACCAGGAGAAGAGACCAGGAGAAGAGAAGACACCAGGAGAAGAGACCAGGAGAAGAGACGAGACCAGGAGACGAGACGAGACCAGGAGACGAGACGAGACCAGGAGACGAGACGAGACCAGGAGACGAGACGAGACCAGGAGAAGAGAAGAGACCAGGAGAAGAGACCAGGAGAAGAGAAGAGACCAGGAGAAGAGAAGAGACCAGGAGAAGAGAAGAGACCAGGAGAAGAGACGAGACCAGGAGAAGAGACGAGACCAGGAGAAGAGACGAGACCAGGAGATGAGACCAGGAGATGAGACCAGGAGAAGAGACGAGACCAGGAGAAGAGACGAGACCAGGAGAAGAGACGAGACCAGGAGAAGAGACCAGGAGAAGAGAACAAGAGAAGAGACCAGGAGAAGAGACCAGGAGAATAGACCAGGAGAAGAGAAGAGACCAGGAGAAGAGAAGAGACCAGGAGAAGAGAAGAGACCAGGAGAAGAGAAGAGGCCAGGAGAAGAGAAGAGGCCAGGAGAAAAGAAGAGGCCAGGAGAAGAGACGAGACGAGGAGAAGAGACGAGACGAGGAGAAGAGACGAGACGAGGAGACGAGACGAGGAGACGAGACGAGGAGACGAGACGAGGAGACGAGACGAGGAGAAGAGACGAGGAGACGAGACGAGGAGAAGAGACGAGGAGAAGAGACGAGGAGAAGAGACGAGGAGAAGAGACGAGGAGAAGAGACGAGACGAGGAGAAGAGACGAGACGAGGAGAAGAGACGAGACGAGTAGAAGAGACGAGACGAGTAGAAGAGACGAGACGAGTAGAAGAGACGAGACCAGGAGAAGAGAAGAGACCAGGAGAAGAGAAGAGACCAGGAGAAGAGAAGAGACCAGGAGAAGAGAAGAGACCAGGAGAAGAGACGAGACCAGGAGATGAGACCAGGAGACGAGACCAGGAGAAGAGACGAGACCAGGAGAAGAGACGAGACCAGGAGAAGAGACGAGACCAGGAGAAGAGACGAGACAAGGAGAAGAGAAGAGACCAGGAGAAGAGACCAGGAGAAGAGACGAGACTAGGAGAAGAGACGAGACTAGGAGAAGAGACGAGACTAGGAGAAGAGACGAGACTAGGAGAAGAGACGAGACCAGGAGAAGAGACGAGACCAGGAGACGAGACCAGGAGACGAGACCAGGAGAAGAGACCAGGAGAAGAGAAGAGATCAGGAGAAGAGACCAGGAGAAGAGAAGAGACCTGGAGAAGAGAAGAGACCAGCAGAAGAGACCAGGAGAAGAGAAAAGGAGAAGAGAAGAGACCAGGAGAAGAGACCAGGAGAAGAGACGAGACCAGGAGAAGAGACGAGACCAGGAGAAGAGACGAGACCAGGAGAAGGGACGAGACCAGGAGAAGGGACGAGACCAGGAGAAGAGAAGAGACCAGGAGAAGAGACCAGGATAAGAGACCACGAGAATAGAAGAGACCAGGAGAAGAGACCAGGAGAAGAGACGAGACCAGGAGAAGAGAAGAGACCAGGAGACGACACCAGGAGAAGAGAAGAGACCAGGAGAAGAGACGAGACCAGGAGAAGAGAAGAGACCAGGAGACGACACCAGGAGAAGAGACGAGACCAGGAGAAGAGACGAGACCAGGAGAAGAGACGCGACCAGGAGAAGAGACCAGGAGAAGGGACCAGGAGAAGAGACCAGGAGAAGAGACGAGACCAGGAGAAGAGACGGGACCAGGAGAAGAGACGAGACCAGGAGAAGAGACGAGACCAGGAGAAGAGACCAGGAGAAGAGACCTGGAGAAGAGACCAGGAGAAGAGAAGAGACCAGGAGAAGAGACCAGGAGAAGAGAAGAGACCAGGAGAAGAGAGGAGACCAGGAGAAGAGACGAGACCAGGAGAAGAGACGAGACCGGGAGAAGAGACGAGACCGGGAGAAGAGACGAGACGAGGAGAAGAGACGAGACGAGGAGAAGAGACGAGACCAGGAGAAGAGACCAGGAGAAGAGACCAGGAGAAGAGACGAGACCATGAGAAGCGACCAGGAGAAGCGACCAGGAGAAGAGACCAGGAGAAGAGACCAGGAGAAGAGACGAGACCAGGAGAAGAGACGAGACCAGGAGAAGAGACGAGACCAGCAGAAGAGACGAGACCAGCAGAAGAGACGAGACCAGCAGAAGAGACGAGACCAGCAGAAGAGACGAGACCAGCAGAAGAGACAGGGAGAAGAGACGAGACCAGGAGAAGAGACGAGACCAGGAGAAGAGACCAGGAGAAGAGAAGAGACGAGGAGAGGAGACGAGACGATGAGAAGAGACGAGACGATGAGAAGAGACGAGACGAGGAGAAGAGACGAGTAGAAGAGACGAGACGAGGAGACGAGAAGAGACGAGGAGACGAGAAGAGACGAGGAGAAGAGACGAGACGAGGAGAAGAGACGATACGAGGAGAAGAGACGAGACGAGGAGAAGAGACGAGACGAGGAGAAGAGACGAGACGAGGAGAAGAGACGAGACGAGGAGAAGAGACGAGACGAGGAGAAGAGACGAGGAGAAGAGACGAGGAGAAGAGACGAGACGAGGAGAAGAGACCAGGTGAAGAGAAGAGACCAGGAGACGAGACCAGGAGAAGAGACGAGACCAGGAGAAGAGACGTGACCAGGAGAAGAGACCAGGAGAAGAGAAGAGACTAGGAGAAGAGAAGAGACCAGGAGAAGAGAAGAGACCAGGAGAAGAGACCAGGAGAAGAGACCGGGAGAAGAGACCAGGAGAAGAGAAGAGACAAGGAGAAGAGACCAGGAGAAGAGACCAGGAGAAGAGACGAGACCAGGAGAAGAGACGGGACCAGGAGAAGAGACGAGACCAGGAGAAGAGACGAGACCAGGAGAAGAGACGAGACCAGGAGAAGAGACCAGGAGAAGAGACCTGGAGAAGAGACCAGGAGAAGAGAAGAGACCAGGAGAAGAGACCAGGAGAAGAGAAGAGACCAGGAGAAGAGAGGAGACCAGGAGAAGAGAAGAGACCAGGAGAAGAGAAGAGACCAGGAAAAGAGACGAGACGAGGAGAAGAGACGAGACGAGGAGAAGAGACGAGACGAGGAGAAGAGACGAGGAGAAGAGACGAGACGAGGAGAAGAGACGAGACGAGGAGAAGAGACGAGACGAGGAGAAGAGACGAGACGAGGAGAAGAGACGAGACGAGTAGAAGAGACGAGACGAGTAGAAGAGACGAGACGAGTAGAAGAGACGAGACCAGGAGAAGAGACGAGACCAGGAGAAGAGAAGAGACCAGGAGAAGAGACCAGGAGAAGAGAAGACACCAGGAGAAGAGACCAGGAGAAGAGACGAGACCAGGAGACGAGACGAGACCAGGAGACGAGACGAGACCAGGAGACGAGACGAGACCAGGAGAAGAGAAGAGACCAGGAGAAGAGACCAGGAGAAGAGAAGAGACCAGGAGAAGAGAAGAGACCAGGAGAAGAGAAGAGACCAGGAGAAGAGACGAGACCAGGAGAAGAGACGAGACCAGGAGAAGAGACGAGACCAGGAGATGAGACCAGGAGATGAGACCAGGAGAAGAGACGAGACCAGGAGAAGAGACGAGACCAGGAGAAGAGACGAGACCAGGAGAAGAGACCAGGAGAAGAGAACAAGAGAAGAGACCAGGAGAAGAGACCAGGAGAATAGACCAGGAGAAGAGAAGAGACCAGGAGAAGAGAAGAGACCAGGAGAAGAGAAGAGACCAGGAGAAGAGAAGAGGCCAGGAGAAGAGAAGAGGCCAGGAGAAAAGAAGAGGCCAGGAGAAGAGACGAGACGAGGAGAAGAGACGAGACGAGGAGAAGAGACGAGACGAGGAGACGAGACGAGGAGACGAGACGAGGAGACGAGACGAGGAGACGAGACGAGGAGAAGAGACGAGGAGACGAGACGAGGAGAAGAGACGAGGAGAAGAGACGAGGAGAAGAGACGAGGAGAAGAGACGAGACGAGGAGAAGAGACGAGACGAGGAGAAGAGACGAGACGAGTAGAAGAGACGAGACGAGTAGAAGAGACGAGACCAGGAGAAGAGAAGAGACCAGGAGAAGAGAAGAGACCAGGAGAAGAGAAGAGACCAGGAGAAGAGAAGAGACCAGGAGAAGAGACGAGACCAGGAGATGAGACCAGGAGACGAGACCAGGAGAAGAGACGAGACCAGGAGAAGAGACGAGACCAGGAGAAGAGACGAGACCAGGAGAAGAGACGAGACAAGGAGAAGAGAAGAGACCAGGAGAAGAGACCAGGAGAAGAGACGAGACTAGGAGAAGAGACGAGACTAGGAGAAGAGACGAGACTAGGAGAAGAGACGAGACCAGGAGAAGAGACGAGACCAGGAGACGAGACCAGGAGACGAGACCAGGAGAAGAGACCAGGAGAAGAGAAGAGATCAGGAGAAGAGACCAGGAGAAGAGAAGAGACCTGGAGAAGAGAAGAGACCAGCAGAAGAGACCAGGAGAAGAGAAAAGGAGAAGAGAAGAGACCAGGAGAAGAGACCAGGAGAAGAGACGAGACCAGGAGAAGAGACGAGACCAGGAGAAGAGACGAGACCAGGAGAAGGGACGAGACCAGGAGAAGGGACGAGACCAGGAGAAGAGAAGAGACCAGGAGAAGAGACCAGGATAAGAGACCACGAGAATAGAAGAGACCAGGAGAAGAGACCAGGAGAAGAGACGAGACCAGGAGAAGAGAAGAGACCAGGAGACGACACCAGGAGAAGAGAAGAGACCAGGAGAAGAGACGAGACCAGGAGAAGAGAAGAGACCAGGAGACGACACCAGGAGAAGAGACGAGACCAGGAGAAGAGACGAGACGAGGAGAAGAGACGCGACCAGGAGAAGAGACCAGGAGAAGGGACCAGGAGAAGAGACCAGGAGAAGAGACGAGACCAGGAGAAGAGACGGGACCAGGAGAAGAGACGAGACCAGGAGAAGAGACGAGACCAGGAGAAGAGACCAGGAGAAGAGACCTGGAGAAGAGACCAGGAGAAGAGAAGAGACCAGGAGAAGAGACCAGGAGAAGAGAAGAGACCAGGAGAAGAGAGGAGACCAGGAGAAGAGACGAGACCAGGAGAAGAGACGAGACCGGGAGAAGAGACGAGACCGGGAGAAGAGACGAGACGAGGAGAAGAGACGAGACGAGGAGAAGAGACGAGACCAGGAGAAGAGACCAGGAGAAGAGACCAGGAGAAGAGACGAGACCATGAGAAGCGACCAGGAGAAGCGACCAGGAGAAGAGACCAGGAGAAGAGACCAGGAGAAGAGAAGAGACCAGGAGAAGAGACGAGACCAGGAGAAGAGACAAGACCAGGAGAAGAGACGAGACCAGCAGAAGAGACGAGACCAGCAGAAGAGACGAGACCAGCAGAAGAGACGAGACCAGCAGAAGAGACAGGGAGAAGAGACGAGACCAGGAGAAGAGACGAGACCAGGAGAAGAGACCAGGAGAAGAGAAGAGACGAGGAGAGGAGACGAGACGATGAGAAGAGACGAGACGATGAGAAGAGACGAGACGAGGAGAAGAGACGAGTAGAAGAGACGAGACGAGGAGACGAGAAGAGACGAGGAGACGAGAAGAGACGAGGAGAAGAGACGAGACGAGGAGAAGAGACGATACGAGGAGAAGAGACGAGACGAGGAGAAGAGACGAGACGAGGAGAAGAGACGAGACGAGGAGAAGAGACGAGACGAGGAGAAGAGACGAGACGAGGAGAAGAGACGAGGAGAAGAGACGAGGAGAAGAGACGAGACGAGGAGAAGAGACGAGACGAGGAGAAGAGACCAGGTGAAGAGAAGAGACCAGGAGACGAGACCAGGAGAAGAGACGAGACCAGGAGAAGAGACGAGACCAGGAGAAGAGACCAGGAGAAGAGAAGAGACTAGGAGAAGAGAAGAGACCAGGAGAAGAGAAGAGACCAGGAGAAGAGACCAGGAGAAGAGACCGGGAGAAGAGACCAGGAGAAGAGAAGAGACAAGGAGAAGAGACCAGGAGAAGAGACCAGGAGAAGAGACGAGACCAGTAGAAGAGACGGGACCAGGAGAAGAGACGGGACCAGGAGAAGAGACGAGACCAGGAGAAGAGACGAGACCAGGAGAAGAGACGAGACCAGGAGAAGAGACCAGGAGAAGAGACCTGGAGAAGAGACCAGGAGAAGAGAAGAGACCAGGAGAAGAGACCAGGAGAAGAGAAGAGACCAGGAGAAGAGAGGAGACCAGGAGAAGAGAAGAGACCAGGAGAAGAGAAGAGACCAGGAAAAGAGACGAGACGAGGAGAAGAGACGAGACGAGGAGAAGAGACGAGACGAGGAGAAGAGACGAGGAGAAGAGACGAGACGAGGAGAAGAGACGAGACGAGGAGAAGAGACGAGACGAGGAGAAGAGACGAGACGAGGAGAAGAGACGAGACGAGGAGAAGAGACCAGGAGAAGAGACGAGGAGAAGAGACGAGACCAGGAGAAGAGACGAGACCAGGAGAAGAGACGAGACCAGGAGAAGAGACGAGACCAGGAGAAGAGACGAGACCAGGAGAAGAGACGAGACCAGGAGAAGAGACAAGGAGAAGAGAAGAGACCAGGAGAAGAGACCAGGAGACGAGACCAGGAGAAGAGACCAGGAGAAGAGACGAGACCAGGAGAAGAGACGAGACCAGGAGAAGAGACCAGGAGAAGAGACGAGACCAGGAGAAGAGACGAGACCAGGAGAAGAGACCAGGAGAAGAGACCAGGAGAAGAGACCAAGAGAAGAGACCAGGAGAAGAGACCAGGAGAAGAGACCAGGAGAAGAGACCAGGAGAAGAGACCAGGAGAAGAGAAGAGGCCAGGAGAAGAGAAGAGGCCAGGAGAAGAGAAGAGGCCAGGAGAAGAGACGAGGCCAGGAGAAGAGACGAGGCCAGGAGAAGAGACGAGACGAGGAGACGAGACGAGGAGACGAGACGAGGAGACGAGACGAGACGAGGAGACGAGACGAGGAGACGAGACGAGGAGACGAGACGAGGAGAAGAGACGAGGAGAAGAGACGAGGAGAAGAGACGAGGAGAAGAGACGAGACGAGGAGAAGAGACGAGACGAGGAGAAGAGACGAGACGAGGAGAAGAGACGAGACGAGTAGAAGAGACGAGACGAGTAGAAGAGACGAGACGAGTAGAAGAGACGAGACGAGTAGAAGAGACGAGACGAGTAGAAGAGACGAGACCAGGAGAAGAGAAGAGACCAGGAGAAGAGAAGAGACCAGGAGAAGAGACCAGGAGAAGAGGAGACACCAGGAGAAGAGACCAGGAGAAGAGACGAGACCAGGAGACGAGACGAGACCAGGAGACGAGACGAGACGAGGAGAAGAGAAGAGACCAGGAGAAGAGACCAGGAGAAGAGAAGAGACCAGGAGCAGAGAAGAGACCAGGAGAAGAGAAGAGACCAGGAGAAGAGACGAGACCAGGAGAAGAGACGAGACCAGGAGACGAGACCAGGAGATGAGACCAGGAGAAGAGACGAGACCAGGAGAAGAGACGAGACCAGGAGAAGAGAAGAGACCAGGAGAAGAGACTAGGAGAAGAGACGAGACTAGGAGAAGAGACGAGACCAGGAGAAGAGACGAGACCAGAAGACGAGACCAGGAGACGAGACCAGGAAAAGAGACCAGGAGAAGAGAAGAGACAAGGAGAAGAGACGGGACCAGGAGAAGAGACGGGACCAGGAGAAGAGACGAGACCAGGAGAAGAGACGAGACCAGGAGAAGAGACGAGACCAGGAGAAGAGACCAGGAGAAGAGACCAGGAGAAGAGACCAGGAGAAGAGACCAGGAGAAGAGACCTGGAGAAGAGACCAGGAGAAGAGAAGACACCAGGAGAAGAGACCAGGAGAAGAGAAGAGACCAGGAGAAAAGAAGAGACCAGGAGAAGAGACGAGACGAGGAGAAGAGACGAGACATGGAGAAGAGACGAGGAGAAGAGACGAGGAGAAGAGACGAGGAGAAGAGACGAGGAGAAGAGACGAGACAAGGAGAAGAGACGAGGAGAAGAGACGAGGAGAAGAGACGAGGAGAAGAGACGAGGAGAAGAGACGAGGAGAAGAGACGAGTAGAAGAGACGAGGAGAAGAGACGAGACCAGGAGAAGAGACAAGACCACGAGAAGAGACGAGACCAGGAGAAGAGACAAGGAGAAGAGAAGAGACCAGGAGAAGAGACCAGGAGACGAGACCAGGAGAAGAGACCAGGAGAAGAGACGAGACCAGGAGAAGAGACGAGACCAGGAGAAGAGACGAGACCAGGAGAAGAGAAGAGACCAGGAGAAGAGACCAGGAGAAGAGACCAGGAGAACTGACCAGGAGAAGAGACCAGGAGAATAGACCAGGAGAAGAGAAGAGACCAGGAGAAGAGAAGAGATCAGGAGAAGAGAAGAGGCCAGGAGAAGAGAAGAGGCCAGGAGAAAAGAAGAGGCCAGGAGAAGAGACGAGACGAGGAGAAGAGACGAGACGAGGAGAAGAGATGAGACAAGGAGAAGAGACGAGACGAGGAGACGAGACGAGGAGAAGAGACGAGACGAGGAGACGAGACGAGGAGACGAGACGTGGAGACGAGACGTGGAGACGAGACGAGGAGAAGAGACGAGGAGAAGAGAAGAGGAGAAGAGACGAGGAGAAGAGACGAGGAGAAGAGACGAGGAGAAGAGACGAGGAGAAGAGACGAGGAGAAGAGACGAGGAGAAGAGACGAGGAGAAGAGACGAGGAGAAGAGACGAGACGAGGAGAAGAGAAGAGACGAGGAGAAGAGACGAGACCAGGAGAAGAGAAGAGACCAGGAGAAGAGAAGAGACCAGGAGAAGAGAAGAGACCAGGAGAAGAGAAGAGACCAGGAGAAGAGACCAGGAGAAGAGAAGACACCAGGAGAAGAGACCAGGAGAAGAGGCAAGACCAGGAGACGAGACGAGACGAGGAGACGAGACGAGACCAGGAGACGAGACGAGACCAGGAGACGAGACGAGACCAGGAGAAGAGACGAGACCAGGAGAAGAGACGAGACCAGGAGAAGAGACGAGACCAGGAGAAGAGACCAGGAGAAGAGAAGAGACCAGGAGAAGAGACGACACCAGGAGAAGAGACGAGACCAGGAGAAGAGACCAGGAGAAGAGAAGAGACCAGGAGAAGAGAAGAGACCAGGAGAAGAGAAGAGACCAGGAGAAGAGACCAGGAGAAGAGACGAGACCAGGAGAAGAGACGAGACCAGGAGAAGAGACGAGACCAGGAGAAGAGACCAGGAGAAGGGACGAGACCAGGAGAAGAGACGAGACCAGGAGAAGAGACGAGACCAGGAGAAGAGACGAGACCAGGAGACGAGACCAGGAGAAGAGACGAGACCAGGAGAAGAGACGAGACCGGGAAAAGAGACGAGACCAGGAGAATAGACGAGAACAGGACAAGAGACCAGGAGAAGAGAAGAGACCAGGAGAAGAGAAGAGACCAGGAGAAGAGACCAGGAGAAGAGACGAGACCAGGAGAAGAGACGAGACCAAGAGAAGAGACGAGTCCAGGAGACGAGACCAGGAGAAGAGACCAGGAGAAGAGAAGAGATCAGGAGAAGAGAAGAGACCAGGAGAAGAGAAGAGACCCGGAGAAGAGAAGAGACCAGGAGAAGAGACCAGGAGAAGAGAAAAGGAGAAGAGACGAGACCAGGAGAAGAGACGAGACCAGGAGAAGAGACGAGACCAGGAGAAGTGACGAGACTAGGAGAAGAGAAGAGACCAGGAGAAGAGACCAGGAGAAGAGACGAGACCAGGAGAAGAGAAGAGACCAGGAGACGAGACCAGGAGAAGAGACGAGACCAGGAGAAGAGACGAGACAAGGAGAAGAGATGCGACCAGGAGAAGAGACCAGGAGAAGAGACGAGACCAGGAGAAGAGACCAGGAGAAGGGACCAGGAGAAGAGACGAGACCAGGAGAAGAGACGAGACCAGGAGAAGAGACGAGACCAGGAGAAGAGACCAGGAGAAGAGACCAGGAGAAGAGAAGAGACCAGGAGAAGAAACCAGGAGAAGAGAAGAGACCAGGAGAAGAGACCAGGAGACGAGACGAGACCAGGAGAAGAGACGAGACCAGGAGAACAGACCAGGAGAAGAGACGAGACCAGGAGAAGAGACGAGACCAGGAGAAGAGACGAAACCAGGAGAAGAGACCAGGAGAAGGGACGAGACCGGGAGAAGAGACGAGACCAGGAGAAGAGACGAGACCAGGAGAAGAGACCAGGAGAAGAGAAGAGACCAGGAGAAGAGAAGAGACCAGGAGAAGAGAAGAGACCAGGAGAGGAGACCAGGAGAAGAGACGAGACCAGGAGAAGAGAAGAGACCAGGAGAAGAGACCAGGAGAAGAGACCACGAGAAGAGAAGAGACCAGGAGACGAGACCAGGAGAAGAGACGAGACCAGGAGAAGAGACGAGACCAGGAGAAGAGACGAGACCAGGAGAAGAGACCAGGAGAAGTGACCAGGAGAAGAGAAGAGGCCAGGAGAAGAGAAGAGACCAGGAGAAGAGACTAGGAGAAGAGACGAGACTAGGAGAAGAGACGAGACCAGGAGAAGAGAGGAGACCAGAAGACGAGACCAGGAGACGAGACCAGGAAAAGAGACCAGGAGAAGAGAAGAGACAAGGAGAAGAGACCAGGAGAAGAGACCAGGAGAAGAGACGGGACCAGGAGAAGAGACGGACCAGGAGAAGAGACGGGACCAGGAGAAGAAACGAGACCAGGAGAAGAGACGAGACCAGGAGAAGAGACCAGGAGAAGAGACCTGGAGAAGAGACCAGGAGAAGAGAAGAGACCAGGAGAAGAGACCAGGAGAAGAGAAGAGACCAGGAGAAGAAAGGAGACCAGGAGAAGAGAAGAGACCAGGAGAAAAGAAGAGACCAGGAGAAGAGACGAGACGAGGAGAAGAGACGAGACATGGAGAAGAGACGAGGAGAAGAGACGAGGAGAAGAGACGAGGAGAAGAGACAAGGAGAAGAGACGAGGAGAAGAGACGAGACGAGGAGAAGAGACGAGGAGAAGAGACGAGGAGAAGAGACGAGGAGAAGAGACGAGGAGAAGAGACGAGGAGAAGAGACGAGGAGAACAGACGAGGAGAAGAGACGAGACGAGGAGAAGAGACAAGACCACGAGAAGAGACGAGACCAGGAGAAGAGACAAGGAGAAGAGAAGAGACCAGGAGAAGAGACCAGGAGACGAGACCAGGAGAAGAGACCAGGAGAAGAGACGAGACCAGGAGAAGAGACGAGACCAGGAGAAGAGACGAGACCAGGAGAAGAGACCAGGAGAAGAGACCAGGAGAAGAGACCAGGAGAACTGACCAGGAGAAGAGACCAGGAGAATAGACCAGGAGAAGAGAAGAGACCAGGAGAAGAGAAGAGATCAGGAGAAGAGAAGAGGCCAGGAGAAGAGAAGAGGCCAGGAGAAAAGAAGAGGCCAGGAGAAGAGACGAGACGGGGAGAAGAGACGAGACGAGGAGAAGAGATGAGACAAGGAGAAGAGACGAGACGAGGAGACGAGACGAGGAGAAGAGACGAGACGAGGAGACGAGACGAGGAGACGAGACGTGGAGACGAGACGTGGAGACGAGACGAGGAGAAGAGACGAGGAGAAGAGACGAGGAGAAGAGAAGAGGAGAAGAGACGAGGAGAAGAGACGAGGAGAAGAGACGAGGAGAAGAGACGAGGAGAAGAGACGAGGAGAAGAGACGAGACGAGGAGAAGAGACGAGACGAGGAGAAGAGACGAGACGAGGAGAAGAGACGAGACGAGTAGAAGAGACGAGACCAGGAGAAGAGAAGAGACCAGGAGAAGAGAAGAGACCAGGAGAAGAGAAGAGACCAGGAGAAGAGAAGAGACCAGGAGAAGAGACCAGGAGAAGAGAAGACACCAGGAGAAGAGACCAGGAGAAGAGGCGAGACGAGGAGACGAGACGAGACCAGGAGACGAGACGAGACCAGGAGACGAGACGAGACCAGGAGAAGAGACGAGACCAGGAGAAGAGACGAGACCAGGAGAAGAGACGAGACCAGGAGAAGAGACCAGGAGAAGAGACGAGACGAGGAGAAGAGACGAGACCAGGAGAAGAGACAAGACCAGGAGACGAGACCAGGAGATGAGAAAAGGAGACGAGACCAGGAGAAGAGACGAGACCAGGAGAAGAGAAGAGACCAGGAGAAGAGACCACGAGAAGAGACCACGAGAAGAGAAGAGACCAGGAGAAGAGACCAGGAGAAGAGACGAGACCAGGAGAAGAGAAGAGACCAGGAGAAGAGACGAGACCAGGAGAAGAGACGAGACCATGAGAAGAGACGAGACCAGGAGAAGAGACGCGACCAGGAGAAGAGACCAGGAGAAGAGACCAGGAGAAGAGACGAGACCAGGAGAAGAGACCAGGAGAAGGGACCAGGACAAGAGAAGAGACCAGGAGAAGAGAAGACACCAGGAGAAGAGAAGACACCAGGAGAAGAGACCAGGAGAAGAGAAGAGACCAGGAGAAGAGACCAGGAGAAGAGACGAGACCAGGAGAAGAGACGAGACCAGGAGAAGAGACGAGACCAGGAGAAGAGACCAGGAGAAGGGACGAGACCAGGAGACGAGACCAGGAGAAGAGACGAGACCAGGAGAAGAGACGAGACCAGGAGACGAGACCAGGAGAAGAGACGAGACCAGGAGAAGAGACGAGACCGGGAGAAGAGACGAGACCAGGAGAATAGACGAGAACAGGACAAGAGACCAGGAGAAGAGAAGAGACCAGGAGAAGAGAAGAGACCAGGAGAAGAGACCAGGAGAAGAGACGAGACCAGGAGAAGAGACGAGACCAAGAGAAGAGACGAGACCAGGAGACGAGACCAGGAGACGAGACCAGGAGAAGAGACCAGGAGAAGAGAAGAGATCAGGAGAAGAGAAGAGACCAGGAGAAGAGAAGAGACCCGGAGAAGAGAAGAGACCAGGAGAAGAGACCAGGAGAAGAGAAAAGGAGAATAGACGAGACCAGGAGAAGAGACGAGACCAGGAGAAGAGACGAGACCAGGAGAAGTGACGAGACTAGGAGAAGAGAAGAGACCAGGAGAAGAGACCAGGAGAAGAGACGAGACCAGGAGAAGAGAAGAGACCAGGAGATGAGACCAGGAGAAGAGACGAGACCAGGAGAAGAGACGAGACAAGGAGAAGAGACGCGACCAGGAGAAGAGACCAGGAGAAGAGGCGAGACCAGGAGAAGAGACCAGGAGAAGGGACCAGGAGAAGAGACGAGACCAGGAGAAGAGACGAGACCAGGAGAAGAGACGAGACCAGGAGAAGAGACGAGACCAGGAGAAGAGACCAGGAGAAGAGAAGAGACCAGGAGAAGAGAAGAGACCAGGAGAAGAAACCAGGAGAAGAGAAGAGAACAGGAGAAGAGACCAGGAGACGAGACGAGACCAGGAGAAGAGACGAGACCAGGAGAAGAGACCAGGAGAAGAGACGAGACCAGGAGAAGAGACGAGACCAGGAGAAGAGACGAAACCAGGAGAAGAGACCAGGAGAAGGGACGAGACCGGGAGAAGAGACGAGACCAGGAGAAGAGACGAGACCAGGAGAAGAGACCAGGAGAAGAGAAGAGACCAGGAGAAGAGAAGAGACCAGGAGAAGAGAAGAGACCAGGAGAGGAGACCATGAGAAGAGACGAGACCAGGAGAAGAGAAGAGACCAGGAGAAGAGACCAGGAGAAGAGACCACGAGAAGAGAAGAGACCAGGAGACGAGACCAGGAGAAGAGACGAGACCAGGAGAAGAGACGAGACCAGGAGAAGAGACGAGACCAGGAGAAGAGACCAGGAGAAGTGACCAGGAGAAGAGAAGAGGCCAGGAGAAGAGAAGAGGCCAGGAGAAGAGAAGAGGCCAGGAGAAGAAACGAGACGAGGAGAAGAGACGATACGAGGAGAAGAGACGAGACGAGGAGAAGAGACGAGACGAGGAGAAGAGACGAGACGAGGAGAAGAGACGAGGAGACGAGACGAGGAGAAGAGACGAGACGAGGAGACGAGACGAGGAGACGAGACGAGGAGAAGAGACGAGGAGAAGAGACGAGGAGAAGAGACGAGACGAGGAGAAGAGACGAGGAGAAGAGACGAGGAGAAGAGACGAGGAGAAGAGACAGACGAGGAGAAGAGAAGAGACGAGGAGAAGAGAAGAGACGAGACGAGGAGAAGAGACGATACGAGGAGAAGAGACGAGACCAGGAGAAGAGAAGAGACCAGGAGAAGAGACCAGGAGAAGAGAAGACACCAGGAGAAGAGACCAGGAGAAGAGACGAGACCAGGATACGAGACGAGACCAGGAGACGAGACGAGACGAGGAGACGAGACGAGACCAGGAGACGAGACGAGACCAGGAGACGAGACGAGACCAGGAGAAGAGACGAGACCAGGAGAAGAGACGAGACCAGGAGAAGAGACCAGGAGAAGAGAAGAGACTAGGAGAAGAGAAGAGACTAGGAGAAGAGAAGAGACCAGGAGAAGAGAAGAGACCAGGAGAAGAGACGAGACCAGGAGACGAGACCAGGAGATTAGACCAGGAGAAGAGACGAGACCAGGAGAAGAGACCGGGAGAAGAGACGAGAGCAGAAGAGACGAGACCAGGAGAAGAGACGAGACCAGGAGACGAGACCAGGAGACGAGACCAGGAGAAGAGACCAGGAGAAGAGAAGAGACCAGGAGAAGAGAAGAGACCAGGAGAAGAGAAGAGACCAGGAGAAGAGACCAGGAGAAGAGAAAAGGAGAAGAGAAGAGACCAGGAGAAGTGACCAGGACAAGAGACGAGACCAGGAGAAGAGACGAGACCAGGAGAAGAGACGAGACCAGGAGAAGAGAAGAGACCAGGAGAAGAGACCAGGAGAAGAGACCACGAGAAGAGAAGAGACCAGGAGACGAGACCAGAAGAAGAGACGAGACCAGGAGAAGAGACGCGAACAGGAGAAGAGACGCGACCAGGAGAAGAGACCAGGAGAAGAGACGAGACCAGGAGAAGAGACCAGGAGAAGAGACGAGACCAGGAGAAGAGACGAGACCAGGAGAAGAGACGAGACCAGGAGAAGAGACGAGACCAGGAGAAGAGAAGAGACCAGGAGAAGAGAAGAGACCAGGAGAAGAGACCAGGAGAAGAGACGAGACCAGGAGAAGAGACGAGACCAGGAGAAGAGACCAGGAGAAGAGACGAGACCAGGAGAAGAGACCAGGAGAAGAGACCAGGAGAAGAGACGAGACCAGGAGATGAGACCAGGAGAAGAGACGAGACCAGGAGAAGAGACGAGACCAGGAGAAGAGACCGGGAGAAGAGACGAGAGCAGAAGAGACGAGACCAGGAGAAGAGACGAGACCAGGAGACGAGACCAGGAGACGAGACCAGGAGACGAGACCAGGAGAAGAGAAGAGACCAGGAGAAGAGAAGAGACCAGGAGAAGAGAAGAGACCAGGAGAAGAGAAGAGACCAGGAGAAGAGACCAGGAGAAGAGAAAAGGAGAAGAGAAGAGACCAGGAGAAGTGACCAGGACAAGAGACGAGACCAGGAGAAGAGACGAGACCAGGAGAAGAGACGAGACCAGGAGAAGAGAAGAGACCAGGAGAAGAGACCAGGAGAAGAGACCACGAGAAGAGAAGAGACCAGGAGACGAGACCAGAAGAAGAGACGAGACCAGGAGAAGAGACGCGAACAGGAGAAGAGACGCGACCAGGAGAAGAGACCAGGAGAAGAGACGAGACCAGGAGAAGAGACCAGGAGAAGAGACGAGACCAGGAGAAGAGACGAGACCAGGAGAAGAGACGAGACCAGGAGAAGAGACGAGACCAGGAGAAGAGAAGAGACCAGGAGAAGAGACCAGGAGAAGAGACGAGACCAGGAGAAGAGACGAGACCAGGAGAAGAGACCAGGAGAAGAGACGAGACCAGGAGAAGAGACCAGGAGAAGAGACCAGGAGAAGAGACGAGACCAGGAGATGAGACCAGGAGAAGAGACGAGACCAGGAGAAGAGACGAGATCAGGAGAAGAGACGAGACCAGGAGAAGAGACCAGGAGAAGACAAGAGACCGGGAGAAGACAAGAGACGGGGAGAATACAAGAGACCAGGAGAGGAGACCAGGAGAAGAGACGAGACCAGGAGAAGAGAAGAGACCAGGAGAAGAGACCAGGAGAAGAGACCACGAGAAGAGAAGAGACCAGGAGAAGAGACCAGGAGAAGAGACGAGACCAGGAGAAGAGAAGAGACCAGGAGACGAGACCAGGAGAAGAGACGAGACCAGGAGAAGAGACGAGACCAGGAGAAGAGACGAGACCAGGAGAAGAGACAACACGAGGAGAAGATACGCGACCAGGAGAAGAGACCAGGAGAAGAGCCGAGACCAGGAGAAGAGACCAGGAGAAGAGACAAGGAGAAGAGACCAGGAGAAGAGACGAGACCAGGAGAAGAGACGAGACCAGGAGAAGAGACGACACCAGGAGAAGAGACGAGACCAGGAGAAGAGAAGAGACCAGGAGAAGAGACCAGGAGAAGAGACGAGACCAGGAGAAGAGACGAGAAGACGAGACGAGGAGAAGAGACGTGGAGAAGAGACGAGGAGAAGAGACGAGGAGAAGAGACGAGACGAGGAGAAGAGACGAGGAGAAGAGACGACGAGAAGAGATGAGACGAGGAGAAGAGATGAGACGAGGAGAAGAGACGAGACGAGGAGAAGAGAAGAGACCAGGAGAAGAGAAGAGACCAGGAGAAGAGACCAGGAGAAGAAAAGACACCAGGAGAAGAGACCAGGAGACGAGACAAGACCAGGAGACGAGACGAGACCAGGAGACGAGACGAGACCAGGAGACGAGACCAGGAGAAGAGACGAGACCAGGAGAAGAGACGAGACCAGGAGAAGAGACGAGACCAGGAGAAGAGACCAGGAGAAGTGACCAGGAGAAGAGAAGAGGCCAGGAGAAGAGAAGAGGCCAGGAGAAGAGAAGAGGCCAGGAGAAGAAACGAGACGAGGAGAAGAGACGATACGAGGAGAAGAGACGAGACGAGGAGAAGAGACGAGACGAGGAGAAGAGACGAGACGAGGAGAAGAGACGAGGAGACGAGACGAGGAGAAGAGACGAGACGAGGAGACGAGACGAGGAGACGAGACGAGGAGAAGAGACGAGGAGAAGAGACGAGGAGAAGAGACGAGACGAGGAGAAGAGACGAGGAGAAGAGACGAGGAGAAGAGACGAGGAGAAGAGACAGACGAGGAGAAGAGAAGAGACGAGGAGAAGAGAAGAGACGAGACGAGGAGAAGAGACGGTACGAGGAGAAGAGACGAGACCAGGAGAAGAGACCAGGAGAAGAGACGAGACCAGGATACGAGACGAGACCAGGAGACGAGACGAGACCAGGAGACGAGACGAGACGAGGAGACGAGACGAGACGAGGAGACGAGACGAGACCAGGAGACGAGACGAGACCAGGAGACGAGACGAGACCAGGAGAAGAGACGAGACCAGGAGAAGAGACCAGGAGAAGAGAAGAGACTAGGAGAAGAGAAGAGACCAGGAGAAGAGAAGAGACCAGGAGAAGAGACGAGACCAGGAGACGAGACCAGGAGACGAGACCAGGAGATTAGACCAGGAGAAGAGACCGGGAGAAGAGACGAGAGCAGAAGAGACGAGACCAGGAGAAGAGACGAGACCAGGAGACGAGACCAGGAGACGAGACCAGGAGACGAGACCAGGAGAAGAGACCAGGAGAAGAGAAGAGACCAGGAGAAGAGAAGAGACCAGGAGAAGAGAAGAGACCAGGAGAAGAGACCAGGAGAAGAGAAAAGGAGAAGAGAAGAGACCAGGAGAAGTGACCAGGACAAGAGACGAGACCAGGAGAAGAGACGAGACCAGGAGAAGAGACGAGACCAGGAGAAGAGAAGAGACCAGGAGAAGAGACCAGGAGAAGAGACCACGAGAAGAGAAGAGACCAGGAGAAGAGACCAGGAGAAGAGACGAGACCAGGAGAAGAGAAGAGACCAGGAGACGAGACCAGAAGAAGAGACGAGACCAGGAGAAGAGACGCGAACAGGAGAAGAGACGCGACCAGGAGAAGAGACCAGGAGAAGAGACGAGACCAGGAGAAGAGACGAGACCAGGAGAAGAGACGAGACCAGGAGAAGAGACGAGACCAGGAGAAGAGACGAGACCAGGAGAAGAGACGAGACCAGGAGAAGAGAAGAGACCAGGAGAAGAGAAGAGACCAGGAGAAGAGACCAGGAGAAGAGACGAGACCAGGAGAAGAGACGAGACCAGGAGAAGAGACCAGGAGAAGAGACGAGACCAGGAGAAGAGACCAGGAGAAGAGACCAGGAGAAGAGACGAGACCAGGAGATGAGACCAGGAGAAGAGACGAGACCAGGAGAAGAGACGAGACCAGGAGAAGAGATGAGACCAGGAGAAGAGACCAGGAGAAGACAAGAGACCGGGAGAAGACAAGAGACGGGGAGAATACAAGAGACCAGGAGAGGAGACCAGGAGAAGAGACGAGACCAGGAGAAGAGAAGAGACCAGGAGAAGAGACCAGGAGAAGAGACCACGAGAAGAGACGAGACCAGGAGAAGAGACGAGACCAGGAGAAGAGACGAGACCAGGAGACGAGACCAGGAGAAGAGACAACACGAGGAGAAGATACGCGACCAGGAGAAGAGACCAGGAGAAGAGCCGAGACCAGGAGAAGAGACCAGGAGAAGAGACAAGGAGAAGAGACCAGGAGAAGAGACGAGACCAGGAGAAGAGACGAGACCAGGAGAAGAGACGACACCAGGAGAAGAGACGAGACCAGGAGAAGAGAAGAGACCAGGAGAAGAGACCAGGAGAAGAGACGAGACCAGGAGAAGAGACGAGAAGACGAGACGAGGAGAAGAGACGTGGAGAAGAGACGAGGAGAAGAGACGAGGAGAAGAGACGAGACGAGGAGAAGAGACGAGGAGAAGAGACGACGAGAAGAGATGAGACGAGGAGAAGAGACCAGGAGAAGAGAAGACACCAGGAGAAGAGACCAGGATACGAGACGAGACCAGGAGACGAGACGAGACGAGGAGACGAGACGAGACGAGGAGACGAGACGAGACCAGGAGACGAGACGAGACCAGGAGACGAGACGAGACCAGGAGACGAGACGAGACCAGGAGAAGAGACGAGACCAGGAGAAGAGACGAGACCAGGAGAAGAGACCAGGAGAAGAGAAGAGACTAGGAGAAGAGAAGAGACCAGGAGAAGAGAAGAGACCAGGAGAAGAGACGAGACCAGGAGACGAGACCAGGAGACGAGACCAGGAGATTAGACCTGGAGAAGAGACGAGACCAGGAGAAGAGAGCGGGAGAAGAGACGAGAGCAGAAGAGACGAGACCAGGAGAAGAGACGAGACCAGGAGACGAGACCAGGAGACGAGACCAGGAGAAGAGACCAGGAGAAGAGAAGAGACCAGGAGAAGAGAAGAGACCAGGAGAAGAGAAGAGACCAGGAGAAGAGACCAGGAGAAGAGAAAAGGAGAAGAGAAGAGACCAGGAGAAGTGACCAGGACAAGAGACGAGACCAGGAGAAGAGACGAGACCAGGAGAAGAGACGAGACCAGGAGAAGAGACGAGACCAGGAGAAGAGACCAGGAGAAGAGACCACGAGAAGAGAAGAGACCAGGAGAAGAGACCAGGAGAAGAGACGAGACCAGGAGAAGAGAAGAGACCAGGAGACGAGACCAGAAGAAGAGACGAGACCAGGAGAAGAGACGCGAACAGGAGAAGAGACGCGACCAGGAGAAGAGACCAGGAGAAGAGACGAGACCAGGAGAAGAGACCAGGAGAAGAGACGAGACCAGGAGAAGAGACGAGACCAGGAGAAGAGACGAGACCAGGAGAAGAGACGAGACCAGGAGAAGAGAAGAGACCAGGAGAAGAGAAGAGACCAGGAGAAGAGACCAGGAGAAGAGACGAGACCAGGAGAAGAGACGAGACCAGGAGAAGAGACCAGGAGAAGAGACGAGACCAGGAGAAGAGACCAGGAGAAGAGACCAGGAGAAGAGACGAGACCAGGAGATGAGACCAGGAGAAGAGACGAGACCAGGAGAAGAGACGAGACCAGGAGAAGAGACGAGACCAGGAGAAGAGACCAGGAGAAGACAAGAGACCGGGAGAAGACAAGAGACGGGGAGAATACAAGAGACCAGGAGAGGAGACCAGGAGAAGAGACGAGACCAGGAGAAGAGACGAGACCAGGAGAAGAGAAGAGACCAGGAGAAGAGACCAGGAGAAGAGACCACGAGAAGAGAAGAGACCAGGAGAAGAGACCAGGAGAAGAGACGAGACCAGGAGAAGAGAAGAGACCAGGAGACGAGACCAGGAGAAGAGACGAGACCAGGAGAAGAGACGAGACCAGGAGAAGAGACGAGACCAGGAGAAGAGACGAGACCAGGAGAAGAGACAACACGAGGAGAAGATACGCGACCAGGAGAAGAGACCAGGAGAAGAGCCGAGACCAGGAGAAGAGACCAGGAGAAGAGACAAGGAGAAGAGACCAGGAGAAGAGACGAGACCAGGAGAAGAGACGAGACCAGGAGAAGAGACGACACCAGGAGAAGAGACGAGACCAGGAGAAGAGAAGAGACCAGGAGAAGAGACCAGGAGAAGAGACGAGACCAGGAGAAGAGACGAGAAGACGAGACGAGGAGAAGAGACGTGGAGAAGAGACGAGGAGAAGAGACGAGGAGAAGAGACGAGACGAGGAGAAGAGACGAGGAGAAGAGACGAGGAGAAGAGATGAGACGAGGAGAAGAGATGAGACGAGGAGAAGAGACGAGACGAGGAGAAGAGAAGAGACCAGGAGAAGAGAAGAGACCAGGAGAAGAGACCAGGAGAAGAAAAGACACCAGGAGAAGAGACCAGGAGAAGAGACAAGACCAGGAGACGAGACGAGACCAGGAGACGAGACGAGACCAGGAGACGAGACGAGACCAGGAGAAGAGACGAGACCAGGAGAAGAGACCGGGAGAAGAGACGAGAGCAGAAGAGACGAGACCAGGAGAAGAGACGAGACCAGGAGACGAGACCAGGAGACGAGACCAGGAGAAGAGACCAGGAGAAGAGAAGAGACCAGGAGAAGAGAAGAGACCAGGAGAAGAGAAGAGACCAGGAGAAGAGACCAGGAGAAGAGAAAAGGAGAAGAGAAGAGACCAGGAGAAGTGACCAGGAGAAGAGACGAGACCAGGAGAAGAGACGAGACCAGGAAACGAGACCAGGAGAAGAGACCAGGAGAAGAGAAGAGACCAGGAGAAGAGAAGAGACCAGGAGAAGAGAAGAGACCAGGAGAAGAGACCAGGAGAAGAGAAAAGGAGAAGAGAAGAGACCAGGAGAAGTGACCAGGAGAAGAGACGAGACCAGGAGAAGAGACGAGACCAGGAGAAGAGACGAGACCAGGAGAAGAGAAGAGACCAGGAGAAGAGACCAGGAGAAGAGACCACGAGAAGAGAAGAGACCAGGAGAAGAGACCAGGAGAAGAGACGAGACCAGGAGAAGAGAAGAGACCAGGAGACGAGACCAGAAGAAGAGACGAGACCAGGAGAAGAGACGCGAACAGGAGAAGAGACGCGACCAGGAGAAGAGACCAGGAGAAGAGACGAGACCAGGAGAAGAGACCAGGAGAAGAGACGAGACCAGGAGAAGAGACGAGACCAGGAGAAGAGACGAGACCAGGAGAAGAGACGAGACCAGGAGAAGAGAAGAGACCAGGAGAAGAGAAGAGACCAGGAGAACAGACCAGGAGAAGAGACGAGACCAGGAGAAGAGACGAGACCAGGAGAAGAGACCAGGAGAAGAGACGAGACCAGGAGAAGAGACCAGGAGAAGAGACCAGGAGAAGAGACGAGACCAGGAGATGAGACCAGGAGAAGAGATGAGACCAGGAGAAGAGACGAGACCAGGAGAAGAGACGAGACCAGGAGAAGAGACGAGACCAGGAGAAGAGACGAGACCAGGAGAAGAGACCAGGAGAAGACAAGAGACCGGGAGAAGACAAGAGACTGGGAGAATACAAGAGACCAGGAGAGGAGACCAGGAGAAGACACGAGACCAGGAGAAGAGAAGAGACCAGGAGAAGAGACCAGGAGAAGAGACCACGAGAAGAGAAGAGACCAGGAGAAGAGACCAGGAGAAGAGACGAGACCAGGAGAAGAGAAGAGACCAGGAGACGAGACCAGGAGAAGAGACGAGACCAGGAGAAGAGACGAGACCAGGAGAAGAGACGAGACCAGGAGAAGAGACAACACGAGGAGAAGATACGCGACCAGGAGAAGAGACCAGGAGAAGAGCCGAGACCAGGAGAAGAGACCAGGAGAAGAGACAAGGAGAAGAGACCAGGAGAAGAGACGAGACCAGGAGAAGAGACGAGACCAGGAGAAGAGAAGAGACCAGGAGAAGAGACCAGGAGAAGAGACGAGACCAGGAGAAGAGACGAGAAGACGAGACGAGGAGAAGAGACGTGGAGAAGAGACGAGGAGAAGAGACGAGGAGAAGAGACGAGACGAGGAGAAGAGACGAGGAGAAGAGACGACGAGAAGAGATGAGACGAGGAGTGAGATGAGACGAGGAGAAGAGACGAGACGAGGAGAAGAGAAGAGACCAGGAGAAGAGAAGAGACCAGGAGAAGAGACCAGGAGAAGAAAAGACACCAGGAGAAGAGACCAGGAGACGAGACAAGACCAGGAGACGAGACGAGACCAGGAGACGAGACGAGACCAGGAGACGAGACGAGACCAGGAGAAGAGACGAGACCAGGAGAAGAGAAGAGACCAGGAGAAGAGACCAGGGGAAGAGACGAGACCAGGAGAAGAGACGAGACCAGGAGAAGAGACGAGACAAGGAGAAGAGACGAGACCAGGAGACGAGACCAGGAGAAGAGAAGAGACCAGGAGAAGAGAAGAGACCAGGAGAAGAGAAGAGACCAGGACACGAGACCAGGAGACGAGACGAGACCAGGAGACGAGACGAGACCAGGAGACGAGACGAGACCAGGAGACGAGACGAGACCAGGAGAAGAGACGAGACCAGGAGAAGAGAAGAGACCAGGAGAAGAGAAGAGACCAGGAGAAGAGACCAGGGGAAGAGACGAGACCAGGAGAAGAGACGAGACCAGGAGAAGAGACGAGACAAGGAGAAGAGACGAGACCAGGAGACGAGACCAGGAGACGAGACCAGGAGACGAGACCAGGAGAAGAGAAGAGACCAGGAGAAGAGAAGAGACCAGGAGAAGAGACCAGGAGAAGAGACCAGGAGAAGAGACCAGGAGAAGAGAAGAGACCCGGAGAAGAGAAGAGACCAGGAGAAGAGACCAGGAGAAGAGAAAAGGAGAAGAGAAGAGACCAGGAGAAGAGACGAGACCAGGAGAAGAGACGAGACCAGGAGAAGAGACGAGACCAGGAGAAGAGAAGAGACCAGGAGAAGAGACCAGGAGAAGAGACCACGAGAAGAGAAGAGACCAGGAGAAGAGACCAGGAGAAGAGACGAGACCAGGAGAAGAGAAGAGACCAGGAGAAGAGACGAGACCAGGAGAAGAGACGAGACCAGGAGAAGAGACGAGACCAGGAGAAGAGACGCGACCAGGAGAAGAGACCAGGAGAAGAGAGCAGGAGAAGAGACGAGACCAGGAGAAGAGACCAGGAGAAGGGACCAGGAGAAGAGACGAGACCAGGAGAAGAGACGAGACCAGGAGAAGAGACGAGACCAGGAGAAGTGACGAGACCAGGAGAAGAGACGAGACCAGGAGAAGAGACCAGGAGAAGAGAAGAGACCAGGAGAAGAGAAGAGACCAGGAGAAGAGAAGAGACCAGGAGAAGAGAAGAGACCAGGAGAAGAGAAGAGACCAGGAGAAGAGACCAGGAGAAGAGAAGAGACCAGGAAAAGAGACCAGGAGAAGAGACGAGACCAGGAGAAGAGACGAGACCAGGAGAAGAGACGAGACCAGGAGAAGAGACCAGGAGAAGAGACGAGACCAGGAGACGAGACCAGGAGAAGAGAAGAGACCAGGAGAAGAGACGAGACCAGGAGAAGAGACGAGACCAGGAGAAGAGACCAGGAGAAGAGAAGAGACCAGGAGAAGAGAAGAGGCCAGGAGAAGAGAAGAGGCCAGGAGAAGAGAAGAGGCCAGGAGAAGAGACGAGACGAGGAGAAGAGACGAGACGAGGAGAAGAGACGAGACGAGGAGAAGAGACGAGACGAGGAGAAGAGACGAGACGAGGAGAAGAGACGAGAGGAGGAGAAGAGACGAGGAGAAGAGACGAGACGAGGAGACGAGACGAGGAGACGAGACGAGGAGACGAGACGAGGAGAAGAGACGAGGAGAAGAGACGAGGAGAAGAGACGAGACGAGGAGACGAGACGAGGAGACGAGACGAGGAGACGAGACGAGGAGACGAGACGAGGAGACGAGACGAGGAGACGAGACGAGGAGAAGAGACGAGGAGAAGAGACGAGGAGAAGAGACGAGACGAGGAGAAGAGACGATACGAGGAGAAGAGACGAGACCAGGAGAAGAGAAGAGACCAGGAGAAGAGAAGAGACCAGGAGAAGAGAAGAGACCAGGAGAAGAGACCAGGAGAAGAGACCAGGAGAAGAGACGAGACCAGGATACGAGACGAGACGAGGAGACGAGACGAGACGAGGAGACGAGACGAGACGAGGAGACGAGACGAGACGAGGAGACGAGACGAGACGAGGAGACGAGACGAGACCAGGAGACGAGACGAGACCAGGAGAAGAGACCAGGAGAAGAGAAGAGACCAGGAGAAGAGAAGAGACCAGGAGAAGAGAAGAGACCAGGAGAAGAGACGAGACCAGGAGACGAGACCAGGAGATGAGACCAGGAGAATAGACCAGGAGAAGAGACGAGACCAGGAGAAGAGAAGAGACCAGGAGAAGAGACCAGGAGAAGAGACGAGAGCAGAAGAAGAGACGAGACCAGGAGAAGAGACGAGACCAGGAGACGAGACCAGGAGACGAGACCAGGAGAAGAGAAGAGACCAGGAGAAGAGAAGAGACCAGGAGAAGAGAAGAGACCAGGAGAAGAGACCAGGAGAAGAGAAAAGGAGAAGAGAAGAGACCAGGAGAAGTGACCAGGAGAAGAGACGAGACCAGGAGAAGAGACGAGACCAGGAGAAGAGACGAGACCAGGAGAAGAGACCAGGAGAAGAGACCACGAGAAGAGAAGAGACCAGGAGAAGAGACCAGGAGAAGAGACGAGACCAGGAGAAGAGAAGAGACCAGGAGACGAGACCAGGAGAAGAGACGAGACCAGGAGAAGAGACGCGACCAGGAGAAGAGACCAGGAGAAGAGACGAGACCAGGAGAAGAGACCAGGAGAAGAGACGAGACCAGGAGAAGAGACGAGACCAGGAGAAGAGACGAGACCAGGAGAAGAGACGAGACCAGGAGAAGAGACGATACCAGGAGAAGAGACGAGACCAGGAGAAGAGAAGAGACCAGGAGAAGAGAAGAGACCAGGAGAAGAGAAGAGACCAGGAGAAGAGACCAGGAGAAGAGACGAGACCAGGAGAAGAGACGAGACCAGGAGAAGAGACGAGACCAGGAGAAGAGAAGAGACCAGGAGAAGAGACGAGACCAGGAGACGAGACCAGGAGAAGAGACGAGACCAGGAGAAGAGACGAGACCAGGAGAAGAGACGAGACCAGGAGAAGAGACGAGACCAGGAGAAGAGACCCGGAGAAGAGACGAGACCAGGAGAAAGACGAGACCAGGAGAAAGACGAGACCAGGAGAAGAGACGAGACCAGGAGAAGAGACCAGGAGAAGAGAAGAGACCAGGAGAAGAGACGAGACCAGGAGAATACAAGAGACCAGGAGAGGAGACCAGGAGAAGAGAAGAGACCAGGAGAAGAGAAGAGATCAGGAGAAGAGACCAGGAGAAGAGACCACGAGAAGAGAAGAGACCAGGAGAAGAGACCAGGAGAAGAGACGAGACCAGGAGAAGAGACGAGACCAGGAGAAGAGACGAGACCAGGAGAAGAGACGAGACCAGGAGAAGAGACAACACGAGGAGAAGATACGCGACCAGGAGAAGAGCCGAGACCAGGAGAAGAGCCCAGGAGAAGAGACAAGGAGAAGAGACCAGGAGAAGAGACGAGACCAGGAGAAGAGACGAGACCAGGAGAAGAGACGAGACCAGGAAAAGAGAAGAGACCAGGAGAAGAGACCAGGAGAAGAGACGAGACCAGGAGAAGAGACGAGAAGACGAGACGAGGAGAAGAGACGTGGAGAAGAGACGAGGAGAAGAGACGAGGAGAAGAGACGAGACGAGGAGAAGAGACGAGGAGAAGAGACGAGGAGAAGAGACGAGGAGAAGAGACGACAAGAAGAGACGAGACGAGGAGAAGAGACGAGACGAGGAGAAGAGACGAGACGAGGAGAAGAGACGAGACGAGGAGAAGAGAAGAGACCAGGAGAAGAGAAGAGACCAGGAGAAGAGACCAGGAGAAGAAAAGACAACAGGAGAAGAGACCAGGAGAAGAGACAAGACCAGGAGACGAGACGAGACCAGGAGACGAGACGAGACCAGGAGACGAGACGAGACCAGGAGACGAGACGAGACCAGGAGAAGAGACCAGGAGAAGAGACCAGGGGAAGAGACGAGACCAGGAGAAGAGACGAGACCAGGAGAAGAGACGAGACCAGGAGAAGAGACGAGACCAGGAGACGAGACCAGGAGAAGAGAAGAGACCAGGAGAAGAGAAGAGACCAGGAGAAGAGAAGAGACCAGGAGAAGAGAAGAGACCAGGAGACGAGGCGAGACCAGGACACGAGACCAGGAGACGAGACGAGACCAGGAGACGAGACGAGACCAGGAGAAGAGACGAGACCAGGAGAAGAGACGAGACCAGGAGAAGAGAAGAGACCAGGAGAAGAGACCAGGGGAAGAGACGAGACCAGGAGAAGAGACGAGACCAGGAGAAGAGACGAGACCAGGAGAAGAGACGAGACCAGGAGACGAGACCAGGAGACGAGACCAGGAGAAGAGAAGAGACCAGGAGAAGAGAAGAGACCAGGAGAAGAGACCAGGAGAAGAGACCAGGAGAAGAGACCAGGAGAAGAGACCAGGAGAAGAGAAGAGACCCGGAGAAGAGAAGAGACCAGGAGAAGAGACCAGGAGAAGAGAAAAGGAGAAGAGACGAGACCAGGAGAAGAGACGAGACCAGGAGAAGAGACGAGACCAGGAGAAGAGACGAGACCAGGAGAAGAGAAGAGACCAGGAGAAGAGACCACGAGAAGAGAAGAGACCAGGAGAAGAGACGAGACCAGGAGAAGAGACGAGACCAGGAGAAGAGAAGAGACCAGGAGACGAGACCAGGAGAAGAGACGAGACCAGGAGAAGAGACGAAACCAGGAGAAGAGACGAGACCAGGAGAAGAGACGCGACCAGGAGAAGAGACCAGGAGAAGAGAGCAGGAGAAGAGATGAGACCAGGAGAAGAGACCAGGAGAAGGGACCAGGAGAAGAGACGAGACCAGGAGAAGAGACGAGACCAGGAGAAGAGACGAGACCAGGAGAAGAGACCAGGAGAATAGAAGAGACCAGGAGAAGAGAAGAGACCAGGAGAAGAGAAGAGACCAGGAGAAGAGACCAGGAGAAGAGAAGAGACCAGGAGAAGAGACCAGGAGAAGAGACGAGACCAGGAGAAGAGACGAGACCAGGAGAAGAGACGAGACCAGGAGAAGAGACCAGGAGAAGAGACGAGACCAGGAGAAGAAACGAGACCAGGAGAAGAAACGAGACCAGGAGAAGAGACGAGACCAGGAGAAGAGACGAGACCAGGAGAAGAGAAGAAACCAGGAGAAGAGACCAGGAGAAGAGACGAGACCAGGAGAAGAGACGAGACCAGGAGAAGAGACGAGACCAGGAGAAGAGCCGAGACCAGGAGAAGAGACAACACGAGGAGAAGATACGCGACCAGGAGAAGAGACGAGACCAGGAGAAGAGACGAGACCAGGAAAAGAGACGACACCAGGAGAAGAGACGAGACCAGGAGAAGAGACGAGACCAGGAGAAGAGACGAGACCAGGAGAAGAGACGAGACCAGGAGAAGAGACGAGACCAGGAGAAGAGACCAGGAGAAGAGAACAGACCAGGAGAAGAGAAGAGACCAGGAGAAGAGACCAGGAGAAGAGAAGAGACCAGGAGAAGAGACCAGGAGAAGAGACGAGACCAGGAGAAGAGACGAGACCAGGAGAAGAGACGAGACCAGGAGAAGAGACCAGGAGAAGAGACGAGACCAGGAAAAGAAACGAGACCAGGAGAAGAAACGAGACCAGGAGAAGAGACGAGACCAGGAGAAGAGACGAGACCAGGAGAAGAGAAGAAACCAGGAGAAGAGACCAGGAGAAGAGAAGAGACCAGGAGAAGAGACGAGACCAGGAGAAGAGACGAGACCAGGAGAAGAGACAACACGAGGAGAAGATACGCGACCAGGAGAAGAGACCAGGAGAAGAGCCGAGACCAGGAGAAGAGACCAGGAGAAGAGACGAGACCAGGAGAAGAGACGAGACCAGGAGAAGAGACGAGACCAGGAAAAGAGACGACACCAGGAGAAGAGACGAGACCAGGAGAAGAGAAGAGACCAGGAGAAGAGAAGAGACCCGGAGAAGAGAAGAGACCAGGAGCAGAGACCAGGAGAAGAGAAAAGGAGAAGAGAAGAGACCAGGAGAAGAGACCAGGAGAAGAGACGAGACCAGGAGAAGAGTCGAGACCAGGAGAAGAGACGAGACCAGGAGAAGAGACGAAACCAGGAGAAGAGACCAGGAGAAGAGACCACGAGAAGAGAAGAGACCAGGAGAAGAGACCAGGAGAAGAGAAGAGACCAGGAGACGAGACCAGGAGAAGAGAAGAGACCAGGAGACGAGACCAGGAGAAGAGACGAGACCAGGAGAAGAGACGAGACCAGGAGAAGAGACGCGACCAGGAGAAGAGACCAGGAGAAGAGACCAGGAGAAGAGACCAGGAGAAGAGACGAGACCAGGAGAAGAGACCAGGAGAAGGGACCAGTAGAAGAGACGAGACCAGGAGAAGAGATGAGACCAGGAGAAGAGACCAGGAGAAGAGAAGAGACCAGGAGAAGAGAAGAGACCAGGAGAAGAGACCAGGAGAAGAGAAGAGACCAGGAGAAGAGACGAGACCAGGAGACGAGACCAGGAGAAGAGACCAGGAGAAGAGACGAGACCAGGAGACGAGACCAGGAGAAGAGACGAGACCAGGAGAAGAGACGAGACCAGGAGAAGAGACCAGGAGAAGAGACCAGGAGAAGAGACGAGACCGGGAGAAGAGACGAGACCGGGAGAAGAGACGAGACCAGGAGAAGAGACGAGACCAGGAGAAGAGACCAGGAGAAGAGAAGAGACCAGGAGAAGACAAGAGACCAGGAGAAGACAAGAGACCAGGAGAGGAGACCAGGAGAAGAGACGAGACCAGGAGAAGAGACGAGACCAGGAGAAGAGAAGAGACCAGGAGAAGAGACCAGGAGAAGAGACCAGGAGAAGAGAAGAGACCAGGAGAAGAGACCAGGAGAAGAGACGAGACCAGGAGAAGAGACGAGACCAGGAGAAGAGACGAGACCAGGAGAAGAGACGAGACCAGGAGAAGAGACCAGGAGAAGGGACCAGGAGAAGAGAAGAGACCAGGAGAAGAGACGAGACTAGGAGAAGAGACGAGACCAGGAGAAGGGACCAGGAGAAGAGACGAGACCAGGAGACGAGACCAGGAGAAGAGACGAGACCAGGAGAAGAGACGAGACCAGGAGAAGAGACGAGACCAGGAGAAGAGACCAGGAGATGAGACGAGACCGGGAGAAGAGACGAGACCGGGAGAAGAGACGAGACAAGGAGAAGAGACGAGACCAGGAGAAGAGACGAGACCAGCAGAAGAGACGAGACCAGGAGAAGAGACCAGGAGAAGAGAAGAGACCAGGAGAAGACAAGAGACCAGGAGAAGACAAGAGACCAGGAGAAGACAAGAGACCAGGAGAGGAGACCAGGAGAAGAGACGAGACCAGGAGAAGAGAAGAGACCAGGAGAAGAGACCAGGAGAAGAGACCAGGAGAAGAGACCACGAGAAGAGAAGAGACCAGGAGAAGAGACCAGGAGAAGAGACGAGACCAGGAGAAGAGAAGAGACCAGGAGACGAGACCAGGAGAAGAGACGAGACCAGGAGAAGAGACGAGACCAGGAGAAGAGACGAGACCAGGAGAAGAGACGAGACCAGGAGAAGAGAAGAGACCAGGAGAAGAGACCAGGAGAAGAGAAGAGACCAGGAGAAGAGAAGAGACCAGGAGAAGAGAAGAGACCAGGAGAAGAGACGAGACCAGGAGAAGAGACGAGACCAGGAGAAGAGACGCGACCAGGAGAAGAGACCAGGAGAAGAGACCAGGAGAAGACACCAGGAGAAGAGCCGAGACCAGGAGAAGAGACCAGGAGAAGAGACAAGGAGAAGAGACCAGGAGAAGAGACGAGACCAGGAGAAGAGACGAGAAGACGAGACGAGGAGAAGAGACGTGGAGAAGAGACGAGTAGAAGAGACGAGGAGAAGAGACGAGACGAGGAGAAGAGACGAGGAGAAGAGACGACGAGAAGAGACGAGACGAGGAGAAGAGACGAGACGAGGAGAAGAGACGAGACGAGGAGAAGAGACGAGACGAGGAGAAGAGACGAGACGAGGAGAAGAGAAGAGACCAGGAGAAGAGACCAGGAGAAGAAAAGACACCAGGAGAAGAGACCAGGAGAAGAGACGAGACCAGGAGACGAGACGAGACCAGGAGACGAGACGAGACCAGGAGACGAGACGAGACCAGGAGACGAGACGAGACCAGGAGAAGAGACGAGACCAGGAGAAGAGAAGAGACCAGGAGAAGAGACCAGGGGAAGAGACGAGACCAGGAGAAGAGACCAGGAGAAGAGAAGAGACCAGGAGAAGAGAAGAGACCAGGAGAAGACAAGAGACCAGGAGAAGACAAGAGACCAGGAGAAGACAAGAGACCAGGAGAGGAGACCAGGAGAAGAGACGAGACCAGGAGAAGAGAAGAGACCAGGAGAAGAGACCAGGAGAAGAGACGAGACCAGGAGAAGAGACGAGACCAGGAGAAGAGACGAGACCAGGAGAAGAGACGAGACCAGGAGAAGAGACGAGACCAGGAGAAGAGACGAGACCAGGAGAAGAGACGAGACCAGGAGAAGAGACGAGACCAGGAGAAGAGAAGAAACCAGGAGAAGAGAAGAGACCAGGAGAAGAGAAGAGACCAGGAGAAGAGACGAGACCAGGAGAAGAGACGAGACCAGGAGAAGGGACGAGACCAGGAGAAGAGACAACACGAGGAGAAGATACGCGACCAGGAGAAGAGACCAGGAGAAGAGCCGAGACCAGGAGAAGAGACCAGGAGAAGAGACAAGGAGAAGAGACAAGGAGAAGAGACCAGGAGAAGAGACGAGACCAGGAGAAGAGACGAGACCAGGAAAAGAGACGACACCAGGAAAAGAGACGACACCAGGAGAAGAGACGAGACCAGGAGAAGAGAAGAGACCAGGAGAAGAGACCAGGAGAAGAGACGAGACCAGGAGAAGAGACGAGAAGACGAGACGAGGAGAAGAGACGTGGAGAAGAGACGTGGAGAAGAGACGAGGAGAAGAGACGAGGAGAAGAGACGAGACGAGGAGAAGAGACGACGAGAAGAGACGAGACGAGGAGAAGAGACGAGACGAGGAGAAGAGACGAGACGAGGAGAAGAGACGAGACGAGGAGAAGAGAAGAGACCAGGAGAAGAGACCAGGAGAAGAAAAGACACCAGGAGAAGAGACCAGGAGACGAGACGAGACCAGGAGACGAGACGAGACCAGGAGACGAGACGAGACCAGGAGACGAGACGAGACCAGGAGAAGAGAAGAGACCAGGAGAAGAGACCAGGGGAAGAGACGAGACCAGGGGAAGAGACGAGACCAGGAGAAGAGACGAGACCAGGAGAAGAGACGAGACCAGGAGACGAGACCAGGAGAAGAGAAGAGACCAGGAGAAGAGAAGAGACCAGGAGAAGAGAAGAGACCAGGAGAAGAGAAGAGACCAGGAGAAGAGAAGAGACCAGGAGAAGAGACCAGGGGAAGAGACGAGACCAGGAGAAGAGACGAGACCAGGAGAAGAGACGAGACCAGGAGAAGAGACGAGACCAGGAGAAGAGAAGAGACCAGGAGAAGAGACCAGGAGAAGAGACCAGGAGAAGAGAAGAGACCAGGAGAAGAGAAGAGAAGAGAAGAGAAGAGAAGAGAAGAGAAGAGAAGAGAAGAGAAGAGAAGAGAAGAGAAGAGAAGAGAAGAGAAGAGAAGAGAAGAGAAGAGAAGAGAAGAGAAGAGAAGAGACCAGGAGAAGAGACCAGGAGAAGAGAAGAGACCAGGAGAAGAGACCAGGAGACGAGACGAGACCAGGGGAAGAGACGAGACCAGGAGAAGAGACGAGACCAGGAGAAGAGACGAGACCAGGAGAAGAGAAAAGACCAGGAGCAGAGACTAGGGGAAGAGAAGAGACCAGGAGAAGAGACGAGACCAGGAGAAGAGACGAGACCAGGAGAAGAGACGAGACAAGGAGAAGAGACGAGACCAGGAGAAGAGACGAGACTAGGAGAAGAGAAGAAACCAGGAGAAGAGAAGAGACCAGGAGAAGAGACCAGGAGAAGAGACGAGACCAGGAGAAGAGACGAGACCAGGAGAAGAGACGAGACCAGGAGACGAGACCAGGAGACGAGACGAGACCAGGAGACGAGACGAGACCAGGAGAAGAGACGAGACCAGGAGACGAGACCAGGAGCAGAGACCAGGAGAAGAGACCAGGAGAAGAGAAGAGACCAGGAGAAGAGAAGAGACCAGGGGAAGAGAAGAGACCCGGAGAAGAGAAGAGACCAGGAGCAGAGACCAGGAGAAGAGAAAAGGAGAAGAGACGAGACCAGGAGAAGAGACGAGACCAGGAGAAGAGACGAGACCAGGAGAAGAGACGAGACCAGGAGAAGAGAAGAGACCAGGAGAAGAGACCAGGAGAAGAGACGAGACCAGGAGAAGAGACGAGAAGACGAGACGAGGAGAAGAGACGTGGAGAAGAGACGAGGAGAAGAGACGAGGAGAAGAGACGAGACGAGGAGAAGAGACGAGGTGAAGAGACGAGGAGAAGAGACGACGAGAAGAAGAGACGAGACGAGGAGAAGAGACGAGACGAGTAGAAGAGAAGAGACCAGGAGAAGAGAAGAGACCAGGAGAAGAGACCAGGAGAAGAAAAGACACCAGGAGAAGAGACCAGGAGACGAGACGAGACCAGGAGACGAGACGAGACCAGGAGACGAGACGAGACCAGGAGACGAGACGAGACCAGGAGACGAGACTAGACCAGGAGAAGAGACGAGACCAGGAGAAGAGAAGAGACCAGGAGAAGAGACCAGGGCAAGAGACGAGACCAGGAGAAGAGACGAGACCAGGAGAAGAGCCGAGACAAGGAGAAGAGAGGAGACCAGGAGACGAGACCAGGAGAAGAGACGAGACCAGGAGAAGAGACGAGACCAGGAGAAGAGACGAGACCAGGAGAAGAGACAACACGAGGAGAAGATACGCGACCAGGAGAAGAGACCAGGAGAAGAGCCGAGACCAGGAGAAGAGACCAGGAGAAGAGACAAGGAGAAGAGACAAGGAGAAGAGACCAGGAGAAGAGACGAGACCAGGAGAAGAGACGAGACCAGGAAAAGAGACGACACCAGGAAAAGAGACGACACCAGGAGAAGAGACGAGACCAGGAGAAGAGAAGAGACCAGGAGAAGAGACCAGGAGAAGAGACGAGACCAGGAGAAGAGACGAGAAGACGAGACGAGGAGAAGAGACGTGGAGAAGAGACGTGGAGAAGAGACGAGGAGAAGAGACGAGGAGAAGAGACGAGACGAGGAGAAGAGACGACGAGAAGAGACGAGACGAGGAGAAGAGACGAGACGAGGAGAAGAGACGAGACGAGGAGAAGAGACGAGACGAGGAGAAGAGAAGAGACCAGGAGAAGAGACCAGGAGAAGAAAAGACACCAGGAGAAGAGACCAGGAGACGAGACGAGACCAGGAGACGAGACGAGACCAGGAGACGAGACGAGACCAGGAGACGAGACGAGACCAGGAGAAGAGAAGAGACCAGGAGAAGAGACCAGGGGAAGAGACGAGACCAGGGGAAGAGACGAGACCAGGAGAAGAGACGAGACCAGGAGAAGAGACGAGACCAGGAGACGAGACCAGGAGAAGAGAAGAGACCAGGAGAAGAGAAGAGACCAGGAGAAGAGAAGAGACCAGGAGACGAGACGAGACCAGGACACGAGACCAGGAGACGAGACGAGACCAGGAGACGAGACGAGACCAGGAGAAGAGAAGAGACCAGGAGAAGAGAAGAGACCAGGAGAAGAGAAGAGACCAGGAGAAGAGACCAGGGGAAGAGACGAGACCAGGAGAAGAGACGAGACCAGGAGAAGAGACGAGACCAGGAGAAGAGACGAGACCAGGAGAAGAGACGAGACCAGGAGAAGAGAAGAGACCAGGAGAAGAGACCAGGAGAAGAGACCAGGAGAAGAGAAGAGACCAGGAGAAGAGAAGAGAAGAGAAGAGAAGAGAAGAGAAGAGAAGAGAAGAGAAGAGACCAGGAGAAGAGACCAGGAGAAGAGAAGAGACCAGGAGAAGAGACCAGGAGACGAGACGAGACCAGGGGAAGAGACGAGACCAGGAGAAGAGACGAGACCAGGAGAAGAGACGAGACCAGGAGAAGAGAAGAGACCAGGAGAAGAGAAGAGACCAGGAGCAGAGACTAGGGGAAGAGAAGAGACCAGGAGAAGAGACGAGACCAGGAGAAGAGACGAGACCAGGAGAAGAGACGAGACAAGGAGAATAGACGAGACCAGGAGAAGAGACGAGACTAGGAGAAGGGAAGAAACCAGGAGAAGAGAAGAGACCAGGAGAAGAGACCAGGAGAAGAGACGAGACCAGGAGAAGAGACGAGACCAGGAGAAGAGACGAGACCAGGAGACGAGACCAGGAGACGAGACGAGACCAGGAGACGAGACGAGACCAGGAGAAGAGACGAGACCAGGAGACGAGACCAGGAGACGAGACCAGGAGAAGAGACCAGGAGAAGAGAAGAGACCAGGAGAAGAGAAGAGACCAGGGGAAGAGAAGAGACCCGGAGAAGAGAAGAGACCAGGAGCAGAGACCAGGAGAAGAGAAAAGGAGAAGAGACGAGACCAGGAGAAGAGACGAGACCAGGAGAAGAGACGAGACCAGGAGAAGAGACGAGACCAGGAGAAGAGAAGAGACCAGGAGAAGAGACCAGGAGAAGAGACGAGACCAGGAGAAGAGACGAGAAGACGAGACGAGGAGAAGAGACGTGGAGAAGAGACGAGGAGAAGAGACGAGGAGAAGAGACGAGACGAGGAGAAGAGACGAGGTGAAGAGACGAGGAGAAGAGACGACGAGAAGAAGAGACGAGACGAGGAGAAGAGACGAGACGAGTAGAAGAGAAGAGACCAGGAGAAGAGAAGAGACCAGGAGAAGAGACCAGGAGAAGAAAAGACACCAGGAGAAGAGACCAGGAGACGAGACGAGACCAGGAGACGAGACGAGACCAGGAGACGAGACGAGACCAGGAGACGAGACGAGACCAGGAGACGAGACTAGACCAGGAGAAGAGACGAGACCAGGAGAAGAGAAGAGACCAGGAGAAGAGACCAGGGCAAGAGACGAGACCAGGAGAAGAGACGAGACCAGGAGAAGAGACGAGACCAGGAGAAGAGCCGAGACAAGGAGAAGAGAGGAGACCAGGAGACGAGACCAGGAGAAGAGAAGAGACCAGGAGAAGAGAAGAGACCAGGAGAAGAAAAGAGACCAGGAGACGAGACGAGACCAGGACACGAGACCAGGAGACGAGACGAGACCAGGAGACGAGACGAGACCAGGAGAAGAGAAGAGACCAGGAGAAGAGAAGAGACCAGGAGAAGAGAAGAGACCAGGAGAAGAGACCAGGGGAAGAGACGAGACCAGGAGAAGAGACGAGACCAGGAGAAGAGACGAGACCAGGAGACGAGACCAGGAGAAGAGACCAGGAGAAGAGAAGAGACCAGGAGAAGAGAAGAGACGAGACCAGGGGAAGAGACGAGACCAGGGGAAGAGACGAGACCAGGGGAAGAGACGAGACCAGGGGAAGAGACGAGACCAGGGGAAGAGACGAGACCAGGGGAAGAGACGAGACCAGGAGAAGAGACGAGACCAGGAGAAGAGACGAGACCAGGAGAAGAGACGAGACCAGGAGAAGAGAAGAGACCAGGAGAAGAGAAGAGACCAGGAGAAGAGACCAGGGGAAGAGACGAGACCAGGAGAAGAGACGAGACCAGGAGAAGAGACGAGACCAGGAGAAGAGACGAGACTAGGAGAAGAGAAGAAACCAGGAGAAGAGAAGAGACCAGGAGAAGAGACCAGGAGAAGAGAAGAGACCAGGAGAAGAGAAGAGACCAGGAGAAGAGAAGAGACCAGGAGAAGAGACGAGACCAGGAGAAGAGACGACACCAGGAGAAGAGACCAGGAGAAGAGAAGAGACCAGGAGAAGAGAAGAGACCAGGAGAAGAGAAGAGACCAGGAGAAGAGACGAGACCAGGAGAAGAGACGAGACCAGGAGACGAGACCAGGAGACGAGACCAGGAGAAGAGACCAGGAGAAGAGAAGAGACCAGGAGAAGAGAAGCGACCAGGAGAAGAGAAGAGACCCGGAGAAGAGAAGAGACCAGGAGCAGAGACCAGGAGAAGAGAAAAGGAGAAGAGAAGAGACCAGGAGAAGAGAAGAGAAGAGAAGAGACCAGGAGAAGAGACCAGGAGAAGAGACCAGGAGAAGAGAAGAGACCAGGGGAAGAGACGAGACCAGGGGAAGAGACGAGACCAGGGGAAGAGACGAGACCAGGGGAAGAGACGAGACCAGGGGAAGAGACGAGACCAGGAGAAGAGACGAGACCAGGAGAAGAGACGAGACCAGGAGAAGAGACGAGACCAGGAGAAGAGACGAGACCAGGAGAAGAGACGAGACCAGGAGAAGAGACGAGACCAGGAGAAGAGACGAGACCAGGAGAAGAGAGGAGACCAGGAGAAGAGAGGAGACTAGGAGAAGAGAAGAAACCAGGAGAAGAGAAGAGACCAGGAGAAGAGACCAGGAGAAGAGAAGAGACCAGGAGAAGAGACGAGACCAGGAGAAGAGTCGAGACCAGGAGAAGAGAAGAGACCAGGAGACGAGACCAGGAGACGAGACCAGGAGAAGAGACGAGACCAGGAGAAGAGACGAGACCAGGAGAAGAGACGAGACCAGGAGAAGAGACGAGACCAGGAGACGAGACCAGGAGAAGAGACGAGACCAGGAGAAGAGACGAGACCAGGAGAAGAGACGAGACCAGGAGAAGAGAAGAGACCCGGAGAAGAGAAGAGACCAGGAGCAGAGACCAGGAGAAGAGAAAAGGAGAAGAGAAGAGACCAGGAGAAGAGACCAGGAGAAGAGACGAGACCAGGAAAAGAGACGACACCAGGAGAAGAGACGAGACCAGGAGAAGAGAAGAGACCAGGAGAAGAGACCAGGAGAAGAGACGAGACCAGGAGAAGAGACGAGAAGACGAGACGAGGAGAAGAGACGTGGAGAAGAGACGAGGAGAAGAGACGAGGAGAAGAGACGAGACGAGGAGAAGAGACGACGAGAAGAGACGAGGAGAAGAGACGACGAGAAGAGACGAGACGAGGAGAAGAGACGAGACGAGGAGAAGAGACGAGACGAGGAGAAGAGACGAGACGAGTAGAAGAGAAGAGACCAGGAGAAGAGAAGAGACCAGGAGAAGAGACCAGGAGAAGAAAAGACACCAGGAGAAGAGACGAGACCAGGAGAAGATACGAGACCAGGAGACGAGACGAGACCAGGAGACGAGACGAGACCAGGAGAAGAGAAGACACCAGGGGAAGAGACCAGGGGAAGAGACGAGACCAGGGGAAGAGACGAGACCAGGAGAAGAGACGAGACCAGGAGAAGAGACGAGACCAGGAGAAGAGACGAGACAAGGAGAAGAGACGAGACCAGGAGACGAGACCAGGAGAAGAGAAGAGACCAGGAGAAGAGAAGAGACCAGGAGAAGAGAAGAGACCAGGACACGAGACGAGAACAGGACACGAGACGAGAACAGGACACGAGACCAGGAGACGAGACGAGACCAGGAGACGAGACGAGACCAGGGGAAGAGAAGAGACCAGGAGAAGAGAAGAGACCAGGAGAAGAGAAGAGACCAGGAGAAGAGAAGAGACCAGGAGAAGAGACCAGGGGAAGAGACGAGACCAGGGGAAGAGACGAGACCAGGGGAAGAGACGAGACCAGGAGAAGAGACGAGACCAGGAGAAGAGACGAGACCAGGAGAAGAGACGAGACCAGGAGACGAGACCAGGAGAAGAGAAGAGACCAGGAGAAGAGAAGAGACCAGCAGAAGAGAAGAGAAGAGAAGAGAAGAGACCAGGAGAAGAGACCAGGAGAAGAGACGAGACCAGGGGAAGAGACGAGACCAGGAGAAGAGACGAGACCAGGAGAAGAGACGAGACCAGGAGAAGAGAAGAGACAAGGAGAAGAGAAGAGACCAGGAGAAGAGACCAGGGGAAGAGACGAGACCAGGAGAAGAGACGAGACCAGGAGAAGAGACGAGACCAGGAGAAGAGACGAGACTAGGAGAAGATAAGAAACCAGGAGAAGAGAAGAGACCAGGAGAAGAGACCAGGAGAAGAGAAGAGACCAGGAGAAGAGACGAGACCAGGAGAAGAGATGAGACCAGGAGACGAGACCAGGAGAAGAGACGAGACCAGGAGAAGAGACGAGACCAGGAGAAGAGACGAGACCAGGAGAAGAGAAGAGACCAGGAGAAGAGACGAGACCAGGAGAAGAGACGAGACCAGGAGAAGAGACGAGACCAGGAGACGAGACCAGGAGACAAGACCAGGAGAAGAGACCAGGAGAAGACAAGAGACCAGGAGAAGAGAAGAGACCAGGAGAAGAGAAGAGACCAGGAGAAGAGAAGAGACCAGGAGAAGAGAAGAGACCCGGAGAAGAGAAGAGACCAGGAGCAGAGACCAGGAGAAGAGAAAAGGAGAAGAGAAGAGACCAGGAGAAGAGACGAGACCAGGAGAAGAGACGAGACCAGGAGAAGAGACGAGACCAGGAGAAGAGACGAGACCAGGGGAAGAGACCAGGGGAAGAGACGAGACCAGGAGAAGAGACGAGACCAGGAGAAGAGACGAGACCAGGAGAAGAGACGAGACAAGGAGAAGAGACGAGACCAGGAGACGAGACCAGGAGAAGAGAAGAGACCAGGAGAAGAGAAGAGACCAGGAGAAGAGAAGAGACCAGGACACGAGACGAGAACAGGACACGAGACCAGGAGACGAGACGAGACCAGGGGAAGAGAAGAGACCAGGAGAAGAGAAGAGACCAGGAGAAGAGAAGAGACCAGGAGAAGAGAAGAGACCCGGAGAAGAGAAGAGACCAGGAGCAGAGACCAGGAGAAGAGAAGAGACCAGGAGAAGAGACGAGACCAGGAGAAGAGACGAGACCAGGAGAAGAGACGAGACCAGGAGAAGAGACGAGACCAGGAGAAGAGAAGAGACCACGGGAAGAGACCAGGGGAAGAGACGAGACCAGGAGAAGAGACGAGACCAGGAGAAGAGACGAGACCAGGAGAAGAGACGAGACAAGGAGAAGAGACGAGACCAGGAGACGAGACCAGGAGAAGAGAAGAGACCAGGAGAAGAGAAGAGACCAGGAGAAGAGAAGAGACCAGGAGAAGAGAAGAGACCAGGACACGAGACGAGAACAGGACACGAGACCAGGAGACGAGACGAGACCAGGAGACGAGACGAGACCAGGGGAAGAGAAGAGACCAGGGGAAGAGAAGAGACCAGGAGAAGAGAAGAGACCAGGAGAAGAGAAGAGACCAGGAGAAGAGAAGAGACCAGGAGAAGAGACCTGGGGAAGAGACGAGACCAGGGGAAGAGACGAGACCAGGAGAAGAGACGAGACCAGGAGAAGAGACGAGACCAGGAGAAGAGACGAGACCAGGAGACGAGACCAGGAGAAGAGAAGAGACCAGCAGAAGAGAAGAGACCAGCAGAAGAGAAGAGAAGAGAAGAGACCAGGAGAAGAGACCAGGAGAAGAGACGAGACCAGGGGAAGAGACGAGACCAGGAGAAGAGAAGAGACAAGGAGAAGAGACGAGACTAGGAGAAGATAAGAAACCAGGAGAAGAGAAGAGACCAGGAGAAGAGACCAGGAGAAGAGAAGAGACCAGGAGAAGAGACGAGACCAGGAGAAGAGACGAGACCAGGAGAAGAGACCAGGAGAAGAGACGAGACCAGGAGAAGAGACGAGACCAGGAGAAGAGACGAGACCAGGAGACGAGACCAGGAGACGAGACCAGGAGAAGAGACCAGGAGAATAGAAGAGACCAGGAGAATAGAAGAGACCAGGAGAAGAGAAGAGACCAGGAGAAGAGAAGAGACCCGGAGAAGAGAAGAGACCAGGAGCAGAGACCAGGAGAAGAGAAAAGGAGAAGAGAAGAGACCAGGAGAAGAGACGAGACCAGGAGAAGAGACGAGACCAGGAGAAGAGACGAGACCAGGAGAAGAGACGACACCAGGAAAAGAGACGACACCAGGAGAAGAGACGAGACCAGGAGAAGAGAAGAGACCAGGAGAAGAGACCAGGAGAAGAGACGAGACCAGGAGAAGAGACGAGAAGACGAGACGAGGATAAGAGACGTGGAGAAGAGACGAGGAGAAGAGACGAGGAGAAGAGACGAGACGAGGAGACGAGACGAGGAGACGAGACGAGGAGAAGAGACGAGGAGAAGAGACGAGACGAGGAGAAGAGACGAGGAGAAGAGACGAGACGAGGACAAGAGACGAGACGAGGAGAAGAGACGAGACGAGGAGAAGAGACGAGACGAGGAGAAGAGACGAGACGTGTAGAAGAGAAGAGACCAGGAGAAGAGAAGAGACCAGGAGAAGAGACCAGGAGAAGAAAAGACACCAGGAGAAGAGACCAGGAGACGAGACGAGACCAGGAGACGAGACGAGACCAGGAGACGAGACGAGACCAGGAGACGAGACGAGACCAGGAGAAGAGACGAGACCAGGACAAGAGAAGAGACCAGGAGAAGAGACCAGGGGAAGAGACGAGACCAGGAGAAGAGACGAGACCAGGAGAAGAGACGAGACAAGGAGAAGAGACGAGACCAGGAGACGAGACCAGGAGAAGAGAAGAGACCGGGAGAAGAGAAGAGACCGGGAGAAGAGAAGAGACCAGGAGATGAGACGAGACCAGGACACGAGACCAGGAGACGAGACGAGACCAGGAGACGAGACGAGACCAGGAGAAGAGAAGAGACCAGGAGAAGAGAAGAGACCAGGCGAAGAGAAGAGACCAGGAGAAGAGACCAGGGGAAGAGACGAGACCAGGAGAAGAGACGAGACAAGGAGAAGAGACGAGACCAGGAGACGAGACCAGGAGAAGAGACCAGGAGAAGAGAAGAGACCAGGAGAAGAGAAGAGAAGAGAAGAGACCAGGAGAAGAGACCAGGAGAAGAGACCAGGAGAAGAGACCAGGAGACGAGACGAGACCAGGGGAAGAGACGAGACCAGGAGAAGAGACGAGACCAGGAGAAGAGAAGAGACCAGGAGAAGAGAAGAGACCAGGAGAAGAGACCAGGGGAAGAGACGAGACCAGGAGAAGAGACGAGACCAGGAGAAGAGACGAGACCAGGAGAAGAGACGAGACAAGGAGAAGAGACGAGACCAGGAGAAGAGACGAGACTAGGAGAAGAGAAGAAACCAGGAGAAGAGAAGAGACCAGGAGAAGAGACCAGGGGAAGAGAAGAGACCAGGAGAAGAGACGAGACCAGGAGAAGAGACGAGACCAGGAGAAGAGACGAGACCAGGAGAAGAGACGAGACCAGGAGAGGAGACGAGACCAGGAGAAGAGACGAGACCAGGAGAAGAGACGCGACCAGGAGAAGAGACCAGGAGAAGAGACCAGGAGAAGAGACCAGGAGAAGAGACGAGACCAGGAGAAGAGACCAGAAGAAGGGACCAGAAGAAGAGAAGAGACCAGGAGAAGAGACGAGACTAGGAGAAGAGACGAGACCAGGAGAAGAGACCAGGAGAAGAGACGAGACCAGGAGACGAGACCAGGAGAAGAGACGAGACCAGGAGAAGAGACGAGACCAGGAGAAGAGACGAGACCAGGAGAAGAGACCAGGAGAAGAGACGAGACCGGGAGAAGAGACGAGACCGGGAGAAGAGACGAGACCAGGAGAAGAGACGAGACCAGGAGAAGAGACGAGACCAGGAGAAGAGACGAGACCAGGAGAAGAGACCAGGAGAAGAGAAGAGACCAGGAGAAGACAAGAGACCAGGAGAAGACAAGAGACCAGGAGAGGAGACCAGGAGAAGAGACGAGACCAGGAGAAGAGACGAGACCAGGAGAAGAGAAGAGACCAGGAGAAGAGACCAGGAGAAGAGACCACGAGAAGAGAAGAGACCAGGAGAAGAGACCAGGAGAAGAGACGAGACCAGGAGAAGAGAAGAGACCAGGAGACGAGACCAGGAGAAGAGACGAGACCAGGAGAAGAGACGAGACCAGGAGAAGAGACGAGACCAGGAGAAGAGACGAGACCAGGAGAAGAGACCAGGAGAAGAGACCAGGAGAAGAGACCAGGAGAAGAGAAGAGACCAGGAGAAGAGACGAGACCAGGAGAAGAGACGAGACCAGGAAAAGATACGCGACCAGGAGAAGAGTCCAGGAGAAGAGACCAGGAGAAGACACCAGGAGAAGAGCCGAGACCAGGAGAAGAGACCAGGAGAAGAGACAAGGAGAAGAGACCAGGAGAAGAGACGAGACCAGGAGAAGAGACGAGAAGACGAGACGAGGAGAAGAGACGTGGAGAAGAGACGAGTAGAAGAGACGAGGAGAAGAGACGAGACGAGGAGAAGAGACGAGGAGAAGAGACGACGAGAAGAGACGAGACGAGGAGAAGAGACGAGACGAGGAGAAGAGACGAGACGAGGAGAAGAGAAGAGACCAGGAGAAGAGACCAGGAGAAGAAAAGATACCAGGAGAAGAGACCAGGAGAAGAGACGAGACCAGGAGACGAGACGAGACCAGGAGACGAGACGAGACCAGGAGAAGAGACGAGACCAGGAGAAGAGAAGAGAACAGGAGAAGAGACCAGGGGAAGAGACGAGACCAGGAGAAGAGACGAGACCAGGAGAAGAGACCAGGAGAAGAGAAGAGACCAGGAGAAGAGAAGAGACCAGCAGAAGAGAAGAGACCAGGAGAAGACAAGAGACCAGGAGAGGAGACCAGGAGAAGAGACGAGACCAGGAGAAGAGAAGAGACCAGGAGAAGAGACCAGGAGAAGAGACCACGAGAAGAGAAGAGACCAGGAGAAGAGACCAGGAGAAGAGACGAGACCAGGAGAAGAGAAGAGACCAGGAGAAGAGACGAGACCAGGAGAAGAGACGAGACCAGGAGAAGAGACGAGACCAGGAGAAGAGAAGAAACCAGGAGAAGAGACCAGGAGAAGAGAAGAGACCAGGAGAAGAGACGAGACCAGGAGAAGAGACGAGACCAGGAGAAGAGACGAGACCAGGAGAAGAGACGAGACCAGGAGAAGAGACAACACGAGGAGAAGATACGCGACCAGGAGAAGAGACCAGGAGAAGAGCCGAGACCAGGAGAAGAGACCAGGAGAAGAGACAAGGAGAAGAGACAAGGAGAAGAGACCAGGAGAAGAGACGAGACCAGGAGAAGAGACGAGACCAGGAGAAGAGACGAGACCAGGAGAAGAGACGAGACCAGGAAAAGAGACGACACCAGGAGAAGAGACGAGACCAGGAGAAGAGACGAGACCAGGAGAAGAGAAGAGACCAGGAGAAGAGACCAGGAGAAGAGACGAGACCAGGAGAAGAGACGAGAAGACGAGACGAGGAGAAGAGACGTGGAGAAGAGACGTGGAGAAGAGACGAGGAGAAGAGACGAGGAGAAGAGACGAGACGAGGAGAAGAGACGAGGAGAAGAGACGAGACGAGGAGAAGAGACGAGACGAGGAGAAGAGACGAGACGAGGAGAAGAGACGAGACGAGGAGAAGAGACGAGACCAGGAGACGAGACCAGGAGAAGAGACGAGACCAGGAGAAGAGACCAGGAGAAGAGACGAGACCAGGAGAAGAGACGAGACCAGGAGAAGAGACGAGACCAGGAGAAGAGAAGAGACCAGGAGAAGAGACCAGGAGAAGAGACCAAGACAAGAGACCAGGAGAAGAGACCAGGAGAAGAGACCAGGAGAAGAGACCAGGAGAATAGACCAGGAGAAGAGAAGAGACCAGGAGAAGAGAAGAGGCCAGGAGAAGAGAAGAGGCCAGGAGAAAAGAAGAGGCCAGGAGAAGAGACGAGACGAGGAGAAGAGACGAGACGAGGAGAAGAGACGAGACGAGGAGAAGAGACGAGACGAGGAGACGAGACGAGGAGACGAGACGAGACGAGGAGACGAGACGAGGAGACGAGACGAGGAGACGAGACGAGGAGACGAGACGAGGAGAAGAGACGAGACGAGGAGACGAGTCGAGGAGACGAGTCGAGGAGACGAGACGAGGAGACGAGACGAGGAGAAGAGACGAGGAGAAGAGACGAGGAGAAGAGACGAGACGAGGAGAAGAGACGAGACGAGGAGAAGAGACGAGACGAGGAGAAGAGACGAGACGAGGAGAAGAGACGAGACGAGTAGAAGAGACGAGACGAGTAGAAGAGACGAGACGAGTAGAAGAGACGAGACCAGGAGAAGAGAAGAGACCAGGAGAAGAGACCAGGAGAAGAGAAGACACCAGGAGAAGAGACCAGGAGAAGAGACGAGACCAGGAGACGAGACGAGACCAGGAGACGAGACGAGACCAGGAGAAGAGAAGAGACCAGGAGAAGAGACAAGGAGAAGAGAAGAGACTAGCAGAAGAGACGAGACCAGGAGAAGAGACGAGACCAGGAGAAGGGACGAGACCAGGAGAAGAGACAACACGAGGAGAAGATACGCGACCAGGAGAAGAGACCAGGAGAAGAGCCGAGACCAGGAGAAGAGACCAGGAGAAGAGACAAGGAGAAGAGACAAGGAGAAGAGACCAGGAGAAGAGACGAGACCAGGAGAAGAGACGAGACCAGGAGAAGAGACGAGACCAGGAAAAGAGACGACACCAGGAAAAGAGACGACACCAGGAGAAGAGACGAGACCAGGAGAAGAGAAGAGACCAGGAGAAGAGACCAGGAGAAGAGACGAGACCAGGAGAAGAGACGAGAAGACGAGACGAGGAGAAGAGACGTGGAGAAGAGACGAGGAGAAGAGACGAGGAGAAGAGACGAGGAGAAGAGACGAGACGAGGAGAAGAGACGAGGAGAAGAGACGAGACGAGGAGAAGAGACGAGACGAGGAGAAGAGACGAGACGAGGAGAAGAGACGAGACGAGGAGAAGAGACGAGACCAGGAGAAGAGACGAGACCAGGAGACGAGACCAGGAGACGAGACCAGGAGAAGAGACGAGACCAGGAGAAGAGACGAGACCAGGAGAAGAGACCAGGAGAAGAGACGAGACCAGGAGAAGAGACGAGACCAGGAGAAGAGAAGAGACCAGGAGAAGAGACCAGGAGAAGAGACCAAGACAAGAGACCAGGAGAAGAGACCAGGAGAAGAGACCAGGAGAATAGACCAGGAGAAGAGAAGAGACCAGGAGAAGAGAAGAGGCCAGGAGAAGAGAAGAGGCCAGGAGACGAGACGAGACCAGGACACGAGACCAGGAGACGAGACGAGACCCGGAGACGAGACGAGACCAGGGGAAGAGAAGAGACCAGGAGAAGAGAAGAGACCAGGAGAAGAGAAGAGACCAGGAGAAGAGAAGAGACCAGGAGAAGAGACCAGGGGAAGAGACGAGACCAGGAGAAGAGACGAGACCAGGAGAAGAGACGAGACAAGAAGAGACGAGACCAGGAGACGAGACCAGGAGAAGAGACCAGGAGAAGAGAAGAGACCAGGAGAAGAGAAGAGAAGAGAAGAGACCAGGAGAAGAGACCAGGAGAAGAGACCAGGAGAAGAGAAGAGACCAGGAGAAGAGACCAGGAGACGAGACGAGACCAGGGGAAGAGACGAGACCAGGAGAAGAGACGAGACCAGGGGAAGAGACGAGACCAGGGGAAGAGACGAGACCAGGGGAAGAGACGAGACCAGGAGAAGAGACGAGACCAGGAGAAGAGACGAGACCAGGAGAAGAGACGAGACCAGGAGAAGAGAAGAGACCAGGAGAAGAGAAGAGACCAGGAGAAGAGACCAGGGGAAGAGACGAGACCAGGAGAAGAGACGAGACCAGGAGAAGAGACGAGACCAGGAGAAGAGACCAGGAGAAGAGACCAGGAGAAGAGACGAGACAAGGAGAAGAGACGAGACCAGGAGAAGAGACGAGACTAGGAGAAGAGAAGAAACCAGAAGAGAAGAGACCAGGAGAAGAGAAGAGACCAGGAGAAGAGACCAGGAGACGAGACGAGACCAGGGGAAGAGACGAGACCAGGAGAAGAGACGAGACCAGGGGAAGAGACGACACCAGGGGAAGAGACGAGACCAGGGGAAGAGACGAGACCAGGAGAAGAGACGAGACCAGGAGAAGAGACGAGACCAGGAGAAGAGACGAGACCAGGAGAAGAGACGAGACCAGGAGAAGAGAAGAGACCAGGAGAAGAGAAGAGACCAGGAGAAGAGACCAGGGGAAGAGACGAGACCAGGAGAAGAGACGAGACCAGGAGAAGAGACGAGACCAGGAGAAGAGACCAGGAGAAGAGACCAGGAGAAGAGACGAGACAAGGAGAAGAGACGAGACCAGGAGAAGAGACGAGACTAGGAGAAGAGAAGAAACCAGAAGAGAAGAGACCAGGAGAAGAGACCAGGAGAAGAGAAGAGACCAGGAGAAGAGACGAGACCAGGAGAAGAGACGAGACCAGGAGACGAGACCAGGAGAAGAGACGAGACCAGGAGAAGAGACGAGACCAGGAGAAGAGACGAGACCAGGAGAAGAGACGAGACCAGGAGACGAGACCAGGAGAAGAGACCAGGAGAAGAGAAGAGACCAAGAGAAGAGAAGAGACCAAGAGAAGAGAAGAGACCAGGAGAAGAGAAGAGACCCGGAGAAGAGAAGAGACCAGGAGCAGAGACCAGGAGAAGAGAAAAGGAGAAGAGAAGAGACCAGGAGAAGAGACCAGGAGAAGAGACGAGACCAGGAGAAGAGACGAGACCAGGAGAAGAGACGAGACCAGGAGAAGAGACGAGACCAGGAAAAGAGACGACACCAGGAGAAGAGACGAGACCAGGAGAAGAGAAGAGACCAGGAGAAGAGACCAGGAGAAGAGACGAGACCAGGAGAAGAGACGAGAAGACGAGACGAGGATAAGAGACGTGGAGAAGAGACGAGGAGAAGAGACGAGGAGAAGAGACGAGACGAGGAGAAGAGACGAGGAGAAGAGACGAGGAGAAGAGACGAGGAGAAGAGACGAGGAGAAGAGATGACGAGAAGAGACGAGACGAGGAGAAGAGACGAGACGAGGAGAAGAGACGAGACGAGGAGAAGAGACGAGACGAGTAGAAGAGAAGAGACCAGGAGAAGAGAAGAGACCGGGAGAAGAGACCAGGAGAAGAAAAGACACCAGGAGAAGAGACCAGGAGACGAGACGAGACCAGGAGACGAGACGAGACCAGGAGACGAGACGAGACCAGGAGACGAGACGAGACCAGGAGACGAGACCAGGAGACGAGAAGAGACCAGGAGAAGAGAAGAGACCGGGAGAAGAGAAGAGACCAGGAGATGAGACGAGACCAGGACACGAGACCAGGAGACGAGACGAGACCAGGAGAAGAGACGAGACCAGGAGACGAGAAGAGACCAGGAGACGAGAAGAGACCAGGAGAAGAGACGAGAAGACGAGACGAGGAGAAGAGACGTGGAGAAGAGACGAGGAGAAGAGACGAGGAGAAGAGACGAGGAGAAGAGACGAGACGAGGAGAAGAGACGAGGAGAAGAGACGAGACGAGGAGAAGAGACGAGACGAGGAGAAGAGACGAGACGAGGAGAAGAGACGAGACGAGGAGAAGAGACGAGACGAGGAGAAGAGACGAGACCAGGAGAAGAGACGAGACCAGGAGACGAGACCAGGAGACGAGACCAGGAGAAGAGACGAGACCAGGAGAAGAGACGAGACCAGGAGAAGAGACCAGGAGAAGAGACGAGACCAGGAGAAGAGACGAGACCACGAGAAGAGACGAGACCAGGAGAAGAGACGCGACCAGGAGAAGAGACCAGGAGAAGAGACCAGGAGAAGGGACCAGGAGAAGAGAAGAGACCAGGAGAAGAGACCAGGAGAAGAGAAGAGACCAGGAGAAGAGACCAGGAGAAGAGACCAGGAGAAGAGAAGAGACCAGGAGAAGAGACCAGGAGAAGAGACGAGACCAGGAGAAGAGACGAGACCAGGAGGAGAGAAGAGACCAGGAGGAGAGAAGAGACCAGGAGGAGAGAAGAGACCAGGAGAAGAGACGAGACCAGGAGAAGAGACGCGACCAGGAGAAGAGACCAGGAGAAGAGACCAGGAGAAGAGACGAGACCAGGAGAAGAGACCAGGAGAAGAGACCAGGAGAAGAGAAGAGACCAGGAGAAGAGACGAGACCAGGAGAAGAGACGAGACCAGGAAAAGTGACGACATCAGGAGAAGAGACGAGACCAGGAGAAGAGACCAGGAGAAGAGAAGAGACCAGGAGAAGAGAAGAGACCAGGAGAAGAGACCAGGAGAAGAGAAGAGACCAGGAGAAGAGACCAGGAGAAGAGACGAGACCAGGAGAAGAGACGAGACCAGGAGAAGAGACCAGGAGAAGAGACGAGACCAGGAGACGAGACCAGGAGAAGAGACGAGACCACGAGAAGAGACGAGACCAGGAGAAGAGACCAGGAGAAGAGACGAGACCAGGAGAAGAGACGAGACCAGGAGAAGAGACGAGACCGGGAGAAGAGACGAGACCGGGAGAAGAGACGAGACCAGGAGAAGAGACGAGACCAGGAGAAGAGACCAGGAGAAGACAAGAGACCAGGAGAAGACAAGAGACCAGGAGAAGAGACGAGACCAGGAGAAGAGACGAGACCAGGAGAAGAGACGAGACCAGGAGAAGAGACGAGACCAGGAGAAGAGACGAGACCAGGAGAAGAGAAGAGACCAGGAGAAGAGACCAGGAGAAGAGACCACGAGAAGAGAAGAGACCAGGAGAAGAGACCAGGAGAAGAGACAAGGAGAAGAGACCAGGAGAAGAGACGAGACCAGGAGAAGAGACGAGACCAGGAAAAGAGACGACACATGGAGAAGAGTTGAGACCAGGAGAAGAGAAGAGACCAGGAGAAGAGACCAGGAGAAGAGACGAGACCAGGAGAAGAGACGAGAAGACGAGACGAGGAGAAGAGACGTGGAGAAGAGACGAGGAGAAGAGACGAGGAGAAGAGACGAGGAGAAGAGACGAGGAGAAGAGACGAGACGAGGAGAAGAGACGAGGAGAAGAGACGAGGAGAAGAGACGACGAGAAGAGACGACGAGAAGAGACGAGACGAGGAGAAGAGACGAGACGAGGAGAAGAGAAGAGACCAGGAGAAGAGACCAGGAGAAGAAAAGACACCAGGAGAAGAGACCAGGAGACGAGACGAGACCAGGAGACGAGACGAGACCAGGAGACGAGACGAGACCAGGAGAAGAGACGAGACCAGGAGACGAGACGAGACCAGGAGAAGAGACGAGACCAGGAGAAGAGACGAGACCAGGAGAAGAGAATAGACCAGGAGAAGAGACCAGGGGAAGAGACGAGACCAGGAGAAGAGACGAGACCAGGAGAAGAGACGAGACAAGGAGAAGAGACGAGACCAGGAGAAGAGAAGAGACCAGGAGAGGAGACCAGGGGAAGAGACGAGACCAGGAGAAGAGACGAGACCAGGAGAAGAGAAGAGACCAGGAGAAGAGAAGAGACCAGGAGAAGAGAAGAGACCAGGACACGAGACCAGGAGACGAGACGAGACCAGGAGACGACACGAGACCAGGAGACGAGACGAGACCAGGAGACGAGACGAGACCAGGAGAAGAGACGAGACCAGGAGAAGAGACGAGACCAGGAGAAGAGAAGAGACCAGGAGAAGAGAAGAGACCAGGAGAAGAGACGAGACCAGGAGAAGAGACGAGACCAGGAGAAGAGACGAGACCAGGAGAAGAGACGAGACTAGGAGAAGAGACCAGGAGAAGAGAAGAGACCAGGAGAAGAGACCAGACCAGGAGAAGAGACCAGACCAGGAGAAGAGACGAGACCAGGAGAAGAGACGAGACCAGGAGAAGAGACCAGGAGAAGAGACCAGGAGAAGAGACGAGACCAGGAGACGAGACCAGGAGAAGAGACGAGACCAGGAGAAGAGACGAGACCAGGAGAAGAGACCAGGAGAAGAGACCAGGAGAAGAGAAGAGACCAGGAGAAGAGACCAGGAGAAGAGACGAGACCAGGAGAAGAGAAGAGACCAGGAGAAGAGAAGAGACCAGGAGACGAGACGAGACTAGGACACGAGACCAGGAGACGAGACGAGACCAGGAGACGAGACGAGACCAGGAGACGAGACGAGACCAGGAGAAGAGACGAGACCAGGAGAAGAGAAGAGACCAGGAGAAGAGAAGAGACCAGGAGAAGAGAAGAGACCAGGAGAAGAGACGAGACCAGGGGAAGAGACGAGACCAGGGGAAGAGACGAGACCAGGGGAAGAGACGAGACCAGGAGAAGAGACGAGACAAGGAGAAGAGACGAGACCAGGAGACGAGACCAGGAGAAGAGACCAGGAGAAGAGAAGAGACCAGGAGAAGAGAAGAGACCAGGAGAAGAGACCAGGAGAAGAGAAGAGACCAGGAGAAGAGACCAGGAGAAGAGAAGAGACCAGGAGAAGAGAAGAGACCAGGAGAAGAGACCAGGGGAAGAGACGAGACCAGGAGAAGAGACGAGACCAGGAGACGAGACCAGGAGAAGAGAAGAGACCAGCAGAAGAGAAGAGACCAGGAGAAGAGAAGAGACCAGGAGAAGAGAAGAGACCAGGAGAAGAGAAGAGACCAGGAGAAGAGACCAGGAGAAGAGACGAGACCAGGAGAAGAGACGAGACCACGAGAAGAGACGAGACCACGAGAAGAGACGAGACCAGGAGAAGAGACGCGACCAGGAGAAGACACGAGGAGAAGAGACCAGGAGAAGAGACGAGACCAGGAGAAGAGACCAGGAGAAGAGACCAGGAGAAGAGACCAGGAGAAGGGACCAGGAGAAGAGACGAGACCAGGAGAAGAGACGAGACCAGGAGAAGAGACGAGACCAGGAGAAGAGACGACACCAGGAGAAGAGACGACACCAGGAGAAGAGACGACACCAGGAGAAGAGACCAGGAGAACAGATGAGACCAGGAGAAGAGACCAGGAGAAGAGACGAGACCAGGAGAAGAGACCAGGAGAAGAGACGAGACCAGGAGAAGAGACGAGACCAGGAGAAGAGAAGAGACCAGGAGAAGAGACCAGGAGAAGAGACGAGACCAGGAGAAGAGACGAGACCAGGAGAAGAGACGAGACCAGGAGAAGAGACCAGGAGAAGAGACGAGTCCAGGAGAAGAGAAGAGACCAGGAGAAGAGACCAGGAGAAGAGACCACGAGAAGAAAAGAGACCAGGAGAAGACACGAGACCAGGAGAAGAGACGAGACCAGGAGAAGAGACGAGAAGACGAGACGAGGAGAAGAGACGAGGAGAAGAGACGTGGAGAAGAGACGAGGAGAAGAGACGAGGAGAAGAGACGAGACGAGGAGAAGAGACGAGGAGAAGAGACGAGGAGAAGAGACGAGACGAGGAGAAGAGACGAGACGAGGAGAAGAGAAGAGACCAGGAGAAGAGAAGAGACCAGGAGAAGAGACCAGGAGAAGAAAAGACACCAGGAGATGAGACCAGGAGAAGAGACAAGACCAGGAGAAGAGACGAGACCAGGAGAAGAGACGAGACCAGGAGAAGAGACGAGACCAGGAGACGAGACGAGACCAGGAGACGAGACGAGACCAGGAGAAGAGACGAGACCAGGAGAAGAGACGAGACCAGGAGAAGAGAAGAGACCAGGAGAAGAGAAGAGACCAGGAGAAGAGACCAGGGGAAGAGACGAGACCAGGAGAAGAGACGAGACCAGGAGAAGAGACGAGACCAGGAGAAGAGACGAGACCAGGAGACGAGACCAGGAGAAGAGAAGAGACCAGGAGAAGAGAAGAGACCAGGAGAAGAGAAGAGACCAGTAGACGAGACGAGACCAGGACACGAGACCAGGAGACGAGACGAGACCAGGAGACGAGACGAGACCAGGAGAAGAGACGAGACCAGGAGAAGAGAAGAGACCAGGAGAAGAGAAGAGACCAGGAGAATAGAAGAGACCAGGAGAAGAGACCAGGGGAAGAGACGAGACCAGGAGAATAGACGAGACCAGGAGAAGAGATGAGACCAGGAGAAGAGAAGAGACCAGGAGAAGAGAAGAGACCAGGAGAAGAGAAGAGACCAGGAGAAGAGACCAGGAGAAGAGAAGAGACCAGGAGAAGAGAAGAGACCAGGAGAAGAGACGAGACCAGGAAAAGAGTCGACACATGGAGAAGAGTTGAGACCAGGAGAAGAGAAGAGACCAGGAGAAGAGACCAGGAGAAGAGACGAGACCAGGAGAAGAGACGAGAAGACGAGACGAGGAGAAGAGACGAGGAGAAGAGACGTGGAGAAGATCGAGGAGAAGAGACGAGGAGAAGAGATGAGACGAGGAGAAGAGACAAGGAGAAGAGACGACGAGAAGAGACGAGACGAGGAGAAGAGACGAGACGAGGAGAAGAGACGAGACGAGGAGAAGAGAAGAGACCAGGAGAAGAGAAGAGACCAGGAGAAGAGACCAGGAGAAGAAAAGACACCAGGAGAAGAGACCAGGAGAAGAGACAAGACCAGGAGACGAGACGAGACCAGGAGAAGAGACGAGACCAGGAGACGAGACGAGACCAGGAGAAGAGACGAGACCAGGAGAAGACACGAGGAGAAGAGACCAGGAGAAGAGACGAGACCAGGAGAAGAGACCAGGAGAAGAGACCAGGAGAAGAGACCAGGGGAAGAGACGAGACCAGGAGAAGAGACGAGACCAGGAGAAGAGACGAGACCAGGAGAAGAGACGAGACCAGGAGACGAGACCAGGAGAAGAGAAGAGACCAGGAGAAGAGAAGAGACCAGGAGAAGAGAAGAGACCAGGAGACGAGACGAGACCAGGAGACGAGACGAGACCAGGAGACGAGACGAGACCAGGAGACGAGACGAGACCAGGAGACGAGACGAGACCAGGAGAAGAGAAGAGACCAGGAGAAGAGAAGAGACCAGGAGAAGAGAAGAGACCAGGAGAAGAGAAGAGACCAGGAGAAGAGACCAGGGGAAGAGACGAGACCAGGAGAAGAGACGAGACCAGGAGAAGAGACGAGACCAGGAGAAGAGAAGAGACCAGGAGAAGAGAAGAGACCAGGAGAAGAGAAGAGACCAGGAGAAGAGAAGAGACCAGGAGAAGAGACCAGGAGAAGAGAAGAGACCAGGAGAAGAGAAGAGACCAGGAGAAGAGAAGAGACCAGGAGAAGAGACGAGACCAGGGGAAGAGACGAGACCAGGAGAAGAGACGAGACCAGGAGAAGAGACGAGACAAGGAGAAGAGACGAGACCAGGAGAAGAGACCAGGAGAAGAGAAGAGACCAGGAGAAGAGACCAGGAGAAGAGAAGAGACCAGGAGAAGAGACCAGGAGAAGAGAAGAGACCAGGAGAAGAGACCGGGAGAAGAGACCACGAGAAGAGAAGAGACCAGGAGACGAGACCAGGAGAAGAGAAGAGACCAGGAGAAGAGAAGAGACCAGGAGAAGAGAAGAGACCAGGAGAAGAGACCAGGAGAAGAGACCAGGAGAAGAGACGAGACCAGGAGAAGAGACCAGGAGAAGAGACGAGACCAGGAGAAGAGACGAGACCACGAGAAGAGACGAGACCAGGAGAAGAGACGCGACCAGGAGAAGAGACCAGGAGAAGAGACCAGGAGAAGGGACCAGGAGAAGAGAAGAGACCAGGAGAAGAGACCAGGAGAAGAGAAGAGACCAGGAGAAGAGACCAGGAGAAGAGACCAGGAGAAGAGAAGAGACCAGGAGAAGAGACCAGGAGAAGAGACGAGACCAGGAGAAGAGACGAGACCAGGAGGAGAGAAGAGACCAGGAGGAGAGAAGAGACCAGGAGGAGAGAAGAGACCAGGAGAAGAGACGAGACCAGGAGAAGAGACGCGACCAGGAGAAGAGACCAGGAGAAGAGACCAGGAGAAGAGACGAGACCAGGAGAAGAGACCAGGAGAAGAGACCAGGAGAAGAGAAGAGACCAGGAGAAGAGACGAGACCAGGAGAAGAGACGAGACCAGGAAAAGTGACGACATCAGGAGAAGAGACGAGACCAGGAGAAGAGACCAGGAGAAGAGAAGAGACCAGGAGAAGAGAAGAGACCAGGAGAAGAGACCAGGAGAAGAGAAGAGACCAGGAGAAGAGACCAGGAGAAGAGACGAGACCAGGAGAAGAGACGAGACCAGGAGAAGAGACCAGGAGAAGAGACGAGACCAGGAGACGAGACCAGGAGAAGAGACGAGACCACGAGAAGAGACGAGACCAGGAGAAGAGACCAGGAGAAGAGACGAGACCAGGAGAAGAGACGAGACCAGGAGAAGAGACGAGACCGGGAGAAGAGACGAGACCGGGAGAAGAGACGAGACCAGGAGAAGAGACGAGACCAGGAGAAGAGACCAGGAGAAGACAAGAGACCAGGAGAAGACAAGAGACCAGGAGAAGAGACGAGACCAGGAGAAGAGACGAGACCAGGAGAAGAGACGAGACCAGGAGAAGAGACGAGACCAGGAGAAGAGACGAGACCAGGAGAAGAGAAGAGACCAGGAGAAGAGACCAGGAGAAGAGACCACGAGAAGAGAAGAGACCAGGAGAAGAGACCAGGAGAAGAGACAAGGAGAAGAGACCAGGAGAAGAGACGAGACCAGGAGAAGAGACGAGACCAGGAAAAGAGACGACACATGGAGAAGAGTTGAGACCAGGAGAAGAGAAGAGACCAGGAGAAGAGACCAGGAGAAGAGACGAGACCAGGAGAAGAGACGAGAAGACGAGACGAGGAGAAGAGACGTGGAGAAGAGACGAGGAGAAGAGACGAGGAGAAGAGACGAGGAGAAGAGACGAGGAGAAGAGACGAGACGAGGAGAAGAGACGAGGAGAAGAGACGAGGAGAAGAGACGACGAGAAGAGACGACGAGAAGAGACGAGACGAGGAGAAGAGACGAGACGAGGAGAAGAGAAGAGACCAGGAGAAGAGACCAGGAGAAGAAAAGACACCAGGAGAAGAGACCAGGAGACGAGACGAGACCAGGAGACGAGACGAGACCAGGAGACGAGACGAGACCAGGAGAAGAGACGAGACCAGGAGACGAGACGAGACCAGGAGAAGAGACGAGACCAGGAGAAGAGACGAGACCAGGAGAAGAGAATAGACCAGGAGAAGAGACCAGGGGAAGAGACGAGACCAGGAGAAGAGACGAGACCAGGAGAAGAGACGAGACAAGGAGAAGAGACGAGACCAGGAGAAGAGAAGAGACCAGGAGAGGAGACCAGGGGAAGAGACGAGACCAGGAGAAGAGACGAGACCAGGAGAAGAGAAGAGACCAGGAGAAGAGAAGAGACCAGGAGAAGAGAAGAGACCAGGACACGAGACCAGGAGACGAGACGAGACCAGGAGACGACACGAGACCAGGAGACGAGACGAGACCAGGAGACGAGACGAGACCAGGAGAAGAGACGAGACCAGGAGAAGAGACGAGACCAGGAGAAGAGACGAGACCAGGAGAAGAGACGAGACCAGGAGAAGAGACGAGACCAGGAGAAGAGACGAGACTAGGAGAAGAGACCAGGAGAAGAGAAGAGACCAGGAGAAGAGACCAGACCAGGAGAAGAGACCAGACCAGGAGAAGAGACGAGACCAGGAGAAGAGACGAGACCAGGAGAAGAGACCAGGAGAAGAGACCAGGAGAAGAGACGAGACCAGGAGACGAGACCAGGAGAAGAGACGAGACCAGGAGAAGAGACGAGACCAGGAGAAGAGACCAGGAGAAGAGACCAGGAGAAGAGAAGAGACCAGGAGAAGAGACCAGGAGAAGAGACGAGACCAGGAGAAGAGAAGAGACCAGGAGAAGAGAAGAGACCAGGAGACGAGACGAGACTAGGACACGAGACCAGGAGACGAGACGAGACCAGGAGACGAGACGAGACCAGGAGACGAGACGAGACCAGGAGAAGAGACGAGACCAGGAGAAGAGAAGAGACCAGGAGAAGAGAAGAGACCAGGAGAAGAGAAGAGACCAGGAGAAGAGACGAGACCAGGGGAAGAGACGAGACCAGGGGAAGAGACGAGACCAGGGGAAGAGACGAGACCAGGAGAAGAGACGAGACAAGGAGAAGAGACGAGACCAGGAGACGAGACCAGGAGAAGAGACCAGGAGAAGAGAAGAGACCAGGAGAAGAGAAGAGACCAGGAGAAGAGACCAGGAGAAGAGAAGAGACCAGGAGAAGAGACCAGGAGAAGAGAAGAGACCAGGAGAAGAGAAGAGACCAGGAGAAGAGACCAGGGGAAGAGACGAGACCAGGAGAAGAGACGAGACCAGGAGACGAGACCAGGAGAAGAGAAGAGACCAGCAGAAGAGAAGAGACCAGGAGAAGAGAAGAGACCAGGAGAAGAGAAGAGACCAGGAGAAGAGAAGAGACCAGGAGAAGAGACCAGGAGAAGAGACGAGACCAGGAGAAGAGACGAGACCACGAGAAGAGACGAGACCACGAGAAGAGACGAGACCAGGAGAAGAGACGCGACCAGGAGAAGACACGAGGAGAAGAGACCAGGAGAAGAGACGAGACCAGGAGAAGAGACCAGGAGAAGAGACCAGGAGAAGAGACCAGGAGAAGGGACCAGGAGAAGAGACGAGACCAGGAGAAGAGACGAGACCAGGAGAAGAGACGAGACCAGGAGAAGAGACGACACCAGGAGAAGAGACGACACCAGGAGAAGAGACGACACCAGGAGAAGAGACCAGGAGAACAGATGAGACCAGGAGAAGAGACCAGGAGAAGAGACGAGACCAGGAGAAGAGACCAGGAGAAGAGACGAGACCAGGAGAAGAGACGAGACCAGGAGAAGAGAAGAGACCAGGAGAAGAGACCAGGAGAAGAGACGAGACCAGGAGAAGAGACGAGACCAGGAGAAGAGACGAGACCAGGAGAAGAGACCAGGAGAAGAGACGAGTCCAGGAGAAGAGAAGAGACCAGGAGAAGAGACCAGGAGAAGAGACCACGAGAAGAAAAGAGACCAGGAGAAGACACGAGACCAGGAGAAGAGAAGAGACCAGGAGACGAGACCAGGAGAAGAGACGAGACCAGGAGAAGAGAAGAGACCAGGAGAAGAGACGAGACCAGGAGAAGAGACCAGGAGAAGAGACGAGACCAGGAGAAGAGACGAGAAGACGAGACGAGGAGAAGAGACGTGGAGAAGAGACGAGGAGAAGAGACGAGACGAGGAGAAGAGACGAGGAGAAGACACGAGGAGAAGAGACGAGGAGAAGAGACGACGAGAAGAGACGAGACGAGGAGAAGAGACGAGACGAGGAGAAGAGACGAGACGAGGAGAAGAGAAGAGACCAGGAGAAGAGAAGAGACCAGGAGAAGAGACCAGGAGAAGAGAAGAGACCAGGAGAAGAGACCAGGAGAAGAAAAGACACCAGGAGAAGAGACCAGGAGACGAGACGAGACCAGGAGACGAGACGAGACCAGGAGACGAGACGAGACCAGGAGAAGAGACGAGACCAGGAGGAGAGAAGAGACCGGGAGAAGAGACCGGGAGAAGAGACCACGAGAAGAGAAGAGACCAGGAGACGAGACCAGGAGAAGAGAAGAGACCAGGAGAAGAGAAGAGACCAGGAGAAGAGAAGAGACCAGGAGAAGAGAAGAGACCAGGAGAAGAGACCAGGAGAAGAGACCAGGAGAAGAGACCAGGAGAAGAGACGAGACCAGGAGAAGAGACGCGACCAGGAGAAGAGACCAGGAGAAGAGACCAGGAGAAGAGACGAGACCAGGAGAAGAGACCAGGAGAAGAGAGCAGGAGAAGAGACCAGGAGAAGAAAAGACACCAGGAGAAGAGACCAGGAGAAGAGACAAGACCAGGAGACGAGACGAGACCAGGAGAGGAGACGAGACCAGGAGAGGAGACGAGACCAGGAGAGGAGACGAGACCAGGAGAGGAGACGAGACCAGGAGAAGAGACGAGGCCAGGAGAAGAGAAGAGACCAGGAGAAGAGAAGAGACCAGGAGAAGAGACCAGGGGAAGAGACGAGACCAGGAGAAGAGACGAGACCAGGAGAAGAGACGAGACCAGGAGAAGAGAAGAGACCAGGAGAAGAGAAGAGACCAGGAGAAGAGACCAGGGGAAGAGACGAGACCAGGAGAAGAGACGAGACCAGGAGAAGAGACGAGACAAGGAGAAGAGACGAGACCAGGAGACGAGACCAGGATAAGAGAAGAGACCAGGAGAAGAGAAGAGACCAGGACACAAGACCAGGTGACGAGACGAGACCAGGAGACGAGAAGAGACCAGGAGAAGAGAAGAGACCAGGAGAAGAGAAGAGACCAGGAGAAGAGACCAGGGGAAGAGACGAGACCAGGAGAAGAGACGAGACCAGGAGAAGAGACGAGACCAGGAGAAGAGACGAGACCAGGAGAAGAGACGCGACCAGGAGAAGAGACCAGGAGAAGAGACCAGGAGAAGAGACGAGACAAGGAGAAGAGACCAGGAGAAGAGACCAGGAGAAGGGACCAGGAGAAGAGAAGAGACCAGGAGAAGAGACGAGACCAGGAGAAGAGACGAGACCAGGAGAAGAGACGAGACCAGGAGAAGAGACCAGGAGAAGAGACGAGACCAGGAGAAGAGACGAGACCAGGAGAAGAGACGAGACCAGGAGAAGAGAAGAGACCAGGAGAAGAGACCAGGAGAAGAGACCAGGAGAAGAGACGAGACCAGGAGAAGAGACGAGACCAGGAGAAGAGACGAGACCAGGAGAAGAGAAGAGACCAGGAGAAGACAAGAGACCAGGAGAAGAGACCAGGAGAAGAGACCAGGAGAAGAGACCACGAGAAGAAAAGAGACCAGGAGAACACAAGAGACCAGGAGAAGAGAAGAGACCAGGAGACGAGACCAGGAGAAGAGACGAGACCAGGAGAAGAGAAGAGACCTGGAGAAGAGACGAGACCAGGAGAAGAGACCAGGAGAAGAGAAGAGACCAGGAGAAGAGATCAGGAGAAGAGACGAGACCAGGAGAAGAGACGAGACCAGGAGAAGAGAAGAGACCAGGAGTAGAGACCAGGAGAAGAGACCAGGAGAAGAGAAGAGACCAGGAGAAGAGACCAGGAGAAGAGAAGAGACCACGAGAAGAGAAGAGACCAGGAGAAGAGACCAAGAAAAGAGACGAGACCAGGAGAAGAGAAGAGACCAGGAGCAGAGACCAGGAGAAGAGACCAGGAGAAGAGAAGAGACCAGGAGAAGAGACCAGGAGAAGAGAAGAGACCAGGAGAAGAGAAGTGACCAGGAGAAGAGACCAGGAGAAGAGACCAGGAGAAGAGAAGAGACCAGGAGAAGAGACCAGGAGACGAGACGAGACCAGGAGACGAGACGAGACCAGGAGACGAGACGAGACCAGGAGACGAGACGAGACCAGGAGAAGAGACGAGACCAGGAGAACAGACGAGACCAGGAGAACAGACGAGACCAGGAGAAGAGAAGAGACCAGGAGAAGAGACGAGACCAGGAGAAGAGACGAGACCAGGAGAAGAGACGAGACCAGGAGAAGAGACGAGACCAGGAGACGAGACCAGGAGACGAGACCAGGAGAAGAGACCAGGAGAAGAGACCAGGAGAAGAGAAGAGACCAGGAGAAGAGACCAGGAGAAGAGACGAGACCAGGAGAAGAGACGAGACCAGGAGAAGAGACGAGACCAGGAGAAGAGACCGGGAGAAGAGACCACGAGAAGAGAAGAGACCAGGAGACGAGACCAGGAGAATAGACGAGACCAGGAGAAGAGAAGAGACCAGGAGAAGAGAAGAGACCAGGAGAAGAGAAGAGACCAGGAGAAGAGACCAGGAGACGAGACCAGGAGAAGAGACGAGACCAGGAGAAGAGACGAGACCAGGAGAAGAGACGCGACCTGGAGAAGAGACGCGACCAGGAGAAGAGACCAGGAGAAGAGACCAGGAGAAGAGACGAGACAAGGAGAAGAGACAAGGAGAAGAGACCAGGAGAAGGGACCAGGAGAAGAGAAGAGACCAGGAGAAGAGACGAGACCAGGAGAAGAGACGAGACCAGGAGAAGAGACGAGACCAGGAGAAGAGACGAGACCAGGAGAAGAGACCAGGAGAACAGACGAGACCAGGAGAAGAGACCAGGAGAAGAGACGAGACCAGGAGAAGAGACCAGGAGAAGAGACGAGACCAGGAGAAGAGACGAGACCAGGAGAAGAGACGAGACCAGGAGAAGAGACGAGACCAGGAGAAGAGACGAGACCAGGAGAAGACAAGAGACCAGGAGAAGAGAAGAGACCAGGAGAAGAGAAGAGACCAGGAGAAGAGACCAGGGGAAGAGACGAGACCAGGAGAAGAGACGAGACCAGGAGAAGAGACGAGACCAGGAGAAGAGACGAGACAAGGAGAAGAGACGAGACCAGGAGACGAGACCAGGAGAAGAGAAGAGACCAGGAGAAGAGAAGAGACCAGGAGAAGAGAAGAGACCAGGAGACGAGACGAGACTAGGACACGAGACGAGACCAGGAGACGAGACGAGACCAGGAGAAGAGACGAGACCAGGAGAAGAGACGAGACAAGGAGAAGAGACGAGACAAGGAGAAGAGACGAGACCAGGAGAAGAGAAGAGACCAGGGGAAGAGACGAGACCAGGGGAAGAGACGAGACCAGGGGAAGAGACGAGACCAGGGGAAGAGACGAGACCAGGGGAAGAGACGAGACCAGGAGAAGAGACGAGACCAGGAGACGAGACCAGGAGACGAGACCAGGAGACGAGACCAGGAGACGAGACCAGGAGAAGAGAAGAGACCAGGAGAAGAGAAGAGACCAGGAGAAGAGACCAGGAGAAGAGACCAGGAGAAGAGACCAGGAGAAGAGAAGAGACGAGGAGAAGAGAAGAGACCAGGAGAAGAGAAGAGACCAGGAGAAGAGACCAGGGGAAGAGACGAGACCAGGAGAAGAGACGAGACCAGGAGAAGAGACTAGACCAGGAGAAGAGACCAGGAGAAGAGACGAGACCAGGAGAAGAGACCAGGAGAAGAGAAGAGACCAGGAGAAGAGACCAGGAGAAGAGACGAGACCAGGAGAAGAGACGAGACCAGGAGGAGAGAAGAGACCAGGAGAAGAGACCGGGAGAAGAGACCACGAGAAGAGAAGAGACCAGGAGACGAGACCAGGAGAAGAGAAGAGACCAGGAGAAGAGAAGAGACCAGGAGAAGAGACCAGGAGAAGAGACGAGACCAGGAGAAGAGACGAGACCAGGAGAAGAGACGAGACCACGAGAAGAGACGAGACCAGGAGAAGAGACGAGACCAGGAGAAGAGACGCGACCAGGAGAAGAGACCAGGAGAAGAGACCAGGAGAAGAGACCAGGAGAAGAGACGAGACAAGGAGAAGAGACCAGGAGAAGAGACCAGGAGAAGGGACCAGGAGAAGAGAAGAGACCAGGAGAAGAGACGAGACCAGGAGAAGAGACGAGACCAGGAGAAGAGACGAGACCAGGAGAAGAGACCAGGAGAAGAGACGAGACCAGGAGAAGAGACGAGACCAGGAGAAGAGAAGAGACCAGGAGAAGAGACCAGGAGAAGAGACCAGGAGAAGAGACGAGACCAGGAGAAGAGACGAGACCAGGAGAAGAGACGAGACCAGGAGAAGAGACGAGACCAGGAGAAGAGAAGAGACCAGGAGAAGACAAGAGACCAGGAGAAGAGACCAGGAGAAGAGACGAGCCCAGGAGAAGAGAAGAGACCAGGAGAAGAGACCAGGAGAAGAGACCACGAGAAGAAAAGAGACCAGGAGAAGACAAGAGACCAGGAGAAGAGAAGAGACCAGGAGACGAGACCAGGAGAAGAGACGAGACCAGGAGAAGAGAAGAGACCAGGAGAAGAGACGAGACCAGGAGAAGAGACCAGGAGAAGAGAAGAGACCAGGAGTAGAGACCGGGAGAAGAGACCACGAGAAGAGAAGAGACCAGGAGAAGAGACCAGGAAAAGAGACGAGACCAGGAGAAGAGAAGAGACCAGGAGCAGAGACCAGGAGAAGAGACCAGGAGAAGAGAAGAGACCAGGAGAAGAGAAGAGACCAGGAGAAGAGAAGAGACCAGGAGAAGAGAAGAGACCAGGAGAAGAGACCAGGAGAAGAGACCAGGAGAAGAGAAGAGACCAGGAGAAGAGACCAGGAGACGAGACGAGACCAGGAGACGAGACGAGACCAGGAGAAGAGAAGAGACCAGGAGAAGAGACCAGGAGAAGAGACGAGACCAGGAGAAGAGACGAGACCAGGAGAAGAGACGAGACCAGGAGAAGAGACGAGACGAGGAGAAGAGACGAGACCAGGAGACGAGACCAGGAGAAGAGACCAGGAGAAGAGACCAGGAGAAGAGACCAGGAGAAGAGAAGAGACCAGGAGAAGAGACCAGGAGAAGAGACGAGACCAGGAGAAGAGACGAGACCAGGAGAAGAGAGGAGACCAGGAGAAGAGACCGGGAGAAGAGACCACGAGAAGAGAAGAGACCAGGAGACGAGACCAGGAGAATAGACGAGACCAGGAGAAGAGAAGAGACCAGGAGAAGAGAAGAGACCAGGAGAAGAGAAGAGACCAGGAGAAGAGACCAGGAGACGAGACCAGGAGAAGAGACGAGACCAGGAGAAGAGACGAGACCAGGAGAAGAGACGAGACCAGGAGAAGAGACGCGACCAGGAGAAGAGACGCGACCAGGAGAAGAGACCAGGAGAAGAGACCAGGAGAAGAGACGAGACAAGGAGAAGAGACCAGAAGAAGAGACCAGGAGAAGAGAAGAGACCAGGAGAAGAGACGAGACCAGGAGAAGAGACGAGACCAGGAGAAGAGACGAGACCAGGAGAAGAGACCAGGAGAACAGACGAGACCAGGAGAAGAGACCAGGAGAAGAGACGAGACCAGGAGACGAGACCAGGAGAAGAGACGAGACCAGGAGAAGAGACGAGACCAGGAGAAGAGACGAGACCAGGAGAAGAGACGAGACCAGGAGAAGACAAGAGACCAGGAGAAGACAAGAGACCAGGAGAAGAGAAGAGACCAGGAGAAGAGACCAGGGGAAGAGACGAGACCAGGAGAAGAGACGAGACCAGGAGAAGAGACGAGACAAGGAGAAGAGACGAGACCAGGAGACGAGACCAGGAGAAGAGAAGTGACCAGGAGAAGAGAAGAGACCAGGAGAAGAGACCAGGAGACGAGACGAGACTAGGACACGAGACCAGGAGACGAGACGAGACCAGGAGACGAGACGAGACCAGGAGAAGAGACGAGACCAGGAGAAGAGACGAGACCAGGAGAAGAGACGAGACCAGGAGAAGAGAAGAGACCAGGGGAAGAGACGAGACCAGGGGAAGAGACGAGACCAGGGGAAGAGACGAGACCAGGAGAAGAGACGAGACCAGGAGAAGAGACGAGACCAGGAGACGAGACCAGGAGAAGAGAAGAGACCAGGAGAAGAGAAGAGACCAGGAGAAGAGACCAGGAGAAGAGACCAGGAGAAGAGAAGAGACCAGGAGAAGAGAAGAGACCAGGAGAAGAGAAGAGACCAGGAGAAGAGAAGAGACCAGGAGAAGAGACCAGGGGAAGAGACGAGACCAGGAGAAGAGACGAGACCAGGAGAAGAGACGAGACCAGGAGAAGAGACGAGACCAGGAGAAGAGACCAGGAGAAGAGACGAGACCAGGAGAAGAGACCAGGAGAAGAGAAGAGACCAGGAGAAGAGACGAGACCAGGAGAAGAGACGAGACCAGGAGAAGAGACGAGACCAGGAGGAGAGAAGAGACCAGGAGAAGAGACCGGGAGAAGAGACCACGAGAAGAGAAGAGACCAGGAGACGAGACCAGGAGAAGAGAAGAGACCAGGAGAAGAGAAGAGACCAGGAGAAGAGACCAGGAGAAGAGACGAGACCAGGAGAAGAGACGAGACCACGAGAAGAGACGAGACCAGGAGAAGAGACGCGACCAGGAGAAGAGACCAGGAGAAGAGACCAGGAGAAGAGACGAGACCAGGAGAAGAGACCAGTAGAAGAGACCAGGAGAAGAGACCAGATGAAGGGACCAGGAGAAGAGAAGAGACCAGTAGAAGAGACGAGACCAGGAGAAGAGACGAGACCAGGAGAAGAGAAGAGACCAGGAGAAGAGACGAGACCAGGAGAAGAGACCAGGAGAAGAGAAGAGACCAGGAGAAGAGAAGAGACCAGGAGAAGAGATCAGGAGAAGAGACCAGGAGAAGAGAAGAGACCAGGAGAAGAGACCAGGAGAAGAGAAGAGACCACGAGAAGAGAAGAGACCAGGAGAAGAGACCAGGAAAGGAGACGAGACCAGGAGAAGAGAAGAGACCAGGAGCAGAGACCAGGAGAAGAGACCAGGAGAAGAGAAGAGACCAGGAGAAGAGACCAGGAGAAGAGAAGAGACCAGGAGAAGAGATCAGGAGAAGAGACCAGGAGAAGAGAAGAGACCAGGAGAAGAGACCAGGAGAAGAGACCAGGAGAAGAGAAGAGACCAGGAGAAGAGACCAGGAGACGAGACGAGACCAGGAGACGAGACGAGACCAGGAGACGAGACGAGACCAGGAGAAGAGACGAGACCAGGAGAAGAGACGAGATCAGGAGAACAGACGAGACCAGGAGAAGAGAAGAGACCAGGAGAAGAGACCAGGGGAAGAGACGAGACCAGGAGAAGAGACGAGACCAGGAGAAGAGACGAGACCAGGAGAAGAGACGAGACCAGGAGACGAGACCAGGAGACGAGACCAGGAGAAGAGACCAGGAGAAGAGACCAGGAGAAGAGAAGAGACCAGGAGAAGAGACCAGGAGAAGAGACGAGACCAGGAGAAGAGACGAGACCAGGAGAAGAGACGAGACCAGGAGAAGAGACGAGACCAGGAGAAGAGACCGGGAGAAGAGACCACGAGAAGAGAAGAGACCAGGAGACGAGACCAGGAGAATAGACGAGACCAGGAGAAGAGAAGAGACCAGGAGAAGAGAAGAGACCAGGAGACGAGACCAGGAGAAGAGTCGAGACCAGGAGAAGAGACGAGACCAGGAGAAGAGACGCGACCAGGAGAAGAGACGCGACCAGGAGAAGAGACCAGGAGAAGAGACCAGGAGAAGAGACGAGACAAGGAGAAGAGACCAGGAGAAGAGACCAGGAGAAGGGACCAGGAGAAGAGAAGAGACCAGGAGAAGAGACGAGACCAGGAGAAGAGACGAGACCAGGAGAAGAGACGAGACCAGGAGAAGAGACCAGGAGAAGAGACGAGACCAGGAGAAGAGACCAGGAGAAGAGACGAGACCAGGAGAAGAGACCAGGAGAAGAGACGAGACCAGGAGAAGAGACGAGACCAGGAGAAGAGACGAGACCAGGATAAGAGACGAGACCAGGAGAAGAGACGAGACCAGGAGAAGAGACGAGACCAGGAGAAGACAAGAGACCAGGAGAAGACAAGAGACCAGGAGAAGAGAAGAGACCAGGAGAAGAGAAGAGACCAGGAGAAGAGACCAGGGGAAGAGACGAGACCAGGAGAAGAGACGAGACCAGGAGAAGAGACGAGACAAGGAGAAGAGACGAGACCAGGAGACGAGACCAGGAGAAGAGAAGAGACCAGGAGAAGAGAAGAGACCAGGAGAAGAGAAGAGACCAGGAGACGAGACGAGACTAGGACACGAGACCAGGAGACGAGACGAGACCAGGAGACGAGACGAGACCAGGAGAAGAGACGAGACCAGGAGAAGAGACGAGACAAGGAGAAGAGACGAGACAAGGAGAAGAGACGAGACCAGGAGAAGAGAAGAGACCAGGGGAAGAGACGAGACCAGGGGAAGAGACGAGACCAGGGGAAGAGACGAGACCAGGGGAAGAAACGAGACCAGGGGAAGAGACGAGACCAGGAGAAGAGACGAGACCAGGAGACGAGACCAGGAGACGAGACCAGGAGAAGAGAAGAGACCAGGAGAAGAGAAGAGACCAGGAGAAGAGAAGAGACCAGGAGAAGAGACCAGGAGAAGAGACCAGGAGAAGAGAAGAGACCAGGAGAAGAGAAGAGACCAGGAGAAGAGAAGAGACCAGGAGAAGAGAAGAGACCAGGAGAAGAGACCAGGGGAAGAGACGAGACCAGGAGAAGAGACGAGACCAGGAGAAGAGACGAGACCAGGAGAAGAGACCAGGAGAAGAGACGAGACCAGGAGAAGAGACCAGGAGAAGAGAAGAGACCAGGAGAAGAGACCAGGAGAAGAGACGAGACCAGGAGAAGAGACGAGACCAGGAGGAGAGAAGAGACCAGGAGAAGAGACCGGGAGAAGAGACCACGAGAAGAGAAGAGACCAGGAGACGAGACCAGGAGAAGAGAAGAGACCAGGAGAAGAGAAGAGACCAGGAGAAGAGACCAGGAGAAGAGACGAGACCAGGAGAAGAGACGAGACCAGGAGAAGAGACGAGACCAGGAGAAGAGACGAGACCAGGAGAAGAGACGCGACCAGGAGAAGAGACCAGGAGAAGAGACCAGGAGAAGAGACCAGGAGAAGAGACGAGACAAGGAGAAGAGACCAGGAGAAGAGACCAGGAGAAGGGACCAGGAGAAGAGAAGAGACCAGGAGAAGAGACGAGACCAGGAGAAGAGACGAGACCAGGAGAAGAGACGAGACCAGGAGAAGAGACCAGGAGAAGAGACGAGACCAGGAGAAGAGACGAGACCAGGAGAAGAGACGAGACCAGGAGAAGAGACGAGACCAGGAGAAGAGACGAGACCAGGAGAAGAGAAGAGACCAGGAGAAGAGACCAGGAGAAGAGACCAGGAGAAGAGACGAGCCCAGGAGAAGAGAAGAGACCAGGAGAAGAGACCAGGAGAAGAGACCACGAGAAGAAAAGAGACCAGGAGAAGACAAGAGACCAGGAGAAGAGAAGAGACCAGGAGACGAGACCAGGAGAAGAGACGAGACCAGGAGAAGAGAAGAGACCAGGAGAAGAGACGAGACCAGGAGAAGAGACCAGGAGAAGAGAAGAGACCAGGAGAAAGATCAGGAGAAGAGACGAGACCAGGAGAAGAGACGAGACCAGGAGAAGAGAAGAGACCAGGAGTAGAGACCGGGAGAAGAGACCACGAGAAGAGAAGAGACCAGGAGAAGAGACCAGGAAAAGAGACGAGACCAGGAGAAGAGAAGAGACCAGGAGCAGAGACCAGGAGAAGAGACCAGGAGAAGAGAAGAGACCAGGAGAAGAGACCAGGAGAAGAGAAGAGACCAGGAGAAGAGAAGAGACCAGGAGAAGAGAAGAGACCAGGAGAAGAGACCAGGAGAAGAGACCAGGAGAAGAGAAGAGACCAGGAGAAGAGACCAGGAGACGAGACGAGACCAGGAGACGAGACGAGACCAGGAGAAGAGAAGAGACCAGGAGAAGAGACCAGGGGAAGAGACGAGACCAGGAGAAGAGACGAGACCAGGAGAAGAGACGAGACCAGGAGAAGAGACGAGACCAGGAGAAGAGACGAGACGAGGAGAAGAGACGAGACCAGGAGACGAGACCAGGAGAAGAGACCAGGAGAAGAGACCAGGAGAAGAGACCAGGAGAAGAGAAGAGACCAGGAGAAGAGACCAGGAGAAGAGACGAGACCAGGAGAAGAGACGAGACCAGGAGAAGAGACGAGACCAGGAGAAGAGAGGAGACCAGGAGAAGAGACCGGGAGAAGAGACCACGAGAAGAGAAGAGACCAGGAGACGAGACCAGGAGAATAGACGAGACCAGGAGAAGAGAAGAGACCAGGAGAAGAGAAGAGACCAGGAGAAGAGAAGAGACCAGGAGAAGAGACCAGGAGACGAGACCAGGAGAAGAGACGAGACCAGGAGAAGAGACGAGACCAGGAGAAGAGACGAGACCAGGAGAAGAGACGAGACCAGGAGAAGAGACGCGACCAGGAGAAGAGACGCGACCAGGAGAAGAGACCAGGAGAAGAGACCAGGAGAAGAGACGAGACAAGGAGAAGAGACCAGGAGAAGAGACCAGGAGAAGGGACCAGGAGAAGAGAAGAGACCAGGAGAAGAGACGAGACCAGGAGAAGAGACGAGACCAGGAGAAGAGACGAGACCAGGAGAAGAGACCAGGAGAACAGACGAGACCAGGAAAAGAGACCAGGAGAAGAGACGAGACCAGGAGACGAGACCAGGAGAAGAGACGAGACCAGGAGAAGAGACGAGACCAGGAGAAGAGACGAGACCAGGAGAAGAGACGAGACCAGGAGAAGAGAAGAGACCAGGAGAAGACAAGAGACCAGGAGAAGAGAAGAGACCAGGAGAAGAGACCAGGGGAAGAGACGAGACCAGGAGAAGAGACGAGACCAGGAGAAGAGACGAGACAAGGAGAAGAGACGAGACCAGGAGACGAGACCAGGAGAAGAGAAGTGACCAGGAGAAGAGAAGAGACCAGGAGAAGAGAAGAGACCAGGAGACGAGACGAGACTAGGACACGAGACCAGGAGACGAGACGAGACCAGGAGACGAGACGAGACCAGGAGAAGAGACGAGACCAGGAGAAGAGACGAGACCAGGAGAAGAGACGAGACCAGGAGAAGAGAAGAGACCAGGGGAAGAGACGAGACCAGGGGAAGAGACGAGACCAGGGGAAGAGACGAGACCAGGAGAAGAGACGAGACCAGGAGAAGAGACGAGACCAGGAGACGAGACCAGGAGACGAGACCAGGAGAAGAGAAGAGACCAGGAGAAGAGAAGAGACCAGGAGAAGAGACCAGGAGAAGAGACCAGGAGAAGAGAAGAGACCAGGAGAAGAGAAGAGACCAGGAGAAGAGAAGAGACCAGGAGAAGAGACCAGGGGAAGAGACGAGACCAGGAGAAGAGACGAGACCAGGAGAAGAGACGAGACCAGGAGAAGAGACCAGGAGAAGAGACGAGACCAGGAGAAGAGACCAGGAGAAGAGACGAGACCAGGAGAAGAGACGAGACCAGGAGAAGAGACGAGACCAGGAGGAGAGAAGAGACCAGGAGAAGAGACCGGGAGAAGAGACCACGAGAAGAGAAGAGACCAGGAGACGAGACCAGGAGAAGAGAAGAGACCAGGAGAAGAGAAGAGACCAGGAGAAGAGACCAGGAGAAGAGACGAGACCAGGAGAAGAGACGAGACCAGGAGAAGAGACGAGACCACGAGAAGAGACGAGACCAGGAGAAGAGACGCGACCAGGAGAAGAGACCAGGAGAAGAGACCAGGAGAAGAGACGAGACCAGGAGAAGAGACCAGTAGAAGAGACCAGGAGAAGAGACCAGATGAAGGGACCAGGAGAAGAGAAGAGACCAGTAGAAGAGACGAGACCAGGAGAAGAGACGAGACCAGGAGAAGAGACGAGACCAGGAGAAGAGACGAGACCAGGAGAAGAGACGACACCAGGAGAAGAGACGACACCAGGAGAAGAGACCAGGAGAACAGATGAGACCAGGAGAAGAGACCAGGAGAAGAGAAGAGACCAGGAGAAGAGACCAGGAGAAGAGACCAGGAGAAGAGACGAGACCAGAAGAAGAGACGAGACCAGGAGAAGAGAAGAGACCAGGAGAAGAGACCAGGAGAAGAGACGAGACCAGGAGAAGAGACGAGACCGGGAGAAGAGACGAGACCAGGAGAAGAGAAGAGACCAGGAGAAGACAAGAGACCAGGAGAAGACAAGAGACCAGGAGAAGAGACCAGGAGAAGAGACGAGTCCAGGAGAAGAGAAGAGACCAGGAGAAGAGACCAGGAGAAGAGACCACGAGAAGAAAAGAGACCAGGAGAAGACACGAGACCAGGAGAAGAGAAGAGACCAGGAGACGAGACCAGGAGAAGAGACGAGACCAGGAGAAGAGAAGAGACCAGGAGAAGAGACAAGACCAGGAGAAGAGACCAGGAGAAGAGAAGAGACCAGGAAAACAGACGACACCAGGAGAAGAGACGAGACCAGGAGAAGAGACGAGAAGACGAGACGAGGAGAAGAGACGTGGAGAAGAGACGAGGAGAAGAGACGAGGAGAAGAGACGAGACGAGGAGAAGAGACGAGGAGAAGAGACGAGACAAGGAGAAGAGACGAGACAAGGAGAAGAGACGAGACGAGGAGAAGAGACGAGACGAGGAGAAGAGACGAGACGAGGAGAAGAGAAGAGACCAGGAGAAGAGAAGAGACCAGGAGAAGAGACCAGGAGAAGAAAAGACACCAGGAGAAGAGACCAGGAGAAGAGACGAGACCAGGAGACGAGACGAGACCAGGAGACGAGACGAGACCAGGAGACGAGACGAGACCAGGAGAAGAGACGAGACCAGGAGGAGAGAAGAGACCAGGAGAAGAGACCGGGAGAAGAGACCACGAGAAGAGAAGAGACCAGGAGACGAGACCAGGAGAAGAGAAGAGACCAGGAGAAGAGACGAGACCAGGAGAAGAGACGAGACCAGGAGAAGAGACGAGACCAGGAGAAGAGACGCGACCAGGAGAAGAGACGCGACCAGGAGAAGAGACCAGGAGAAGAGACCAGGAGAAGAGACGAGACCAGGAGAAGAGACCAGGAGAAGAGACCAGGAGAAGAGACCAGGAGAAGGGACCAGGAGAAGAGAAGAGACCAGTAGAAGAGACGAGACCAGGAGAAGAGACGAGACCAGGAGAAGAGACGAGACCAGCAGAAGAGACGACACCAGGAGAAGAGACGAGACCAGGAGAAGAGACCAAGAGAACAGACGAGACGAGGAGAAGAGACCAGGAGAAGAGACGAGACCAGGAGAAGAGAAGAGACCAGGAGAAGAGAAGAGACCAGGAGAAGAGACGAGACCAGGAGAAGAGACCAGGAGAAGAGAAGAGACCAGGAAAACAGACGACACCAGGAGAAGAGACGAGACCAGGAGAAGAGAAGAGACCAGGAGAAGAGACCAGGAGAAGAGACGAGACCAGGAGAAGAGACAAGAAGACGAGACGAGGAGAAGAGACGTGGAGAAGAGACGAGGAGAAGAGAAGAGGAGAAGAGAAGAGACGAGGAGAAGAGACGAGGAGAAGAGACGACGAGAAGAGACGAGACAAGGAGAAGAGACGAGACGAGGAGAAGAGACGAGACGAGGAGAAGAGAAGAGACCAGGAGAAGAGAAGAGACCAGGAGAAGAGACCAGGAGAAGAAAAGACACCAGGAGAAGAGACCAGGAGAAGAGACGAGACCAGGAGAAGAGACGAGAAGACGAGACGAGGAGAAGAGACGTGGAGAAGAGACGAGGAGAAGAGACGAGGAGAAGAGACGAGACGAGGAGACGAGACGAGGAGAAGAGACGAGGAGAAGAGACGAGGAGAAGAGACGAGGAGAAGAGACGACGAGAAGAGACGAGACATGGAGAAGAGACGAGACGAGGAGAAGAGACGAGACGAGGAGAAGAGAAGAGACCAGGAGAAGAGAAGAGACCAGGAGAAGAGACCAGGAGAAGAAAAGACACCAGGAGAAGAGACCAGGAGAAGAGACAAGACCAGGAGACGAGACGAGACCAGGAGATGAGACGAGACCAGGAGACGAGACGAGACCTGGAGAAGAGACGAGACCAGGAGGAGAGAAGAGACCAGGAGAAGAGACCGGGAGAAGAGACCACGAGAAGAGAAGAGACCAGGAGACGAGACCAGGAGAAGAGAAGAGACCAGGAGAAGAGAAGAGACCAGGAGAAGAGAAGAGACCAGGAGAAGAGACCAGGAGAAGAGACCAGGAGAAGAGAAGAGACCAGGAGAAGAGACGAGACCACGAGAAGAGACGAGACCAGGAGAAGAGACGCGACCAGGAGAAGAGACCAGGAGAAGAGACCAGGAGAAGAGACGAGACCAGGAGAAGAGACCAGGAGAAGAGACCAGGAGAAGGGACCAGGAGAAGAGAAGAGACCAGGAGAAGAGGAGACGAGACCAGGAGAAGAGACGAGACCAGGAGAAGAGACGAGACCAGGAGAAGAGACGACACCAGGAGAAGAGACGAGACCAGGAGAAGAGACCAAGAGAACAGACGACACGAGGAGAAGAGACCAGGAGAAGAGACGAGACCAGGAGAAGAGACGAGACCAGGAGAAGAGACGAGACCAGGAGAAGAGACGAGACCAGGAGAAGAGAAGAGACCAGGAGAAGAGACGAGACCAGGAGAAGAGACGAGACCAGGAGAAGAGACCAGGAGAAGAGAAGAGACCAGGAAAACAGACGAGACCAGGAGAAGAGACGAGACCAGGAGAAGAGAAGAGACCAGGAGAAGAGACCAGGAGAAGAGACGAGACCAGGAGAAGAGACGAGAAGACGAGACGTGGAGAAGAGACGTGGAGAAGAGACGAGGAGAAGAGACGAGGAGAAGAGAAGAGACGAGGAGAAGAGACGAGGAGAAGAGACGAGGAGAAGAGACGAGACAAGGAGAAGAGACGAGACGAGGAGAAGAGACGAGACGAGGAGAAGAGAAGAGACCAGGAGAAGAGAAGAGACCAGGAGAAGAGACCAGGAGAAGAAAAGACACCAGGAGAAGAGACCAGGAGAAGAGACGAGACCAGGAGAAGAGACGAGAAGACGAGACGAGGAGAAGAGACGTGGAGAAGAGACGAGGAGAAGAGACGAGGAGAAGAGACGAGACGAGGAGAAGAGACAAGGAGAAGAGACGAGGAGAAGAGACGAGGAGAAGAGACGAGGAGAAGAGACGAGGAGAAGAGACGAGACGAGGAGAAGAGAAGAGACCAGGAGAAGAGAAGAGACCAGGAGAAGATGCCAGGAGAAGAAAAGACACCAGGAGAAGAGACCAGGAGAAGAGACGAGACCAGGAGAAGAGACGAGAAGACGAGACGAGGAGAAGAGACGTGGAGAAGAGACGAGGAGAAGAGACGAGGAGAAGAGACGAGACGAGGAGAAGAGACGAGGAGAAGAGACGAGGAGAAGAGACGAGACGAGGAGAAGAGACGAGACGAGGAGAAGAGACGAGACCAGGAGAAGAGAAGAGACCAGGAGAAGAGAAGAGACCAGGAGAAGAGACCAGGAGAAGAAAAGACACCAGGAGAAGAGACCAGGAGAAGAGACAAGACCAGGAGACGAGACGAGACCAGGAGACGAGACGAGACCAGGAGACGAGACGAGACCAGGAGACGAGACGAGACCAGGAGGAGAGAAGAGACCAGGAGAAGAGACCAGGAGAAGAGACCAGGAGAAGAGACGAGACCAGGAGAAGAGAAGAGACCGGGAGAAGAGACCGGGAGAAGAGACCATGAGAAGAGAAGAGACCAGGAGAAGAGACCAGGAGAAGAGACGAGACCAGGAGAAGAGGAGAGACCAGGAGACGAGACCAGGAGAAGAGACGAGACCAGGAGAAGAGACGAGACCAGGAGAAGAGAAGAGACCAGGAGAAGACACCAGGAGAAGAGACCAGGAGAAGAGAAGAGACCAGGAGAAGAGAAGAGACCAGGAGAAGAGACGAGACCAGGAGAAGAGACGAGACCACGAGAAGAGACGAGACCACGAGAAGAGATGAGACCAGGAGAAGAGACCAGGAGAAGAGACGAGACCAGGAGAAGAGACCAGGAGAAGAGACCAAGAGAAGAGACCAGGAGAAGGGACCAGGAGAAGAGACGAGACCAGGAGAAGAGACGAGACCAGGAGAAGAGACGAGACCAGGAGAAGAGACGAGACCAGGAGAAGAGACCAGGAGAAGAGACGAGACCAGGAGAAGAGACCAGGAGAAGAGACGAGACCAGGAGACGAGACCAGGAGAAGAGACGAGACCAGGAGAAGAGACGAGACCAGGAGAAGAGACGAGACCAGGAGAAGAGACCAGGAGAAGAGACGAGACCAGGAGAAGAGACGAGACCAGGAGAAGAGACGAGACCAGGAGAAGACAAGAGACCAGGAGAAGACAAGAGACCAGGAGAAGAGACCAGGAGAAGAGACCAGGAGAAGAGACGAGTCCAGGAGAAGAGAAGAGACCAGGAGAAGAGACCAGGAGAAGAGACCACGAGAAGAGAAGAGACCAGGAGAAGAGACCAGGAGAAGACACGAGACCAGGAGAAGAGAAGAGACCAGGAGACGAGACCAGGAGAAGAGACGAGACCAGGAGAAGAGACGAGACCAGGAGAAGAGACGAGACCAGGAGAAGAGACGAGACCAGGAGAAGAGAAGAGACCAGGAGAAGAGAAGAGACCAGGAGAAGAGACGAAGAGAAGAGACCAGGAGAAGAGACCAGGAGAAGAGAAGAGACCAGGAGAACAGAAGAGACCAGGAGAAGAGACCAGGGGAAGAGACGAGACCAGGAGAAGAGACGAGACCAGGAGAAGAGACGAGACCAGGAGAAGAGACGAGACCAGGAGACGAGACCAGGAGAAGAGACGAGACCAGGAGAAGAGAAGAGACCAGGAAAAGAGAAGAGACCAGGAGAAGAGAAGAGACCAGGAGAAGAGAAGAGACCAGGAGAAGAGAAGAGACCAGGAGAAGAGACCAGGAGAAGAGAAGAGACCAGGAGAAGAGACGAGACCAGGAGAAGAGACGAGACCAGGAGAAGAGAAGAGACCAGGAGAAGAGAAGAGACCAGGAGAAGAGAAGAGACCAGGAGAAGAGACCGGGAGAAGAGACCACGAGAAGAGAAGAGACCAGGAGAAGAGACCAGGAGAAGAGACGAGACCAGGAGAAGAGAAGAGACCAGGAGAAGAGACGAGGAGAAGAGACGAGACCAGGAGAATAGACGAGACCAGGAGAATAGACGAGACCAGGAGAATAGACGAGACCAGGAGAAGAGAAGAGACCAGGAGAAGAGAAGAGACCAGGAGAAGAGAAGAGACCAGGAGAAGAGACCAGGAGAAGAGAAGAGACCAGGAGAAGAGAAGAGACCAGTAGAAGAGACCAGGAGAAGAGACCAGGAGAAGAGAAGAGACCAGGAGAAGAGAAGGGACCACGAGAAGAGACGAGACCACGAGAAGAGACGAGACCAGGAGAAGAGACGCGACCAGGAGAAGAGACCAGGAGAAGAGACCAGGAGAAGAGACGAGACCAGGAGAAGAGACCAGGAGAAGAGACCAGGAGAAGAGACCAGGAGAAGAGACCAGGAGAAGGGACCAGGGGAAGAGAAGAGACCAGTAGAAGAGACGAGACCAGGAGAAGAGACAAGACCAGGACAAGAGACGAGACCGGGAGAAGAGACGACACCAGGAGAAGAGACGACACCAGGAGAAGAGACGAGACCAGGAGAAGAGACGACACCAGGAGAAGAGACGAGACCAGGAGAAGAGACCAGGAGAAGAGACGAGACCAGGAGAAGAGACCAGGAGAAGAGACGAGACCAGGAGAAGAGACGAGACCAGGAGAAGAGGCCAGGAGAAGAGACGAGACCAGGGGAAGAGACCAGGAGAAGAGACCACGAGAAGAAAAGAGACCAGGAGAAGACACGAGACCAGGAGAAGATAAGAGACCAGGAGACGAGACCAGGAGAAGAGAAGAGACCAGGAGAAGAGAAGAGACCAGGAGAAGAGACGAGACCAGGAGACGAGACCAGGAGAAGAGACGAGACCAGGAGAAGAGACGAGACCAGGAGAAGAGACCAGGAGAAGAGACGAGACCAGGAGAAGAGACCAGGAGAAGAGACGAGACCAGGAGACGAGACCAGGAGAAGAGACGAGACCAGGAGAAGAGACGAGACCAGGAGAAGGGACGAGACCAGGACAAGAGACCAGGAGAAGAGACGAGACCAGGAGAAGAGACGAGACCAGGAGAAGAGACGAGACCAGGAGAAGAGACGAGACCAGGAGAAGAGACGAGACCAGGAGAAGAGACGAGACCAGGAGAAGACAAGAGACCAGGAGATGACAAGAGACCAGGAGAAGAGACCAGGAGAAGAGACCAGGAGAAGAGACGAGTCCAGGAGAAGAGAAGAGACCAGGAGAAGAGACCAGGAGAAGAGACGACGAGAAGAGAAGAGACCAGGAGAAGAGACCAGGAGAAGACACGAGACCAGGAGAAGAGAAGAGACCAGGAGACGAGACCAGGAGAAGAGACGAGACCAGGAGAAGAGACGAGACCAGGAGAAGAGACGAGACCAGGAGAAGAGACGAGACCAGGAGAAGAGAAGAGACCAGGAGAAGAGAAGAGACCAGGAGAAGAGACGAAGAGAAGAGAAGAGACCAGGAGAACAGAAGAGACCAGGAGAAGAGACCAGGGGAAGAGACGAGACCAGGAGAAGAGACGAGACCAGGAGAAGAGACGAGACAAGGAGAAGAGACGAGACCAGGAGACGAGACCAGGAGAAGAGAAGAGACCAGGAGAAGAGAAGAGACCAGGAGAAGAGAAGAGACCAGGAGAAGAGAAGAGACCAGGAGAAGAGACCAGGAGAAGAGACCAGGAGAAGAGACCAGGAGAAGAGAAGAGACCAGGAGAAGAGACCAGGAGAAGAGACGAGACCAGGAGAAGAGAAGAGACCAGGAGAAGAGAAGAGACCAGGAGAAGAGACCGAGAGAAGAGACCACGAGAAGAGAAGAGACCAGGAGAAGAGACCAGGAGAAGAGACGAGACCAGGAGAAGAGAAGAGACCAGGAGAAGAGACGAGGAGAAGAGACGAGACCAGGAGAATAGACGAGACCAGGAGAATAGACGAGACCAGGAGAAGAGAAGAGACCAGGAGAAGAGAAGAGACCAGTAGAAGAGACCAGGAGAAGAGACCAGGAGAAGAGAAGAGACCAGGAGAAGAGACGAGACCAGGAGAAGAGACGGGACCAGGAGAAGAGACGAGACCACGAGAAGAGACGAGACCAGGAGAAGAGACGCGACCAGGAGAAGAGACCAGGAGAAGAGACCAGGAGAAGAGACGAGACCAGGAGAAGAGACCAGGAGAAGAGACCAGGAGAAGAGACCAGGAGAAGGGACCAGGGGAAGAGAAGAGACCAGTAGAAGAGACGAGACCAGGAGAAGAGACAAGACCAGGACAAGAGACGAGACCGGGAGAAGAGACGACACCAGGAGAAGAGACGAGACCAGGAGAAGAGACGACACCAGGAGAAGAGACGAGACCAGGAGAAGAGACCAGGAGAAGAGACGAGACCAGGAGAAGAGACGAGACCAGGAGAAGAGGCCAGGAGAAGAGACGAGACCAGGGGAAGAGACCAGGAGAAGAGACCACGAGAAGAAAAGAGACCAGGAGAAGACACGAGACCAGGAGAAGAGAAGAGACCAGGAGACGAGACCAGGAGAAGAGAAGAGACCAGGAGAAGAGAAGAGACCAGGAGAAGAGAAGAGACCAGGAGAAGAGACGAGACCAGGAGAAGAGACCAGGAGAAGAGAAGAGACCAGGAGAAGAGACGACACCAGGAGAAGAGACGAGACCAGGAGAAGAGACGAGACCAGGAGAAGAGACGAGACCAGGAGAAGAGACGAGACAAGGAGAAGAGACGAGACCAGGAGACGAGACCAGGAGAAGAGAAGAGACCAGGAGAAGAGAAGAGACCAGGAGAAGAGAAGAGACCAGGAGAAGAGAAGAGACCAGGAGAAGAGACCAGGAGAAGAGACCAGGAGAAGAGAAGAGACCAGGAGAAGAGACCAGGAGAAGAGACGAGACCAGGAGAAGAGAAGAGACCAGGAGAAGAGAAGAGACCAGGAGAAGAGAAGAGACCAGGAGAAGAGACCGAGAGAAGAGACCACGAGAAGAGAAGAGACCAGGAGAAGAGACCAGGAGAAGAGACGAGACCAGGAGAAGAGAAGAGACCAGGAGAAGAGACGAGGAGAAGAGACGAGACCAGGAGAATAGACGAGACCAGGAGAATAGACGAGACCAGGAGAATAGACGAGACCAGGAGAAGAGAAGAGACCAGGAGAAGAGAAGAGACCAGTAGAAGAGACCAGGAGAAGAGACCAGGAGAAGAGAAGAGACCAGGAGAAGAGACGAGACCAGGAGAAGAGACGGGACCAGGAGAAGAGACGAGACCACGAGAAGAGACGAGACCAGGAGAAGAGACGCGACCAGGAGAAGAGACCAGGAGAAGAGACCAGGAGAAGAGACGAGACCAGGAGAAGAGACCAGGAGAAGAGACCAGGAGAAGAGACCAGGAGAAGGGACCAGGGGAAGAGAAGAGACCAGTAGAAGAGACGAGACCAGGAGAAGAGACAAGACCAGGACAAGAGACGAGACCGGGAGAAGAGACGACACCAGGAGAAGAGACGAGACCAGGAGAAGAGACGACACCAGGAGAAGAGACGAGACCAGGAGAAGAGACCAGGAGAAGAGACGAGACCAGGAGAAGAGACGAGACCAGGAGAAGAGGCCAGGAGAAGAGACGAGACCAGGGGAAGAGACCAGGAGAAGAGACCACGAGAAGAAAAGAGACCAGGAGAAGACACGAGACCAGGAGAAGAGAAGAGACCAGGAGACGAGACCAGGAGAAGAGAAGAGACCAGGAGAAGAGAAGAGACCAGGAGAAGAGACGAGACCAGGAGAAGAGACCAGGAGAAGAGACGAGACCAGGAGAAGAGACGAGAAGACGAGACGAGGAGAAGAGACGTGGATAAGAGACGAGGAGAAGAGACGAGGAGAAGAGACGAGACGAGGAGAAGAGACGAGGAGAAGAGACGAGGAGAAGAGACGAGACGAGGAGAAGAGACGAGACGACGAGAAGAGACGAGACGAGGAGAAGAGACGAGACCAGGAGACGAGACGAGACCAGGAGACGAGACGAGACCAGGAGACGAGACGAGACCAGGAGACGAGACGAGACCAGGAGAAGAGACGAGACCAGGAGAAGAGAAGAGACCAGGAGAAGAGAAGAGACCAGGAGAAGAGACCAGGGGAAGAGACGAGACCAGGAGAAGAGACGAGACCAGGAGAAGAGACGAGACAAGGATAAGAGACGAGACCAGGAGACGAGACCAGGAGAAGAGAAGAGACCAGGAGAAGAGAAGAGACCAGGAGAAGAGAAGAGACCAGGATACGAGACGAGACCAGGACACGAGACCAGGAGACGAGACGAGACCAGGAGACGAGACGAGACCAGGAGAACAGAAGAGACCAGGAGAAGAGACGCGACCAGGAGAAGAGACCAGGAGAAGAGACCAGGAGAAGAGACGAGACCAGGAGAAGAGACCAGGAGAAGAGACCAGGAGAAGAGACCAGGAGAAGAGAAGAGACCAGGAGAAGAGACGAGACCAGGAGAAGAGACGAGACCAGGAGAAGAGACGAGACCACGAGAAGAGACGAGACCACGAGAAGAGATGAGACCAGGAGAAGAGACCAGGAGAAGAGACGAGACCAGGAGAAGAGACCAGGAGAAGAGACCAAGAGAAGAGACCAGGAGAAGGGACCAGGAGAAGAGACGAGACCAGGAGAAGAGACGAGACCAGGAGAAGAGACGAGACCAGGAGAAGAGACGAGACCAGGAGAAGAGACCAGGAGAAGAGACGAGACCAGGAGAAGAGACCAGGAGAAGAGACGAGACCAGGAGACGAGACCAGGAGAAGAGACGAGACCAGGAGAAGAGACGAGACCAGGAGAAGAGACGAGACCAGGAGAAGGGACGAGACCAGGAGAAGGGACGAGACCAGGAGAAGAGACCAGGAGAAGAGACGAGACCAGGAGAAGAGACGAGACCAGGAGAAGAGACGAGACCAGGAGAAGACAAGAGACCAGGAGAAGACAAGAGACCAGGAGAAGAGACCAGGAGAAGAGACCAGGAGAAGAGACGAGTCCAGGAGAAGAGAAGAGACCAGGAGAAGAGACCAGGAGAAGAGACCACGAGAAGAGAAGAGACCAGGAGAAGAGACCAGGAGAAGACACGAGACCAGGAGAAGAGAAGAGACCAGGAGACGAGACCAGGAGAAGAGACGAGACCAGGAGAAGAGACGAGACCAGGAGAAGACACGAGACCAGGAGAAGAGAAGAGACCAGGAGAAGAGACGAGACCAGGAGAAGAGACGGGACCAGGAGAAGAGACGAGACCAGGAGAAGAGACGAGACCAGGAGAAGAGACGCGACCAGGAGAAGAGACCAGGAGAAGAGACCAGGAGAAGAGACGAGACCAGGAGAAGAGACCAGGAGAAGAGACCAGGAGAAGGGACCAGGGGAAGAGAAGAGTCCAGTAGAAGAGACGAGACCAGGAGAAGAGACAAGACCAGGACAAGAGACGAGACCGGGAGAAGAGACGACACCAGGAGAAGAGACGACACCAGGAGAAGAGACGAGACCAGGAGAAGAGACGACACCAGGAGAAGAGACGAGACCAGGAGAAGAGACCAGGAGAAGAGACGAGACCAGGAGAAGAGACGAGACCAGGAGAAGGGACGAGACCAGGACAAGAGACCAGGAGAAGAGACGAGACCAGGAGAAGAGACGAGACCAGGAGAAGAGACGAGACCAGGAGAAGAGACGAGACCAGGAGAAGAGACGAGACCAGGAGAAGACAAGAGACCAGGAGAAGACAAGAGACCAGGAGAAGAGACCAGGAGAAGAGACCAGGAGAAGAGACGAGTCCAGGAGAAGAGAAGAGACCAGGAGAAGAGACCAGGAGAAGAGACCACGAGAAGAGAAGAGACCAGGAGAAGAGACCAGGAGAAGAGACCAGGAGAAGACACGAGACCAGGAGAAGAGAAGAGACCAGGAGACGAGACCAGGAGAAGAGACGAGACCAGGAGAAGAGACGAGACCAGGAGAAGAGACGAGACCAGGAGAAGAGACGAGTCCAGGAGAAGAGAAGAGACCAGGAGAAGAGAAGAGACCAGGAGAAGAGACCAGGGGAAGAGACGAGACCAGGAGAAGAGACGAGACCAGGAGAAGAGACGAGACAAGGATAAGAGACGAGACCAGGAGAAGAGAAGAGACCAGGAGAAGAGAAGAGACCAGGAGAAGAGAAGAGACCAGGAGAAGAGAAGAGACCAGGATACGAGACGAGACCAGGACACGAGACCAGGAGACGAGACGAGACCAGGAGACGAGACGAGACCAGGAGAACAGAAGAGACCAGGAGAAGAGACGCGACCAGGAGAAGAGACCAGGAGAAGAGACCAGGAGAAGAGACGAGACCAGGAGAAGAGACCAGGAGAAGAGACCAGGAGAAGAGACCAGGAGAAGAGACCAGGAGAAGAGAAGAGACCAGGAGAAGAGACGAGACCAGGAGAAGAGACGAGACCACGAGAAGAGACGAGACCACGAGAAGAGATGAGACCAGGAGAAGAGACCAGGAGAAGAGACGAGACCAGGAGAAGAGACCAGGAGAAGAGACCAGGAGAAGAGACCAGGAGAAGGGACCAGGAGAAGAGACGAGACCAGGAGAAGAGACGAGACCAGGAGAAGAGACGAGACCAGGAGAAGAGACCAGGAGAAGAGACGAGACCAGGAGAAGAGACCAGGAGAAGAGACGAGACCAGGAGACGAGACCAGGAGAAGAGACGAGACCAGGAGAAGAGACGAGACCAGGAGAAGAGACGAGACCAGGAGAAGAGACCAGGAGAAGAGACGAGACCAGGAGAAGAGACGAGACAGGAGAAGAGACGAGACCAGGAGAAGACAAGAGACCAGGAGAAGACAAGAGACCAGGAGAAGAGACCAGGAGAAGAGACCAGGAGAAGAGACGAGTCCAGGAGAAGAGAAGAGACCAGGAGAAGAGACCAGGAGAAGAGACCACGAGAAGAGAAGAGACCAGGAGAAGAGACCAGGAGAAGACACGAGACCAGGAGAAGAGAAGAGACCAGGAGACGAGACCAGGAGAAGAGACGAGACCAGGAGAAGAGACGAGACCAGGAGAAGAGACGAGACCAGGAGAAGAGACGAGACCAGGAGAAGAGAAGAGACCAGGAGAAGAGACGAAGAGAAGAGACCAGGAGAAGAGACCAGGAGAAGAGAAGAGACCAGGAGAACAGAAGAGACCAGGAGAAGAGACCAGGGGAAGAGACGAGACCAGGAGAAGAGACGAGACCAGGAGAAGAGACGAGACCAGGAGAAGAGACGAGACCAGGAGACGAGACCAGGAGAAGAGAAGAGACCAGGAGAAGAGAAGAGACCAGGAGAAGAGAAGAGACCAGGAGAAGAGACCAGGAGAAGAGAAGAGACCAGGAGAAGAGACCAGGAGAAGAGAAGAGACCAGGAGAAGAGACCAGGAGAAGAGACGAGACCAGGAGAAGAGACGAGACCAGGAGAAGAGAAGAGACCAGGAGAAGAGAAGAGACCAGGAGAAGAGACCGGGAGAAGAGACCACGAGAAGAGAAGAGACCAGGAGAAGAGACCAGGAGAAGAGACGAGACCAGGAGAAGAGAAGAGACCAGGAGAAGAGACCAGGAGAAGAGACGAGACCAGGAGAATAGACGAGACCAGGAGAATAGACGAGACCAGGAGAATAGACGAGACCAGGAGAATAGACGAGACCAGGAGAAGAGAAGAGACCAGGAGAAGAGAAGAGACCAGTAGAAGAGACCAGGAGAAGAGACCAGGAGAAGAGAAGAGAAGAGACCAGGAGAAGAGAAGAGACCAGTAGAAGAGACCAGGAGAAGAGACCAGGAGAAGAGAAGAGACCAGGAGAAGAGAAGGGACCAGGAGAAGAGACGAGACCACGAGAAGAGACGAGACCAGGAGAAGAGACGCGACCAGGAGAAGAGACCAGGAGAAGAGACCAGGAGAAGAGACGAGACCAGGAGAAGAGACCAGGAGAAGAGACCAGGAGAAGAGACCAGGAGAAGAGACCAGGAGAAGGGACCAGGGGAAGAGAAGAGACCAGTAGAAGAGACGAGACCAGGAGAAGAGACAAGACCAGGACAAGAGACGAGAACGGGAGAAGAGACGACACCAGGAGAAGAGACGAGACCAGGAGAAGAGACGACACCAGGAGAAGAGACGACACCAGGAGAAGAGACGAGACCAGGAGAAGAGACCAGGAGAAGAGACGAGACCAGGAGAAGAGACCAGGAGAAGAGACGAGACCAGGAGAAGAGACGAGACCAGGAGAAGAGGCCAGGAGAAGAGACGAGACCAGGGGAAGAGACCAGGAGAAGAGACCACGAGAAGAAAAGAGACCAGGAGAAGACACGAGACCAGGAGAAGATAAGAGACCAGGAGACGAGACCAGGAGAAGAGAAGAGACCAGGAGAAGAGAAGAGACCAGGAGAAGAGACGAGACCAGGAGAAGGGACCAGGAGAAGAGAAGAGACCAGTAGAAGAGACGAGACCAGGAGAAGAGACGAGACCAGGAGAAGAGACGAGACCAGGAGAAGAGACGAGACCAGGAGAAGAGACCAGGAGAAGAGACGAGACCAGGAGACGAGACCAGGAGAAGAGACGAGACCAGGAGAAGAGACGAGACCAGGAGAAGAGACGAGACCAGGAGAAGAGACGAGACCAGGAGAAGAGACCAGGAGAAGAGACGAGACCAGGAGAAGAGACGAGACCAGGAGAAGAGACGAGACCAGGAGAAGACAAGAGACCAGGAGAAGACAAGAGACCAGGAGAAGAGACCAGGAGAAGAGACCAGGAGAAGAGACGAGTCCAGGAGAAGAGAAGAGACCAGGAGAAGAGACCAGGAGAAGAGACCACGAGAAGAGAAGAGACCAGGAGAAGAGAAGAGACCAGGAGAAGAGACCAGGAGAAGAGACCAGGAGAAGACACGAGACCAGGAGAAGAGAAGAGACCAGGAGACGAGACCAGGAGAAGAGACGAGACCAGGAGAAGAGACGAGACCAGGAGAAGAGAAGAGACCAGGAGAAGAGAAGAGACCAGGAGAAGAGACGAAGAGAAGAGAAGAGACCAGGAGAACAGAAGAGACCAGGAGAAGAGACAAGGGGAAGAGACGAGACCAGGAGAAGAGACGAGACCAGGAGAAGAGACGAGACAAGGAGAAGAGACGAGACCAGGAGACGAGACCAGGAGAAGAGAAGAGACCAGGAGAAGAGAAGAGACCAGGAGAAGAGAAGAGACCAGGAGAAGAGAAGAGACCAGGAGAAGAGACCAGGAGAAGAGACCAGGAGAAGAGAAGAGACCAGGAGAAGAGACCAGGAGAAGAGACGAGACCAGGAGAAGAGAAGAGACCAGGAGAAGAGAAGAGACCAGGAGAAGAGAAGAGACCAGGAGAAGAGACCGAGAGAAGAGACCACGAGAAGAGAAGAGACCAGGAGAAGAGACCAGGAGAAGAGACGAGACCAGGAGAAGAGAAGAGACCAGGAGAAGAGACGAGGAGAAGAGACGAGACCAGGAGAATAGACGAGACCAGGAGAATAGACGAGACCAGGAGAATAGACGAGACCAGGAGAAGAGAAGAGACCAGGAGAAGAGAAGAGACCAGTAGAAGAGACCAGGAGAAGAGACCAGGAGAAGAGACGAGACCAGGAGAAGAGACGGGACCAGGAGAAGAGACGAGACCACGAGAAGAGACGAGACCAGGAGAAGAGACGCGACCAGGAGAAGAGACCAGGAGAAGAGACCAGGAGAAGAGACGAGACCAGGAGAAGAGACCAGGAGAAGAGACCAGGAGAAGAGACCAGGAGAAGGGACCAGGGGAAGAGAAGAGACCAGCAGAAGAGACGAGACCAGGAGAAGAGACAAGACCAGGACAAGAGACGAGACCGGGAGAAGAGACGACACCAGGAGAAGAGACGAGACCAGGAGAAGAGACGAGACCAGGAGAAGAGGCCAGGAGAAGAGACGAGACCAGGGGAAGAGACCAGGAGAAGAGACCACGAGAAGAAAAGAGACCAGGAGAAGACACGAGACCAGGAGAAGAGAAGAGACCAGGAGACGAGACCAGGAGAAGAGAAGAGACCAGGAGAAGAGAAGAGACCAGGAGAAGAGACGAGACCAGGAGACGAGACGAGACCAGGAGAAGAGACGAGACCAGGAGAAGAGACGAGACCAGGAGAAGAGAAGAGACCAGGAGAAGAGAAGAGACCAGGAGAAGAGACCAGGGGAAGAGACGAGACCAGGAGAAGAGACGAGACCAGGAGAAGAGACGAGACAAGGATAAGAGACGAGACCAGGAGACGAGACCAGGAGAAGAGAAGAGACCAGGAGAAGAGAAGAGACCAGGAGAAGAGAAGAGACCAGGATACGAGACAAGACCAGGACACGAGACCAGGAGACGAGACGAGACCAGGAGACGAGACGAGACCAGGAGAACAGAAGAGACCAGGAGAAGAGACGCGACCAGGAGAAGAGACCAGGAGAAGAGACCAGGAGAAGAGACGAGACCAGGAGAAGAGACCAGGAGAACAGACCAGGAGAAGAGACCAGGAGAAGAGACGAGACCAGGAGAAGAGGCCAGGAGAAGAGACGAGACCAGGGGAAGAGACCAGGAGAAGAGACCAAGAGAAGAAAAGAGACCAGGAGAAGACACGAGACCAGGAGAAGAGAAGAGACCAGGAGACGAGACCAGGAGAAGAGAAGAGACCAGGAGAAGAGAAGAGACCAGGAGAAGAGACGAGACCAGGAGAAGAGACCAGGAGAAGAGAAGAGACCAGGAAAAGAGACGACACCAGGAGAAGAGACGAGACCAGGAGAAGAGAAGAGACCAGGAGAAGAGACCAGGAGAAGAGACGAGACCAGGAGAAGAGACGAGGAGACGAGACGAGGAGAAGAGACGTGGAGAAGAGACGAGGAGAAGAGACGAGGAGAAGAGACGAGACGAGGAGAAGAGACGAGGAGAAGAGACGAGGAGAAGAGACGAGGAGAAGAGACGAGGAGAAGAGACGACGAGAAGAAGAGACGAGACGAGGAGAAGAGACGAGACGAGGAGAAGAGACGAGACGAGGAGAAGAGAAGAGACCAGGAGAAGAGACCAGGAGAAGAGAAGAGACCAGGAGACGAGAAGAGACCAGGAGACGAGACGAGACCAGGAGACGAGACGAGACCAGGAGACGAGACGAGACCAGGAGAAGAGACGAGACCAGGAGAAGAGACGAGACCAGGAGAAGAGACGAGACCAGGAGAAGAGAAGAGACCAGGAGAAGAGAAGAGACCAGGAGAAGAGAAGAGACCAGGAGAAGAGACGAGACCAGGAGAAGAGACGAGACAAGGAGAAGGGACGAGACCAGGAGACGAGACGAGACCAGGAGACGAGACGAGACCAGGAGACGAGACGAGACCAGGAGAAGAGAAGAGACCAGGAGAAGAGAAGAGACCAGGAGAAGAGACCAGGGGAAGAGTCGAGACCAGGGGAAGAGACGAGACCAGGAGAAGAGACGAGACCAGGAGAAGAGACGAGACAAGGAGAAGAGACGAGACCAGGAGACGAGACCAGGAGAAGAGACCAGGAGAAGAGAAGAGACCAGGAGAAGAGAAGAGACCAGGAGAAGAGACCAGGAGAAGAGACCAGGAGAAGAGAAGAGACCAGGAGAAGAGACCAGGAGAAGAGAAGAGACCAGGAGACGAGACGAGACCAGGAGACGAGACGAGACCAGGAGAAGAGACGAGAGCAGGAGAAGAGACGAGACCAGGAGAAGAGAAGATACCAGGGGAAGAGACGAGACCAGGAGAAGAGACGAGACCAGGAGAAGAGACGAGACCAGGAGAAGAGACGAGACCAGGTGAAGAGACGAGACCAGGAGACGAGACCAGGAGACGAGACCAGGAGAAGAGAAGAGACCAGGAGAAGAGACCAGGAGAAGAGAAGAGACCAGGAGAAGAGACCAGGAGAAGAGACGAGACCAGGAGAAGAGACGAGACCAGGAGAAGAGAAGAGACCAGGAGAAGAGACCGGGAGAAGAGACCACGAGAAGAGAAGAGACCAGGAGACGAGACCAGGAGAATAGACGAGACCAGGAGAATAGACGAGACCAGGAGAATAGACGAGACCAGGAGAAGAGACCAGGAGAAGAGACGAGACCAGGAGAAGAGAAGAGACCAGGAGAAGAGACCAGGAGAAGAGACGAGACCAGGAGAAGAGACGAGACCACGAGAAGAGACGAGACCAAGAGAAGAGACGCAACCAGGAGAAGAGACCAGGAGAAGAGACGAGACAAGGAGAAGAGACCAGGAGAAGAGACCAGGAGAAGAGACCAGGAGAAGGGACCAGGAGAAGAGAAGAAACCAGTAGAAGAGACGAGACCAGGAGAAGAGACGAGACCAGGAGAAGAGACGAGACCAGGAGAAGAGACGAGACCAGGAGAAGAGACGACACCAGGAGAAGAGACGAGACCAGGAGAAGAGACCAGGAGAACAGACGAGACCAGGAGAAGAGACCAGGAGAAGAGACGAGACCAGGAGAAGAGACCAGGAGAAGAGAAGAGACCAGGAGAAGAGAAGAGACCAGGAGAAGAGACGAGACCAGGAGAAGAGACGAGACCAGGAGAAGACAAGAAACCAGGAGAAGACAAGAGACCAGGAGAAGAGAAGAGACCAGGAGAAGAGACGAAGAGAAGAGACCAGGAGAAGAGACCAGGAGAAGAGAAGAGACCAGGAGAAGAGAAGAGACCAGGAGAAGAGACCAGGGGAAGAGACGAGACCAGGAGAAGAGACGAGACCAGGAGAAGAGACGAGACAAGGAGAAGAGACGAGACCAGGAGACGAGACCAGGAGAAGAGAAGAGACCAGGAGAAGAGAAGAGACCAGGAGAAGAGACCAGGAGAAGAGAAGAGACCAGGAGAAGAGACCAGGAGAAGAGACGAGACCAGGAGAAGAGAAGAGACCAGGAGAAGAGAAGAGACCAGGAGAAGAGAAGAGACCAGGAGAAGAGACAGGGAGAAGAGACCACGAGAAGAGAAGAGACCAGGAGAAGAGACCAGGAGAAGAGACGAGACCAGGAGAAGAGAAGAGACCAGGAGAAGAGACGAGGAGAAGAGACGAGACCAGGAGAATAGACGAGACCAGGAGAATAGACGAGACCAGGAGAATAGACGAGACCAGGAGAAGAGAAGAGACCAGGAGAAGAGACCAGGAGAAGAGACGAGACCAGGAGAAGAGACGAGACCAGGAGAAGAGACGGGACCAGGAGAAGAGACGAGACCACGAGAAGAGACGAGACCAGGAGAAGAGACGCGACCAGGAGAAGAGACCAGGAGAAGAGACCAGGAGAAGAGACGAGACCAGGAGAAGAGACCAGGAGAAGAGACCAGGAGAAGAGACCAGGAGAAGGGACCAGGGGAAGAGAAGAGACCAGTAGAAGAGACGAGACCAGGAGAAGAGACAAGACCAGGACAAGAGACGAGACCGGGAGAAGAGACGACACCAGGAGAAGAGACGACACCAGGAGAAGAGACGAGACCAGGAGAAGAGACGACACCAGGAGAAGAGACGAGACCAGGAGAAGAGACCAGGAGAAGAGACGAGACCAGGAGAAGAGACGAGACCAGGAGAAGAGGCCAGGAGAAGAGACGAGACCAGGGGAAGAGACCAGGAGAAGAGACCACGAGAAGAAAAGAGACCAGGAGAAGACACGAGACCAGGAGAAGAGAAGAGACCAGGAGACGAGACCAGGAGAAGAGAAGAGACCAGGAGAAGAGAAGAGACCAGGAGAAGAGACGAGACCAGGAGAAGAGACCAGGAGAAGAGAAGAGACCAGGAGAAGAGACGACACCAGGAGAAGAGACGAGACCAGGAGAAGAGAAGAGACCAGGAGAAGAGACCAGGAGAAGAGACGAGACCAGGAGAAGAGACGAGAAGACGAGACGAGGAGAAGAGACGTGGATAAGAGACGAGGAGAAGAGACGAGGAGAAGAGACGAGACGAGGAGAAGAGACGAGGAGAAGAGACGAGGAGAAGAGACGAGGAGAAGAGACGAGACGAGGAGAAGAGACGAGACGAGGAGAAGAGACGAGACGAGGAGAAGAGACGAGACGAGGAGAAGAGACGAGACGAGGAGAAGAGAAGAGACGAGGAGAAGAGAAGAGACCAGGAGAAGAGAAGAGACCAGGAGAAGAGACCAGGAGAAGAAAAGACACCAGGAGAAGAGACCAGGAGACGAGACGAGACCAGGAGACGAGACGAGACCAGGAGACGAGACGAGACCAGGAGACGAGACGAGACCAGGAGACGAGACGAGACCAGGAGAAGAGACGAGACCAGGAGAAGAGACGAGACCAGGAGAAGAGAAGAGACCAGGAGAAGAGACCAGGGGAAGAGACGAGACCAGGAGAAGAGACGAGACCAGGAGAAGAGACGAGACAAGGATAAGAGACGAGACCAGGAGACGAGACCAGGAGAAGAGAAGAGACCAGGAGAAGAGAAGAGACCAGGAGAAGAGAAGAGACCAGGATACGAGACGAGACCAGGACACGAGACCAGGAGACGAGACGAGACCAGGAGACGAGACGAGACCAGGAGAACAGAAGAGACCAGGAGAAGAGAAGAGACCAGGAGAAGAGACGCGACCAGGAGAAAAGACCAGGAGAAGAGACCAGGAGAAGAGACGAGACCAGGAGAAGAGACCAGGAGAAGAGACCAGGAGAAGAGACCAGGAGAAGAGACCACGAGAAGAAAAGAGACCAGGAGAAGACACGAGACCAGGAGAAGAGAAGAGACCAGGAGACGAGACCAGGAGAAGAGAAGAGACCAGGAGAAGAGAAGAGACCAGGAGAAGAGACGAGACCAGGAGAAGAGACCAGGAGAAGAGAAGAGACCAGGAAAAGAGACGACACCAGGAGAAGAGACGAGACCAGGAGAAGAGAAGAGACCAGGAGAAGAGACCAGGAGAAGAGACGAGACCAGGAGAAGAGACGAGGAGACGAGACGAGGAGAAGAGACGTGGAGAAGAGACGAGGAGAAGAGACGAGACGAGGAGAAGAGACGAGGAGAAGAGACGAGGAGAAGAGACGAGGAGAAGAGACGACGAGAAGAAGAGACGAGACGAGGAGAAGAGACGAGACGAGGAGAAGAGACGAGACGAGGAGAAGAGAAGAGACCAGGAGAAGAGACCAGTAGAAGAAAAGACACCAGGAGAAGAGAAGAGACCAGGAGACGAGACGAGACCAGGAGAAGAGACGAGACAAGGAGAAGAGACGAGACCAGGAGACGAGACCAGGAGAAGAGACCAGGAGAAGAGAAGAGACCAGGAGAAGAGAAGAGACCAGGAGAAGAGACCAGGAGAAGAGAAGAGACCAGGAGAAGAGACCAGGAGAAGAGAAGAGACCAGGAGACGAGACGAGACCAGGAGACGAGACGAGACCAGGAGAAGAGACGAGACCAGGAGAAGAGACGAGACCAGGAGAAGAGAAGAGAAGAGACCAGGGGAAGAGACGAGACCAGGAGAAGAGACGAGACCAGGAGAAGAGACGAGACCAGGAGACGAGACCAGGAGACGAGACCAGGAGAAGAGAAGAGACCAGGAGAAGAGACCAGGAGAAGAGAAGAGACCAGGAGAAGAGACCAGGAGAAGAGACGAGACCAGGAGAAGAGACGAGACCAGGAGAAGAGAAGAGACCAGGAGAAGAGACCGGGAGAAGAGACCACGAGAAGAGAAGAGACCAGGAGACGAGACCAGGAGAATAGACGAGACCAGGAGAATAGACGAGACCAGGAGAAGAGACCAGGAGAAGAGATGAGACCAGGAGAAGAGAAGAGACCAGGAGAAGAGACCAGGAGAAGAGACCAGGAGAAGAGACGAGACCAGGAGAAGAGACGAGACCAGGAGAAGAGACGAGACCACGAGAAGAGACGAGACCAAGAGAAGAGACGCAACCAGGAGAAGAGACCAGGAGAAGAGACCAGGAGAAGAGACGAGACCAGGAGAAGAGACGAGACCAGGAGAAGAGAAGAGACCAGGAGAAGAGACCGGGAGAAGAGACCACGAGAAGAGAAGAGACCAGGAGACGAGACCAGGAGAATAGACGAGACCAGGAGAATAGACGAGACCAGGAGAATAGACGAGACCAGGAGAAGAGACCAGGAGAAGAGACGAGACCAGGAGAAGAGAAGAGACCAGGAGAAGAGACCAGGAGAAGAGACCAGGAGAAGAGACCAGGAGAAGAGACGAGACCAGGAGAAGAGACGAGACCAGGAGAAGAGACGAGACCACGAGAAGAGACGAGACCAAGAGAAGAGACGCAACCAGGAGAAGAGACCAGGAGAAGAGACCAGGAGAAGAGACGAGACAAGGAGAAGAGACCAGGAGAAGAGACCAGGAGAAGAGACCAGGAGAAGGGACCAGGAGAAGAGAAGAAACCAGTAGAAGAGACGAGACCAGGAGAAGAGACGAGACCAGGAGAAGAGACGAGACCAGGAGAAGAGACGAGACCAGGAGAAGAGACGACACCAGGAGAAGAGACGAGACCAGGAGAAGAGACCAGGAGAACAGACGAGACCAGGAGAAGAGACCAGGAGAAGAGACGAGACCAGGAGAAGAGACCAGGAGAAGAGAAGAGACCAGGAGAAGAGAAGAGACCAGGAGAAGAGACGAGACCAGGAGAAGAGACGAGACCAGGAGAAGACAAGAGACCAGGAGAAGAGAAGAGACCAGGAGAAGAGACCAGGAGAAGAGACCAGGAGAAGAGACGAGACCAGGAGAAGAGACGAAGAGAAGAGACCAGGAGAAGAGACCAGGAGAAGAGAAGAGACCAGGAGAAGAGAAGAGACCAGGAGAAGAGACCAGGGGAAGAGACGAGACCAGGAGAAGAGACGAGACCAGGAGAAGAGACGAGACAAGGAGAAGAGACGAGACCAGGAGACGAGACCAGGAGAAGAGAAGAGACCAGGAGAAGAGAAGAGACCAGGAGAAGAGACCAGGAGAAGACAAGAGACCAGGAGAAGAGACCAGGAGAAGAGACGAGACCAGGAGAAGAGAAGAGACCAGGAGAAGAGAAGAGACCAGGAGAAGAGAAGAGACCAGGAGAAGAGACAGGGAGAAGAGACCACGAGAAGAGAAGAGACCAGGAGAAGAGACCAGGAGAAGAGACGAGACCAGGAGAAGAGAAGAGACCAGGAGAAGAGACGAGGAGAAGAGACGAGACCAGGAGAATAGACGAGACCAGGAGAATAGACGAGACCAGGAGAATAGACGAGACCAGGAGAAGAGAAGAGACCAGGAGAAGAGACCAGGAGAAGAGACGAGACCAGGAGAAGAGACGAGACCAGGAGAAGAGACGGGACCAGGAGAAGAGACGAGACCACGAGAAGAGACGAGACCAGGAGAAGAGACGCGACCAGGAGAAGAGACCAGGAGAAGAGACCAGGAGAAGAGACGAGACCAGGAGAAGAGACCAGGAGAAGAGACCAGGAGAAGAGACCAGGAGAAGGGACCAGGGGAAGAGAAGAGACCAGTAGAAGAGACGAGACCAGGAGAAGAGACAAGACCAGGACAAGAGACGAGACCGGGAGAAGAGACGACACCAGGAGAAGAGACGACACCAGGAGAAGAGACGAGACCAGGAGAAGAGACGACACCAGGAGAAGAGACGAGACCAGGAGAAGAGACCAGGAGAAGAGACGAGACCAGGAGAAGAGACGAGACCAGGAGAAGAGGCCAGGAGAAGAGACGAGACCAGGGGAAGAGACCAGGAGAAGAGACCACGAGAAGAAAAGAGACCAGGAGAAGACACGAGACCAGGAGAAGAGAAGAGACCAGGAGACGAGACCAGGAGAAGAGAAGAGACCAGGAGAAGAGAAGAGACCAGGAGAAGAGACGAGACCAGGAGAAGAGACCAGGAGAAGAGAAGAGACCAGGAGAAGAGACGACACCAGGAGAAGAGACGAGACCAGGAGAAGAGAAGAGACCAGGAGAAGAGACCAGGAGAAGAGACGAGACCAGGAGAAGAGACGAGAAGACGAGACGAGGAGAAGAGACGTGGATAAGAGACGAGGAGAAGAGACGAGGAGAAGAGACGAGACGAGGAGAAGAGACGAGGAGAAGAGACGAGGAGAAGAGACGAGGAGAAGAGACGAGACGAGGAGAAGAGACGAGACGAGGAGAAGAGACGAGACGAGGAGAAGAGACGAGACGAGGAGAAGAGACGAGACGAGGAGAAGAGAAGAGACGAGGAGAAGAGAAGAGACCAGGAGAAGAGAAGAGACCAGGAGAAGAGACCAGGAGAAGAAAAGACACCAGGAGAAGAGACCAGGAGACGAGACGAGACCAGGAGACGAGACGAGACCAGGAGACGAGACGAGACCAGGAGACGAGACGAGACCAGGAGACGAGACGAGACCAGGAGAAGAGACGAGACCAGGAGAAGAGACGAGACCAGGAGAAGAGAAGAGACCAGGAGAAGAGACCAGGGGAAGAGACGAGACCAGGAGAAGAGACGAGACCAGGAGAAGAGACGAGACAAGGATAAGAGACGAGACCAGGAGACGAGACCAGGAGAAGAGAAGAGACCAGGAGAAGAGAAGAGACCAGGAGAAGAGAAGAGACCAGGATACGAGACGAGACCAGGACACGAGACCAGGAGACGAGACGAGACCAGGAGACGAGACGAGACCAGGAGAACAGAAGAGACCAGGAGAAGAGAAGAGACCAGGAGAAGAGACGCGACCAGGAGAAGAGACCAGGAGAAGAGACCAGGAGAAGAGACGAGACCAGGAGAAGAGACCAGGAGAAGAGACCAGGAGAAGAGACCAGGAGAAGAGACCACGAGAAGAAAAGAGACCAGGAGAAGACACGAGACCAGGAGAAGAGAAGAGACCAGGAGACGAGACCAGGAGAAGAGAAGAGACCAGGAGAAGAGAAGAGACCAGGAGAAGAGACGAGACCAGGAGAAGAGACCAGGAGAAGAGAAGAGACCAGGAAAAGAGACGACACCAGGAGAAGAGACGAGACCAGGAGAAGAGAAGAGACCAGGAGAAGAGACCAGGAGAAGAGACGAGACCAGGAGAAGAGACGAGGAGACGAGACGAGGAGAAGAGACGTGGAGAAGAGACGAGGAGAAGAGACGAGACGAGGAGAAGAGACGAGGAGAAGAGACGAGGAGAAGAGACGAGGAGAAGAGACGACGAGAAGAAGAGACGAGACGAGGAGAAGAGACGAGACGAGGAGAAGAGACGAGACGAGGAGAAGAGAAGAGACCAGGAGAAGAGACCAGTAGAAGAAAAGACACCAGGAGAAGAGAAGAGACCAGGAGACGAGACGAGACCAGGAGAAGAGACGAGACAAGGAGAAGAGACGAGACCAGGAGACGAGACCAGGAGAAGAGACCAGGAGAAGAGAAGAGACCAGGAGAAGAGAAGAGACCAGGAGAAGAGACCAGGAGAAGAGAAGAGACCAGGAGAAGAGACCAGGAGAAGAGAAGAGACCAGGAGACGAGACGAGACCAGGAGACGAGACGAGACCAGGAGAAGAGACGAGACCAGGAGAAGAGACGAGACCAGGAGAAGAGAAGAGAAGAGACCAGGGGAAGAGACGAGACCAGGAGAAGAGACGAGACCAGGAGAAGAGACGAGACCAGGAGACGAGACCAGGAGACGAGACCAGGAGAAGAGAAGAGACCAGGAGAAGAGACCAGGAGAAGAGAAGAGACCAGGAGAAGAGACCAGGAGAAGAGACGAGACCAGGAGAAGAGACGAGACCAGGAGAAGAGAAGAGACCAGGAGAAGAGACCGGGAGAAGAGACCACGAGAAGAGAAGAGACCAGGAGACGAGACCAGGAGAATAGACGAGACCAGGAGAATAGACGAGACCAGGAGAAGAGACCAGGAGAAGAGATGAGACCAGGAGAAGAGAAGAGACCAGGAGAAGAGACCAGGAGAAGAGACCAGGAGAAGAGACGAGACCAGGAGAAGAGACGAGACCAGGAGAAGAGACGAGACCACGAGAAGAGACGAGACCAAGAGAAGAGACGCAACCAGGAGAAGAGACCAGGAGAAGAGACCAGGAGAAGAGACGAGACCAGGAGAAGAGACGAGACCAGGAGAAGAGAAGAGACCAGGAGAAGAGACCGGGAGAAGAGACCACGAGAAGAGAAGAGACCAGGAGACGAGACCAGGAGAATAGACGAGACCAGGAGAATAGACGAGACCAGGAGAATAGACGAGACCAGGAGAAGAGACCAGGAGAAGAGACGAGACCAGGAGAAGAGAAGAGACCAGGAGAAGAGACCAGGAGAAGAGACCAGGAGAAGAGACCAGGAGAAGAGACGAGACCAGGAGAAGAGACGAGACCAGGAGAAGAGACGAGACCACGAGAAGAGACGAGACCAAGAGAAGAGACGCAACCAGGAGAAGAGACCAGGAGAAGAGACCAGGAGAAGAGACGAGACAAGGAGAAGAGACCAGGAGAAGAGACCAGGAGAAGAGACCAGGAGAAGGGACCAGGAGAAGAGAAGAAACCAGTAGAAGAGACGAGACCAGGAGAAGAGACGAGACCAGGAGAAGAGACGAGACCAGGAGAAGAGACGAGACCAGGAGAAGAGACGACACCAGGAGAAGAGACGAGACCAGGAGAAGAGACCAGGAGAACAGACGAGACCAGGAGAAGAGACCAGGAGAAGAGACGAGACCAGGAGAAGAGACCAGGAGAAGAGAAGAGACCAGGAGAAGAGAAGAGACCAGGAGAAGAGACGAGACCAGGAGAAGAGACGAGACCAGGAGAAGACAAGAGACCAGGAGAAGAGAAGAGACCAGGAGAAGAGACGAAGAGAAGAGACCAGGAGAAGAGACCAGGAGAAGAGAAGAGACCAGGAGAACAGAAGAGACCAGGAGAAGAGACCAGGGGAAGAGACGAGACCAGGAGAAGAGACGAGACCAGGAGAAGAGACGAGACAAGGAGAAGAGACGAGACCAGGAGACGAGACCAGGAGAAGAGAAGAGACCAGGAGAAGAGAAGAGACCAGGAGAAGAGAAGAGACCAGGAGAAGAGACCAGGAGAAGAGAAGAGACCAGGAGAAGAGACCAGGAGAAGAGACGAGACCAGGAGAAGAGAAGAGACCAGGAGAAGAGAAGAGACCAGGAGAAGAGAAGAGACCAGGAGAAGAGACAGGGAGAAGAGACCACGAGAAGAGAAGAGACCAGGAGAAGAGACCAGGAGAAGAGACGAGACCAGGAGAAGAGAAGAGACCAGGAGAAGAGACGAGGAGAAGAGACGAGACCAGGAGAATAGACGAGACCAGGAGAATAGACGAGACCAGGAGAATAGACGAGACCAGGAGAATAGACGAGACCAGGAGAAGAGAAGAGACCAGGAGAAGAGAAGAGACCAGTAGAAGAGACCAGGAGAAGAGACCAGGAGAAGAGACGAGACCAGGAGAAGAGACGAGACCAGGAGAAGAGACGGGACCAGGAGAAGAGACGAGACCACGAGAAGAGACGAGACCAGGAGAAGAGACGCGACCAGGAGAAGAGACCAGGAGAAGAGACCAGGAGAAGAGACGAGACCAGGAGAAGAGACCAGGAGAAGAGACCAGGAGAAGAGACCAGGAGAAGGGACCAGGGGAAGAGAAGAGACCAGTAGAAGAGACGAGACCAGGAGAAGAGACAAGACCAGGACAAGAGACGAGACCGGGAGAAGAGACGACACCAGGAGAAGAGACGACACCAGGAGAAGAGACGAGACCAGGAGAAGAGACGACACCAGGAGAAGAGACGAGACCAGGAGAAGAGACCAGGAGAAGAGACGAGACCAGGAGAAGAGACGAGACCAGGAGAAGAGGCCAGGAGAAGAGACGAGACCAGGGGAAGAGACCAGGAGAAGAGACCACGAGAAGAAAAGAGACCAGGAGAAGACACGAGACCAGGAGAGAGAGACCAGAGACGAGACCAGGAGAAGAGACGAGACCAGGAGAAGAGAAGAGACCAGAGAGAAGAGACCAGGAGACAGAGAAGAGACAGAGAAGAGACCAGAGAAGACAGAGAAGAGACCACCAGGAGAGAGACGAGACAGGAGAGAAGAGACGAAAGAGACCAGAGAAGAGACGAGACCAGGAGAAGAGACCAGGAGAAGAGACGAGACCAGGAGAAGAGACGAGAAGACGAGACGAGGAGAAGAGACGTGGATAAGAGACGAGGAGAAGAGACGAGGAGAAGAGACGAGACGAGGAGAAGAGACGAGGAGAAGAGACGAGGAGAAGAGACGAGACGAGGAGAAGAGACGAGACGAGGAGAAGAGACGAGACGAGGAGAAGAGACGAGACGAGGAGAAGAGACGAGACGAGGAGAAGAGAAGAGACGAGGAGAAGAGAAGAGACCAGGAGAAGAGAAGAGACCAGGAGAAGAGACCAGGAGAAGAAAAGACACCAGGAGAAGAGACCAGGAGACGAGACGAGACCAGGAGACGAGACGAGACCAGGAGACGAGACGAGACCAGGAGACGAGACGAGACCAGGAGACGAGACGAGACCAGGAGAAGAGAAGAGACCAGGAGAAGAGACCAGGGGAAGAGAAGAGACCAGGAGAAGAGACCAGGAGAAGAGAAGAGACCAGGAGAAGAGACCAGGAGAAGAGACGAGACCAGGAGAAGAGACGAGACCAGGAGAAGAGAAGAGACCAGGAGAAGAAACCAGGAGAAGAGAAGAGACCAGGAGAAGAGACCAGGAGAAGAGACGAGACAAGGATAAGAGACGAGACCAGGAGACGAGACCAGGAGAAGAGAAGAGACCAGGAGAAGAGAAGAGACCAGGAGAAGAGAAGAGACCAGGATACGAGACGAGAACAGGACACGAGACCAGGAGACGAGACGAGACCAGGAGACGAGACGAGACCAGGAGAACAGAAGAGACCAGGAGAAGAGAAGAGACCAGGAGAAGAGACGCGACCAGGAGAAGAGACCAGGAGAAGAGACCAGGAGAAGAGACGAGACCAGGAGAAGAGACCAGGAGAAGAGACCAGGAGAAGAGACCAGGAGAAGAGACCACGAGAAGAAAAGAGACCAGGAGAAGACACGAGACCAGGAGAAGAGAAGAGACCAGGAGACGAGACCAGGAGAAGAGAAGAGACCAGGAGAAGAGAAGAGACCAGGAGAAGAGACGAGACCAGGAGAAGAGACCAGGAGAAGAGAAGAGACCAGGAAAAGAGACGACACCAGGAGAAGAGACGAGACCAGGAGAAGAGAAGAGACCAGGAGAAGAGACCAGGAGAAGAGACGAGACCAGGAGAAGAGACGAGGAGACGAGACGAGGAGAAGAGACGTGGAGAAGAGACGAGGAGAAGAGACGAGACGAGGAGAAGAGACGAGGAGAAGAGACGAGGAGAAGAGACGAGGAGAAGAGACGACGAGAAGAAGAGACGAGACGAGGAGAAGAGACGAGACGAGGAGAAGAGACGAGACGAGGAGAAGAGAAGAGACCAGGAGAAGAGACCAGTAGAAGAAAAGACACCAGGAGAAGAGAAGAGACCAGGAGACGAGACGAGACCAGGAGAAGAGACGAGACAAGGAGAAGAGACGAGACCAGGAGACGAGACCAGGAGAAGAGACCAGGAGAAGAGAAGAGACCAGGAGAAGAGAAGAGACCAGGAGAAGAGACCAGGATAAGAGACCAGGAGAAGAGAAGAGACCAGGAGAAGAGACCAGGAGAAGAGAAGAGACCAGGAGACGAGACGAGACCAGGAGACGAGACGAGACCAGGAGACGAGACGAGACCAGGAGACGAGACGAGACCAGGAGAAGAGACGAGACCAGGAGAAGAGAAGAGAAGAGACCAGGAGACGAGACCAGGAGACGAGACCAGGAGAAGAGAAGAGACCAGGAGAAGAGACCAGGAGAAGAGACGAGACCAGGAGAAGAGACGAGACCAGGAGAAGAGAAGAGACCAGGAGAAGAGACCGGGAGAAGAGACCACGAGAAGAGAAGAGACCAGGAGACGAGACCAGGAGAATAGACGAGACCAGGAGAATAGACGAGACCAGGAGAAGAGACCAGGAGAAGAGATGAGACCAGGAGAAGAGATGAGACCAGGAGAAGAGAAGAGACCAGGAGAAGAGACCAGGAGAAGAGACCAGGAGAAGAGACGAGACCAGGAGAAGAGACGAGACCAGGAGAAGAGACGAGACCACGAGAAGAGACGAGACCAAGAGAAGAGACGCAACCAGGAGAAGAGACCAGGAGAAGAGACCAGGAGAAGAGACGAGACCAGGAGAAGAGACGAGACCAGGAGAAGAGAAGAGACCAGGAGAAGAGACCGGGAGAAGAGACCACGAGAAGAGAAGAGACCAGGAGACGAGACCAGGAGAATAGACGAGACCAGGAGAATAGACGAGACCAGGAGAATAGACGAGACCAGGAGAAGAGACCAGGAGAAGAGACGAGACCAGGAGAAGAGAAGAGACCAGGAGAAGAGACCAGGAGAAGAGACCAGGAGAAGAGACGAGACCAGGAGAAGAGACGAGACCAGGAGAAGAGACGAGACCACGAGAAGAGACGAGACCAAGAGAAGAGACGCAACCAGGAGAAGAGACCAGGAGAAGAGACCAGGAGAAGAGACGAGACAAGGAGAAGAGACCAGGAGAAGAGACCAGGAGAAGAGACCAGGAGAAGGGACCAGGAGAAGAGAAGAAACCAGTAGAAGAGACGAGACCAGGAGAAGAGACGAGACCAGGAGAAGAGACGAGACCAGGAGAAGAGACGAGACCAGGAGAAGAGACGACACCAGGAGAAGAGACGAGACCAGGAGAAGAGACCAGGAGAACAGACGAGACCAGGAGAAGAGACCAGGAGAAGAGACGAGACCAGGAGAAGAGACCAGGAGAAGAGAAGAGACCAGGAGAAGAGAAGAGACCAGGAGAAGAGACGAGACCAGGAGAAGAGACGAGACCAGGAGAAGACAAGAGACCAGGAGAAGAGAAGAGACCAGGAGAAGAGACGAAGAGAAGAGACCAGGAGAAGAGACCAGGAGAAGAGAAGAGACCAGGAGAACAGAAGAGACCAGGAGAAGAGACCAGGGGAAGAGACGAGACCAGGAGAAGAGACGAGACCAGGAGAAGAGACGAGACAAGGAGAAGAGACGAGACCAGGAGACGAGACCAGGAGAAGAGAAGAGACCAGGAGAAGAGAAGAGACCAGGAGAAGAGAAGAGACCAGGAGAAGAGACCAGGAGAAGAGAAGAGACCAGGAGAAGAGACCAGGAGAAGAGACGAGACCAGGAGAAGAGAAGAGACCAGGAGAAGAGAAGAGACCAGGAGAAGAGAAGAGACCAGGAGAAGAGACAGGGAGAAGAGACCACGAGAAGAGAAGAGACCAGGAGAAGAGACCAGGAGAAGAGACGAGACCAGGAGAAGAGAAGAGACCAGGAGAAGAGACGAGGAGAAGAGACGAGACCAGGAGAATAGACGAGACCAGGAGAATAGACGAGACCAGGAGAATAGACGAGACCAGGAGAAGAGAAGAGACCAGGAGAAGAGAAGAGACCAGTAGAAGAGACCAGGAGAAGAGACCAGGAGAAGAGACGAGACCAGGAGAAGAGACGAGACCAGGAGAAGAGACGGGACCAGGAGAAGAGACGAGACCACGAGAAGAGACGAGACCAGGAGAAGAGACGCGACCAGGAGAAGAGACCAGGAGAAGAGACCAGGAGAAGAGACGAGACCAGGAGAAGAGACCAGGAGAAGAGACCAGGAGAAGAGACCAGGAGAAGGGACCAGGGGAAGAGAAGAGACCAGTAGAAGAGACGAGACCAGGAGAAGAGACAAGACCAGGACAAGAGACGAGACCGGGAGAAGAGACGACACCAGGAGAAGAGACGACACCAGGAGAAGAGACGAGACCAGGAGAAGAGACGACACCAGGAGAAGAGACGAGACCAGGAGAAGAGACCAGGAGAAGAGACGAGACCAGGAGAAGAGACGAGACCAGGAGAAGAGGCCAGGAGAAGAGACGAGACCAGGGGAAGAGACCAGGAGAAGAGACCACGAGAAGAAAAGAGACCAGGAGAAGACACGAGACCAGGAGAAGAGAAGAGACCAGGAGACGAGACCAGGAGAAGAGAAGAGACCAGGAGAAGAGAAGAGACCAGGAGAAGAGACGAGACCAGGAGAAGAGACCAGGAGAAGAGAAGAGACCAGGAGAAGAGACGACACCAGGAGAAGAGACGAGACCAGGAGAAGAGAAGAGACCAGGAGAAGAGACCAGGAGAAGAGACGAGACCAGGAGAAGAGACGAGAAGACGAGACGAGGAGAAGAGACGTGGATAAGAGACGAGGAGAAGAGACGAGGAGAAGAGACGAGACGAGGAGAAGAGACGAGGAGAAGAGACGAGGAGAAGAGACGAGACGAGGAGAAGAGACGAGACGAGGAGAAGAGACGAGACGAGGAGAAGAGACGAGACGAGGAGAAGAGACGAGACGAGGAGAAGAGAAGAGACGAGGAGAAGAGAAGACACCAGGAGAAGAGACCAGGAGAAGAAAAGACACCAGGAGAAGAGACCAGGAGACGAGACGAGACCAGGAGACGAGACGAGACCAGGAGACGAGACGAGACCAGGAGACGAGACGAGACCAGGAGACGAGACGAGACCAGGAGAAGAGACGAGACCAGGAGAAGAGAAGAGACCAGGAGAAGAGACCAGGGGAAGAGAAGAGACCAGGAGAAGAGACCAGGAGAAGAGAAGAGACCAGGAGAAGAGACCAGGAGAAGAGACGAGACCAGGAGAAGAGACGAGACCAGGAGAAGAGAAGAGACCAGGAGAAGAAACCAGGAGAAGAGAAGAGACCAGGAGAAGAGACCAGGAGAAGAGACGAGACAAGGATAAGAGACGAGACCAGGAGACGAGACCAGGAGAAGAGAAGAGACCAGGAGAAGAGAAGAGACCAGGAGAAGAGAAGAGACCAGGATACGAGACGAGACCAGGACACGAGACCAGGAGACGAGACGAGACCAGGAGACGAGACGAGACCAGGAGAACAGAAGAGACCAGGAGAAGAGAAGAGACCAGGAGAAGAGACGCGACCAGGAGAAGAGACCAGGAGAAGAGACCAGGAGAAGAGACGAGACCAGGAGAAGAGACCAGGAGAAGAGACCAGGAGAAGAGACCAGGAGAAGAGACCACGAGAAGAAAAGAGACCAGGAGAAGACACGAGACCAGGAGAAGAGAAGAGACCAGGAGACGAGACCAGGAGAAGAGAAGAGACCAGGAGAAGAGAAGAGACCAGGAGAAGAGACGAGACCAGGAGAAGAGACCAGGAGAAGAGAAGAGACCAGGAAAAGAGACGACACCAGGAGAAGAGACGAGACCAGGAGAAGAGAAGAGACCAGGAGAAGAGACCAGGAGAAGAGACGAGACCAGGAGAAGAGACGAGGAGACGAGACGAGGAGAAGAGACGTGGAGAAGAGACGAGGAGAAGAGACGAGACGAGGAGAAGAGACGAGGAGAAGAGACGAGGAGAAGAGACGAGGAGAAGAGACGACGAGAAGAAGAGACGAGACGAGGAGAAGAGACGAGACGAGGAGAAGAGACGAGACGAGGAGAAGAGAAGAGACCAGGAGAAGAGACCAGTAGAAGAAAAGACACCAGGAGAAGAGAAGAGACCAGGAGACGAGACGAGACCAGGAGAAGAGACGAGACAAGGAGAAGAGACGAGACCAGGAGACGAGACCAGGAGAAGAGACCAGGAGAAGAGAAGAGACCAGGAGAAGAGAAGAGACCAGGAGAAGAGACCAGGATAAGAGACCAGGAGAAGAGAAGAGACCAGGAGAAGAGACCAGGAGAAGAGAAGAGACCAGGAGACGAGACGAGACCAGGAGACGAGACGAGACCAGGAGACGAGACGAGACCAGGAGACGAGACGAGACCAGGAGAAGAGACGAGACCAGGAGAAGAGAAGAGAAGAGACCAGGAGAAGAGACGAGACCAGGAGACGAGACCAGGAGACGAGACCAGGAGAAGAGAAGAGACCAGGAGAATAGACCAGGAGAAGAGAAGAGACCAGGAGAAGAGACCAGGAGAAGAGACGAGACCAGGAGAAGAGACGAGACCAGGAGAAGAGAAGAGACCAGGAGAAGAGACCGGGAGAAGAGACCACGAGAAGAGAAGAGACCAGGAGACGAGACCAGGAGAATAGACGAGACCAGGAGAATAGACGAGACCAGGAGAAGAGACCAGGAGAAGAGATGAGACCAGGAGAAGAGAAGAGACCAGGAGAAGAGACCAGGAGAAGAGACCAGGAGAAGAGACGAGACCAGGAGAAGAGACGAGACCAGGAGAAGAGACGAGACCACGAGAAGAGACGAGACCAAGAGAAGAGACGCAACCAGGAGAAGAGACCAGGAGAAGAGACCAGGAGAAGAGACGAGACAAGGAGAAGAGACCAGGAGAAGAGACCAGGAGAAGAGACCAGGAGAAGGGACCAGGAGAAGAGAAGAAACCAGTAGAAGAGACGAGACCAGGAGAAGAGACGAGACCAGGAGAAGAGACGAGACAAGGATAAGAGACGAGACCAGGAGACGAGACCAGGAGAAGAGAAGAGACCAGGAGAAGAGAAGAGACCAGGATACGAGACGAGACCAGGACACGAGACCAGGAGACGAGACGAGACCAGGAGACGAGACGAGACCAGGAGACGAGACGAGACCAGGAGAACAGAAGAGACCAGGAGAAGAGAAGAGACCAGGAGAAGAGACGCGACCAGGAGAAGAGACCAGGAGAAGAGACCAGGAGAAGAGACGAGACCAGGAGAAGAGACCAGGAGAAGAGACCAGGAGAAGAGACCAGGAGAAGAGACGAGACCAGGAGAAGAGGACAGGAGAAGAGACGAGACCAGGGGAAGAGACCAGGAGAAGAGACCACGAGAAGAAAAGAGACCAGGAGAAGACACGAGACCAGGAGAAGAGAAGAGACCAGGAGACGAGACCAGGAGAAGAGAAGAGACCAGGAGAAGAGAAGAGACCAGGAGAAGAGACGAGACCAGGAGAAGAGACCAGGAGAAGAGAAGAGACCAGGAAAAGAGACGACACCAGGAGAAGAGACGAGACCAGGAGAAGAGAAGAGACCAGGAGACGAGACCAGGAGACGAGACGAGACCAGGAGACGAGACGAGGAGACGAGACGAGGAGAAGAGACGTGGAGAAGAGACGTGGAGAAGAGACGAGGAGAAGAGACGAGACGAGGAGAAGAGACGAGGAGAAGAGACGAGGAGAAGAGACGAGGAGAAGAGACGACGAGAAGAAGAGACGAGACGAGGAGAAGAGACGAGACGAGGAGAAGAGACGAGACGAGGAGAAGAGAAGAGACCAGGAGAAGAGACCAGGAGAAGAAAAGACACCAGGAGAAGAGAAGAGACCAGGAGACGAGACGAGACCAGGAGAAGAGACGAGACAAGGAGAAGAGACGAGACCAGGAGACGAGACCAGGAGAAGAGACCAGGAGAAGAGAAGAGACCAGGAGAAGAGAAGAGACCAGGAGACGAGACGAGACCAGGAGAAGAGACGAGACCAGGAGAAGAGACGAGACCAGGAGAAGAGAAGAGACCAGGGGAAGAGACGAGGAGAAGAGAAGAGACCAGGAGAAGAGACCAGGAGAAGAGAAGAGACCAGGAGACGAGACGAGACCAGGAGACGAGACGAGACCAGGAGAAGAGACGAGACCAGGAGAAGAGACGAGACCAGGAGAAGAGAAGAGACCAGGGGAAGAGACGAGACCAGGAGAAGAGACGAGACCAGGAGAAGAGACGAGACCAGGAGAAGAGACGAGACCAGGAGACGAGACCAGGAGACGAGACCAGGAGAAGAGAAGAGACCAGGGGAAGAGACGAGACCAGGAGAAGAGACGAGACCAGGAGAAGAGACGAGACCAGGAGAAGAGACGAGACCAGGAGACGAGACCAGGAGACGAGACCAGGAGAAGAGAAGAGACCAGGAGAAGAGACCAGGAGATGAGAAGAGACCAGGAGAAGAGACCAGGAGAAGAGACGAGACCAGGAGAAGAGACGAGACCAGGAGAAGAGAAGAGACCAGGAGAAGAGACCGGGAGAAGAGACCACGAGAAGAGAAGAGACCAGGAGACGAGACCAGGAGAATAGACGAGACCAGGAGAATAGACGAGACCAGGAGAATAGACGAGACCAGGAGAAGAGACGAGACCAGGAGAAGAGAAGAGACCAGGAGAAGAGACCAGGAGAAGAGACCAGGAGAAGAGACGAGACCAGGAGAAGAGACGAGACCAGGAGAAGAGACGAGACCACGAGAAGAGACGAGACCACGAGAAGAGACGAGACCAGGAGAAGAGACGCAACCAGGAGAAGAGACCAGGAGAAGAGACCAGGAGAAGAGACGAGACAAGGAGAAGAGACCAGGAGAAGAGACCAGGAGAAGGGACCAGGAGAAGAGAAGAAACCAGTAGAAGAGACGAGACCAGGAGAAGAGACGAGACCAGGAGAAGAGACGAGACCAGGAGAAGAGACGAGACCAGGAGAAGAGACGACATCAGGAGAAGAGACGAGACCAGGAGAAGAGACCAGGAGAACAGACGAGACCAGGAGAAGAGACCAGGAGAAGAGACGAGACCAGGAGAAGAGACCAGGAGAAGAGACGAGACCAGGAGAAGAGAAGAGACCAGGAGAAGAGACGAGACCAGGAGAAGAGACGAGACCAGGAGAAGACAAGAGACCAGGAGAAGAGAAGAGACCAGGAGAAGAGACCAGGAGAAGAGACCAGGAGAAGAGACGAGTCCAGGAGAAGAGAAGAGACCAGAAGAAGAGACCAGGAGAAGAGACCACGAGAAGAAAAGAGACCAGGAGAAGACACGAGACCAGGAGAAGAGAAGAGACCAGGAGACGAGACCAGGAGAAGAGACGAGTCCAGGAGAAGAGACGAGACCAGGAGAAGAGAAGAGACCAGGAGAAGAGACGAGACCAGGAGAAGAGACCAGGAGAAGAGAAGAGACCAGGAGAAGAGATCAGGAGAAGAGACGAGACCAGGAGAAGAGACGTGACCAGGAGAAGAGAAGAGACCAGGAGTGGAGACCGGGAGAAGAGACCACGAGAAGAGAAGAGACCAGGAGAAGAGACCAGGAAAAGAGACGAGACCAGGAGAAGAGAAGAGACCAGAAGACGAGACCAGGAGAAGAGACGAGACCAGGAGAAGAGACGAGACCAGGAGAAGAGACGAGACCAGGAGAAGAGACGCGACCAGGAGAAGAGACCAGGAGAAGAGACCAAGAGAAGAGACCAGGAGAAGAGACGAGACCAGGAGAAGAGACCAGGAGAAGAGACCAGGAGAAGGGACCAGGAGAAGAGAAGAGACCAGTAGAAGAGACGAGACCAGTAGAAGAGACGAGACCAGGAGAAGAGACGATACCAGGAGAAGAGAAGAGACCAGGACAAGAGAAGAGACCAGGAGAAGAGAAGAGACCAGGAGAAGAGACGAGACCAGGAGAAGAGACGAGACCAGGAGAAGAGAAGAGACCAGGAGTGGAGACCGGGAGAAGAGACCACGAGAAGAGAAGAGACCAGGAGAAGAGACCAGGAAAAGAGACGAGACCAGGAGAAGAGAAGAGACCAGGAGAAGAGACGAGACCAGGAGAAGAGACGAGACCAGGAGAAGAGACGCGACCAGGAGAAGAGACCAGGAGAAGAGACCAGGAGAAGAGACCAGGAGAAGAGACCAGGAGAAGAGACCAGGAGAAGAGACCAGGAGAAGGGACCAGGAGAAGAGAAGAGACCAGTAGAAGAGACGAGACCAGGAGAAGAGACGAGACCAGGAGAAGAGACGAGACCAGGAGAAGAGAAGAGACCAGGAGACGAGACCAGGAGAAGAGACGACACCAGGAGAAGAGACGACACCAGGAGAAGAGACGAGACCAGGAGAAGAGAAGAGACCAGGAGAAGAGAAGAGACCAGGAGAAGAGAAGAGACCAGGAGAAGAGACGAGACCAGGAGAAGAGACGAGACCAGGAGAAGAGACGAGACCAGGAGAAGAGAAGAGACCAGGAGAAGAGACCAGGAGAAGATACCAGGAGAAGGGACGAGTCCAGGAGAAGAGAAGAGACCAGGAAAAGAGACCAGGAGAAGAGACCACGAGAAGAGAAGAGACCAGGAGAAGAGACCAGGAGAAGACACGAGACCAGGAGAAGAGAAGAGACCAGGAGACGAGACCAGGAGAAGAGAAGCGACCAGGAGAAGAGACGAGACCAGGAGAATAGACGAGACCAGGAGAAGAGAAGAGACCAGGAGAAGAGAAGAGACCAGGAGAAGAGAAGAGACCAGGAGCAGAGACCAGGGGAAGAGACGATACCAGGAGAAGAGACGAGACCAGGAGAAGAGACGAGACCAGGAGACGAGACGAGACCAGGAGACGAGACGAGACCAGGAGACGAGACCAGGAGAAGAGACCAGGAGAAGAGAAGAGACCAGGAGAAGAGAAGAGACCAGGAGAAGAGATCAGGAGAAGAGAAGAGACCAGGAGAAGAGACCAGGAGAAGAGACCAGGAGAAGAGACGAGACCAGGAGAAGAGACGAGACCAGAAGAAGAGACGAGACCAGGAGAAGAGAAGAGACCAGGAGAAGAGACCGGGAGAAGAGACCACGAGAAGAGAAGAGACCAGGAGAAGAGACCAGGAGAAGAGACGATACCAGGAGAAGAGAAGAGACCAGGAGACGAGACCAGGAGAAGAGACGAGACCAGGAGAAGAGACGAGACCAGGAGAAGAGACGAGACCAGGAGAAGAGACGAGACCAGGAGAAGAGAAGAGACCAGGAGAAGAGACCAGGAGAAGAGACCAGGAGAAGAGAAGAGACCAGGAGAAGAGACGAGACCAGGAGAAGAGACGAGACCAGGAGAAGAGATGAGACCAGGAGAAGAGACCAGGAGAAGAGACCAGGAGAAGAGACGAGACCAGGAGAAGAGACCAGGAGAAAAGACCAGGAGAAGAGACCAGGAGAAGGGACCAGGAGAAGAGAAGAGACCAGTAGAAGAGACGAGACCAGGAGAAGAGACGAGACCAGGAGAAGAGACGAGACCAGGAGAAGAGACGAGACCAGGAGAAGAGAAGAGACCAGGAGAAGACAAGAGACCAGGAGAAGAGACCAGGAGAAGACACCAGGAGAAGAGACCAGGAGATGAGACCAGGAGAAGAGACGAGTCCAGAAGAAGAGAAGAGACCAGGAGAAGAGACCAGGAGAAGAGACCACGAAAAGAGAAGAGACCAGGAGAAGAGACCAGGAGAAGACACGAGACCAGGAGAAGAGACGAGACCGGGAGAATAGACGAGACCGGGAGAATAGACGAGACCAGGAGAAGAGAAGAGACCAGGAGAAGAGAAGAGACCAGGAGAAGAGAAGAGACCAGGAGAAGAGAAGAGACCAGGAGAAGAGACCAGGAGAAGAGACCAGGAGAAGAGACCAGGAGAAGAGAAGAGACCAGGAGAAGAGACCAGGGGAAGAGACGAGACCAGTAGAAGAGACGAGACAAGGAGAAGACACGAGACAAGGAGAAGAGACGAGACCAGGAGACGAGACCTGGAGAAGAGACCAGGAGAAGAGAAGAGACCAGGTGAAGAGAAGAGACCAGGAGAAGAGACCGGGAGAAGAGACCATGAGAAGAGAAGAGACCAGGAGAAGAGACGAGACCAGGAGAAGAGACGAGACCAGGAGAAGAGACGAGACCAGGAGAAGAGACGAGACCAGGAGAAGAGAAGAGACCAGGAGAAGAGAAGAGACCAGGAGAAGAGACCAGGAGAAGAGACGAGACCAGGAGAAGAGAAGAGACCAGGAGAAGAGAAGAGACCAGGAGAAGAGACGAGACCAGGAGAAGAGACGAGACCAGGAGAAGAGACGAGACCAGGAGAAGAGACCAGGAGAAGAGACCAGGAGAAGAGACGAGTCCAGGAGAAGAGAAGAGACCAGGAGAAGAGACCAGGAGAAGAGACCACGAGAAGAGAAGAGACCAGGAGAAGACACGAGACCAGGAGAAGAGAAGAGACCAGGAGACGAGACCAGGAGAAGAGACGAGACCAGGAGAAGAGACGAGACCAGGAGAAGAGACGAGACCAGGAGAAGAGAAGAGACCAGGAGAAGAGACCAGGAGAAGAGACCAGGAGAAGAGACCAGGAGAAGAGAAGAGACCAGGAGAAGAGAAGAGACCAGGAGCAGAGACTAGGGGAAGAGACGAGACCAGGAGAAGAGAAGAGACCAGGAGAAGACAAGAGACCAGGAGAAGAGACCAGGAGAAGAGACCAGGAGAAGAGACGAGTCCAGGAGAAGAGACCAGGAGAAGAGACCAGGAGAAGAGACCACGAGAAGAGAAGAGACCAGGAGAAGAGACCAGGAGAAGACACGAGACCAGGAGACGAGACCAGGAGAAGAGACGAGACCAGGAGAAGAGACGAGACCAGGAGAATAGACGAGACCAGGAGAAGAGAAGAGACCAGGAGAAGAGAAGAGACCAGGAGAAGAGACCAGGAGAAGAGACCAGGAGAAGAGAAGAGACCAGGAGAAGAGAAGAGACCAGGAGAAGAGACCAGGGGAAGAGACGAGACCAGGAGAAGAGACGAGACAAGGAGAAGACACGAGACAAGGAGAAGAGACGAGACCAGGAGACGAGACCTGGAGAAGAGATCAGGAGAAGAGAAGAGACCAGGAGAAGAGAAGAGACCAGGAGAAGAGACCAGGAGAAGAGACCAGGAGAAGAGAAGAGACCAGGAGAAGAGACCAGGAGAAGAGACGAGTCCAGGAGAAGAGAAGAGACCAGGAGAAGAGACGAGACCAGGAGAAGAGAAGAGACCAGGAGAAGACAAGAGACCAGGAGAAGAGACCAGGAGAGGAGACCAGGAGAAGACACGAGACCAGGAGAAGAGAAGAGACCAGGAGAAGAGACCAGGAGAAGAGACCAGGAGAAGAGACGAGACCAGGAGAAGAGACGAGACCAGGAGAATAGACGAGACCAGGAGAAGAGAAGAGACCAGGAGAAGAGACCAGGAGAAGAGACCAGGAGAAGAGAAGAGACCAGGAGAAGAGACGTGTCCAGGAGAAGAGAAGAGACCAGGAGAAGAGAAGAGACCAGGAGAAGAGAAGAGACCAGGAGAAGAGACCGGGAGAAGAGACCAGGAGAAGAGACGAGACCAGGAGAAGAGACGAGACCAGGAGAAGAGACGAGACCAGGAGAAGAGACGAGACCAGGAGACGAGACCAGGAGACGAGACGAGACCAGGAGAAGAGCCGAGACCAGGAGAAGAGACGAGACCAGGAGAAGAGACGAGACCAGGAGAAGAGAAGAGACCAGGAGAAGAGACCAGGAGAAGAGACCAGGAGAAGAGACGAGACCAGGAGAAGAGACGAGACCAGGAGAAGAGACGAGACCAGGAGAAGAGACGAGACCAGGAGAAGAGACCAGGAGAAGAGACCACGAGAAGAGAAGAGACCAGGAGAAGAGACCAGGAGAAGAGACCAGGAGAAGAGAAGAGACCAGGAGAAGAGACCAGGAGAAGATACGAGTCCAGGAGAAGAGAAGAGACCAGGAGAAGAGACGAGACCAGTAGAAGAGAAGAGACCTTGAGAAGAGAAGAGACCAGGAGAAGAGAAGAGACCAGGAGAAGACAAGAGACCAGGAGAAGAGACCAGGAGAAGAGACCAGGAGAAGAGACCAGGAGAAGAGACGAGTCCAGGAGAAGAGAAGAGACCAGGAGAAGAGACCAGGAGAAGAGACCACGAGAAGAGAAGAGACCAGGAGAAGAGACCAGGAGAAGAGACGAGAGCAGGAGAATAGACGAGACCAGGAGAAGAGAAGAGACCAGGAGAAGAGACCAGGAGAAGAGAAGAGACGAGGAGAAGAGACCAGGAGAAGAGACGAGTCCAGGAGAAGAGAAGAGACCAGGAGAAGAGAAGAGACCAGGAGAAGAGAAGAGACCAGGAGAAGACAAGAGACCAGGAGAAGAGACCGGGAGAAGAGACCACGAGAAGAGACGAGACCAGGAGAAGAGACGAGACCAGGAGAAGAGACGAGACCAGGAGAAGAGACCAGGAGAAGAGACGAGACCAGGAGAAGAGACGAGACCAGGAGAAGAGACGAGACCAGGAGAAGAGACGAGACCAGGAGAAGAGAAGAGACCAGGAGAAGAGACCAGGAGAAGAGACGAGACCAGGAGAAGAGACGAGACCAGGAGAAGAGACGAGACCAGGAGTAGAGAAGAGACCAGGAGAAGGGAAGAGACCAGGAGAAGGGAAGAGACCAGGAGAAGAGACCAGGAGAAGAGACCAGGAGAAGAGAAGAGACCAGGAGAAGAGAAGAGACCAGGAGCAGAGACCAGGGGAAGAGACGAGACCAGGAGAAGAGACGAGACAAGGAGAAGAGAATAGACCAGGAGACGAGACCAGGAGAAGAGACCAGGAGAAGAGAAGAGACCAGGAGAAGAGAAGAGACCAGGAGAAGAGACCAGGAGAAGAGAAGAGACCAGGAGAAGAGACCAGGAGAAGAGACCACGAGAAGAGAAGAGACCAGGAGAAGAGACCAGGAGAAGACACGAGACCAGGAGAAGAGAAGAGACCAGGAGACGAGACCAGGAGAAGAAACGAGACCAGGAGAAGAGACGAGACCAGGAGAATAGACGAGACCAGGAGAAGAGAAGAGACCAGGAGAAGAGAAGAGACCAGGAGAAGAGACCAGGAGAAGAGACCAGGAGAAGAGAAGAGACCAGGAGAAGAGACAAGACCAGGAGAAGAGACGAGACAAGGAGAAGAGACGAGACCAGGAGACGAGACCAGGAGAAGAGACCAGGAGAAGAGAAGAGACCAGGAGAAGAGAAGAGACCAGGAGAAGAGACCAGGAGAAGAGACGAGACCAGGAGAAGAGAAGAGACCAGGAGACGAGACCAGGAGAAGAGACGAGACCAGGAGAAGAGACGAGACCAGGAGAAGAGACGAGACCAGGAGAAGAGAAGAGACCAGGAGAAGAGACCAGGAGAAGAGACCAGGAGAAGAGACGAGACCAGGAGAAGAGACGAGACCAGGAGAAGAGACGAGACCAGGAGAAGAGAAGAGACCAGGAGAAGGGAAGAGACCAGGAGAAGGGAAGAGACCAGGAGAAGAGACCAGGAGAAGAGACCAGGAGAAGAGAAGAGACCAGGAGAAGAGACGAGACAAGGAGAAGAGAATAGACCAGGAGACGAGACCAGGAGAAGAGACCAGGAGAAGAGAAGAGACCAGGAGAAGAGACCAGGAGTAGAGAAGAGACCAGGAGAAGAGAAGAGACCAGGAGAAGAGACCAGGAGAAGAGACCAGGAGAAGAGAAGAGACCAGGAGAAGAGACCAGGAGAAGAGACGACGAGAAGAGAAGAGACCAGGAGAAGAGACCAGGAGAAGACACGAGACCAGGAGAAGAGAAGAGACCAGGAGAAGAGACCAGGAGAAGAGACGAGACCAGGAGAAGAGACGAGACCAGGAGAAGAGACGAGACCAGGAGAAGAGACGAGACCAGGAGAAGAGAAGAGACCAGGAGAAGAGAAGAGACCAGGAGAAGAGAAGAGACCAGGAGAAGAGACGAGACCAGGAGAAGAGACCAGGAGAAGAGACCAGGAGAAGAGACGAGTCCAGGAGAAGAGAAGAGACCAGGAGAAGAGACCAGGAGAAGAGACCACGAGAAGAGAAGAGACCAGGAGAAGACACGAGACCAGGAGAAGAGAAGAGACCAGGAGACGAGACCAGGAGAAGAGACGAGACCAGGAGAAGAGACGAGACCAGGAGAAGAGACGAGACCAGGAGAAGAGAAGAGACCAGGAGAAGAGACCAGGAGAAGAGACCAGGAGAAGAGACCAGGAGAAGAGAAGAGACCAGGAGAAGAGAAGAGACCAGGAGCAGAGACTAGGGGAAGAGACGAGACCAGGAGAAGAGAAGAGACCAGGAGAAGACAAGAGACCAGGAGAAGAGACCAGGAGAAGAGACCAGGAGAAGAGACGAGTCCAGGAGAAGAGACCAGGAGAAGAGACCAGGAGAAGAGACCACGAGAAGAGAAGAGACCAGGAGAAGAGACCAGGAGAAGACACGAGACCAGGAGACGAGACCAGGAGAAGAGACGAGACCAGGAGAATAGACGAGACCAGGAGAAGAGAAGAGACCAGGAGAAGAGAAGAGACCAGGAGAAGAGAAGAGACCAGGAGAAGAGACCAGGAGAAGAGAAGAGACCAGGAGAAGAGAAGAGACCAGGAGAAGAGACCAGGGGAAGAGACGAGACCAGGAGAAGAGACGAGACAAGGAGAAGACACGAGACAAGGAGAAGAGACGAGACCAGGAGACGAGACCTGGAGAAGAGATCAGGAGAAGAGAAGAGACCAGGAGAAGAGAAGAGACCAGGAGAAGAGACCAGGAGAAGAGACCAGGAGAAGAGAAGAGACCAGGAGAAGAGACCAGGAGAAGAGACGAGTCCAGGAGAAGAGAAGAGACCAGGAGAAGAGACGAGACCAGGAGAAGAGAAGAGACCAGGAGAAGACAAGAGACCAGGAGAAGAGACCAGGAGAAGAGACCAGGAGAAGAGACGAGTCCAGGAGAAGAGAAGAGACCAGGAGAAGAGACCAGGAGAAGAGACCAGGAGAAGAGACGAGACCAGGAGAATAGACGAGACCAGGAGAAGAGAAGAGACCAGGAGAAGAGACCAGGAGAAGAGACCAGGAGAAGAGAAGAGACCAGGAGAAGAGACGAGTCCAGGAGAAGAGAAGAGACCAGGAGAAGAGAAGAGACCAGGAGAAGAGAAGAGACCAGGAGAAGAGACCGGGAGAAGAGACCAGGAGAAGAGACGAGACCAGGAGAAGAGACGAGACCAGGAGAAGAGACGAGACCAGGAGAAGAGACGAGACCAGGAGACGAGACCAGGAGACGAGACGAGACCAGGAGAAGAGCCGAGACCAGGAGAAGAGACGAGACCAGGAGAAGAGACGAGACCAGGAGAAGAGAAGAGACCAGGAGAAGAGACCAGGAGAAGAGACCAGGAGAAGAGACGAGACCAGGAGAAGAGACGAGACCAGGAGAAGAGACGAGACCACGAGAAGAGAAGAGACCAGGAGAAGAGACCAGGAGAAGAGACCACGAGAAGAGAAGAGACCAGGAGAAGAGACCAGGAGAAGAGACCAGGAGAAGAGAAGAGACCAGGAGAAGAGACCAGGAGAAGATACGAGTCCAGGAGAAGAGAAGAGACCAGGAGAAGAGACGAGACCAGTAGAAGAGAAGAGACCTTGAGAAGAGAAGAGACCAGGAGAAGAGAAGAGACCAGGAGAAGACAAGAGACCAGGAGAAGAGACCAGGAGAAGAGACCAGGAGAAGAGACCAGGAGAAGAGACGAGTCCAGGAGAAGAGAAGAGACCAGGAGAAGAGACCAGGAGAAGAGACCACGAGAAGAGAAGAGACCAGGAGAAGAGACCAGGAGAAGAGACGAGACCAGGAGAATAGACGAGACCAGGAGAAGAGAAGAGACCAGGAGAAGAGACCAGGAGAAGAGAAGAGACGAGGAGAAGAGACCAGGAGAAGAGACGAGTCCAGGAGAAGAGAAGAGACCAGGAGAAGAGAAGAGACCAGGAGAAGAGAAGAGACCAGGAGAAGAGAAGAGACCAGGAGAAGAGACCGGGAGAAGAGACCACGAGAAGAGACGAGACCAGGAGAAGAGACGAGACCAGGAGAAGAGACGAGACCAGGAGAAGAGACCAGGAGAAGAGACGAGACCAGGAGAAGAGACGAGACCAGGAGAAGAGACGAGACCAGGAGAAGAGACGAGACCAGGAGAAGAGACGAGACCAGGAGAAGAGAAGAGACCAGGAGAAGAGACCAGGAGAAGAGACGATACCAGGAGAAGAGACGAGACCAGGAGAAGAGACGAGACCAGGAGTAGAGAAGAGACCAGGAGAAGGGAAGAGACCAGGAGAAGGGAAGAGACCAGGAGAAGGGAAGAGACCAGGAGAAGAGACCAGGAGAAGAGACCAGGAGAAGAGAAGAGACCAGGAGAAGAGAAGAGACCAGGAGCAGAGACCAGGGGAAGAGACGAGACCAGGAGAAGAGACGAGACAAGGAGAAGAGAATAGACCAGGAGACGAGACCAGGAGAAGAGACCAGGAGAAGAGAAGAGACCAGGAGAAGAGAAGAGACCAGGAGAAGAGACCAGGAGAAGAGAAGAGACCAGGAGAAGAGACCAGGAGAAGAGACCACGAGAAGAGAAGAGACCAGGAGAAGAGACCAGGAGAAGAGAAGAGACCAGGAGACGAGACCAGGAGAAGAAACGAGACCAGGAGAAGAGACGAGACCAGGAGAATAGACGAGACCAGGAGAAGAGAAGAGACCAGGAGAAGAGAAGAGACCAGGAGAAGAGACAAGACCAGGAGAAGAGACGAGACAAGGAGAAGAGACGAGACCAGGAGACGAGACCAGGAGAAGAGACCAGGAGAAGAGAAGAGACCAGGAGAAGAGAAGAGACCAGGAGAAGAGACCAGGAGAAGAGACGAGACCAGGAGAAGAGAAGAGACCAGGAGACGAGACCAGGAGAAGAGACGAGACCAGGAGAAGAGACGAGACCAGGAGAAGAGACGAGACCAGGAGAAGAGAAGAGACCAGGAGAAGAGACCAGGAGAAGAGACCAGGAGAAGAGACGAGACCAGGAGAAGAGACGAGACCAGGAGAAGAGACGAGACCAGGAGAAGAGAAGAGACCAGGAGAAGGGAAGAGACCAGGAGAAGGGAAGAGACCAGGAGAAGAGACCAGGAGAAGAGACCAGGAGAAGAGAAGAGACCAGGAGAAGAGACGAGACAAGGAGAAGAGAATAGACCAGGAGACGAGACCAGGAGAAGAGACCAGGAGAAGAGAAGAGACCAGGAGAAGAGACCAGGAGTAGAGAAGAGACCAGGAGAAGAGAAGAGACCAGGAGAAGAGACCAGGAGAAGAGACCAGGAGAAGAGAAGAGACCAGGAGAAGAGACCAGGAGAAGAGACCACGAGAAGAGAAGAGACCAGGAGAAGAGACCAGGAGAAGACACGAGACCAGGAGAAGAGAAGAGACCAGGAGAAGAGACCAGGAGAAGAGACGAGACCAGGAGAAGAGACGAGACCAGGAGAAGAGACGAGACCAGGAGAAGAGAAGAGACCAGGAGAAGAGAAGAGACCAGGAGAAGAGAAGAGACCAGGAGAAGAGAAGAGACCAGGAGAAGAGAAGAGACCAGGAGAAGAGACGAGACCAGGAGAAGAGACGAGACCACGAGAAGAGACGAGACCAGGAGAAGAGACCAGGAGAAGAGACGAGACCAGGAGAAGAGACCAGGAGAAGAGACCAGGAGAAGGGACCAGGAGAAGAGAAGAGACCAGTAGAAGAGACGAGACCAGGAGAAGAGACGAGACCAGGAGAAGAGACGAGACCAGGAGAAGAGACGAGACCAGGAGAAGAGACCAGGAGAAGAGACCAGGAGAAGAGACCAGGAGAAGAGAAGAGACCAGGAGAAGAGACCAGGGGAAGAGACGAGACCAGGGGAAGAGACGAGACCAGGAGAAGAGACGAGACAAGGAGAAGAGACGAGACAAGGAGAAGAGACGAGACCAGGAGACGAGACCAGGAGACGAGACCAGGAGAAGAGAAGAGACCAGGAGAAGAGACCAGGGGAAGAGACGAGACCAGGAGAAGAGACGAGACAAGGAGAAGAGACGAGACCAGGAGAAGAGACGAGACCAGGAGACGAGACCAGGAGACGAGACCAGGAGACGAGACCAGGAGAAGAGAAGAGACCAGGAGAAGAGAAGAGACCAGGAGAAGAGACCAGGAGAAGAGAAGAGACCAGGAGAAGAGAGGAGACCAGGAGAAGAGACGAGACCAGGAGAAGAGACGAGACCAGGAGAAGAGACGAGACCAGGAGAAGAGACGAGACCAGGAGAAGAGAAGAGAGCAGGAGAAGAGAAGAGACAAGGAGAAGAGACCAGGAGAAGAGACGAGACCAGGAGAAGAGAAGAGACCAGGAGAAGAGACCAGGAGAAGAGACGAGACCAGGAGGATAGACGAGACCAGGAGAAGAGACGAGACCAGGAGAAGAGACGAGACCAGGAGACGAGACCAGGAGAAGAGCCGAGACCAGGAGAAGAGCCGAGACCAGGAGAAGAGACGAGACCAGGAGAAGAGACGAGACCAGGAGAAGAGAAGAGACCAGGAGAAGAGACCAGGAGAAGAGACCAGGAGAAGAGACGAGACCAGGAGAAGAGACGAGACCAGGAGAAGAGACGAGACCAGGAGAAGAGACGAGACCAGGAGAAGAGACGAGACCAGGAGAAGAGAAGAGACCAGGAGAAGAGAAGAGACCAGGAGAAGAGACCGGGAGAAGAGACCACGAGAAGAGACGAGTCCAGGAGAAGAGAAGAGACCAGGAGAAGAGACCAGGAGAAGAGACCACGAGAAGAGAAGAGACCAGGAGAAGAGACCAGGAGAAGAGACCAGGAGAAGAGAAGAGACCAGGAGAAGAGACCAGGAGAAGATACGAGTCCAGGAGAAGAGAAGAGACCAGGAGAAGAGACGAGACCAGTAGAAGAGAAGAGACCTTGAGAAGAGAAGAGACCAGGAGAAGAGAAGAGACCAGGAGAAGACAAGAGACCAGGAGAAGAGACCAGGAGAAGAGACCAGGAGAAGAGACCAGGAGAAGAGACGAGTCCAGGAGAAGAGAAGAGACCAGGAGAAGAGACCAGGAGAAGAGACCACGAGAAGAGAAGAGACCAGGAGAAGAGACCAGGAGAAGAGACGAGACCAGGAGAATAGACGAGACCAGGAGAAGAGAAGAGACCAGGAGAAGAGACCAGGAGAAGAGAAGAGACGAGGAGAAGAGACCAGGAGAAGAGACGAGTCCAGGAGAAGAGAAGAGACCAGGAGAAGAGAAGAGACCAGGAGAAGAGAAGAGACCAGGAGAAGAGAAGAGACCAGGAGAAGAGACCGGGAGAAGAGACCACGAGAAGAGACGAGACCAGGAGAAGAGACGAGACCAGGAGAAGAGACGAGACCAGGAGAAGAGACGAGACCAGGAGAAGAGACCAGGAGAAGAGACGAGACCAGGAGAAGAGACGAGACCAGGAGAAGAGACGAGACCAGGAGAAGAGACGAGACCAGGAGAAGAGAAGAGACCAGGAGAAGAGACCAGGAGAAGAGACGAGACCAGGAGAAGAGACGAGACCAGGAGTAGAGAAGAGACCAGGAGAAGGGAAGAGACCAGGAGAAGGGAAGAGACCAGGAGAAGAGACCAGGAGAAGAGACCAGGAGAAGAGAAGAGACCAGGAGAAGAGAAGAGACCAGGAGCAGAGACCAGGGGAAGAGACGAGACCAGGAGAAGAGACGAGACAAGGAGAAGAGAATAGACCAGGAGACGAGACCAGGAGAAGAGACCAGGAGAAGAGAAGAGACCAGGAGAAGAGAAGAGACCAGGAGAAGAGACCAGGAGAAGAGAAGAGACCAGGAGAAGAGACCAGGAGAAGAGACCACGAGAAGAGAAGAGACCAGGAGAAGAGACCAGGAGAAGACACGAGACCAGGAGAAGAGAAGAGACCAGGAGACGAGACCAGGAGAAGAAACGAGACCAGGAGAAGAGACGAGACCAGGAGAATAGACGAGACCAGGAGAAGAGAAGAGACCAGGAGAAGAGAAGAGACCAGGAGAAGAGAAGAGACCAGGAGAAGAGACCAGGAGAAGAGACCAGGAGAAGAGAAGAGACCAGGAGAAGAGACAAGACCAGGAGAAGAGACGAGACAAGGAGAAGAGACGAGACCAGGAGACGAGACCAGGAGAAGAGACCAGGAGAAGAGAAGAGACCAGGAGAAGAGAAGAGACCAGGAGAAGAGACCAGGAGAAGAGACGAGACCAGGAGAAGAGAAGAGACCAGGAGACGAGACCAGGAGAAGAGACGAGACCAGGAGAAGAGACGAGACCAGGAGAAGAGACGAGACCAGGAGAAGAGAAGAGACCAGGAGAAGAGACCAGGAGAAGAGACCAGGAGAAGAGACGAGACCAGGAGAAGAGACGAGACCAGGAGAAGAGACGAGACCAGGAGAAGAGAAGAGACCAGGAGAAGGGAAGAGACCAGGAGAAGGGAAGAGACCAGGAGAAGAGACCAGGAGAAGAGACCAGGAGAAGAGAAGAGACCAGGAGAAGAGACGAGACAAGGAGAAGAGAATAGACCAGGAGACGAGACCAGGAGAAGAGACCAGGAGAAGAGAAGAGACCAGGAGAAGAGACCAGGAGTAGAGAAGAGACCAGGAGAAGAGAAGAGACCAGGAGAAGAGACCAGGAGGAGAGACCAGGAGAAGAGAAGAGACCAGGAGAAGAGACCAGGAGAAGAGACCACGAGAAGAGAAGAGACCAGGAGAAGAGACCAGGAGAAGACACGAGACCAGGAGAAGAGAAGAGACCAGGAGAAGAGACCAGGAGAAGAGACGAGACCAGGAGAAGAGAAGAGACCAGGAGAAGAGACGAGACCAGGAGAAGAGACGAGACCAGGAGAAGAGACGAGACCAGGAGAAGAGACGAGACCAGGAGAAGAGAAGAGACCAGGAGAAGAGAAGAGACCAGGAGAAGAGAAGAGACCAGGAGAAGAGAAGAGACCAGGAGAAGAAACGAGACCACGAGAAGAGACGAGACCAGGAGAAGAGACCAGGAGAAGAGACGAGACCAGGAGAAGAGACCAGGAGAAGAGACCAGGAGAAGGGACCAGGAGAAGAGAAGAGACCAGTAGAAGAGACGAGACCAGGAGAAGAGACGAGACCAGGAGAAGAGACGAGACCAGGAGAAGAGACCAGGAGAAGAGACAAGGAGAAGAGACCAGGAGAAGAGAAGAGACCAGGAGAAGAGACCAGGGGAAGAGACGAGACCAGGAGAAGAGACGAGACAAGGAGAAGAGACGAGACAAGGAGAAGAGACGAGACCAGGAGACGAGACCAGGAGACGAGACCAGGAGAAGAGAAGAGACCAGGAGAAGAGACCAGGGGAAGAGACGAGACCAGGAGAAGAGACGAGACCAGGAGAAGAGACGAGACAAGGAGAAGAGACGAGACAAGGAGAAGAGACGAGACCAGGAGACGAGACCAGGAGACGAGACCAGGAGAAGAGAAGAGACCAGGAGAAGAGAAGAGACCAGGAGAAGAGACCAGGAGAAGAGAAGAGACCAGGAGAAGAGAGGAGACCAGGAGAAGAGACGAGACCAGGAGAAGAGACGAGACCAGGAGAAGAGACGAGACCAGGAGAAGAGACGAGACCAGGAGAAGAGAAGAGAGCAGGAGAAGAGAAGAGACAAGGAGAAGAGACCGGGAGAAGAGACCACGAGAAGAGAAGAGACCAGGAGAAGAGACCAGGAGAAGAGACGAGACCAGGAGAAGAGAAGAGACCAGGAGAAGAGACCAGGAGAAGAGACGAGACCAGGAGGATAGACGAGACCAGGAGAAGAGACGAGACCAGGAGAAGAGACGAGACCAGGAGACGAGACCAGGAGACGAGGCGAGACCAGGAGAAGAGCCGAGACCAGGAGAAGAGACGAGACCAGGAGAAGAGAAGAGACCAGGAGAAGAGACCAGGAGAAGAGACGAGACCAGGAGAAGAGACGAGACCAGGAGAAGAGACGAGACCAGGAGAAGAGACGAGACCAGGAGAAGAGACGAGACCAGGAGAAGAGACGAGACCAGGAGAAGAGAAGAGACCAGGAGAAGAGAAGAGACCAGGAGAAGAGACCGGGAGAAGAGACCACGAGAAGAGACGAGTCCAGGAGAAGAGAAGAGACCAGGAGAAGAGACCAGGAGAAGAGACCACGAGAAGAGAAGAGACCAGGAGAAGAGACCAGGAGAAGAGACCAGGAGAAGAGAAGAGACCAGGAGAAGAGACCAGGAGAAGATACGAGTCCAGGAGAAGAGAAGAGACCAGGAGAAGAGACGAGACCAGTAGAAGAGAAGAGACCTTGAGAAGAGAAGAGACCAGGAGAAGAGAAGAGACCAGGAGAAGACAAGAGACCAGGAGAAGAGACCAGGAGAAGAGACCAGGAGAAGAGACCAGGAGAAGAGACGAGTCCAGGAGAAGAGAAGAGACCAGGAGAAGAGACCAGGAGAAGAGACCACGAGAAGAGAAGAGACCAGGAGAAGAGACCAGGAGAAGAGACGAGACCAGGAGAATAGACGAGACCAGGAGAAGAGAAGAGACCAGGAGAAGAGACCAGGAGAAGAGAAGAGACGAGGAGAAGAGACCAGGAGAAGAGACGAGTCCAGGAGAAGAGAAGAGACCAGGAGAAGAGAAGAGACCAGGAGAAGAGAAGAGACCAGGAGAAGAGACCGGGAGAAGAGACCACGAGAAGAGACGAGACCAGGAGAAGAGACGAGACCAGGAGAAGAGACGAGACCAGGAGAAGAGACCAGGAGAAGAGACGAGACCAGGAGAAGAGACGAGACCAGGAGAAGAGACGAGACCAGGAGAAGAGACGAGACCAGGAGAAGAGAAGAGACCAGGAGAAGAGACCAGGAGAAGAGACGAGACCAGGAGAAGAGACGAGACCAGGAGAAGAGACGAGACCAGGAGAAGAGACGAGACCAGGAGTAGAGAAGAGACCAGGAGAAGGGAAGAGACCAGGAGAAGGGAAGAGACCAGGAGAAGAGACCAGGAGAAGAGACCAGGAGAAGAGAAGAGACCAGGAGAAGAGAAGAGACCAGGAGCAGAGACCAGGGGAAGAGACGAGACCAGGAGAAGAGACGAGACAAGGAGAAGAGAATAGACCAGGAGACGAGACCAGGAGAAGAGACCAGGAGAAGAGAAGAGACCAGGAGAAGAGAAGAGACCAGGAGAAGAGACCAGGAGAAGAGAAGAGACCAGGAGAAGAGACCAGGAGAAGAGACCACGAGAAGAGAAGAGACCAGGAGAAGAGACCAGGAGAAGACACGAGACCAGGAGAAGAGAAGAGACCAGGAGACGAGACCAGGAGAAGAAACGAGACCAGGAGAACAGACGAGACCAGGAGAAGAGAAGAGACCAGGAGAAGAGAAGAGACCAGGAGAAGAGAAGAGACCAGGAGAAGAGAAGAGACCAGGAGAAGAGACCAGGAGAAGAGACCAGGAGAAGAGAAGAGACCAGGAGAAGAGACAAGACCAGGAGAAGAGACGAGACAAGGAGAAGAGACGAGACCAGGAGACGAGACCAGGAGAAGAGACCAGGAGAAGAGAAGAGACCAGGAGAAGAGAAGAGACCAGGAGAAGAGACCAGGAGAAGAGACGAGACCAGGAGAAGAGAAGAGACCAGGAGACGAGACCAGGAGAAGAGACGAGACCAGGAGAAGAGACGAGACCAGGAGAAGAGACGAGACCAGGAGAAGAGAAGAGACCAGGAGAAGAGACCAGGAGAAGAGACCAGGAGAAGAGACGAGACCAGGAGAAGAGACGAGACCAGGAGAAGAGACGAGACCAGGAGAAGAGAAGAGACCAGGAGAAGGGAAGAGACCAGGAGAAGGGAAGAGACCAGGAGAAGAGACCAGGAGAAGAGACCAGGAGAAGAGAAGAGACCAGGAGAAGAGACGAGACAAGGAGAAGAGAATAGACCAGGAGACGAGACCAGGAGAAGAGACCAGGAGAAGAGAAGAGACCAGGAGAAGAGACCAGGAGTAGAGAAGAGACCAGGAGAAGAGAAGAGACCAGGAGAAGAGACCAGGAGAAGAGACCAGGAGAAGAGAAGAGACCAGGAGAAGAGACCAGGAGAAGAGACCACGAGAAGAGAAGAGACCAGGAGAAGAGACCAGGAGAAGACACGAGACCAGGAGAAGAGAAGAGACCAGGAGAAGAGACCAGGAGAAGAGACGAGACCAGGAGAAGAGACGAGACCAGGAGAAGAGACGAGACCAGGAGAAGAGACGAGACCAGGAGAAGAGAAGAGACCAGGAGAAGAGAAGAGACCAGGAGAAGAGACGAGACCAGGAGAAGAGACGAGACCACGAGAAGAGACGAGACCAGGAGAAGAGACCAGGAGAAGAGAAGAGACCAGGAGAAGAGACCAGGAGAAGAGACCAGGAGAAGGGACCAGGAGAAGAGAAGAGACCAGTAGAAGAGACGAGACCAGGAGAAGAGACGAGACCAGGAGAAGAGACGAGACCAGGAGAAGAGACGAGACCAGGAGAAGAGACCAGGAGAAGAGACCAGGAGAAGAGACCAGGAGAAGAGACCAGGAGAAGAGAAGAGACCAGGAGAAGAGACGAGACCAGGAGAAGAGACCAGGAGAAGAGACCAGGAGAAGAGAAGAGACCAGGAGAAGAGACCAGGGGAAGAGACGAGACCAGGAGAAGAGACGAGACAAGGAGAAGAGACGAGACAAGGAGAAGAGACGAGACCAGGAGACGAGACCAGGAGACGAGACCAGGAGAAGAGAAGAGACCAGGAGAAGAGAAGAGACCAGGAGAAGAGACCAGGAGAAGAGAAGAGACCAGGAGAAGAGAGGAGACCAGGAGAAGAGACGAGACCAGGAGAAGAGACGAGACCAGGAGAAGAGACGAGACCAGGAGAAGAGACGAGACCAGGAGAAGAGACGAGACCAGGAGAAGAGAAGAGAGCAGGAGAAGAGAAGAGACAAGGAGAAGAGACCGGGAGAAGAGACCACGAGAAGAGAAGAGACCAGGAGAAGAGACCAGGAGAAGAGACGAGACCAGGAGAAGAGAAGAGACCAGGAGAAGAGACCAGGAGAAGAGACGAGACCAGGAGGATAGACGAGACCAGGAGGATAGACGAGACCAGGAGAATAGAGGAGACCAGGAGAAGAGAAGAGACCAGGAGAAGAGAAGAGACCAGGAGAAGAGACGACACCAGGAGAAGAGACGCGACCAGGAGAAGAGACCAGGAGAAGAGACCAGGAGAAGAGACGAGACCAGGAGAAGAGACCAGGAGAAGAGACCAGGAGAAGAGACCAGGAGAAGGGACCAGGAGAAGAGAAGAGACCAGGAGAAGAGACGAGACCAGGAGAAGAGACGAGACCAGGAGAAGAGACGAGACCAGGAGAAGAGACGAGACCAGGAGAAGAGACGACACCAGGAGAAGAGACGAGACCAGGAGAAGAGACCAGGAGAAGAGACGAGACCAGGAGAAGAGACGAGACCAGGAGAAGAGACGAGACCAGGAGAAGAGACCAGGAGAAGAGACGAGACCAGGAGAAGAGACGAGACAAGGAGAAGAGAAGAGACCAGGAGAAGAGACCAGGAGATGAGACGAGACCAGGAGAAGAGACGAGACCAGGAGAAGAGACGAGACCAGGAGAAGAGACGAGACCAGGAGAAGAGAAGAGACCAGGAGAAGAGACGAGACCAGGAGAAGAGAAGAGACCAGGAGAAGAGACCAGGAGAAGAGACCACGAGAAGAGAAGAGACCAGGAGAAGAGACCAGGAGAAGACACGAGACCAGGAGAAGACACGAGACCAGGAGAAGAGAAGAGACCAGGAGAAGAGACCAGGAGAAGAGACCAGGAGAAGAGAAGAGACCAGGAGAAGAGAAGAGGCCAGGAGAAGAGAAGAGGCCAGGAGAAGAGAAGAGGCCAGGAGAAGAAAAGAGACCAGGAGAAGAAAAGAGACCAGGAGAAGAAAAGAGACCAGGAGAAGAGAAGAGACCAGGAGAAGAGACGCGACCAGGAGAAGAGACCAGGAGAAGAGACCAGGAGAAGAGACGAGACCATGAGAAGAGACCAGGAGAAGAGACCAGGAGAAGAGACCAGGAGAAGAGATGAGACCATTAGAAGAGACCAGGAGAAGAGACCAGGAGAAGAGAAGAGACCAGGAGAAGAGAAGAGACCAGGAGAAGAGACGAGACCAGGAGAAGAGACGAGACAAGGAGAAGAGACGAGACCAGGAGAAGAGACCAGGAGAAGAGAAGAGACCTGGAGAAGAGAAGAAACCAGGAGAAGAGACCAGGAGAAGAGACGAGACCAGGAGAAGAGACCAGGAGAAGAGAAGAGACCAGGAGAAGAGAGGAGACCAGGAGAAGAGAAGAGACCAGGAGAAAAGAAGAGACGAGGAGAAGAGAAGAAACGAGGAGAAGAGACGAGACGAGGAGAAGAGACGAGACGAGGAGAAGAGACGAGACGAGGAGAAGAGACGAGACGAGGAGAAGAGACGAGACGAGGAGAAGAGACGAGACGAGGAGAAGAGACGAGACGAGGAGAAGAGACGAGACCAGGAGAAGAGACCAGACCAGGAGAAGAGACCAGGAGACGAGACCAGGAGAAGAGACCAGGAGAAGAGACCAGGAGAAGAGAAGAGACCAGGAGAAGAGACCAGGAGAAGAGACGAGACCAGGAGAAGAGACGAGACCAGGAGAAGAGACCAGGAGAAGAGACGAGACCAGGAGAAGAGACGAGACCAGGAGAAGAGACGAGACCAGGAGAAGAGACGAGACCAGGAGAAGAGACCAGGAGAAGAGACCAGGAGAAGAGAAGAGACCAGGAGAAGAGACCAGGAGAAGAGACGAGACCAGGAGAAGAGACGAGACCAGGAGACAAGACCAGGAGAAGAGACGAGACCAGGAGACGAGACCAGGAGAAGAGACGAGACCAGGAGAAGAGACGAGACCAGGAGAATAGACGAGACCAGGAGAAGAGAAGAGACCAGGAGAAGAGAAGAGACCAGGAGAAGAGACCAGGAGACGAGACCAGGACAAGAGACGAGACAAGGAGAAGAGACCAGGAGAAGAGACGAGACCAGGAGAAGAGACGAGACCAGGAGAAGAGAAGAGACCAGGAGAAGAGAAGAGACCAGGAGAAGAGACCAGGAGAAGAGAAGAGACCAGGAGAAGAGAAGAGACCAGGAGAAGAGACGCGACCAGGAGAAGAGTCGCGACCAGGAGACGACACCAGGAGAAGAGACGACACCAGGAGAAGAAACGAGACCAGGAGACGAGACCAGGAGAAGAGACGAGACCAGGAGAAGAGACGAGACCAGGATAAGAGACCAGGAGAAGAGACCAGGAGAAGAGACGAGACCAGGAGAAGAGACGAGACCAGGAGAAGAGACCAGGAGAAGAGACGAGACCAGGAGAAGAGACGAGACCAGGAGAAGAGACCAGGAGAAGAGACGAGACCAGGAGAAGAGACGAGACCAGGAGAAGAGACGAGACCAGGAGAAGAGACGAGACCAGGAGAAGAGAAGAGACCAGGAGAAGAGACGAGACCAGGAGAAGAGACCAGGAGAAGAGACCACGAGAAGAGAAGAGACTAGGAGAAGAGACCAGGAGAAGACACGAGACCAGGAGAAGAGAAGAGACCAGGAGAAGAGACCAGGAGAAGAGAAGAGACCAGGAGAAGAGAAGAGGCCAGGAGAAGAGAAGAGGCCAGGAGAAGAAAAGAGACCAGGAGAAGAGACGAGACCAGGAGAAGAGACGCGACCAGGAGAAGAGACCAGGAGAAGAGACCAGGAGAAGAGACGAGACCATGAGAAGAGACCAGGAGAAGAGACCAGGAGAAGAGATGAGACCATTAGAAAAGACCAGGAGAAGAGACCAGGAGAAGAGACGAGACCAGGAGAAGAGACGAGACAAGGAGACGAGACCAGGAGACGAGACCAGGAGAAGAGACGAGACCAGGAGAAGAGACGAGACCAGGAGAAGAGACGAGACCAGGAGAAGAGACCAGGAGAAGAGACGAGACCAGGAGAAGAGACGAGACCAGGAGAAGAGACGAGACCAGGAGAAGAGACCAGGAGAAGAGAAGAGACCAGGAGAAGAGAAGAGACCAGGACAAGAGACCAGGAGAAGAGAAGAGACCAGGAGAAGAGAAGAGACCAGGAGAAGAGACGAGACCAGGAGAAGAGACGAGACCAGGAGAAGAGAAAAGACCAGGAGAAGAGACCAGGAGAAGAGACCAGGAGAAGAGACCAGGAGAAGAGACGAGACCAGGAGAAGAGACGAGACCAGGAGACGAGACCAGGAGAAGAGACGAGACCAGGAGAATAGACGAGACCAGGAGAAGAGAAGAGACCAGGAGAAGAGACCAGGAGAAGAGACCAGGAGACGAGACCAGGACAAGAGACGAGACAAGGAGAAGAGACCAGGAGAAGAGACGAGACCAGGAGAAGAGACGAGACCAGGAGAAGAGAAGAGACCAGGAGAAGAGAAGAGACCAGGAGAAGAGACCAGGAGAAGAGAAGAGACCAGGAGAAGAGAAGAGACCAGGAGAAGAGACGAGACCAGGAGAACAGACGAGACCAGGAGAAGAGTCGCGACCAGGAGACGACACCAGGAGAAGAGACGACACCAGGAGAAGAAACGAGACCAGGAGAAGAGACCAGGAGAAGAGACGAGACCAGGAGAAGAGACGAGACCAGGAGAAGAGACCAGGAGAAGAGACGAGACCAGGAGAAGAGACGAGACAAGGAGAAGAGAAGAGACCAGGAGAAGAGACCAGGAGAAGGGACGAGACCAGGAGAAGAGACGAGACCAGGAGAAGAGACGAGACCAGGAGAAGAGACGAGACAAGGAGAAGAGAAGAGACCAGGAGAAGAGACGAGACCAGGAGAAGAGAAGAGACCAGGAGAAGAGACCAGGAGAAGAGACCACGAGAAGAGAAGAGACTAGGAGAAGAGACCAGGAGAAGAGACCAGGAGAAGAGAAGAGACCAGGAGAAGAGAAGAGGCCAGGAGAAGAGAAGAGGCCAGGAGAAGAAAAGAGACCAGGAGAAGAGAAGAGACCAGGAGAAGAGACGCGACCAGGAGAAGAGACCAGGAGAAGAGACCAGGAGAAGAGACGAGACCATGAGAAGAGACCAGGAGAAGAGACCAGGAGAAGAGATGAGACCATTAGAAAAGACCAGGAGAAGAGACCAGGAGAAGAGAAGAGACCAGGAGAAGAGACGAGACCAGGAGAAGAGACGAGACAAGGAGAAGAGACGAGACCAGGAGAAGAGACCAGGAGAAGAGAAGAGACCTGGAGAAGAGAAGAAACCAGGAGAAGAGACCAGGAGAAGAGACGAGACCAGGAGAAGAGACCAGGAGAAGAGAAGAGACCAGGAGAAGAGAGGAGACCAGGAGAAGAGAAGAGACCAGGAGAAGAGACCAGGATAAGAGACCAGGAGAAGAGAAGAGACCAGGAGAAGAGAAGAGACCAGGAGAAGAGACGAGACAAGGAGACGAGACCAGGAGACGAGACCAGGAGAAGAGACGAGACCAGGAGAAGAGACGAGACCAGGAGAAGAGACGAGACCAGGAGAAGAGACCAGGAGAAGAGACGAGACCAGGAGAAGAGACGAGACCAGGAGAAGAGACGAGACCAGGAGAAGAGACCAGGAGAAGAGAAGAGACCAGGAGAAGAGAAGAGACCAGGACAAGAGACCAGGAGAAGAGAAGAGACCAGGAGAAGAGAAGAGACCAGGAGAAGAGACGAGACCAGGAGAAGAGACGAGACCAGGAGAAGAGAAAAGACCAGGAGAAGAGACCAGGAGAAGAGACCAGGAGAAGAGACCAGGAGAAGAGACGAGACCAGGAGAAGAGACGAGACCAGGAGACGAGACCAGGAGAAGAGACGAGACCAGGAGAATAGACGAGACCAGGAGAAGAGAAGAGACCAGGAGAAGAGACCAGGAGAAGAGACCAGGAGACGAGACCAGGACAAGAGACGAGACAAGGAGAAGAGACCAGGAGAAGAGACGAGACCAGGAGAAGAGACGAGACCAGGAGAAGAGACGAGACCAGGAGAAGAGAAGAGACCAGGAGAAGAGAAGAGACCAGGAGAAGAGACCAGGAGAAGAGAAGAGACCAGGAGAAGAGAAGAGACCAGGAGAAGAGACGAGACCAGGAGAACAGACGAGACCAGGAGAAGAGTCGCGACCAGGAGACGACACCAGGAGAAGAGACGACACCAGGAGAAGAAACGAGACCAGGAGAAGAGACCAGGAGAAGAGACGAGACCAGGAGAAGAGACGAGACCAGGAGAAGAGACCAGGAGAAGAGACGAGACCAGGAGAAGAGACGAGACAAGGAGAAGAGAAGAGACCAGGAGAAGAGACCAGGAGAAGGGACGAGACCAGGAGAAGAGACGAGACCAGGAGAAGAGACGAGACCAGGAGAAGAGACGAGACAAGGAGAAGAGAAGAGACCAGGAGAAGAGACGAGACCAGGAGAAGAGAAGAGACCAGGAGAAGAGACCAGGAGAAGAGACCACGAGAAGAGAAGAGACTAGGAGAAGAGACCAGGAGAAGAGACCAGGAGAAGAGAAGAGACCAGGAGAAGAGAAGAGTCCAGGAGAAGAGAAGAGGCCAGGAGAAGAAAAGAGACCAGGAGAAGAGAAGAGACCAGGAGAAGAGACGCGACCAGGAGAAGAGACCAGGAGAAGAGACGAGACCATGAGAAGAGACCAGGAGAAGAGACCAGGAGAAGAGATGAGACCATTAGAAAAGACCAGGAGAAGAGACCAGGAGAAGAGAAGAGACCAGGAGAAGAGACGAGACCAGGAGAAGAGACGAGACAAGGAGAAGAGACGAGACCAGGAGAAGAGACCAGGAGAAGAGAAGAGACCTGGAGAAGAGAAGAAACCAGGAGAAGAGACCAGGAGAAGAGACGAGACCAGGAGAAGAGACCAGGAGAAGAGAAGAGACCAGGAGAAGAGAGGAGACCAGGAGAAGAGAAGAGACCAGGAGAAGAGACCAGGATAAGAGACCAGGAGAAGAGAAGAGACCAGGAGAAGAGAAGAGACCAGGAGAAGAGAAGAGACCAGGAGAAGAGACGAGACCAGGAGAAGAGAAGAGACCAGGAGAAGAGTCGAGACCAGGAGAAGAGAAGAGACCAGGAGAAGAGAAGAGACCAGGAGAAGAGACGAGACCAGGAGAAGAGACGAGACCAGGAGAAGAGACGCGACCAGGAGAAGGGTCGCGACCAGGAGAAGAGACCAGGAGAAGAGAAGAGACCAGGAGAAGAGAAGAGACCAGGAGAAGAGAAGAGACCAGGAGAAGAGAAGAGACCAGGAGAAGAGACCAGGAGAAGAGAAGAGACCAGGAGAAGAGACCAGGAGAAGAGACGAGACCAGGAGAAGACACGAGACCAGGAGAAGAGAAGAGACCAGGAGACGAGACCAGGAGAAGAGACGAGACCAGGAGAAGAGACGAGACCAGGAGAAGAGAAGAGACCAGGAGAAGAGACCAGGAGAAGAGAAGAGACCAGGAGAAGAGACGAGACCAGGAGAAGAGACGAGACCAGGAGAAGAGACGAGACCAGGAGAAGAGAAGAGACCAGGAGAAGAGACCGTTAGAAGAGACCACGAGAAGAGAAGAGACCAGGAGAAGAGACCAGGAAAAGAGACGAGACCAGGAGAACAGAAGAGACCAGGAGACGAGACCAGGAGAAGAGAAGAGACGAGGAGAAGAGAAGAGACCAGGAGAAGAGAAGAGACCAGGAGAAGAGACCAGGAGAAGAGAAGAGACCAGGAGAAGAGACGAGACCAGGAGAAGAGACGAGACCAGGAGAAGAGACGAGACCACGAGAAGAGTCCCGACCAGGAGAAGAGACCAGGAGAAGAGACGAGACCAGGAGAAGAGACGAGAACAGGAGAAGAGACCAGGAGAAGAGATGAGACCAGGAGAAGAGAAGAGACCAGGAGAATAGACCAAGAGAAGAGAAGAGACCAGGAGAAGAGAGGAGACCAGGAGAAGAGAGGAGACCAGGAGAAGAAAAGATACCAGGAGAAGAGACCAGGAGAAGAGAAGAGACCAGGAGAAGAGAAGAGACCAGGAGAAGAGACGAGACCAGGAGAAGAGACGAGACCAGGAGAAGAGACGAGACCAGGAGAAGAGACGAGACCAGGAGACGAGACCAGGAGACGAGACCAGGAGAAGAGACGAGACCAGGAGAAGAGAAGAGACGAGGAGAAGAGACGAGACGAGGAGAAGAGACGAGACGAGGAGAAGAGACGAGACGAGGAGAAGAGACGAGACGAGGAGAAGAGACGAGACGAGGAGAAGAGACGAGGAGAAGAGACGAGACGAGGAGAAGAGACGAGACGAGGAGAAGAGACGAGACGAGGAGAAGAGACGAGACGAGGAGAAGAGACGAGACGAGGAGAAGAGAGGAGGAGAAGAGACGAGACCAGGAGAAGAGACCAGGAGAAGAGACCAGGAGAAGAGCCGAGACCAGGAGAAGAGACGAGACCAGGAGAAGAGACCAGGAGAAGAGAAGAGACCAGGAGAAGAGACCAGGAGAAGAGAAGAGACCAGGAGAAGAGACCAGGAGAAGAGAAGAGGCCAGGAGAAGAGAAGAGACCAGGAGACGAGAAGAGACCAGGAGACGAGACGAGGAGAAGAGACGAGGAGAAGAGACGAGGAGAAGAGACGAGACGAGGAGAAGAGACGAGGAGAAGATTCGAGGTGAAGGGACGAGGAGAAGGGACGAGGAGAAGGGACGAGGAGAAGAGACGAGGAGAAGAGACGAGGAGACGAGACGAGGAGAAGAGACGAGACGAGGAGAAGAGACGAGACGAGGAGAAGAGACGAGACGAGGAGAAGAGACGAGACGAGGAGAAGAGACGAGACGAGGAGAAGAGAAGAGACCAGGAGAAGAGAAGAGACCTGGAGAAGAGACCAGGAGAAGAGAAGAGACCAGGAGAAGAGACGAGACCAGGAGAAGAGACGAGACCAGGAGAAGAGACGAGACCAGGAGAAGAGACGAGACCAGGAGAAGAGATCAGGAGAAGAGACCAGGAGAAGAGACGAGACCAGGAGAAGAGACGAGACCAGGAGAAGAGACGAGACCAGGAGAAGAGACGAGACCAGGAGAAGAGAAGAGACCAGGAGAAGAGACGAGACCAGGAGAAGAGACGAGACCAGGAGAAGAGACGAGACCAGGAGACGAGACCAGGAGAAGAGAAGAGACGAGGAGAAGAGAAGAGACGAGGAGAAGAGACGAGACGAGGAGAAGAGACGAGACGAGGAGAAGAGACGAGACGAGGAGAAGAGACGAGACGAGGAGAAGAGACGAGACGAGGAGAAGAGACGAGACGAGGAGAAGAGACGAGGAGAAGAGACGAGACGAGGAGAAGAGACGAGACGAGGAGAAGAGACGAGACGAGGAGAAGAGACGAGACGAGGAGAAGAGACGAGACGAGGAGAAGAGAGGAGGAGAAGAGACGAGACCAGGAGAAGAGACCAGGAGAAGAGACCAGGAGAAGAGACCAGGAGAAGAGCCGAGACCAGGAGAAGAGACGAGACCAGGAGAAGAGACCAGGAGAAGAGACCAGGAGAAGAGACCAGGAGAAGAGAAGAGACCAGGAGAAGAGACCAGGAGAAGAGAAGAGGCCAGGAGAAGAGAAGAGACCAGGAGAAGAGAAGAGACCAGGAGACGAGACGAGGAGAAGAGACGAGGAGAAGAGACGAGGAGAAGAGACGAGACGAGGAGAAGAGACGAGGAGAAGATTCGAGGAGAAGGGACGAGGAGAAGGGACGAGGAGAAGGGACGAGGAGAAGAGACGAGGAGAAGAGACGAGGAGACGAGACGAGGAGAAGAGACGAGACGAGGAGAAGAGACGAGACGAGGAGAAGAGACGAGACGAGGAGACGAGACCAGGAGACGAGACCAGGAGAAGAGACGAGACCAGGAGAAGAGACGAGACCAGGAGAAGAGACGAGACCAGGAGAAGAGACCAGGAGAAGAGACGAGACCAGGAGAAGAGACGAGACCAGGAGAAGAGACGAGACCAGGAGAAGAGACGAGACCAGGAGAAGAGACCAGGAGAAGAGAAGAGACCAGGAGAAGAGAAGAGACCAGGACAAGAGACCAGGAGAAGAGAAGAGACCAGGAGAAGAGACGAGACCAGGAGAAGAGACGAGACCAGGAGAAGAGAAAAGACCAGGAGAAGAGACCAGGAGAAGAGACCAGGAGAAGAGACCAGGAGAAGAGACGAGACCAGGAGAAGAGACGAGACCAGGAGACGAGACCAGGAGAAGAGACGAGACCAGGAGAATAGACGAGACCAGGAGAAGAGAAGAGACCAGGAGAAGAGACCAGGAGAAGAGACCAGGAGACGAGACCAGGACAAGAGACGAGACAAGGAGAAGAGACCAGGAGAAGAGACGAGACCAGGAGAAGAGACGAGACCAGGAGAAGAGAAGAGACCAGGAGAAGAGAAGAGACCAGGAGAAGAGACCAGGAGAAGAGAAGAGACCAGGAGAAGAGAAGAGACCAGGAGAAGAGACGAGACCAGGAGAACAGACGAGACCAGGAGAAGAGTCGCGACCAGGAGACGACACCAGGAGAAGAGACGACACCAGGAGAAGAAACGAGACCAGGAGAAGAGACCAGGAGAAGAGACGAGACCAGGAGAAGAGACGAGACCAGGAGAAGAGACCAGGAGAAGAGACGAGACCAGGAGAAGAGACGAGACAAGGAGAAGAGAAGAGACCAGGAGAAGAGACCAGGAGAAGGGACGAGACCAGGAGAAGAGACGAGACCAGGAGAAGAGACGAGACCAGGAGAAGAGACGAGACAAGGAGAAGAGAAGAGACCAGGAGAAGAGACAAGACCAGGAGAAGAGAAGAGACCAGGAGAAGAGACCAGGAGAAGAGACCACGAGAAGAGAAGAGACTAGGAGAAGAGACCAGGAGAAGAGACCAGGAGAAGAGAAGAGACCAGGAGAAGAGAAGAGGCCAGGAGAAGAGAAGAGGCCAGGAGAAGAAAAGAGACCAGGAGAAGAGAAGAGACCAGGAGAAGAGACGCGACCAGGAGAAGAGACCAGGAGAAGAGACCAGGAGAAGAGACGAGACCATGAGAAGAGACCAGGAGAAGAGACCAGGAGAAGAGATGAGACCATTAGAAAAGACCAGGAGAAGAGACCAGGAGAAGAGAAGAGACCAGGAGAAGAGACGAGACCAGGAGAAGAGACGAGACAAGGAGAAGAGACGAGACCAGGAGAAGAGACCAGGAGAAGAGAAGAGACCTGGAGAAGAGAAGAAACCAGGAGAAGAGACCAGGAGAAGAGACGAGACCAGGAGAAGAGACCAGGAGAAGAGAAGAGACCAGGAGAAGAGAGGAGACCAGGAGAAGAGAAGAGACCAGGAGAAGAGACCAGGAGAAGAGACCAGGAGAAGAGAAGAGACCAGGAGAAGAGAAGAGACCAGGAGAAGAGAAGAGACCAGGAGAAGAGACGAGACCAGGAGAAGAGAAGAGACCAGGAGAAGAGTCGAGACCAGGAGAAGAGAAGAGACCAGGAGAAGAGAAGAGACCAGGAGAAGAGACGAGACCAGGAGAAGAGACGAGACCAGGAGAAGAGACGCGACCAGGAGAAGAGTCGCGACCAGGAGAAGAGACCAGGAGAAGAGAAGAGACCAGGAGAAGAGAAGAGACCAGGAGAAGAGAAGAGACCAGGAGAAGAGACCAGGAGAAGAGAAGAGACCAGGAGAAGAGACCAGGAGAAGAGACGAGACCAGGAGAAGACACGAGACCAGGAGAAGAGAAGAGACCAGGAGACGAGACCAGGAGAAGAGACGAGACCAGGAGAAGAGACGAGACCAGGAGAAGAGAAGAGACCAGGAGAAGAGACCAGGAGAAGAGAAGAGACCAGGAGAAGAGACGAGACCAGGAGAAGAGACGAGACCAGGAGAAGAGACGAGACCAGGAGAAGAGAAGAGACCAGGAGAAGAGACCGTTAGAAGAGACCACGAGAAGAGAAGAGACCAGGAGAAGAGACCAGGAAAAGAGACGAGACCAGGAGAACAGAAGAGACCAGGAGACGAGACCAGGAGAAGAGAAGAGACCAGGAGAAGAGAAGAGACCAGGAGAAGAGAAGAGACCAGGAGAAGAGACCAGGAGAAGAGAAGAGACCAGGAGAAGAGACGAGACCAGGAGAAGAGACGAGACCAGGAGAAGAGACGAGACCACGAGAAGAGTCCCGACCAGGAGAAGAGACCAGGAGAAGAGACGAGACCAGGAGAAGAGACGAGAACAGGAGAAGAGACCAGGAGAAGAGATGAGACCAGGAGAAGAGAAGAGACCAGGAGAATAGACCAAGAGAAGAGAAGAGACCAGGAGAAGAGAGGAGACCAGGAGAAGAGAGGAGACCAGGAGAAGAAAAGATACCAGGAGAAGAGACCAGGAGAAGAGAAGAGACCAGGAGAAGAGAAGAGACCAGGAGAAGAGACGAGACCAGGAGAAGAGACGAGACCAGGAGAAGAGACGAGACCAGGAGACGAGACCAGGAGACGAGACCAGGAGAAGAGACGAGACCAGGAGAAGAGAAGAGACGAGGAGAAGAGACGAGACGAGGAGAAGAGACGAGACGAGGAGAAGAGACGAGACGAGGAGAAGAGACGAGGAGAAGAGACGAGACGAGGAGAAGAGACGAGACGAGGAGAAGAGACGAGACGAGGAGAAGAGACGAGACGAGGAGAAGAGACGAGACGAGGAGAAGAGAGGAGGAGAAGAGACGAGACCAGGAGAAGAGACCAGGAGAAGAGACCAGGAGAAGAGCCGAGACCAGGAGAAGAGACGAGACCAGGAGAAGAGACCAGGAGAAGAGAAGAGACCAGGAGAAGAGACCAGGAGAAGAGAAGAGACCAGGAGAAGAGACCAGGAGAAGAGAAGAGGCCAGGAGAAGAGAAGAGACCAGGAGACGAGAAGAGACCAGGAGACGAGACGAGGAGAAGAGACGAGGAGAAGAGACGAGGAGAAGAGACGAGACGAGGAGAAGAGACGAGGAGAAGATTCGAGGTGAAGGGACGAGGAGAAGGGACGAGGAGAAGGGACGAGGAGAAGAGACCAGGAGAAGAGACGAGACCAGGAGAAGAGACGAGACCAGGAGAAGAGACGAGACCAGGAGAAGAGAAGAGACCAGGAGAAGAGACCGTTAGAAGAGACCACGAGAAGAGAAGAGACCAGGAGAAGAGACCAGGAAAAGAGACGAGACCAGGAGAACAGAAGAGACCAGGAGACGAGACCAGGAGAAGAGAAGAGACCAGGAGAAGAGAAGAGACCAGGAGAAGAGAAGAGACCAGGAGAAGAGACCAGGAGAAGAGAAGAGACCAGGAGAAGAGACGAGACCAGGAGAAGAGACGAGACCAGGAGAAGAGACGAGACCACGAGAAGAGTCCCGACCAGGAGAAGAGACCAGGAGAAGAGACGAGACCAGGAGAAGAGACGAGAACAGGAGAAGAGACCAGGAGAAGAGATGAGACCAGGAGAAGAGAAGAGACCAGGAGAATAGACCAAGAGAAGAGAAGAGACCAGGAGAAGAGAGGAGACCAGGAGAAGAGAGGAGACCAGGAGAAGAAAAGATACCAGGAGAAGAGACCAGGAGAAGAGAAGAGACCAGGAGAAGAGAAGAGACCAGGAGAAGAGACGAGACCAGGAGAAGAGACGAGACCAGGAGAAGAGACGAGACCAGGAGACGAGACCAGGAGACGAGACCAGGAGAAGAGACGAGACCAGGAGAAGAGAAGAGACGAGGAGAAGAGACGAGACGAGGAGAAGAGACGAGACGAGGAGAAGAGACGAGACGAGGAGAAGAGACGAGGAGAAGAGACGAGACGAGGAGAAGAGACGAGACGAGGAGAAGAGACGAGACGAGGAGAAGAGACGAGACGAGGAGAAGAGACGAGACGAGGAGAAGAGAGGAGGAGAAGAGACGAGACCAGGAGAAGAGACCAGGAGAAGAGACCAGGAGAAGAGCCGAGACCAGGAGAAGAGACGAGACCAGGAGAAGAGACCAGGAGAAGAGAAGAGACCAGGAGAAGAGACCAGGAGAAGAGAAGAGACCAGGAGAAGAGACCAGGAGAAGAGAAGAGGCCAGGAGAAGAGAAGAGACCAGGAGACGAGAAGAGACCAGGAGACGAGACGAGGAGAAGAGACGAGGAGAAGAGACGAGGAGAAGAGACGAGACGAGGAGAAGAGACGAGGAGAAGATTCGAGGTGAAGGGACGAGGAGAAGGGACGAGGAGAAGGGACGAGGAGAAGAGACGAGGAGAAGAGACGAGGAGACGAGACGAGGAGAAGAGACGAGACGAGGAGAAGAGACGAGACGAGGAGAAGAGACGAGACGAGGAGAAGAGACGAGACGAGGAGAAGAGACGAGACGAGGAGAAGAGAAGAGACCAGGAGAAGAGAAGAGACCTGGAGAAGAGACCAGGAGAAGAGAAGAGACCAGGAGAAGAGACGAGACCAGGAGAAGAGACGAGACCAGGAGAAGAGACGAGACCAGGAGAAGAGACGAGACCAGGAGAAGAGATCAGGAGAAGAGATCAGGAGAAGAGACCAGGAGAAGAGACGAGACCAGGAGAAGAGACGAGACCAGGAGAAGAGACGAGACCAGGAGAAGAGACGAGACCAGGAGAAGAGAAGAGACCAGGAGAAGAGACGAGACCAGGAGAAGAGACGAGACCAGGAGAAGAGACGAGACCAGGAGACGAGACCAGGAGAAGAGAAGAGACGAGGAGAAGAGACGAGACGAGGAGAAGAGACGAGACGAGGAGAAGAGACGAGACGAGGAGAAGAGACGAGACGAGGAGAAGAGACGAGACGAGGAGAAGAGACGAGACGAGGAGAAGAGACGAGGAGAAGAGACGAGACGAGGAGAAGAGACGAGGAGAAGAGACGAGACGAGGAGAAGAGACGAGACGAGGAGAAGAGACGAGACGAGGAGAAGAGACGAGACGAGGAGAAGAGACGAGACGAGGAGAAGAGAGGAGGAGAAGAGACGAGACCAGGAGAAGAGACCAGGAGAAGAGCCGAGACCAGGAGAAGAGACGAGACCAGGAGAAGAGACCAGGAGAAGAGACCAGGAGAAGAGACCAGGAGAAGAGAAGAGACCAGGAGAAGAGACCAGGAGAAGAGAAGAGGCCAGGAGAAGAGAAGAGACCAGGAGAAGAGAAGAGACCAGGAGACGAGACGAGGAGAAGAGACGAGGAGAAGAGACGAGGAGAAGAGACGAGACGAGGAGAAGAGACGAGGAGAAGATTCGAGGAGAAGGGACGAGGAGAAGGGACGAGGAGAAGGGACGAGGAGAAGAGACGAGACGAGGAGAAGAGACGAGACGAGGAGAAGAGAAGAGACCAGGAGAAGAGAAGAGACCTGGAGAAGAGACCAGGAGAAGAGAAGACACCAGGAGAAGAGACGAGACCAGGAGACAAGACGAGACCAGGAGACGAGACGAGACCAGGAGACGAGACGAGACCAGGAGACGAGACGAGACCAGGAGAAGAGAAGAGACCAGGAGAAGAGACCAGGAGAAGAGACCAGGAGAAGAGACCAGGAGAAGAGAAGAGACCAGGAGAAGAGACCAGGAGAAGAGACGAGAACAGGAGAAGAGAAGAGACCAGGAGACGAGACCAGGAGAAGAGACGAGACCAGGAGACGAGACCAGGAGAAGAGACGAGACCAGGAGAATAGACGAGACCAGGAGAAGAGAAGAGACCAGGAGAAGAGAAGAGACCAGGAGAAGAGAAGAGACCAGGAGAAGAGACCAGGAGAAGAGACCAGGAGAAGAGAAGAGACCAGGAGAAGAGAAGAGACCGGGAGAAGAGACGAGACCAGGAGAAGAGACGAGACCAGGAGAAGAGAAGAGACCAGGAGAAGAGAAGAGACCAGGAGAAGAGAAGAGACCAGGAGAAGAGACCAGGAGAAGAGAAGAGACCAGGAGAAGAGAAGAGACCAGGAGAAGAGAAGAGACCAGGAGAAGAGACCAGGAAAAGAGACGAGACCAGGAGAAGAGAAGAGACCAGGAGACGAGACTAGGAGAAGAGAAGAGACCAGGAGAATAGACGAGACCAGGAGAAGAGAAGAGACCAGGAGAAGAGAAGAGACCAGGAGAAGAGAAGAGACCAGGAGAAGAGAAGAGACCAGGAGAAGAGAAGAGACCAGGAGAAGAGAAGAGACCAGGAGAAGAGACGAGACCAGGAGAAGAGACGAGACCAGGAGAAGAGACGAGACCAGGAGAAGAGACGAGACCACGAGAAGAGTCGCGACCAGGAGAAGAGACCAGGAGAAGAGACGAGACCAGGAGAAGAGACGAGACCAGGAGAAGAGACGAGACCAGGAGAAGAGACCAGGAGAAGAGATCAGGAGAAGAGACCAGGAGAAGAGACGAGACCAGGAGAAGAGACGAGACCAGGAGAAGAGACGAGACCAGGAGAAGAGAAGAGACCAGGAGAAGAGACCAGGAGAAGAGACGAGTCCAGGAGAAGAGAAGAGACCAGGAGAAGAGATCACGAGAAGAGAAGAGACCAGGAGAAGAGACCAGGAGAAGACACGAGACCAGGAGAAGAGAAGAGACCAGGAGACGAGACCAGGAGAAGAGACGAGACCAGGAGAATAGACGAGACCAGGAGAAGAGACGAGACCAGGAGAAGAGAAGAGACCAGGAGAAGAGACCAGGAGAAGAGACGAGACCAAGAGAATAGACGAGACCAGGAGAAGAGAAGAGACCAGGAGAAGAGAAGAGACCAGGAGAAGAGAAGAGACCAGGAGAAGAGACCAGGAGAAGAGAAGAGACCAGGAGAAGAGACCAGGAGAAGAGACGAGACCAGGAGAAGAGACGAGACCAGGAGAAGAGAAGAGACCAGGAGAAGAGACCGGGAGAAGAGACCACGAGAAGAGAAGAGACCAGGAGAAGAGACCAGGAAAAGAGACGAGACCAGGAGAAGAGACCAGGAGAAGAGACCAGGAGAAGAGACCAGGAGAAGAGAAGAGACCAGGAGAAGAGACCAGGAGAAGAGACGAGAACAGGAGAAGAGAAGAGACCAGGAGACGAGACCAGGAGAAGAGACGAGACCAGGAGACGAGACCAGGAGAAGAGACGAGACCAGGAGAAGAGAAGAGACCAGGAGAAGAGAAGAGACCAGGAGAAGAGAAGAGACCAGGAGAAGAGACCAGGAGAAGAGAAGAGACCAGGAGAAGAGAAGAGACCAGGAGAAGAGAAGAGACCAGGAGAAGAGACGAGACCAGGAGAAGAGACGAGACCAGGAGAAGAGAAGAGTCCAGGAGAAGAGAAGAGACCAGGAGAAGAGACCAGGAGAAGAGAAGAGACCAGGAGAAGAGACCAGGAAAAGAGACCACGAGAAGAGAAGAGACCAGGAGAAGAGACCAGGAAAAGAGACGAGACCAGGAGAAGAGAAGAGACCAGGAGACGAGACTAGGAGAAGAGAAGAGACCAGGAGAAGAGAAGAGACCAGGAGAAGAGAAGAGACCAGGAGAAGAGAAGAGACCAGGAGAAGAGACGAGACCAGGAGAAGAGACCAGGAGAAGAGAAGAGACCAGGAGAAGAGACCAGGAGAAGAGACGAGACCATGAGAAGAGACGAGACCAGGAGAAGAGAAGAGACCAGGAGAAGAGACCAGGAGAAGAGACCAGGAGAAGAGACCAGGAGAAGAGACCAGGAGAAGAGAAGAGACCAGGAGAAGAGACCAGGAGAAGAGACGAGAACAGGAGAAGAGAAGAGACCAGGAGACGAGACCAGGAGAAGAGACGAGACCAGGAGACGAGACCAGGAGAAGACACGAGACCAGGAGAAGAGAAGAGACCAGGAGACGAGACCAGGAGAATAGACGAGACCAGGAGAATAGACGAGACCAGGAGAAGAGACGAGACCAGGAGAAGAGAAGAGACCAGGAGAAGAGACCAGGAGAAGAGACGAGACCAAGAGAATAGACGAGACCAGGAGAAGAGAAGAGACCAGGAGAAGAGAAGAGACCAGGAGAAGAGAAGAGACCAGGAGAAGAGACCAGGAGAAGAGAAGCGACCAGGAGAAGAGACCAGGAGAAGAGACGAGACCAGGAGAAGAGACGAGACCAGGAGAAGAGAAGAGACCAGGAGAAGAGACCGGGAGAAGAGACCACGAGAAGAGAAGAGACCAGGAGAAGAGACCAGGAAAAGAGACGAGACCAGGAGAAGAGAAGAGACCAGGAGACGAGACTAGGAGAAGAGAAGAGACCAGGAGAATAGACGAGACCAGGAGAAGAGAAGAGACCAGGAGAAGAGAAGATACCAGGAGAAGAGAAGAGACCAGGAGAAGAGAAGAGACCAGGAGATGAGACCAGGAGAAGAGATGAGACCAGGAGAAGAGACGAGACCAGGAGAAGAGACGAGACCAGGAGAAGAGACGAGACCACGAGATGAGTCGCGACCAGGAGAAGAGACCAGGAGAAGAGACGAGACCAGGAGAAGAGACGAGACCAGGAGAAGAGAAGAGACCAGGAGAAGAGATCAGGAGAAGAGACCAGGAGAAGAGACGAGACCAGGAGAAGAGACGAGACCAGGAGAAGAGACGAGACCAGGAGAAGAGAAGAGACCAGGAGAAGAGACCAGGAGAAGAGAAGAGACCAGGAGGAGACCAGGAGAAGACACGAGACCAGGAGAAGAGAAGAGACCAGGAGACGAGACCAGGAGAAGAGACGAGACCAGGAGAATAGACGAGACCAGGAGAATAGACGACACCAGGAGAAGAGAAGAGACCAGGAGAAGAGACCAGGAGAAGAGACCAGGAGAAGAGAAGAGACTAGGAGAAGAGAAGAGACCAGGGGAAGAGATGAGACCAGGAGAAGAGATGAGACCAGGAGAAGAGACGAGACAAGGAGAAGAGACGAGACCAGGAGACGAGACCAGGAGACGAGACCAGGAGACGAGACCAGGAGACGAGACCAGGAGAAGGGAAGAGACCAGGAGAAGAGACCAGGAGAAGAGACCAGGAGAAGAGACCAGGAGAAGAGAAGAGACCAGGAGAAGAGACCAGGAGAAGAGACGAGACCAGGAGAAGAGACCGGGAGAAGAGACCAGGAGAAGAGACGAGACCAGGAGAAGAGAAGAGACCAGGAGACGAGACCAGGAGAAGAGACGAGACCAGGAGAAGAGACCAGGAGAAGAGACGAGACTAGGAGAAGGGACCAGGAGAAGAGACGAGACCAGGAGAAGAGACGAGACTAGGAGAAGAGAAGAGACCAGGAGAACAGACCAGGAGAAGAGACCAGGAGAAGAGAAGAGACCAGGAGAAGAGACGAGACCAGGCGAACAGAAGAAACCAGGAGAAGAGAAGAGACCAGGAGAAGACAAGAGAGCAGGAGAAGAGACCAGGAGAAGAGACCAGGAGAAGAGACCAGGAGAAGAGACGAGTCCAGGAGAAGAGAAGAGACCAGGAGAAGAGACCACGAGAAGAGAAGAGACCAGGAGAAGAGACCAGGAGAAGACACGAGACCAGGAGAAGAGAAGAGACCAGGAGACGAGACCAGGAGAAGAGACGAGACCAGGAGAATAGACGAGACCAGGAGAATAGACGAGACCAGGAGAATAGACGAGACCAGGAGAAGAGAAGAGACCAGGAGAAGAGAAGAGACCAGGAGAAGAGACCAGGAGAAGAGACCAGGAGAAGAGAAGAGACCAGGAGAAGAGAAGAGACCAGGAGAAGAGACCAGGGGAAGAGACGAGACCAGGAGAAGAGACGAGACAAGGAGAAGAGACGAGACAAGGAGAAGAGACGAGACCAGGAGACGAGACCAGGAGACGAGACCAGGAGAAGAGAAGAGACCAGGAGAAGAGAAGAGAACAGGAGAAGAGACCAGGAGAAGAGACCAGGAGAAGAGAAGAGACCAGGAGAAGAGACTAGGAGAAGAGACGAGACCAGGAGAAGAGACGAGACCAGGAGAAGAGATGAGACCAGGAGAAGAGACCGGGAGAAGAGACCACGAGAAGAGAAGAGACCAGGAGAAGAGACCAGGAGAAGAGACGGGACCAGGAGAAGAGAAGAGACCAGGAGACGAGACCAGGAGAAGAGACGAGACCAGGAGAAGAGACAAGACCAGGAGAAGAGAAGAGACCAGGAGAAGAGAAGAGACCAGGAGAAGAGACGAGACGAGGAGAAGAGACGAGACCAGGAGAGGAGACCAGGAGAAGAGACGAGACCAGGAGAAGAGACCAGGAGAAGAGACGAGACCAGGAGAAGAGACCAGGAGAAGAGACGAGACGAGGAGAAGAGACGAGACTGGGAGAAGAGAAGAGACCAGGAGAAGAGAAGAGACCAGGAGAAGAGACGAGACCAGGAGAAGAGACGAGACCAGGAGAAGAGACGAGACCAGGAGAAGAGACGAGACCAGGAGAAGAGACGAGACCAGGAGAAGAGACGAGACCAGGAGAAAAGAAGAGACCAGGAGAAGACAAGAGACCAGGAGAAGAGACCAGGAGAAGAGACCAGGAGAAGAGACCAGGAGAAGAGACCAGGAGAAGAGACGAGACCAGGAGAAGAGAAGAGACCAGGAGAAGAGACCAGGAGATGAGACCACGAGAAGAGAAGAGACCAGGAGAAGACACGAGACCAGGAGAAGACACGAGACCAGGAGAAGACACGAGACCAGGAGAAGAGAAGAGACGAGGAGAAGAGACGAGACGAGGAGAAGAGACCAGGAGAAGAGCCGAGACCAGGAGAAGAGACGAGACCAGGAGAAGAGACCAGGAGAAGAGACCAGGAGAAGAGACCAGGAGAAGAGAAGAGACCAGGAGAAGAGACCAGGAGAAGAGAAGAGACCAGGAGAAGAGAAGAGACCAGGAGAAGAGAAGAGACCAGGAGACGAGACGAGGAGAAGAGACGAGGAGAAGAGACGAGGAGAAGAGACGAGGAGAAGAGACGAGGAGAAGAGACGAGACGAGGAGAAGAGAGGAGGAGAAGAGACGAGGAGAAGAGACGAGGAGAAGAGACAAGGAGAAGGGACGAGGAGAAGAGACGAGGAGACGATACGAGGAGAAGAGACGAGACGAGGAGAAGAGACGAGACGAGGAGAAGAGAAGAGACCAGGAGAAGAGAAGAGACCAGGAGAAGAGACCAGGAGAAGAGAAGACACCAGGAGAAGAGACCAGGAGACGAGACGAGACCAGGAGACAATACGAGACCAGGAGACGAGACGAGACCAGGAGACGAGACGAGACCAGGAGAAGAGACGAGACCAGGAGAAGAGACCAGGAGAAGAGAAAAGACCAGGAAAAGAGAAGAGACCAGGAGAAGAGAGGAGACCAGGAGAAGAAAAGATACCAGGAGAAGAGACCAGGAGAAGAGAAGAGACCAGGAGAAGAGAAGAGACCAGGAGAAGAGAAGAGACCAGGAGAAGAGACAAGACCAGGAGACGAGACCAGGAGACGAGACCAGGAGAAGAGACGAGACCAGGAGAAGAGACGAGACCAGGAGAAGAGACGAGACCAGGAGAAGAGACCAGGAGAAGAGACGAGACCAGGAGAAGAGACGAGACCAGGAGAAGAGACGAGACCAGGAGAAGAGACGAAACCAAGAGACGAGACCAGGAGAAGAGACCAGGAGAAGAGAAGAGACCAGGAGAAGATAAGAGACCAGGAGAAGAGACCAGGAGAAGAGAAGAGACCAGGAGAAGAGACGAGACCATGAGAAGAGACCAGGAGACGAGACGAGACCAGGAGACGAGACGAGACCAGGAGACGAGACGAGACCAGGAGACGAGACGAGACCAGGAGAAGAGACCAGGAGAAGAGAAAAGACCAGGAAAAGAGAAGAGACCAGGAGAAGAGAGGAGACCAGGAGAAGAAAAGATACCAGGAGAAGAGACCAGGAGAAGAGAAGAGACCAGGAGAAGAGAAGAGACCAGGAGAAGAGAAGAGACCAGGAGAAGAGACGAGACCAGGAGACGAGACCAGGAGAAGAGACGAGACCAGGAGAAGAGACGAGACCAGGAGAAGAGACGAGACCAGGAGAAGAGACCAGGAGAAGAGACGAGACCAGGAGAAGAGACGAGACCAGGAGAAGAGACGAAACCAGGAGACGAGACCAGGAGAAGAGACCAGGAGAAGAGAAGAGACCAGGAGAAGATAAGAGACCAGGAGAAGAGACCAGGAGAAGAGAAGAGACCAGGAGAAGAGACGAGACCATGAGAAGAGACGAGACCATGAGAAGAGACGAGACCAGGAGAAGAGAAAAGACCAGGAGAAGAGACCAGGAGAAGAGACCAGGAGAAGAGAAGAGACCAGGAGAAGAGAAGAGACCAGGAGAAGAGACCAGGAGAAGAGACGAGACCAGGAGAAGAGAAGAGACCAGGAGACGAGACCAGGAGAAGAGACGAGACCAGGAGACGAGACCAGGAGAAGAGACGAGACCAGGAGAAGAGACGAGACCAGGAGAAGAGACGAGACCAGGAGAAGAGACGAGACCAGGAGAAGAGACGAGACCAGGAGAAGAGAAGAGACCAGGAGAAGAGACCAGGAGAAGAGAAGAGACCAGGAGAAGAGAAGAGACCAGGAGAAGAGAAGAGACCAGGAGAAGAGAAGAGACCAGGAGAAGAGACGAGACCAGGAGAAGAGAAGAGACCAGGAGAAGAGACGAGACCAGGAGAAGAGAAGCGACCAGGAGAAGAGACGCGACCAGGAGAAGAGTCGCGACCAGGAGAAGAGACCAGGAGAAGAGACGAGACCAGGAGAAGAGACGAGACCAGGAGAACAGACGAGACCAGGAGAAGAGACCAGGAGAAGAGACGAGACCAGGAGAAGAGACGAGACCAGGAGAATAGATGAGACCAGGAGAAGAGAAGAGACCAGGAGAAGAGAAGAGACCAGGAGAAGAGACCAGGAGAAGAGAAGAGACCAGGAGAAGAGTCCAGGAGAAGAGACGAGACCAGGAGAAGAGACGAGACCAGGAGAAGAGAAGAGACCAGGAGAAGAGACCGGGAGAAGAGACCACGAGAAGAGAAGAGACCAGGAGAAGAGACCAGGAAAAGAGACGAGACCAGGAGAAGAGAAGAGACCAGGAGACGAGACCAGGAGAAGAGAAGAGACCAGGAGAATAGACGAGACCAGGAGAAGAGAAGAGACCAGGAGAAGAGAAGATACCAGGAGAAGAGAAGAGACCAGGAGAAGAGAAGAGACCAGGAGAAGAGACCAGGAGAAGAGACGAGACCAGGAGAAGAGACGAGACCAGGAGAAGAGACGAGACCACGAGAAGAGTCGCGACCAGGAGAAGAGACCAGGAGAAGAGACGAGACCAGGAGAAGAGACGAGACCAGGAGAAGAGACGAGACCAGGAGCAGAGAAGAGACCAGGAGAAGAGATCAGGAGAAGAGACCAGGAGAATAGAAGAGACCAGGAGAAGAGAAGAGACCAGGAGAAGAGACGAGACCAGGAGAAGAGAAGAGACCGGGAGAAGAGACCAGGAGAAGAGACGAGTCCAGGAGAAGAGAAGAGACCAGGAGAAGAGACCAGGAGAAGAGATCACGAGAAGAGAAGAGACCAGGAGAAGAGACCAGGAGAAGACACGAGACCAGGAGAAGAGAAGAGACCAGGAGACGAGACCAGGAGAAGAGACGAGACCAGGAGAATAGACGAGACCAGGAGAAGAGAAGAGACCAGGAGAAGAGAAGAGACCAGGAGAAGAGACCAGGAGAAGAGAAGAGACCAGGAGAAGAGAAGAGACCAGGGGAAGAGACGAGACCAGGAGAAGAGATGAGACCAGGAGAAGAGACGAGACAAGGAGAAGAGAAGAGACCAGGAGAAGAGACCAGGAGAAGAGACCAGGAGAAGAGAAGAGACCAGGAGAAGAGACCAGGAGAAGAGACGAGACCAGGAGAAGAGATGAGACCAGGAGAAGTGAAGAGACCAGGAGAAGAGACCGGGAGAAGAGACCAGGAGAAGAGAAGAGACCAGGAGAAGAGACCAGGAGAAGAGACGAGACCAGGAGAAGAGACCAGACCAGGAGAAGAGAAGAGACCAGGAGAAGAGACCGGGAGAAGAGACCAGGAGAAGAGACGAGACCAGGAGAAGAGAAGAGACCAGGAGACGAGACCAGGAGAAGAGACGAGACCAGGAGAAGAGACGAGACCAGGAGAAGAGAAGAGACCAGGAGAAGAGAAGAGAAGAGACCAGGAGAAGAGACCAGGAGAAGAGACCTGGAGAAGAGAAGAGACCAGGAGAAGAGACGAGACCAGAAGAAGAGACGCTACCACGAGAAGAGACGCGACCAGGAGAAGAGACGCGACCAGGAGAAGAGACGCTACCACGAGAAGAGACGCGACCAGGAGAAGAGACGCGACCAGGAGAAGAGACCAGGAGAAGAGACCAGGAGAAGAGACGAGACCAGGAGAAGAGACCAGGAGAAGAGACCAGGAGAAGAGACCAGGAGAAGGGACCAGGAGAAGAGAAGAGACCAGTAGAAGAGACGAGACCAGGAGAAGAGACAAGACCAGGAGAAGAGACGAGACCAGGAGGAGAGACGAGACCAGGAGAAGAGAAGAGACCAGGAGAAGAGACGACACCAGGAGAAGAGACGTCACCAGGAGAAGAGACGAGACCAGGAGAAGAGACGAGACCAGGAGAAGAGACGAGACCAGGAGAAGAGACGAGACCAGGAGAAGAGACGAGACGAGGAGAAGAGACGAGACCAGGAGAAGAGACGAGACCAGGAAAAGAGACCAGGAGAAGAGACGAGACCAGGAGAAGGGACCAGGAGAAGAGACGAGACCAGGAGAAGAGACGAGACTAGGAGAAGAGAAGAGACCAGGAGAAGAGACCAGGAGAAGAGACGAGACCAGGAGAAGAGACGAGACCAGGAGAAGAGACGAGACCAGGAGAAGACAAGAGACCAGGAGAAGAGACCAGGAGAAGAGACCAGGAGAAGAGACCAGGAGAAGAGACGAGTCCAGGAGAAGAGAAGAGACCAGGAGAAGAGACCAGGAGAAGAGACCACGAGAAGAGAAGAGACCAGGAGAAGAGACCAGGAGAAGACACGAGACCAGGAGAAGAGAAGAGACCAGGAGACGAGACCAGGAGAAGAGACGAAACCAGGAGAAGAGACGAGACCAGGAGAATAGACGAGACCAGGAGAAGAGAAGAGACCAGGAGAAGAGAAGAGACCAGGAGAAGAGAAGAGACCAGGAGAAGAGACCAGGAGAAGAGAAGAGACCAGGAGAAGAGAAGAGACCAGGAGAAGAGACCAGGGGAAGAGACGAGACCAGGAGAAGAGACGAGACAAGGAGAAGAGACGAGACAAGGAGAAGAGACGAGACCAGGAGACGAGACCAGGAGACGAGACCAGGAGAAGAGAAGAGACCAGGAGAAGAGAAGAGAACAGGAGAAGAGACCAGGAGAAGAGACCAGGAGAAGAGAAGAGACCAGGAGAAGAGAACAGGAGAAGAGAAGAGACCAGGAGAAGAGACTAGGAGAAGAGACGAGACCAGGAGAAGAGACGAGACCACGAGAAGAGAAGAGACCAGGAGAAGAGACCAGAAGAAGAGACCAGGAGAAGAGAAGAGACCAGGAGAAGAGACCAGGAGAAGAGACGGGACCAGGAGAAGAGAAGAGACCAGGAGACGAGACCAGGAGAAGAGACGAGACCAGGAGAAGAGACAAGACCAGGAGAAGAGAAGAGACCAGGAGAAGAGAAGAGACCAGGAGAAGAGAAGAGACCAGGAGAAGAGACCAGAAGAAGAGACAAGGAGAAGAGAAGAGACCAGGAGAAGAGACGAGACCAGGAGAAGAGACGAGACCAGGAGAGGAGACCAGGAGAAGAGACGAGACCAGGAGAAGAGACCAGGAGAAGAGACGAGACCAGGAGAAGAGACCAGGAGAAGAGACGAGACGAGGAGAAGAGACGAGACGAGGAGAAGAGACGAGACCAGGAGAAGAGACCAGGAGAAGAGACGAGACCAGGAGAAGAGACGAGACCAGGAGAAAAGAAGAGACCAGGAGAAGACAAGAGACCAGGAGAAGAGACCAGGAGAAGAGACGAGACCAGGAGAAGAGACGAGACCAGGAGAAGAGAAGAGACCAGGAGAAGAGACCAGGAGAAGAGACCACGAGAAGAGAAGAGACCAGGAGAAGAGACCAGGAGAAGACACGAGACCAGGAGAAGACACGAGACCAGGAGAAGAGAAGAGACGAGGAGAAGAGACGAGACGAGGAGAAGAGACGAGGAGAAGAGACGAGGAGAAGAGACGAGACGAGGAGAAGAGACGAGGAGAAGAGACGAGACCAGGAGAAGAGACCAGGAGAAGAGACCAGGAGAAGAGACCAGGAAAAGAGACGAGACCAGGAGAATAGACGAGACCAGGAGAATAGACGAGACCAGGAGAAGAGAAGAGACCAGGAGAAGAGAAGAGACCAGGAGAAGAGACGAGACCAGGAGAAGAGACGAGACCAGGAGAAGAGACGAGACCAGGAGAAGAGACCAGGAGAAGAGACCAGGAGAAGAGAAGAGACCAGGAGAAGAGAACAGGAGAAGAGAAGAGACCAGGAGAAGAGACTAGGAGAAGAGACGAGACCAGGAGAAGAGACGAGACCACGAGAAGAGAAGAGACCAGGAGAAGAGACCAGAAGAAGAGACCAGGAGAAGAGAAGAGACCAGGAGAAGAGACCAGGAGAAGAGACGGGACCAGGAGAAGAGAAGAGACCAGGAGACGAGACCAGGAGAAGAGACGAGACCAGGAGAAGAGACAAGACCAGGAGAAGAGAAGAGACCAGGAGAAGAGAAGAGACCAGGAGAAGAGAAGAGACCAGGAGAAGAGACCAGAAGAAGAGACAAGGAGAAGAGAAGAGACCAGGAGAAGAGACGAGACCAGGAGAAGAGATGAGACCAGGAGAGGAGACCAGGAGAAGAGACGAGACCAGGAGAAGAGACCAGGAGAAGAGACGAGACCAGGAGAAGAGACCAGGAGAAGAGACGAGACGAGGAGAAGAGACGAGACGAGGAGAAGAGACGAGACCAGGAGAAGAGACCAGGAGAAGAGACGAGACCAGGAGAAGAGACGAGACCAGGAGAAAAGAAGAGACCAGGAGAAGACAAGAGACCAGGAGAAGAGACCAGGAGAAGAGACGAGACCAGGAGAAGAGACGAGACCAGGAGAAGAGAAGAGACCAGGAGAAGAGACCAGGAGAAGAGACCACGAGAAGAGAAGAGACCAGGAGAAGAGACCAGGAGAAGACACGAGACCAGGAGAAGACACGAGACCAGGAGAAGAGAAGAGACGAGGAGAAGAGACGAGACGAGGAGAAGAGACGAGGAGAAGAGACGAGGAGAAGAGACGAGACGAGGAGAAGAGACGAGGAGAAGAGACGAGACCAGGAGAAGAGACCAGGAGAAGAGACCAGGAGAAGAGACCAGGAAAAGAGACGAGACCAGGAGAATAGACGAGACCAGGAGAATAGACGAGACCAGGAGAAGAGAAGAGACCAGGAGAAGAGAAGAGACCAGGAGAAGAGACGAGACCAGGAGAAGAGACGAGACCAGGAGAAGAGACGAGACCAGGAGAAGAGACGAGACCAGGAGAAGAGACGCGACCAGGAGAAGAGACCAGGAGAAGAGACGAGACCAGGAGAAGAGACCAGGAGAAGAGACCAGGAGAAGAGACCAGGAGAAGGGACCAGGAGAAGAGACGAGACCAGTAGAAGAGACGAGACCAGGAGAAGATAAGAGACCAGGAGACGAGACCAGGAGAAGAGACGAGACCAGGAGAAGAGACGACACCAGGAGAAGAGACGAGACCAGGAGAAGAGAAGAGACCAGGAGAAGAGACCAGGAGAAGAGAAGAGACCAGGAGAAGAGACGAGACCAGGAGAAGAGACGAGACCAGGAGAAGAGAAGAGACCAGGAGAAGAGAAGAGACCAGGAGAAGAGAAGAGACAAGGAGAAGAGACCAGGAGAAGAGACGAGTCCAGGAGAAGAGAAGAGACCAGGAGAAGAGACCAGGAGAAGAGAACAGGAGAAGACACGAGACCAGGAGAAGAGAAGAGACCAGGAGACGAGACCAGGAGAAGAGACGAGACCAGGAGAAGAGACGAGACCAGGAGAAGAGACGAGACAAGGAGAAGAGACGAGACCAGAAGACGAGACCAGGAGAAGAGACGAGGAGAAGAGACGAGACCAGGAGAAGAGAAGAGACCGGGAGAAGAGACCGGGAGAAGAGACCGGGAGAAGAGACCACGAGAAGAGAAGAGACCAGGAGAAGAGACCAGGAGAAGAGACGAGACCAGGAGAAGAGAAGAGACCAGGAGACGAGACCAGGAGAAGAGACGAGACCAGGAGAAGAGACGAGACCAGGAGAAGAGACGAGACCAGGAGAAGAGAAGAGACCAGGAGAACAGACCAGGAGAAGAGACCAGGAGAAGGAAGAGACCAGGAGAAGAGACGAGACCAGGAGAAGAGACGAGACCAGGAGAAGAGACGAGACCAGGAGAAGAGACGCGGCCAGGACAAGAGACCAGGAGAAGAGACCAGGAGAAGAGACCAGGAGAAGAGACGAGACCAGGAGAAGAGACCAGGAGAAGAGACCAGGAGAAGGGACCAGGAGAAGAGAAGAGACCAGTAGAAGAGAAGACACCAGGAGAAGAGACGACACCAGGAGAAGAGACGAGACCAGGAGAAGAGACCAGGAGAAGAGACGCGACCAGGAGAAGAGACGCGACCAGGAGAAGAGACGCGACCAGGAGAAGAGACGAGACCAGGAAAAGAGACCAGGAGAAGAGACGAGACCAGGAGAAGAGACCAGGAGAAGAGACGAGACCAGGAGAAGAGACGAGACTAGGAGAAGAGAAGAGACCAGGAGAAGAGACCAGGAGAAGAGATGAGACCAGGAGAAGAGACGAGACCAGGAGAAGAGACGAGACCAGGAGAACAGAAGAAACCAGGAGAAGAGAAGAGACCAGGAGAAGACAAGAGACCAGGAGAAGAGACCAGGAGAAGAGACCAGGAGAAGAGACCAGGAGAAGAGACGAGTTCAGGAGAAGAGAAGAGACCAGGAGAAGAGACCAGGAGAAGAGACCACGAGAAGAGAAGAGACCAGGAGAAGAGACGAGACCAGGAGAAGAGACGAGACCAGGAGAAGAGACGAGACCAGGAGAAGAGACGCGGCCAGGAGAAGAGACCAGGAGAAGAGACCAGGAGAAGAGACCAGGAGAAGAGACGAGACCAGGAGAAGAGACCAGGAGAAGAGACCAGGAGAAGGGACCAGGAGAAGAGAAGAGACCAGTAGAAGAGAAGACACCAGGAGAAGAGACGACACCAGGAGAGGAGACGAGACCAGGAGAAGAGACCAGGAGAAGAGACGCGACCAGGAGAAGAGACGCGACCAGGAGAAGAGACACGACCAGGAGAAGAGACGCGACCAGGAGAAGAGACGAGACCAGGAAAAGAGACCAGGAGAAGAGACGAGACCAGGAGAAGAGACCAGGAGAAGAGACGAGACCAGGAGAAGAGACGAGACCAGGAGAAGAGACGAGACCAGGAGAAGAGACGAGACTAGGAGAAGAGAAGAGACCAGGAGAAGAGACCAGGAGAAGAGATGAGACCAGGAGAAGAGACGAGACCAGGAGAAGAGACGAGACCAGGAGAACAGAAGAAACCAGGAGAAGAGAAGAGACCAGGAGAAGACAAGAGACCAGGAGAAGAGACCAGGAGAAGAGACCAGGAGAAGAGACCAGGAGAAGAGACGAGTCCAGGAGAAGAGACGAGTCCAGGAGAAGAGACCAGGAGAAGAGACCAGGAGAAGAGACCAGGAGAAGAGAAGAGACCAGGAGAAGAGAAGAGACCAGGAGAAGAGAAGAGACCAGGAGAAGAGAAGAGACCAGGAGAAGAGACCAGGAGAAGAGACCAGGAGAAGAGACGAGTCCAGGAGAAGAGAAGAGACAAGGAGAAGAGACCAGGAGAAGAGACCAGGAGAAGACACGAGACCAGGAGAAGAGAAGAGACCAGGAGACGAGACCAGGAGAAGAGACGAGACCAGGAGAAGAGACGAGACCAGGAGAAGAGACGAAACCAGGAGAATAGACGAGACCAGGAGAAGAGAAGAGACCAGGTGAAGAGAAGAGACCAGGAGAAGAGACCAGGAGAAGAGACCAGGAGAAGAGAAGAGACGAGGAGAAGAGAAGAGACCAGGAGAAGAGACCAGGGGAAGAGACGAGACCAGGGGAAGAGACGAGACCAGGAGAAGAGACGAGACAAGGAGAAGAGACGAGACAAGGAGAAGAGACGAGACCAGGAGACGAGACCAGGAGAAGAGACCAGGAGAAGAGAAGAGACCAGGAGAAGAGAAGAGACCAGGAGAAGAGACCAGGAGAAGCGAAGAGACCAGGAGAAGAGACTAGGAGAAGAGACGAGACCAGGAGAAGAGACGAGACCAGGAGAAGAGAAGAGACCAGGAGAAGAGACTGGGAGAAGAGACCACGAGAAGAGAAGAGACCAGGAGAAGAGACCAGGACGAGAGACGGGACCAGGAGAAGAGAAGAGACCAGGAGACGAGACCAGGAGAAGAGACGAGACCAGGAGAAGAGACGAGACCAGGAGAAGAGACGAGACCAGGAGAAGAGAAGAGACCAGGAGAAGAGAAGAGACCAGGAGAAGAGACCAGAAGAAGAGACCAGGAGAAGAGAAGAGACCAGGAGAAGAGACGAGACCAGGAGAAGAGACGAGACCAGGAGAAGTGACGAGACCAGGAGAAGAGACGAGACCACGAGAAGAGACGAGACCAGGAGAAGAGACGAGACCAGGAGAAGAGACGCGACCAGGAGAAGAGACCAGGAGAAGAGACCAGGAGAAGAGACTAGGAGAAGGGACCAGGAGAAGAGAAGAGACCAGTAGAAGAGACGAGACCAGGAGAAGAGACAAGACCAGGAGAAGAGACGAGACCAGGAGAAGAGACGAGACCAGGAGAAGAGACGAGACCAGGAGAAGAGACCAGGAGAAGACATGAGACCAGGAGAAGAGACCAGGAGAAGAGACGAGACCAGGAGAAGAGACCAGGAGAAGAGACGAGACCAGGAGAAGAGACGAGGAGAAGAGACGAGACGAGGAGAAGAGACGAGACCAGGAGAAGAGAAGAGACCAGGAGAAGAGACGAGACAAGGAGAAGAGACGAGACAAGGAGAAGAGACGAGACAAGGAGAAGAGACGAGACCAGGAGACGAGACCAGGAGAAGAGAAGAGACCAGGAGAAGAGAAGAGACCAGGAGAAGAGACCAGGAGAAGCGAAGAGACCAGGAGAAGAGACTAGGAGAAGAGACGAGACCAGGAGAAGAGACGAGACCAGGAGAAGAGAAGAGACCAGGAGAAGAGACCGGGAGAAGAGACCACGAGAAGAGAAGAGACCAGGAGAAGAGACCAGGAGAAGAGACGGGACCAGGAGAAGAGAAGAGACCAGGAGACGAGACCAGGAGAAGAGACGAGACCAGGAGAAGAGACGAGACCAGGAGAATAGACGAGACCAGGAGAAGAGAAGAGACCAGGAGAAGAGAAGAGACCAGGAGAAGAGACCAGAAGAAGAGACCAGGAGAAGAGAAGAGACCAGGAGAAGAGACGAGACCAGGAGAAGAGACGAGACCAGGAGAAGAGACGAGACCACGAGAAGAGACGAGACCAGGAGAAGAGACGAGACCAGGAGAAGAGACGAGACCAGGAGAAGAGACGCGACCAGGAGAAGAGACCAGGAGAAGAGACCAGGAGAAGAGACCAGGAGAAGAGACTAGGAGAAGAGACCAGGAGAAGGGACCAGGAGAAGAGAAGAGACCAGTAGAAGAGACGAGACCAGGAGAAGAGACGAGACCAGGAGAAGAGACGAGACCAGGAGAAGAGACGAGACCAGGAGAAGAGACCAGGAGAAGACATGAGACCAGGAGAAGAGACCAGGAGAAGAGACGAGACCAGGAGAAGAGAAGAGACCAGGAGAAGACACCAGGAGAAGAGACCAGGAGAAGAGACGAGACCAGGAGATGATAAGAGACCAGGAGAAGAGACCAGGAGAAGAGACCACGAGAAGAGAAGAGACCAGGAGAAGAGACCAGGAGAAGACACGAGACCAGGAGAAGACACGAGACCAGGAGAAGAGAAGAGACGAGGAGAAGAGACGAGACGAGGAGAAGAGACGAGAGGAGGAGAAGAGACGAGGAGAAGAGACGAGACGAGGAGAAGAGACGAGGAGAAGAGACGAGACCAGGAGAAGAGACCAGGAGAAGAGACCAGGAGAAGAGACCAGGAGAAGAGACGAGACCAGGAGAAGAGACGAGACCAGGAGAAGAGACCAGGAGAAGAGACAAGACCAGGAGAAGAGACGAGACCAGGAGAAGAGACGAGACCACGAGAAGAGAAGAGACCAGGAGAAGAGACCAGGAGAAGAGACCAGGAGAAGAGACCAGGAGAAGAGAAGAGGCCAGGAGAAGAGAAGAGGCCAGGAGAAGAAAAGAGGCCAGGAGAAGAGAAGAGGCCAGGAGAAGAAAAGAGGCCAGGAGAAGAGAAGAGACCAGGAGAAGAGAAGAGACCAGGAGAAGAGAAGAGACCAGAAGAGACCAGGAAAAGAGACGAGACCAGGAGAAGAGACGAGACCAGGAGAATAGACCAGGAGAAGAGACGAGACCATGAGAAGAGACCATGAGAAGAGACCAGGAGAAGAGACCAGGAGAAGAGACGAGACCAGGAGAAGAGACGAGACCAGGAGAAGAGAAGAGACCAGGAGAAGAGACGGGACCAGGAGAAGAGACCAGGAGAAGAGACGAGACCAGGAGACGAGACCAGGAGAAGAGACGAGACCAGGAGAAGAGACGAGACCAGGAGAAGAGACGAGACCAGGAGAAGAGACGAGACCAGGAGAAGAGACCAGGAGAAGACATGAGACCAGGAGAAGAGACCAGGAGAAGAGACGAGACCAGGAGAAGAGACCAGGAGAAGAGACGAGACCAGGAGAAGAGACCAGGAGAAGAGACGAGACGAGGAGAAGAGACGAGACCAGGAGAAGAGAAGAGACCAGCAGAAGAGACCAGGAGAAGAGAAGAGACCAGGAGAAGAGACGAGACCAGGAGAAGAGACGAGACCAGGAGAAGAGAAGAGACCAGGAGAAGACACCAGGAGAAGAGACCAGGAGAAGAGACGAGACCAGGAGATGAGAAGAGACCAGGAGAAGAGACCAGGAGAAGAGACCACGAGAAGAGAAGAGACCAGGAGAAGACACGAGACCAGGAGAAGACACGAGACCAGGAGAAGACACGAGACCAGGAGAAGAGAAGAGACCAGGAGAAGAGACGAGACCAGGAGAAGAGACGAGACGAGGAGAAGAGACGAGGAGAAGAGACGAGACGAGGAGAAGAGACGAGGAGAAGAGACGAGACCAGGAGAAGAGACCAGGAGAAGAGACCAGGAGAAGAGACCAGGAGAAGAGAAGAGACCAGGAGAAGAGACGAGACCAGGAGAAGAGACGAGACCAGGAGAAGAGACGAGACCAGGAGAAGAGACAAGACCAGGAGAAGAGACGAGACCAGGAGAAGAGAAGAGACCAGGAGAAGAGACCAGGAGAAGAGACCAGGAGAAGAGAAGAGGCCAGGAGAAGAGAAGAGGCCAGGAGAAGAAAAGAGGCCAGGAGAAGAGAAGAGGCCAGGAGAAGAAAAGAGGCCAGGAGAAGAGAAGAGACCAGGAGAAGAGAAGAGACCAGGAGAAGAGAAGAGACCAGGAGAAGAGACCATGAAAAGAGACGAGACCAGGAGAAGAGACGAGACCAGGAGAATAGACCAGGAGAAGAGACGAGACCATGAGAAGAGACCAGGAGAAGAGACCAGGAGAAGAGACGAGACCAGGAGAAGAGACGAGACCAGGAGAAGAGACGAGACCAGGAGAAGAGACCAGACCAGGAGAAGAGACGAGACCAGGAGACGAGACCAGGAGAAGAGACCAGGAGAAGAGAAGAGACCAGGAGAAGAGAAGAGACCAGGAGAAGAGACGAGACCAGGAGAAGAGACGAGACCAGGAGAAGACAAGAGACCAGGAGAAGAGACCAGGAGAAGAGACCAGGAGAAGAGACGAGACCATGAGAAGAGACCAGGAGAAGAGACCAGGAGAAGAGACCAGGAGAAGAGACGAGACCAGGAGAAGAGACGAGACCAGGAGAAGAGACGAGACCAGGAGAAGAGACCAGACCAGGAGAAGAGACGAGACCAGGAGACGAGACCAGGAGAAGAGACCAGGAGAAGAGAAGAGACCAGGAGAAGAGACGAGACCAGGAGAAGAGACGAGACCAGGAGAAGACAAGAGACCAGGAGAAGAGACCAGGAGAAGAGACCAGGAGAAGAGACCAGGAGAAGAGACGAGTCCAGGAGAAGAGAAGAGACCAGGAGAAGAGACCAGGAGAAGAGACCACGAGAAGAGAAGAGACCAGGAGAAGAGACCAGGAGAAGACACGAGACCAGGAGAAGAGAAGAGACGAAGAGACGAGACCAGGAGAAGAGACGAGACCAGGAGAAGAGACTAGACCAGGAGAAGAGACGAGACCAGGAGAAGAGAAGAGACCAGGAGAAGAGACCAGGAGAAGAGACCAGGAGAAGAGACCAGGAGAAGAGACCAGGAGAAGAGAAGAGACCAGGAGAAGAGACCAGGGGAAGAGACGAGACCAGGAGAAGAGAAGAGACCAGGAGAAGAGACGAGACAAGGAGAAGAGACGAGACGAGGAGACGAGACCAGGAGACGAGACCAGGAGACGAGAAGAGACCAGGAGAAGAGAAGAGACCAGGAGAAGAGAAGAGACCAGGAGAAGAGACCAGGAGAAGAGACCAGGAGAAGCGAAGAGACCAGGAGAAGAGACTAGGAGAAGAGAAGAGATCAGGAGAAGAGACGAGACCAGGAGAAGAGAAGAGACCAGGAGAAGAGACCGGGAGAAGAGACCACGAGAAGAGAAGAGACCAGGAGAAGAGACCAGGAGAAGAGACGGGACCAGGAGAAGAGAAGAGACCAGGAGACGAGACCAGGAGAAGAGACGAGACCAGGAGAAGAGACGAGACCAGGAGAAGAGACGAGACCAGGAGAATAGACGAGACCAGGAGAAGAGAAGAGACCAGGAGAAGAGAAGAGACCAGGAGAAGAGACCAGAAGAAGAGACCAGGAGAAGAGAAGAGACCAGGAGAAGAGACGAGAGGAGGAGAAGAGACGAGACCAGGAGAAGAGACGAGACCAGGAGAAGAGACGAGACCAGGAGAAGAGACGAGACCAGGAGAAGAGAAGAGACCACGAGAAGAGACGAGACCAGGAGAAGAGACGAGACCAGGAGAAGAGACGCGACCAGGAGAAGAGACCAGGAGAAGAGACCAGGAGAAGAGACGCGACCAGGAGAAGAGACCAGGAGAAGAGACCAGGAGAAGAGACGAGACCATGAGAAGAGACCAGGAGAAGAGACGCGACCAGGAGAAGAGACCAGGAGAAGAGACCAGGAGAAGAGACGAGACCAGGAGAAGAGACCAGGAGAAGAGACTAGGAGAAGAGACCAGGAGAAGGGACCAGGAGAAGAGAAGAGACCAGTAGAAGAGACGAGACCAGGAGAAGAGACGAGACCAGGAGAAGAGACGAGACCAGGAGAAGAGACGAGACCAGGAGAAGAGACGACACCAGGAGAAGAGACGAGACCAGGAGAAGAGACCAGGAGAAGAGATAAGACCAGGAGAAGAGACCAGGAGAAGAGACGAGACCAGGAGAAGAGACCAGGAGAAGAGACGAGACCAGGAGAAGAGACCAGGAGAAGAGACGAGACGAGGAGAAGAGACGAGACCAGGAGAAGAGAAGAGACCAGGAGAAGAGACCAGGAGAAGAGACGAGACCAGGAGAAGAGACGAGACCAGGAGAAGAGACCAGGAGAAGAGACTACGAGAAGAGAAGAGACCAGGAGAAGAGTCCAGGAGAAGACACGAGACCAGGAGAAGACACGAGACCAGGAGAAGACACGAGACCAGGAGAAGAGAAGAGACGAGGAGAAGAGACGAGACGAGGAGAAGAGACGAGACGAGGAGAAGAGACGAGGAGAAGAGACGAGACGAGGAGAAGAGACGAGGAGAAGAGACGACACCAGGAGAAGAGACCAGGAGAAGAGACCAGGAGAAGAGACCAGGAGAAGAGAAGAGACCAGGAGAAGAGACCAGGAGAAGAGACGAGACCAGGAGAAGAGACGTGACCAGGAGAAGAGACCAGGAGAAGAGACAAGACCAGGAGAAGAGACGAGACCAGGAGAAGAGACGAGACCACGAGAAGAGAAGAGACCAGGAGAAGAGACCAGGAGAAGAGACCAGGAGAAGAGAAGAGGCCAGGAGAAGAGAAGAGGCCAGGAGAAGAGAAGAGGCCAGGAGAAGAGAAGAGGCCAGGAGAAGAAAAGAGGCCAGGAGAAGAGAAGAGACCAGGAGAAGAGAAGAGACCAGGAGAAGAGACGAGACCAGAAGAGACCAGGAAAAGAGACGAGACCAGGAGAAGAGACCATGAAAAGAGACGAGACCAGGAGAAGAGACGAGACCAGGAGAAGAGACGAGACCAGGAGAAGAGACGAGACCAGGAGAAGAGAAGAGACCAGGAGAAGAGACCAGGAGAAGAGACCAGGAGAAGAGACCAGGAGAAGAGAAGAGACCAGGAGAAGAGACCAGGGGAAGAGACGAGACCAGGAGAAGAGAAGAGACCAGGAGAAGAGACGAGACAAGGAGAAGAGACGAGACGAGGAGACGAGACCAGGAGAAGAGACGAGACCAGGAGAATAGACGAGACCAGGAGAAGAGAAGAGACCAGGAGAAGAGACCAGAAGAAGAGACCAGGAGAAGAGAAGAGACCAGGAGAAGAGACGAGAGGAGGAGAAGAGACGAGAGGAGGAGAAGAGACGAGACCAGGAGAAGAGACGAGACCAGGAGAAGAGACGAGACCAGGAGAAGAGACGAGACCAGGAGAAGAGAAGAGACCACGAGAAGAGACGAGACCAGGAGAAGAGACGAGACCAGGAGAAGAGACGCGACCAGGAGAAGAGACCAGGAGAAGAGACCAGGAGAAGAGACGCGACCAGGAGAAGAGACCAGGAGAAGAGACCAGGAGAAGAGACGATACCAGGAGAAGAGACCAGGAGAAGAGACGCGACCAGGAGAAGAGACCAGGAGAAGAGACCAGGAGAAGAGACGAGACCAGGAGAAGAGACCAGGAGAAGAGACTAGGAGAAGAGACCAGGAGAAGGGACCAGGAGAAGAGAAGAGACCAGTAGAAGAGACGAGACCAGGAGAAGAGACAAGACCAGGAGAAGAGACGAGACCAGGAGAAGAGACGAGACCAGGAGAAGAGACGACACCAGGAGAAGAGACGAGACCAGGAGAAGAGACCAGGAGAAGAGATAAGACCAGGAGAAGAGACCAGGAGAAGAGACGAGACCAGGAGAAGAGACCAGGAGAAGAGACGAGACCAGGAGAAGAGACCAGGAGAAGAGACGAGACGAGGAGAAGAGACGAGACCAGGAGAAGAGAAGAGACCAGGAGAAGAGACCAGGAGAAGAGACGAGACCAGGAGAAGAGACGAGACCAGGAGAAGAGAAGAGACCAGGAGAAGACAAGAGACCAGGAGAAGAGACCAGGAGAAGAGAGCAGGAGAAGAGACGAGACCAGGAGATGAGAAGAGACCAGGAGAAGAGACCAGGAGAAGAGACTACGAGAAGAGAAGAGACCAGGAGAAGAGTCCAGGAGAAGAGACGAGACGAGGAGAAGACACGAGACCAGGAGAAGAGAAGAGACGAGGAGAAGAGACGAGACGAGGAGAAGAGACGAGACGAGGAGAAGAGACGAGGAGAAGAGACGAGACGAGGAGAAGAGACGAGGAGAAGAGACGACACCAGGAGAAGAGACCAGGAGAAGAGACCAGGAGAAGAGAAGAGACCAGGAGAAGAGACCAGGAGAAGAGACGAGACCAGGAGAAGAGACGTGACCAGGAGAAGAGACCAGGAGAAGAGACAAGACCAGGAGAAGAGACGAGACCAGGAGAAGAGACGAGACCACGAGAAGAGAAGAGACCAGGAGAAGAGACCAGGAGAAGAGACCAGGAGAAGAGAAGAGGCCAGGAGAAGAGAAGAGGCCCGGAGAAGAGAAGAGGCCAGGAGAAGAGAAGAGGCCAGGAGAAGAAAAGAGGCCAGGAGAAGAGAAGAGACCAGGAGAAGAGAAGAGACCAGGAGAAGAGACGAGACCAGAAGAGACCAGGAAAAGAGACGAGACCAGGAGAAGAGACCATGAAAAGAGACGAGACCAGGAGAAGAGACGAGACCAGGAGAAGAGACGAGACCATGAGAAGAGACCATGAGAAGAGACCATGAGAAGAGACCATGAGAAGAGACCAGGAGAAGAGACCAGGAGAAGAGACCAGGAGAAGAGACGAGACCAGGAGAAGAGACGAGACCAGGAGAAGAGACGAGACCAGGAGAAGAGACCAGGAGAAGAGAAGAGACCAGGAGAAGAGAAGAGACCAGGAGAAGAGACCAGGAGAAGAGACCAGGAGAAGAGACGAGACCAGGAGAAGAGACGAGACCAGGAGAATAGACGAGACCAGGAGAAGAGACCAGGAGAAGAGAAGAGACCAGGAGAAGAGACCAGGAGAAGAGACGAGGAGAAGAGAAGAGACCAGGAGAAGAGAAGAGACCAGGAGAAGAGAAGAGACCAGGAGAAGAGAAGAGACCAGGAGAAGAGACGAGACCAGGAGAAGAGGCGAGACCAGGAGAAGAGGCGAGACCAGGAGAAGAGACGAGACCAGGAGAAGAGACCAGGAGAAGAGAAGAGACCAGGAGAAGAGAAGAGACCAGGAGAAGAGAAGAGACCAGGAGAAGAGAAGAGACCAGGAGAAGAGACCAGGAGAAGAGACGAGACCAGGAGAAGAGACGAGACCAGGAGACGAGACCAGGAGACGAGACCAGGAGAAGAGACCAGGAGAAGAGAAGAGACCAGGAGAAGAGACCAGGAGAAGAGAAGAGACCAGGAGAAGAGACCAGGAGAAGAGACGAGACCAGGAGAAGAGACGAGACCAGGAGAAGAGAAGAGACCAGGAGAAGAGACCAGGAGAAGAGACCAGGAGAAGAGACCACGAGAAGAGAAGAGACCAGGAGAAGAGACCAGGAGAAGAGACGAGACGAGGAGAAGAGAAGAGACCAGGAGACGAGACCAGGAGAAGAGACGAGACCAGGAGAAGAGACGAGACCAGGAGAAGAGACGAGACCAGGAGAATAGACGAGACCAGGAGAAGAGAAGAGACCAGGAGAAGAGAAGAGACCAGGAGAAGAGACCAGGAGAAGAGAAGAGACCAGGATAAGAGAAGAGACCAGGAGAAGAGACCAGGAGAAGAGACTAGGAGAAGAGAAGAGACCAGGAGAAGAGAAGAGACCAGGAGAAGAGACAAGACCAGGAGAAGAGACGAGACCAGGAGAAGAGACGAGACCACGAGAAGAGAAGAGACCAGGAGAAGAGACCAGGAGAAGAGGCCAGGAGAAGAGAAGAGGCCAGGAGAAGAGAAGAGGCCAGGAGAAGAAAAGAGGCCAGGAGAAGAGAAGAGGCCAGGAGAAGAAAAGAGGCCAGGAGAAGAGAAGAGACCAGGAGAAGAGAAGAGACCAGGAGAAGAGAAGAGACCAGAAGAGACCAGGAAAAGAGACGAGACCAGGAGAAGAGACCATGAAAAGAGACGAGACCAGGAGAAGAGACGAGACCAGGAGAAGAGACGAGACCATGAGAAGAGACCATGAGAAGAGACCAGGAGAAGAGACAAGGAGAAGAGACCAGGAGAAGAGACGAGACCAGGAGAAGAGACGAGACCAGGAGAAGAGACGAGACCAGGAGAAGAGACCAGGAGAAGAGAAGAGACCAGGAGAAGAGAAGAGACCAGGAGAAGAGACCAGGAGAAGAGACAAGACCAGGAGAAGAGACCAGGAGAAGAGACGAGACCAGGAGAAGAGACGAGACCAGGAGAAGAGAAGAGACCAGGAGAAGAGACCAGGAGAAGAGACGAGACGAGGAGAAGAGACGAGACCAGGAGAAGAGACGAGACGAGGAGAAGAGACGAGGAGAAGAGACGAGACCAGGAGAAGAGACCAGGAGAAGAGACCAGGAGAAGAGAAGAGGCCAGGAGAAGAGAAGAGACCAGGAAAAGAGACGAGACCAGGAGAAGAGACCAGGAGAAGAGACGAGACCAGGAGAAGAGACGAGACCAGGAGAAGAGACGAGACCAGGAGACGAGACCAGGAGACGAGACTAGGAGAAGAGACGACGAGAAGAGACAAGACGAGGAGAAGAGACGAGGAGAAGAGACGAGGAGAAGGGACGAGGAGAAGGGACGAGGAGAAGGGACGAGGAGAAGGGACGAGGAGAAGAGACGAGGAGACGAGACGAGGAGAAGAGACGAGACGAGGAGAAGAGACGAGACGAGGAGAAGAGACGAGACGAGGAGAAGAGACGAGACGAGGAGAAGAGACGAGACGAGGAGAAGAGACGAGACGAGGAGAAGAGAAGAGACCAGGACAAGAGAAGAGACGAGGAGAAGAGACCAGGAGAAGAGAAGACACCAGGAGAAGAGACCAGGAGACGAGACGAGACCAGGAGACGAGACGAGACCAGGAGACGAGACGAGACCAGGAGAAGAGACGAGACCAGGAGAAGAGACGAGACCAGGAGAAGAGACCAGGAGAAGAGAAGAGACCAGGAGAAGAGAAGAGACCAGGATAAGAGAAGAGACCAGGAGAAGAGAGGAGACCAGGAGAAGAGAAGAGACCAGGAGAAGAGAAGAGACCAGGAGAAGAGAAGAGACCAGGAGAAGAGACGAGACCAGGAGAAGAGACGAGACCAGGAGAAGAGTTGAGATCAGGAGACGAGACCAGGAGACGAGACCAGGAGACGAGACCAGGAAAAGAGACGAGACCAGGAGAAGAGACGAGACCAGGAGAAGAGACGAGACCAGGAGAAGAGACGAGACCAGGAGAAGAGACGAGACCAGGAGAAGAGACGAGACCAGGAGAAGAGACGAGACCAGGAGAAGAGACGAGACCAGGAGAAGAGACCAGACCAGGAGAAGAGACGAGACCAGGAGACGAGACCAGGAGAAGAGACCAGGAGAAGAGAAGAGACCAGGAGAAGATAAGAGACCAGGAGAAGATACCAGGAGAAGAGAAGAGACCAGGAGAAGAGACCAGGAGAAGAGACGAGACCATGAGAAGAGACGAGACCAGGAGAAGAGAAGAGACCAGGAGAAGAGAAGAGACCAGGAGAAGAGACCAGGAGAAGAGACCTGGAGAAGAGACCAGGAGGAGAGAAGAGACCAGGAGAAGTGACCAGGAGAAGAGACGAGACCAGGAGAAGAGAAGAGACCAGGAGAAGAGACCAGGAGAAGAGAAGAGACCAGGAGAAGAGACGAGACCAGGAGAAGAGACCAGGAGAAGAGAAGAGACCAGGAGAAGAGACCAGGAGAAGAGACGAGGAGAAGAGAAGAGACCAGGAGAAGAGAAGAGACCAGGAGAAGAGAAGAGACCAGGAGAAGAGAAGAGACCAGGAGAAGAGACGAGACCAGGAGAAGAGACGAGACCAGGAGAAGAGACGAGACCAGGAGAAGAGACCAGGAGAAGAGAAGAGACCAGGAGAAGAGAAGAGACCAGGAGAAGAGACCAGGAGAAGAGACCAGGAGAAGAGACCAGGAGAAGAGACGAGACCAGGAGAAGAGACGAGACCAGGAGAAGAGAAGAGACCAGGAGAAGAGAAGAGACCAGGAGAAGAGACCAGGAGAAGAGACCACGAGAAGAGAAGAGACCAGGAGAAGAGACCAGGAGAAGAGACGAGACCAGGAGAAGAGACGAGACCAGGAGAAGAGACGAGACCAGGAGAAGAGACGAGACCAGGAGAAGAGACGAGACCAGGAGAAGAGAAGAGACCAGGAGAAGAGACCAGGAGAAGAGAAGAGACCAGGAGAAGAGAAGAGACCAGGAGAAGAGAAGAGACCAGGAGAAGAGAAGAGACCAGGAGAAGAGACGAGACCAGGAGAAGAGAAGAGACCAGGAGAAGAGACGAGACCAGGAGAAGAGAAGCGACCAGGAGAAGAGACGCGACCAGGAGAAGAGTCGCGACCAGGAGAAGAGACCAGGAGAAGAGACGAGACCAGGAGAAGAGACGAGACCAGGAGAACAGACGAGACCAGGAGAAGAGACCAGGAGAAGAGACGAGACCAGGAGAAGAGACGAGACCAGGAGAATAGATGAGACCAGGAGAAGAGAAGAGACCAGGAGAAGAGAAGAGACCAGGAGAAGAGACCAGGAGAAGAGAAGAGACCAGGAGAAGAGTCCAGGAGAAGAGACGAGACCAGGAGAAGAGACGAGACCAGGAGAAGAGAAGAGACCAGGAGAAGAGACCGGGAGAAGAGACCACGAGAAGAGAAGAGACCAGGAGAAGAGACCAGGAGAAGAGACCAGGAGAAGAGAAGAGACCAGGAGAAGAGAAGAGACCAGGAGAAGAGAAGAGACCAGGAGAAGAGACGAGACCAGGAGAAGAGACCAGGAGAAGAGAAGAGACCAGGAGAAGAGAAGAGACCAGGAGAAGAGAAGAGACCAGGAGAAGAGACCAGGAGAAGAGACTAGGAGAAGAGAAGAGACCAGGAGAAGAGACGAGACCAGGAGAAGAGACGCGACCAGGAGAAGAGACGCGACCAGGAGAAGAGACGCGACCAGGAGAAGAGACGAGACCAGGAGAAGAGACGAGACCAGGAGAAGAGACCAGGAGAAGAGACGAGACCAGGAGAAGAGACCAGGAGAAGAGACGAGACCAGGAGAAGAGACGAGACCAGGAGAAGAGAAGAGACCAGGAAAAGAGAAGAGACCAGGAGAAGAGAAGAGACCAGGAGAAGAGACCAGGAGAAGAGACCAGGAGAAGAGAAGAGACCAGGAGAAGAGACGAGACCAGGAGAAGAGACGAGACCAGGAGAAGAGACGCGACCAGGAGAAGAGACGCGACCAGGAGAAGAGACGCGACCAGGAGAAGAGACGAGACCAGGAGAAGAGACGAGACCAGGAGAAGAGACGAGACCAGGAGAAGAGACCAGGAGAAGAGACCAGGAGAAGAGACCAGGAGAACACATGAGACCAGGAGAAGAGACCAGGAGAAGAGACCAGGAGAAGGGACCAGGAGAAGAGAAGAGACCAGGAGAAGGGACCAGGAGCAGAGAAGAGACCAGGAGAAGAGACGAGACCAGGAGAAGAGACGAGACCAGGAGAAGAGACGAGACCAGGCGAAGAGACGACAACAGGAGAAGAGACGAGACCAGGAGAAGAGACCGGGAGAAGAGAAGAGACCAGGAGAAGAGAAGAGACCAGGAGAAGTGACCAGGAGAAGAGACGAGACCAGGAGAAGAGACCAGGAGAAGAGACGAGACCAGGAGAAGAGACCAGGAAAAGAGACCAGGAGAAGAGACGAGACCAGGAGAAGAGACGAGACCAGGAGAAGAGACGAGACCAGGAGAAGAGAAAAGACCAGGAGAAGAGAAGAGACCAGGAGAAGAGACCAGGAGAAGAGAAGAGACCAGGAGAAGAGAAGAGACCAGGAGAAGAGACGAGACGAGGAGAAGAGACGAGACGAGGAGAAGAGACGAGACGAGGAGAAGAGACGAGACGAGGAGAAGAGACGAGACGAGGAGAAGAGACGAGGAGAAGAGACGAGACCAGGAGAAGAGACCAGGAGAAGAGTCCAGGAGAAGAGACCAGGAGAAGAGCCGAGACCAGGAGAAGAGACGAGACCAGGAGAAGAGACCAGGAGAAGAGAAGAGGCCAGGAGAAGAGAAGGGACCAGGAAAAGAGACGAGACCAGGAGAAGAGACCAGGAGAAGAGACGTGACCAGGAGAAGAGACGAGACCAGGAGAAGAGACGAGACCAGGAGAAGAGAAGAGACCAGTAGAAGAGAAGAGACCAGGAGAAGAGACCAGGAGAAGAGAAGAGACCAGGAGAAGAGACGAGACCAGGAGAAGAGACGAGACCAGGAGAAGAGAAGAGACCAGGAGAAGAGACGCGACCAGGAGAAGAGACGCGACCAGGAGAAGAGACGAGACCAGGAGAAGAGACGAGACCAGGAGAAGAGACCAGGAGAAGAGACGAGACCAGGAGAAGAGACCAGGAGAAGAGACCAGGAGAAGAGACCAGGAGAAGGGACCAGGAGAAGAGAAGAGACCAGGAGAAGGGACCAGGAGAAGAGAAGAGACCAGGAGAACAGACGAGACCAGGAGAAGAGACGCGACCAGGAGAAGAGACCAGGAGAAGAGACGAGGAGAAGAGACGAGGAGAAGAGACCAGGAGAAGGGACCAGGAGAAGAGACGAGACCAGGAGAAGAGACGAGACCAGGAGAAGAAACGAGACCAGGAGAAGAGACGAGACCAGGAGAAGAGACCAGGAGAATAGAAGAGACCAGGAGAAGAGACGAGACCAGGAGAAGAGACGAGACCAGGAGAAGAGACGAGACCAGGAGAAGAGACGAGACCAGGAGAAGAGACGAGACCAGGAGAAGAGACGAGACCAGGAGAAGAGAAGAGACCAGGAGAAGAGACCATGAGAAGAGACCAGGAGAAGAGACAAGGAGAAGAGACCAGGAGAAGAGACGAGACCAGGAGAAGAGACGAGACCAGGAGAAGAGACGAGACCAGGAGAAGAGACGAGACCAGGAGAAGAGACCAGGAGAAGAGAAGAGACCAGGAGAAGAGAAGAGACCAGGAGAAGAGACCAGGAGAAGAGACAAGACCAGGAGAAGAGACCAGGAGAAGAGACGAGACCAGGAGAAGAGACGAGACCAGGAGAAGAGAAGAGACCAGGAGAAGAGACCAGGAGAAGACAAGAGACGAGGAGAAGAGACGAGACCAGGAGAAGAGACGAGACGAGGAGAAGAGACGAGGAGAAGAGACGAGACCAGGAGAAGAGACCAGGAGAAGAGACCAGGAGAAGAGAAGAGGCCAGGAGAAGAGAAGAGACCAGGAAAAGAGACGAGACCAGGAGAAGAGACCAGGAGAAGAGACGAGACCAGGAGAAGAGACGAGACCAGGAGAAGAGACGAGACCAGGAGACGAGACCAGGAGACGAGACTAGGAGAAGAGACGACGAGAAGAGACAAGACGAGGAGAAGAGACGAGGAGAAGGGACGAGGAGAAGGGACGAGGAGAAGGGACGAGGAGAAGGGACGAGGAGAAGAGACGAGGAGACGAGACGAGGAGAAGAGACGAGACGAGGAGAAGAGACGAGACGAGGAGAAGAGACGAGACGAGGAGAAGAGACGAGACGAGGAGAAGAGAAGAGACCAGGACAAGAGAAGAGACGAGGAGAAGAGACCAGGAGAAGAGAAGACACCAGGAGAAGAGACCAGGAGACGAGACGAGACCAGGAGACGAGACGAGACCAGGAGACGAGACGAGACCAGGAGAAGAGACGAGACCAGGAGAAGAGACGAGACCAGGAGAAGAGACCAGGAGAAGAGAAGAGACCAGGAGAAGAGAAGAGACCAGGAGAAGAGAAGAGACCAGGAGAAGAGAGGAGACCAGGAGAAGAGAAGAGACCAGGAGAAGAGAAGAGACCAGGAGAAGAGAAGAGACCAGGAGAAGAGACGAGACCAGGAGAAGAGACGAGACCAGGAGAAGAGTTGAGATCAGGAGACGAGACCAGGAGACGAGACCAGGAGACGAGACCAGGAAAAGAGACGAGACCAGGAGAAGAGACGAGACCAGGAGAAGAGACGAGACCAGGAGAAGAGACGAGACCAGGAGAAGAGACGAGACCAGGAGAAGAGAAGAGACCAGGAGAAGAGACGAGACCAGGAGAAGAGACGAGACCAGGAGAAGAGACCAGACCAGGAGAAGAGACGAGACCAGGAGACGAGACCAGGAGAAGAGACCAGGAGAAGAGAAGAGACCAGGAGAAGATAAGAGACCAGGAGAAGATACCAGGAGAAGAGAAGAGACCAGGAGAAGAGACCAGGAGAAGAGACGAGACCATGAGAAGAGACGAGACCAGGAGAAGAGAAGAGACCAGGAGAAGAGAAGAGACCAGGAGAAGAGACCAGGAGAAGAGACCTGGAGAAGAGACCAGGAGGAGAGAAGAGACCAGGAGAAGAGACCAGGAGAAGAGACGAGACCAGGAGAAGAGAAGAGACCAGGAGAAGAGACCAGGAGAAGAGAAGAGACCAGGAGAAGAGACGAGACCAGGAGAAGAGACCAGGAGAAGAGAAGAGACCAGGAGAAGAGACCAGGAGAAGAGACGAGGAGAAGAGAAGAGACCAGGAGAAGAGAAGAGACCAGGAGAAGAGAAGAGACCAGGAGAAGAGACGAGACCAGGAGAAGAGACGAGACCAGGAGAAGAGACGAGACCAGGAGAAGAGACCAGGAGAAGAGAAGAGACCAGGAGAAGAGAAGAGACCAGGAGAAGAGAAGAGACCAGGAGAAGAGACCAGGAGAAGAGACCAGGAGAAGAGACGAGACCAGGAGAAGAGACGAGACCAGGAGAAGAGAAGAGACCAGGAGAAGAGAAGAGACCAGGAGAAGAGAAGAGACCAGGAGAAGAGACCAGGAGAAGAGACCACGAGAAGAGAAGAGACCAGGAGAAGAGACCAGGAGAAGAGACGAGACCAGGAGAAGAGACGAGACCAGGAGAAGAGACGAGACCAGGAGAAGAGACGAGACCAGGAGAATAGACGAGACCAGGAGAAGAGAAGAGACCAGGAGAAGAGACCAGGAGAAGAGACCAGGAGAAGAGAAGAGACCAGGAGAAGAGAAGAGACCAGGAGAAGAGAAGAGACCAGGAGAAGAGACGAGACCAGGAGAAGAGACCAGGAGAAGAGAAGAGACCAGGAGAAGAGAAGAGACCAGGAGAAGAGAAGAGACCAGGAGAAGAGACCAGGAGAAGAGACTAGGAGAAGAGAAGAGACCAGGAGAAGAGACGAGACCAGGAGAAGAGACGCGACCAGGAGAAGAGACGCGACCAGGAGAAGAGACGCGACCAGGAGAAGAGACGAGACCAGGAGAAGAGACGAGACCAGGAGAAGAGACCAGGAGAAGAGACGAGACCAGGAGAAGAGACCAGGAGAAGAGACGAGACCAGGAGAAGAGACGAGACCAGGAGAAGAGAAGAGACCAGGAAAAGAGAAGAGACCAGGAGAAGAGAAGAGACCAGGAGAAGAGACCAGGAGAAGAGAAGAGACCAGGAGAAGAGACGAGACCAGGAGAAGAGACGAGACCAGGAGAAGAGACGCGACCAGGAGAAGAGACGCGACCAGGAGAAGAGACGAGACCAGGAGAAGAGACGAGACCAGGAGAAGAGACGAGACCAGGAGAAGAGACCAGGAGAAGAGACCAGGAGAAGAGACCAGGAGAACACATGAGACCAGGAGAAGAGACCAGGAGAAGAGACCAGGAGAAGGGACCAGGAGAAGAGAAGAGACCAGGAGAAGGGACCAGGAGCAGAGAAGAGACCAGGAGAAGAGACGAGACCAGGAGAAGAGACGAGACCAGGAGAAGAGACGAGACCAGGAGAAGAGACGACAACAGGAGAAGAGACGAGACCAGGAGAAGAGACCGGGAGAAGAGAAGAGACCAGGAGAAGAGAAGAGACCAGGAGAAGTGACCAGGAGAAGAGACGAGACCAGGAGAAGAGACCAGGAGAAGAGACGAGACCAGGAGAAGAGACCAGGAAAAGAGACCAGGAGAAGAGACGAGACCAGGAGAAGAGACGAGACCAGGAGAAGAGACGAGACCAGGAGAAGAGAAAAGACCAGGAGAAGAGAAGAGACCAGGAGAAGAGACCAGGAGAAGAGAAGAGACCAGGAGAAGAGAAGAGACCAGGAGAAGAGACGAGACCAGGAGAAGAGACGAGACGAGGAGAAGAGACGAGACGAGGAGAAGAGACGAGACGAGGAGAAGAGACGAGACGAGGAGAAGAGACGAGACGAGGAGAAGAGACGAGACGAGGAGAAGAGACGAGGAGAAGAGACGAGACCAGGAGAAGAGACCAGGAGAAGAGTCCAGGAGAAGAGACCAGGAGAAGAGCCGAGACCAGGAGAAGAGACGAGACCAGGAGAAGAGACCAGGAGAAGAGAAGAGGCCAGGAGAAGAGAAGGGACCAGGAAAAGAGACGAGACCAGGAGAAGAGACCAGGAGAAGAGACGTGACCAGGAGAAGAGACGAGACCAGGAGAAGAGACGAGACCAGGAGAAGAGAAGAGACCAGTAGAAGAGAAGAGACCAGGAGAAGAGACCAGGAGAAGAGAAGAGACCAGGAGAAGAGACGAGACCAGGAGAAGAGACGAGACCAGGAGAAGAGAAGAGACCAGGAGAAGAGACGCGACCAGGAGAAGAGACGCGACCAGGAGAAGAGACGAGACCAGGAGAAGAGACGAGACCAGGAGAAGAGACCAGGAGAAGAGACGAGACCAGGAGAAGAGACCAGGAGAAGAGACCAGGAGAAGAGACCAGGAGAAGAGACCAGGAGAAGGGACCAGGAGAAGAGAAGAGACCAGGAGAAGGGACCAGGAGAAGAGAAGAGACCAGGAGAACAGACGAGACCAGGAGAAGAGACGCGACCAGGAGAAGAGACCAGGAGAAGAGACGAGGAGAAGAGACGAGGAGAAGAGACCAGGAGAAGGGACCAGGAGAAGAGACGAGACCAGGAGAAGAGACGAGACCAGGAGAAGAAACGAGACCAGGAGAAGAGACGAGACCAGGAGAAGAGACCAGGAGAAGAGACGAGACCAGGAGAAGAGACGAGACCAGGAGAAGAGACGAGACCAGGAGAAGAGACGAGACCAGGAGAAGAGACGAGACCAGGAGAAGAGAAGAGACCAGGAGAAGAGACCAGGAGAAGAGACCAGGAGAAGAGACCAGGAGAAGAGAAGAGACCAGGAGAAGAGAAGAGACCAGGAGAAGAGAAGAGACCAGGAGAAGAGAAGAGACAAGGAGAAGAGAAGAGACCAGGAGAAGAGACCAGGAGAAGAGAGCAGGAGAAGAGAAGAGAGCAGGAGAAGGGAGCAGGAGAAGAGACGAGGAGAAGAGACGAGACGAGGAGAAGAGACGAGACGAGGAGAAGAGACGAGACGAGGAGAAGAGACGAGACCAGGAGAAGAGACGAGGAGAAGAGACGAGGAGAAGAGACGAGACGAGGAGAAGAGACGAGACGAGGAGAAGAGACGAGACGAGGAGAAGAGACGAGACGAGGAGAAGAGACGAGACGAGGAGAAGAGACGAGACCAGGAGAAGAGACGATACCAGGAGAATAGACGAGACCAGGAGAATAGACGAGACCAGGAGAAGAGAAGAGACCAGGACAAGAGCAGAGACCAGGAGAAGAGACCAGGAGAAGAGACCAGGAGAAGAGACCAGGAGAAGAGACCACGAGAAGAGAAGAGACCAGGAGAAGAGACCAGGAGAAGAGACGAGACCAGGAGAAGAGAAGAGACCAGGAGACGAGACCAGGAGAAGAGACGAGACTAGGAGAAGAGACGAGACCAGGAGAAGAGACGAGACCAGGAGAAGAGACGAGACCAGGAGAAGAGACGAGACCAGGAGAATAGACGAGACCAGGAGAAGAGAAGAGACCAGGAGAAGAGAAGAGACCAGGAGAAGAGACCAGGAGAAGAGACCAGGAGAAGAGAAGAGACCAGGAGAAGAGAAGAGACCAGGAGAACAGACGAGACCAGGAGAACAGACGAGACCAGGAGAAGAGACGAGACCAGGAGAAGAGACGAGACCAGGAGAAGAGACCAGGAGAAGAGAAGAGACCAGGAGAAGAGAAGAGACCAGGAGAAGAGAAGAGACCAGGAGAAGAGACCAGGAGAAGAGACCAGGAGAAGAGAACAGACCAGGAGAAGAGAAGAGACCAGGAGAAGAGAAGAGACCAGGAGAAGAGACGAGACCAGGAGAAGAGACGAGACCAGGAGAAGAGACGAGACCAGGAGGAAAGACGCGACCAGGAGAAGAGACGAGACCAGGAGAAGAGACCAGGAGAAGAGACCAGGAGAAGAGACGAGACCAGGAGAAGAGACCAGGAGAAGGGACCAGGAGAAGAGAAGAGACCAGGAGAAGGGACCAGGAGAAGAGAAGAGACCAGGAGAATAGACGAGACCAGGAGAAGAGACGAGACCAGGAGAAGAGACGAGACCAGGAGAAGAGACGAGACCAGGAGAAGAGACGACAACAGGAGAAGACACGAGACCAGGAGAAGAGACCAGGAGAAGAGAAGAGACCAGGAGAAGAGAAGAGACCAGGAGAAGAGACCAGGAGAAGAGACGAGACCAGGAGAAGAGACCAGGAGAAGAGACCAGGAGAAGAGACCAGGAGAAGAGACCAGGAGAAGAGACGAGACCAGGAGAAGAGACCAGGAGAAGAGACCAGGAGAAGAGACCAGGAGAAGGGACCAGGAGAAGAGAAGAGACCAGGAGAAGGGACCAGGAGAAGAGAAGAGACCAGGAGAACAGACGAGACCAGGAGAAGAGACGCGACCAGGAGAAGAGACCAGGAGAAGAGACGAGGAGAAGAGACGAGGAGAAGAGACGAGGAGAAGAGACCAGGAGAAGGGACCAGGAGAAGAGACGAGACCAGGAGAAGAGACGAGACCAGGAGAAGAAACGAGACCAGGAGAAGAGACGAGACCAGGAGAAGAGAAGAGACCAGGAGAAGAGAAGAGACCAGGAGAAGAGAAGAGACCAGGAGAAGAGACGAGACCAGGAGAAGAGACGAGACCAGGAGAAGAGACGAGACCAGGAGAAGAGACGAGACCAGGGGAAGAGAAGAGACCAGGAGAAGAGACCAGGAGAAGAGACCAGGAGAAGAGAAGAGACCAGGAGAAGAGAAGAGACCAGAAGAAGAGAAGAGACCAGGAGAAGAGAAGAGACAAGGAGAAGAGAAGAGACCAGGAGAAGAGACCAGGAGAAGAGAGCAGGACAAGAGAAGAGACCAGGAGAAGAGAGCAGGAGAAGAGACGAGGAGAAGAGACGAGACGAGGAGAAGAGACGAGACGAGGAGAAGAGACGAGACGAGGAGAAGAGACGAGGAGAAGAGACGAGGAGAAGAGACGAGGAGAAGAGACGAGTTGAAGAGACGAGGAGAAGAGACGAGGAGAAGAGACGAGGAGAGGAGAAGAGACGAGGAGAAGAGACGAGACGAGGAGAAGAGACGAGACGAGGAGAAGAGACGAGACGAGGAGAAGAGACGAGACGAGGAGAAGAGACGAGACGAGGAGAAGAGACGAGACGAGGAGAAGAGACGATACCAGGAGAATAGACGAGACCAGGAGAATAGACGAGACCAGGACAAGAGCAAAGACCAGGAGAAGAGACCAGGAGAAGAGACCAGGAGAAGAGACCACGAGAAGAGAAGAGACCAGGAGAAGAGACCAGGAGAAGAGAAGAGACCAGGAGAAGAGACGAGACCAGGAGAAGAGACGAGACCAGGAGAAGAGACGAGACCAGGAGAAGAGACGAGTCCAGGAGAAGAGACGAGTCCAGGAGAAGAGACGAGACCAGGAGAAGAGACGAGACCAGGAGAAGAGAAGAGACCAGGAGAAGAGACGAGACCAGGAGAAGAGACGAGACCAGGAGAAGAGACGAGACCAGGAGAAGAGACCAGGAGAAGAGAAGAGACCAGGAGAAGAGACGAGACCAGGAGAAGAGACGAGACCAGGAGGAAAGACGCGACCAGGAGAAGAGACGCGACCAGGAGAAGAGACCAGGAGAAGAGACGAGACCAGGAGAAGAGACGAGACCAGGAGAAGAGACCAGGAGAAGAGACCAGGAGAAGAGACGAGACCAGGAGAAGAGACCAGGAGAAGGGACCAGGAGAAGAGAAGAGACCAGGAGAATGGACCAGGAGAAGAGAAGAGACCAGGAGAATAGACGAGACCAGGAGAAGAGACGAGACCAGGAGAAGAGACGAGACCAGGAGAAGAGACGAGACCAGGAGAAGAGACGACAACAGGAGAAGACACGAGACCAGGAGAAGAGACCAGGAGAAGAGAAGAGACCAGGAGAAGAGAAGAGACCAGGAGAAGAGACCAGGAGAAGAGACGAGACCAGGAGAAGAGACCAGGAGAAGAGACGAGACCAGGAGAAGAGACCAGGAGAAGAGACCAGGAGAAGAGACGAGACGAGGAGAAGAGACGAGAAGAGGAGAAGAGACGAGACCAGGAGAAGAGAAGAGACCAGGAGAAGAGAAGAGACCAGAAGAAGAGACCAGGAGAAGAGAAGAGACCAGGAGAAGAGACGAGACCAGGAGAAGAGACGAGACCAGGAGAAGAGACGAGACCAGGAGAAGAGACGAGACCAGGAGAAGAGAAGAGACCAGGAGAAGAGAAGAGACCAGGAGAAGAGACCAGGAGAAGAGACCAGGAGAAGAGAAGAGACCAGGAGAAGAGACCAGGAGAAGAGACCAGGAGAAGAGACGAGACCAGGAGAAGAGACGAGACCAGGAGAAGAGAAGAGACCAGGAGAAGAGAAGAGACCAGGAGAAGAGAAGGGACCAGGAGAAGAGAAGAGACCCGGAGAAGAGAAGAGACCAGGAGAAGAGAGCAGGAGAAGAGAAGAGACCAGGAGAACAGACCAGGAGAAGAGACGAGGAGAAGAGAAGAGACGAGGAGAAGAGAAGAGACGAGGAGAAGAGACGAGACGAGGAGAAGAGACGAGACGAGGAGAAGAGACGAGACGAGGAGAAGAGACGAGACGAGGAGAAGAGACGAGACGAGGAGAAGAGACGAGACGAGGAGAAGAGATGAGACGAGGAGAAGAGACGAGGAGAAGAGACGAGGAGAAGAGACGAGGAGAAGAGACGAGGAGAAGAGATGAGGAGAAGAGACGAGACGAGGAGAAGAGACGAGACGAGGAGAAGAGACGAGACGAGGAGAAGAGACGAGACGAGGAGAAGAGACGAGACGAGGAGAAGAGATGAGACGAGGAGAAGAGTTTAGACGAGGAGAAGAGACGAGACCTGGAGAAGAGACCAGGGGAAGAGACCAGGAGAAGAGACGAGACCAGGAGAAGAGACGAGACCAGGAGAAGAGACGAGACCAGGAGAAGAGAAAAGACCAGGAAAAGAGAAGAGACCAGGAGAAGAGAAGAGACCAGGAGAAGAGACCAGGAGAAGAGAAGAGACCAGGAGAAGAGACGAGACCAGGAGAAGAGACGAGACCAGGAGAAGAGACGAGACCAGGAGAAGAGAAGGGACCAGGAGAAGAGAAGAGACCACGAGAAGAGAAGAGACCAGGAGAAGAGACCAGGAGAAGATACGAGACCAGGAGAAGAGAAGAGACCAGGAGACGAGACCGGGAGAAGAGACGAGACCGGGAGAAGAGAAGAGACCAGGAGAAGAGAAGAGACCAGGAGAAGAGAAGAGACCAGGAGAAGAGACGAGACCAGGAGAAGAGACGAGACCAGGAGAAGAGACGAGACCAGGAGAAGAGACGAGACCAGGAGAAGAGACGAGACCAGGAGAAGAGACGAGACCAGGAGAAGAGAAGAGACCAGGAGAAGAGAAGAGACCAGGAGAAGAGAAGAGACCAGGAGAAGAGAAGAGACCAGGAGAAGAGAAGAGACCAGGAGAAGAGACCAGGAGAAGAGACGAGACCAGGAGAAGAGACGCGACCAGGTGAAGAGACGAGACCAGGAGAAGAGACGCGACCAGGAGAAGAGACGAGACCAGGAGAAGAGACGAGACCAGGAGAAGAGACCAGGAGAAGAGACGAGACCAGGAGAAGAGACCAGGAGAAGAGACCAGGAGAAGAGACCAGGAGAAGAGACCAGGAGAAGGTACCAGGAGAAGAGAAGAGACCAGGAGAAGGGACCAGGAGAAGAGAAGAGACCAGGAGAACAGACGAGACCAGGAGAAGAGACGCGACCAGGAGAAGAGACCAGGAGAAGAGACCAGGAGAAGGGACCAGGAGAAGAGACGAGACCAGGAGAAGAGACGAGACCAGGAGAAGAGACGAGACCAGGAGAAGAGACAAGACCAAGAGAAGAGAAGAGACCAGGAGACGAGACCAGGAGAAGAGACGAGACCAGGAGAAGAGACGAGACCAGGAGAAGAGAAGAGACCAGGAGAAGAGACGAGACCAGGAGAACTGACGAGACCAGAAGAACTGACGAGACCAGGAGAAGAGACGCGACCAGGAGAGGAGACCAGGAGAAAAGACCAGGAGAAGAGACCAGGAGAAGAGACCAGGAGAAGGGACCAGGAGAAGAGACGAGACCAGGAGAAGAGACGAGACCAGGAGAAGAGACGAGACCAGGAGAAGAGACGAGACCAGGAGAAGAGATGAGACCAGGAGAAGAGACGAGACCAGGAGAAGAAATGAGACCAGGAGAAGAGACGAGACCAGGAGAAGAGACCAGGAGAAGAGAAGAGACCAGGAGAAGAGACGAGACCAGGAGAAGAGACGAGACCAGGAGAAGAGACGAGACCAGGAGAAGAGACGAGACCAGGAGAAGAGAAGAGACCAGGAGTAGAGAAGAGACTAGGAGAAGAGACCAGGAGAAGAGAAGAGACCAGGAGAAGAGACGAGACCAGGAGAAGAGAAGAGACCAGGAGAAGAGACCAGGAGAAGAGACCAGGAGAAGAGACCAGGAGAAGAGACCCGGAGAAGAGAAGAGACCAGGAGAAGAGAAGAGACCAGGAGAAGAGACGAGACCAGGAGAAGAGATGAGACCAGGAGAAGAGACGAGACCAGGAGAAGAGACCAGGACAAGAGAAGAGACCAGGACAAGAGAAGAGACCAGGACAAGAGAAGAGACCAGGAGAAGAGAAGAGACCAGGAGAAGAGACCAGGAGAAGAGACCACGAGAAGAGAAGAGACCACGAGAAGAGAAGAGACCAGGAGAAGAGACGAGACCAGGAGAAGAGAAGGGACCAGGAGAAGAGACGAGACCAGGAGAAGAGAAAAGACCAGGAGAAGAGAAGAGACCAGGAGAAGAGAAGGGACCAGGAGAAGAGAAGAGACCAGGAGAAGAGAAGAGACCAGGAGAAGAGAGCAGGAGAAGAGAAGAGACCAGGAGAAGAGACCAGGAGACGAGACGAGGAGAATAGACGAGACGAGGAGAAGAGACGAGACGAGGAGAAGAGACGAGACGAGGAGAAGAGACGAGACGAGGAGAAGAGACCAGGGGAAGAGACCAGGAGAAGAGACGAGACCAGGAGAAGAGACGAGACCAGGAGAAGAGACGAGACCAGGAGAAGAGAAAAGACCAGGAGCAGAGAAGAGACCAGGAGCAGAGAAGAGACCATGAGTAGAGAAGAGACCAGGAGAAGAGACCAGTAGAAGAGAAGAGACCAGGAGCAGAGACGAGACCAGGAGAAGAGACGAGACCAGGAGAAGAGAAAAGACCAGGAGAAGAGAAGGGACCAGGAGAAGAGAAGTGACCAGGAGAAGAGAAGAGACCAGGAGAAGAGAAGAGACCAGGAGAAGAGAGCAGGAGAAGAGAAGAGAGCAGGAGAAGAGACCAGGAGAAGAGACGAGGAGAAGAGTCGAGACGAGGAGAAGAGACGAGACGAGGAGAAGAGAGGAGACGAGGAGAATAGACGAGACGAGGAGAAGAGACAAGACGAGGAGAAGAGACGAGGAGAAGAGACGAGGAGAAGAGACGAGACGAGGAGAAGAGACGAGACGAGGAGAAGAGACGAGACGAGGAGAAGAGACGAGACGAGGAGAAGAGACGAGACGAGGAGAAGAGACGAGACAAGGAGAAGAGACGAGGAGAAGAGACGAGGAGAAGAGACGAGGAGAAGAGACGAGGAGAAGAGACGAGGAGAAGAGACGAGACGAGGAGAAGAGACGAGACGAGGAGAAGAGATGAGACCAGGAGAAGAGACCAGGGGAAGAGACCAGGAGACGAGACGAGACCAGGAGACGAGACGAGACCAGGAGACGAGACGAGACCAGGAGAAGAGAAGAGACCAGGAGAAGAGAAGAGACCAGGAGAAGAGACCAGGAGAAGAGACCAGGAGAAGAGACCAGGAGAAGGGACCAGGAGAAGAGACGAGACCAGGAGAAGAGACGAGACCAGGAGAAGAGACCAGGAGAAGAGAAGAGACCAGGAGAAGAGAAGAGACCAGGAGAAGAGAAGAGACCAGGAGAAGAGACGAGACCAGGAGAAGAGACGAGACCAGGAGAACAGAAGAGACCAGGAGTAGAGAAGAGACTAGGAGAAGAGACCAGGAGAAGAGAAGAGACCAGGAGAAGAGACGAGACCAGGAGAAGAGAAGAGACCAGGAGAAGAGACCAGGAGAAGAGACCAGGAGAAGAGAAGAGACCAGGAGAAGAGAAGAGACCAGGAGAAGAGAAGAGACCAGGAGAAGAGACGAGACCAGGAGAAGAGAAGAGACCAGGAGAAGAGAAGAGACCAGGAGAAGAGAAGAGACCAGGAGAAGAGACGAGACCAGGAGAAGAGAAGAGACCAGGAGACGAGACCAGGAGAAGAGACGAGACAAGGAGAAGAGACGAGACCAGGAGAAGAGACGAGACCAGGAGAAGAGAAGAGACCAGGAGAAGAGACGAGACCAGGAGAAGAGACGAGACCAGGAGAACTGACGAGACCAGGAGAACTGACGAGACCAGGAGAAGAGACGCTACCAGGAGAGGAGACCAGGAGAAAAGACCAGGAGAAGAGACCAGGAGAAGAGACCAGGAGAAGGGACCAGGAGAAGAGACGAGACGAGGAGAAGAGACGAGACCAGGAGAAGAGACGAGACCAGGAGAAGAGACGAGACCAGGAGAAGAGACGAGACCAGGAGAAGAGACGAGACCAGGAGAAGAAATGAGACCAGGAGAAGAGACGAGACCAGGAGAAGAGACCAGGAGAAGAGAAGAGACCAGGAGAAGAGACGAGACCAGGAGAAGAGACGAGACCAGGAGAAGAGACGAGACCAGGAGAAGAGACGAGACCAGGAGAAGAGAAGAGACCAGGAGTAGAGAAGAGACTAGGAGAAGAGACCAGGAGAAGAGACGAGACCAGGAGAAGAGACGAGACCAGGAGAAGAGACGAGACCAGGAGAAGAGACGAGACCAGGAGACGAGACCAGGAGAAGAGACCAGGAGAAGAGACCAGGAGAAGAGACCAGGAGAAGAGAAGAGACCAGGAGAAGAGAAGAGACCAGGAGAAGAGAAGAGACCAGGAGAAGAGACGAGACCAGGAGAAGAGATGAGACCAGGAGAAGAGACGAGACCAGGAGAAGAGACCAGGACAAGAGAAGAGACCAGGAGAAGAGAAGAGACCAGGAGAAGAGAAGAGACCAGGAGAAGAGACCAGGAGAAGAGACCAGGAGAAGAGAAGAGACCACGAGAAGAGAAGAGACCAGGAGAAGAGACGAGACCAGGAGAAGAGAAAAGACCAGGAGAAGAGAAGAGACCAGGAGAAGAGAAGAGACCAGGAGAAGAGAAGAGACCAGGAGAAGAGAATAGACCAGGAGAAGAGACGAGACCAGGAGAAGAGACGAGACCAGGAGAAGAGAAAAGACCAGGAGAAGAGAAGAGACCAGGAGAAGAGAAGGGACCAGGAGAAGAGAAGAGACCAGGAGAAGAGAAGAGACCAGGAGAAGAGAGCAGGAGAAGAGAAGAGACCAGGAGAAGAGACCAGGAGACGAGACGAGGAGAATAGACGAGACGAGGAGAATAGACGAGACGAGGAGAAGAGACGAGACGAGGAGAAGAGACGAGACGAGGAGAAGAGACGAGACGAGGAGAAGAGACGAGGAGAAGAGACGAGGAGAAGAGACTAGGAGAAGAGACGAGACTAGGAGAAGAGACGAGACGAGGAGAAGAGACGAGACGAGGAGAAGAGACCAGGGGAAGAGACCAGGAGAAGAGACGAGACCAGGAGAACAGACGAGACCAGGAGAAGAGACGAGACCAGGAGAAGAGAAAAGACCAGGAGCAGAGAAGAGACCAGGAGCAGAGAAGAGACCATGAGTAGAGAAGAGACCAGGAGAAGAGACCAGTAGAAGAGAAGAGACCAGGAGCAGAGACGAGACCAGGAGAAGAGACGAGACCAGGAGAAGAGAAAAGACCAGGAGAAGAGAAGGGACCAGGAGAAGAGAAGGGACCAGGAGAAGAGAAGAGACCAGGAGAAGAGAAGAGACCAGGAGAAGAGAGCAGGAGAAGAGAAGAGAGCAGGAGAAGAGACCAGGAGAAGAGACGAGGAGAAGAGTCGAGACGAGGAGAAGAGACGAGACGAGGAGAAGAGAGGAGACGAGGAGAATAGACGAGACGAGGAGAAGAGACAAGACGAGGAGAAGAGACGAGGAGAAGAGACGAGGAGAAGAGACGAGACGAGGAGAAGAGACGAGACGAGGAGAAGAGACGAGACGAGGAGAAGAGACGAGACGAGGAGAAGAGACGAGGAGAAGAGACGAGGAGAAGAGACGAGGAGACGAGACGAGGAGAAGAGACGAGGAGAAGAGACGAGACGAGGAGAAGAGACGAGACGAGGAGAAGAGACGAGACGAGGAGAAGAGACGAGACGAGGAGAAGAGACGAGACGAGGAGAAGAGACGAGACGAGGAGAAGAGACGAGACGAGGAGAAGAGACGAGACGAGGAGAAGAGACGAGACGAGGAGAAGAGACGAGACGAGGAGAAGAGATGAGACCAGGGGAAGAGACCAGGAGACGAGACGAGACCAGGAGACGAGACGAGACCAGGAGACGAGACGAGACCAGGAGAAGAGAAGAGACCAGGAGAAGAGAAGAGACCAGGAGAAGAGACCAGGAGAAGAGAAGAGACCAGGAGAAGAGACGAGATCAGGAGAAGAGACGAGACCAGGAGAAGAGACGAGACCAGGAGAAGAGAAAAGACCAGGAGAAGAGAAGAGACCAGGAGAAGAGAAGGGACCAGGAGAAGAGAAGAGACCAGGAGAAGAGAAGAGACCAGGAGAAGAGAGCAGGAGAAGAGAAGAGACCAGGAGAAGAGACCAGGAGAAGAGACGAGGAGAAGAGACAAGACGAGGAGAAGAGACGAGACGAGGAGAATAGATGAGACGAGGAGAAGAGACAAGACGAGGAGAAGAGACGAGGAGAAGAGACGAGGAGAAGAGACGAGACGAGGAGAAGAGACGAGACGAGGAGAAGAGACGAGACGAGGAGAAGAGACGAGAAGAGGAGAAGAGACGAGACCAGGAGAAGAGAAGAGACCAGGAGAAGAGAAGAGACCAGGAGAAGAGACCAGGAGAAGAGAAGAGACCAGGAGAAGAGACGAGACCAGGAGAAGAGACGAGACCAGGAGAAGAGACGAGACCAGGAGAAGAGACGAGACCAGGAGAAGAGAAGAGACCAGGAGAAGAGACCAGGAGAAGAGACCAGGAGAAGAGAAGAGACCAGGAGAAGAGACCAGGAGAAGAGACGAGACCAGGAGAAGAGACGAGACCAGGAGAAGAGACGAGACCAGGAGAAGAGACGAGACCAGGAGACGAGACCAGGAGACGAGACCAGGAGAAGAGAAGAGACCAGGAGAAGAGACCAGGAGAAGAGACGAGACCAGGAGAAGAGACCAGGAGAAGAGAAGAGACCAGGAGAAGAGAAGAGACCAGGAGAAGAGACCAGGAGAAGAGACGAGACCAGGAGAAGAGACGAGACCAGGAGAAGAGAAGAGACCAGGAGAAGAGACCAGGAGAAGAGACGAGACCAGGAGAAGAGACCAGGAGAAGAGAAGAGACCAGGAGAAGAGACCAGGAGAAGAGACCAGGAGAAGAGACGAGACCAGGAGAAGAGACGAGACCAGGAGAAGAGACGAGACCAGGAGAAGAGACGAGACCAGGAGAAGAGAAGAGACCAGGAGAAGAGAAGAGACCAGGAGAAGAGACCAGGAGAAGAGACGAGACCAGGAGAAGAGACGAGACCAGGAGAAGAGACGAGACCAGGAGAAGAGAAGAGACCAGGAGAAGAGAAGGGACCAGGAGAAGAGAAGAGACCCGGAGAAGAGAAGAGACCAGGAGAAGAGAGCAGGAGAAGAGAAGAGACCAGGAGAACAGACCAGGAGAAGAGACGAGGAGAAGAGAAGAGACGAGGAGAAGAGAAGAGACGAGGAGAAGAGACGAGACGAGGAGAAGAGACGAGACGAGGAGAAGAGACGAGACGAGGAGAAGAGACGAGACGAGGAGAAGAGACGAGACGAGGAGAAGAGACGAGACGAGGAGAAGAGATGAGACGAGGAGAAGAGATGAGGAGAAGAGACGAGGAGAAGAGACGAGGAGAAGAGACGAGACGAGGAGAAGAGACGAGACGAGGAGAAGAGACGAGACGAGGAGAAGAGATGAGACGAGGAGAAGAGTTTAGACGAGGAGAAGAGACGAGACCTGGAGAAGAGACCAGGGGAAGAGACCAGGAGAAGAGACGAGACCAGGAGAAGAGACGAGACCAGGAGAAGAGACGAGACCAGGAGAAGAGAAAAGACCAGGAAAAGAGAAGAGACCAGGAGAAGAGAAGAGACCAGGAGAAGAGACCAGGAGAAGAGAAGAGACCAGGAGAAGAGACGAGACCAGGAGAAGAGACGAGACCAGGAGAAGAGACGAGACCAGGAGAAGAGAAGGGACCAGGAGAAGAGAAGAGACCACGAGAAGAGAAGAGACCAGGAGAAGAGACCAGGAGAAGATACGAGACCAGGAGAAGAGAAGAGACCAGGAGACGAGACCGGGAGAAGAGACGAGACCGGGAGAAGAGACGAGACCAGGAGAAGAGAAGAGACCAGGAGAAGAGAAGAGACCAGGAGAAGAGACGAGAGCAGGAGAAGAGACGAGACCAGGAGAAGAGACGAGACCAGGAGAAGAGACGAGACCAGGAGAAGAGACCAGGAGAAGAGAAGAGACCAGGAGAAGAGAAGAGACCAGGAGAAGAGAAGAGACCAGGAGAAGAGACCAGGAGAAGAGAAGAGACCAGGAGAAGAGAAGAGACCAGGAGAAGAGACGCGACCAGGTGAAGAGACGAGACCAGGAGAAGAGACGCGACCAGGAGAAGAGACGAGACCAGGAGAAGAGACGAGACCAGGAGAAGAGACCAGGAGAAGAGACGAGACCAGGAGAAGAGACCAGGAGAAGAGACCAGGAGAAGAGACCAGGAGAAGAGACCAGGAGAAGGTACCAGGAGAAGAGAAGAGACCAGGAGAAGGGACCAGGAGAAGAGAAGAGACCAGGAGAACAGACGAGACCAGGAGAAGAGACGCGACCAGGAGAAGAGACCAGGAGAAGAGACCAGGAGAAGGGACCAGGAGAAGAGACGAGACCAGGAGAAGAGACGAGACCAGGAGAAGAGACGAGACCAGGAGAAGAGACAAGACCAGGAGAAGAGAAGAGACCAGGAGACGAGACCAGGAGAAGAGACGAGACCAGGAGAAGAGACGAGACCAGGAGAAGAGACGAGACCAGGAGAAGAGACGAGACCAGGAGAAGAGACGAGACCAGGAGAAGAGAAGAGACCAGGAGAAGAGACGAGACCAGGAGAACTGACGAGACCAGAAGAACTGACGAGACCAGGAGAAGAGACGCGACCAGGAGAGGAGACCAGGAGAAAAGACCAGGAGAAGAGACCAGGAGAAGAGACCAGGAGAAGGGACCAGGAGAAGAGACGAGACCAGGACAAGAGACGAGACCAGGAGAAGAGACGAGACCAGGAGAAGAGATGAGACCAGGAGAAGAGACGAGACCAGGAGAAGAAATGAGACCAGGAGAAGAGACGAGACCAGGAGAAGAGACCAGGAGAAGAGAAGAGACCAGGAGAAGAGAAGAGACCAGGAGAAGAGACGAGACCAGGAGAAGAGACGAGACCAGGAGAAGAGACGAGACCAGGAGAAGAGAAGAGACCAGGAGTAGAGAAGAGACTAGGAGAAGAGACCAGGAGAAGAGAAGAGACCAGGAGAAGAGACGAGACCAGGAGAAGAGAAGAGACCAGGAGAAGAGACCAGGAGAAGAGACCAGGAGAAGAGACCAAGAGAAGAGACCCGGAGAAGAGAAGAGACCAGGAGAAGAGAAGAGACCAGGAGAAGAGACGAGACCAGGAGAAGAGATGAGACCAGGAGAAGAGACGAGACCAGGAGAAGAGACCAGGACAAGAGAAGAGACCAGGACAAGAGAAGAGACCAGGACAAGAGAAGAGACCAGGAGAAGAGAAGAGACCAGGAGAAGAGACCAGGAGAAGAGACCAGGAGAAGAGAAGAGACCACGAGAAGAGAAGAGACCAGGAGAAGAGACGAGACCAGGAGAAGAGAAAAGACCAGGAGAAGAGAAGAGACCAGGAGAAGAGAAGAGACCAGGAGAAGAGAAGAGACCAGGAGAAGAGACGAGACCAGGAGAAGAGACGAGACCAGGAGAAGAGAAAAGACCAGGAGAAGAGAAGGGACCAGGAGAAGAGAAGAGACCAGGAGAAGAGAAGAGACCAGGAGAAGAGAGCAGGAGAAGAGAAGAGACCAGGAGAAGAGACCAGGAGACGAGACGAGGAGAATAGACGAGACGAGGAGAATAGACGAGACGAGGAGAATAGACGAGACGAGGAGAAGAGACGAGACGAGGAGAAGAGACGAGACGAGGAGAAGAGACGAGACGAGGAGAAGAGACCAGGGGAAGAGACCAGGAGAAGAGACGAGACCAGGAGAAGAGACGAGACCAGGAGAAGAGACGAGACCAGGAGAAGAGAAAAGACCAGGAGCAGAGAAGAGACCAGGAGCAGAGAAGAGACCATGAGTAGAGAAGAGACCAGGAGAAGAGACCAGTAGAAGAGAAGAGACCAGGAGCAGAGACGAGACCAGGAGAAGAGACGAGACCAGGAGAAGAGAAAAGACCAGGAGAAGAGAAGGGACCAGGAGAAGAGAAGGGACCAGGAGAAGAGAAGAGACCAGGAGAAGAGAAGAGACCAGGAGAAGAGAGCAGGAGAAGAGTAGAGAGCAGGAGAAGAGACCAGGAGAAGAGACGAGGAGAAGAGTCGAGACGAGGAGAAGAGACGAGACGAGGAGAAGAGAGGAGACGAGGAGAATAGACGAGACGAGGAGAAGAGACAAGACGAGGAGAAGAGACGAGGAGAAGAGACGAGGAGAAGAGACGAGACGAGGAGAAGAGACGAGACGAGGAGAAGAGACGAGACGAGGAGAAGAGACGAGACAAGGAGAAGAGACGAGGAGAAGAGACGAGGAGAAGAGACGAGGAGAAGAGACGAGGAGAAGAGACGAGGAGAAGAGACGAGACGAGGAGAAGAGACGAGACGAGGAGAAGAGACGAGACGAGGAGAAGAGATGAGACCAGGAGAAGAGACCAGGGGAAGAGACCAGGAGACGAGACGAGACCAGGAGACGAGACGAGACCAGGAGAAGAGAAGAGACCAGGAGAAGAGAAGAGACCAGGAGAAGAGAAGAGACCAGGAGAAGAGACCAGGAGAAGAGACCAGGAGAAGAGACCAGGAGAAGGGACCAGGAGAAGAGACGAGACCAGGAGAAGAGACGAGACCAGGAGAAGAGACCAGGAGAAGAGAAGAGACCAGGAGAAGAGAAGAGACCAGGAGAAGAGAAGAGACCAGGAGAAGAGACGAGACCAGGAGAAGAGACGAGACCAGGAGAACAGAAGAGACCAGGAGTAGAGAAGAGACTAGGAGAAGAGACCAGGAGAAGAGAAGAGACCAGGAGAAGAGACGAGACCAGGAGAAGAGAAGAGACCAGGAGAAGAGACCAGGAGACGAGACCAGGAGAAGAGACGAGACAAGGAGAAGAGACGAGACCAGGAGAAGAGACGAGACCAGGAGAAGAGACGAGACCAGGAGAAGAGACGAGACCAGGAGAACTGACGAGACCAGGAGAACTGACGAGACCAGGAGAAGAGACGCTACCAGGAGAGAAGACCAGGAGAAAAGACCAGGAGAAGAGACCAGGAGAAGAGACCAGGAGAAGGGACCAGGAGAAGAGACGAGACCAGGAGAAGAGACGAGACCAGGAGAAGAGACGAGACCAGGAGAAGAGACAAGACCAGGAGAAGAGATGAGACCAGGAGAAGAGACGAGACCAGGAGAAGAAATGAGACCAGGAGAAGAGACGAGACCAGGAGAAGAGACCAGGAGAAGAGAAGAGACCAGGAGAAGAGAAGAGACCAGGAGAAGAGACGAGACCAGGAGAAGAGACGAGACCAGGAGAAGAGACGAGACCAGGAGAAGAGAAGAGACCAGGAGTAGAGAAGAGACTAGGAGAAGAGACCAGGAGAAGAGACGAGACCAGGAGAAGAGACGAGACCAGGAGAAGAGACGAGACCAGGAGAAGAGAAGAGACCAGGAGAAGAGACCAGGAGAAGAGACCAGGAGAAGAGACCAGGAGAAGAGACCAGGAGAAGAGAAGAGACCAGGAGAAGAGAAGAGACCAGGAGAAGAGAAGAGACCAGGAGAAGAGACGAGACCAGGAGAAGAGATGAGACCAGGAGAAGAGACGAGACCAGGAGAAGAGACCAGGACAAGAGAAGAGACCAGGAGAAGAGAAGAGACCAGGAGAAGAGAAGAGACCAGGAGAAGAGACCAGGAGAAGAGACCAGGAGAAGAGACCAGGAGAAGAGAAGAGACCACGAGAAGAGAAGAGACCAGGAGAAGAGACGAGACCAGGAGAAGAGAAAAGACCAGGAGAAGAGAAGAGACCAGGAGAAGAGAAGAGACCAGGAGAAGAGAAGAGACCAGGAGAAGAGAATAGACCAGGAGAAGAGACGAGACCAGGAGAAGAGACGAGACCAGGAGAAGAGAAAAGACCAGGAGAAGAGAAGAGACCAGGAGAAGAGAAGGGACCAGGAGAAGAGAAGAGACCAGGAGAAGAGAAGAGACCAGGAGAAGAGAGCAGGAGAAGAGAAGAGACCAGGAGAAGAGACCAGGAGACGAGACGAGGAGAATAGACGAGACGAGGAGAATAGACGAGACGAGGAGAAGAGACGAGACGAGGAGAAGAGACGAGACGAGGAGAAGAGACGAGACGAGGAGAAGAGACGAGGAGAAGAGACGAGGAGAAGAGATGAGGAGAAGAGACAAGACTAGGAGAAGAGTCGAGACGAGGAGAAGAGACGAGACGAGGAGAAGAGACCAGGGGAAGAGACCAGGAGAAGAGACGAGACCAGGAAAAGAGACGAGACCAGGAGAAGAGACGAGACCAGGAGAAGAGAAAAGACCAGGAGCAGAGAAGAGACCAGGAGCAGAGAAGAGACCATGAGTAGAGAAGAGACCAGGAGAAGAGACCAGTAGAAGAGAAGAGACCAGGAGCAGAGACGAGACCAGGAGAAGAGACGAGACCAGGAGAAGAGAAAAGACCAGGAGAAGAGAAGGGACCAGGAGAAGAGAAGGGACCAGGAGAAGAGAAGAGACCAGGAGAAGAGAAGAGACCAGGAGAAGAGAGCAGGAGAAGAGAAGAGAGCAGGAGAAGAGACCAGGAGAAGAGACGAGGAGAAGAGTCGAGACGAGGAGAAGAGACGAGACGAGGAGAAGAGAGGAGACGAGGAGAATAGACGAGACGAGGAGAAGAGACAAGACGAGGAGAAGAGACGAGGAGAAGAGACGAGGAGAAGAGACGAGACGAGGAGAAGAGACGAGACGAGGAGAAGAGACGAGACGAGGAGAAGAGACGAGACGAGGAGAAGAGACGAGACGAGGAGAAGAGACGAGGAGAAGAGACGAGGAGAAGAGACGAGGAGACGAGACGAGGAGACGAGACGAGGAGAAGAGATGAGACGAGGAGAAGAGACGAGACGAGGAGAAGAGACGAGACGAGGAGAAGAGACGAGACGAGGAGAAGAGACGAGACGAGGAGAAGAGACGAGACGAGGAGAAGAGACGAGACGAGGAGAAGAGACGAGACGAGGAGAAGAGATGAGACCAGGGGAAGAGACCAGGAGACGAGACGAGACCAGGAGACGAGACGAGACCAGGAGAAGAGAAGAGACCAGGAGAAGAGAAGAGACCAGGAGAAGAGACCAGGAGAAGAGAAGAGACCAGGAGAAGAGACGAGATCAGGAGAAGAGACGAGACCAGGAGAAGAGACGAGACCAGGAGAAGAGAAAAGACCAGGAGAAGAGAAGAGACCAGGAGAAGAGAAGGGACCAGGAGAAGAGAAGAGACCAGGAGAAGAGAAGAGACCAGGAGAAGAGAGCAGGAGAAGAGAAGAGACCAGGAGAAGAGACCAGGAGAAGAGACGAGGAGAAGAGACAAGACGAGGAGAAGAGACGAGACGAGGAGAATAGATGAGACGAGGAGAAGAGACAAGACGAGGAGAAGAGACGAGGAGAAGAGACGAGGAGAAGAGACGAGACGAGGAGAAGAGACGAGACGAGGAGAAGAGACGAGACGAGGAGAAGAGACGAGAAGAGGAGAAGAGACGAGACCAGGAGAAGAGAAGAGACCAGGAGAAGAGAAGAGACCAGGAGAAGAGACCAGGAGAAGAGAAGAGACCAGGAGAAGATAAGAGACCAGGAGAAGAGACGAGACCAGGAGAAGAGACGAGACCAGGAGAAGAGACGAGACCAGGAGAAGAGACGAGACCAGGAGAAGAGAAGAGACTAGGAGAAGAGAAGAGACTAGGAGAAGAGAAGAGACCAGGAGAAGAGACCAGGAGAAGAGAAGAGACCAGGAGAAGAGACCAGGAGAAGAGACGAGACCAGGAGAAGAGACGAGACCAGGAGAAGAGACGAGACCAGGAGAAGAGACGAGACCAGGAGACGAGACCAGGAGACGAGACCAGGAGAAGAGAAGAGACCAGGAGAAGAGAAGAGACCATGAGAAGAGACCAGGAGAAGAGACCAGGAGAAGAGAAGAGACCAGGAGAAGAGACAAGGAGAAGAGACGAGACCAGGAGAAGAGACGAGACCAGGAGAAGAGACCTTGAGAAGAGACCACGAGAAGAGAAGAGACCAGGAGAAGAGACCAGGGGAAGAGACGAGACCAGGAGAAGAGAAGAGACCAGGAGACGAGACCAGGAGAAGAGACGAGAACAGGAGAAGAGACGAGACCAGGAGAAGAGACGAGACCAGGAGAAGAGACGAGACCAGGAGAAGAGACGAGACCAGGAGAACTGACGAGACCAGGAGAAGAGACGCGACCAGGAGAAGAGACGCGACCAGGAGAGGAGACCAGGAGAGGAGACCAGGAGAAGAGACCAGGAGAAGAGACCAGGAGAAGGGACCAGGAGAAGAGACGAGACCAGGAGAAGAGACGAGACCAGGAGAAGAGACGAGACCAGGAGAAGAAACGAGACCAGGAGAAGAGACGAGACCAGGAGAAGAGACCAGGAGAAGAGAAGAGACCAGGAGAAGAGAAGAGACCAGGAGAAGAGAAGAGACCAGGAGAAGAGAAGAGACCAGGAGAAGAGAAAACACCAGGAGCAGAGAAGAGACCAGGAGCAGAGAAGAGACCAGGAGTAGAGAAGAGACTAGGAGAAGAGACGAGACCAGGAGAAGAGAAGAGACCAGGAGAAGAGAAGAGACCAGGAGAAGAGAGGAGACCAGGAGAAGAGAAGAGACCAGGAGAAGAGAAGAGACCAGGAGAAGAGAAGAGACCAGGAGAAGAGAAGAGACCAGGAGAAGAGACGAGACCAGGAGAAGAGACGAGACCAGGAGAAGAGAAAACACCAGGAGCAGAGAAGAGACCAGGAGCAGAGAAGAGACCAGGAGTAGAGAAGAGACTAGGAGAAGAGACGAGACCAGGAGAAGAGAAGAGACCAGGAGAAGAGAAGAGACCAGGAGAAGAGAGGAGACCAGGAGAAGAGAAGAGACCAGGAGAAGAGAAGAGACCAGGAGAAGAGACGAGACCAGGAGAAGAGAAGAGACCAGGAGAAGAGACCAGGAGAAGAGACCAGGACAAGAGAAGAGACCAGGAGAAGAGAAGAGACCAGGAGAAGAGACGAGACCAGGAGAAGAGACGAGACCAGGAGAAGAGACGAGACCAGGAGAAGAGAAAAGACCAGGAGCAGAGAAGAGACCAGGAGCAGAGAAGAGACCAGGAGTAGAGAAGAGACCAGGAGAAGAGACCAGTAGAAGAGAAGAGACCAGGAGCAGAGACGAGACCAGGAGAAGAGACGAGACCAGGAGAAGAGAAAAGACCAGGAGAAGAGAAGGGACCAGGAGAAGAGAAGGGACCAGGAGAAGAGAAGAGACCAGGAGAAGAGACCAGGAGAAGAGAAGAGACCAGGAGAAGAGACCAGGAGAAGAGACGAGACCAGGAGAAGAGAAGACACCAGGAGAAGAGACGAGACCAGGAGAATAGACCAGACCAGGAGAAGAGACGAGACCAGGAGAAGAGACCAGGAGAAGAGAAGAGACCAGGAGAAGAGAAGAGACCAGGAGAAGAGAAGAGACCAGGGAAGAGAAGAGACCAGGAGAAGAGAAGAGACCAGGAGAAGAGACCAGGAGAAGAGACGAGACGAGGAGAAGAGACCAGGAGAAGAGACGAGACCAGGAGAAGAGACCAGGAGAAGAGACCAGGAGAAGAGACCAGGAGAAGAGAAGAGACCGGGAGAAGAGACCAGGAGAACAGACGAGACCAGGAGAACAGACGAGACCAGGAGAAGAGACGAGACCAGGAGAAGAGACCGGGAGAAGAGACCACGAGAAGAGAAGTGACCAGGAGAGAGACCAGGAGAAGAGACGAGACCAGGAGAAGAGAAGAGACCAGGAGACGAGACCAGGAGAAGAGACGAGACCAGGAGAAGAGACGAGACCAGGAGAAGAGACGAGACCAGGGGAAGAGACGAGACCAGGAGAAGAGACGAGACCAGGAGAACAGACGCGACCAGGATAAGAGACGCGACCAGGAGAAGAGACCAGGAGAAGAGACCAGGAGAAGGGACCAGGAGAAGAGACGAGACCAGGAGAAGAGACGAGACCAGGAGAAGAGACGAGACCAGGAGAAGAGACAAGACCAGGAGAAGAGACGAGACCAGGAGAAGTGACGAGACCAGGAGAAGAAACGAGACCAGGAGAAGAGACCAGGAGAAGAGACGAGACCAGGAGAAGAGAAGAGACCAGGAGAAGAGACAAGACCAGGAGAAGAGACGAGACCAGGAGAAGTGACGAGACCAGGAGAAGAAACGAGACCAGGAGAAGAGACCAGGAGAAGAGACGAGACCAGGAGAAGAGACGAGACCAGGAGAAGAGACGAGACCAGGAGAAGAGACGAGACCAGGAGAAGAGAAGAGACCAGGAGAAGAGACGAGACCAGGAGAAGAGACGAGACCAGGAGACGAGACCAGGAGAAGAGACGAGACCAGGAGAAGAGAAGAGACCAGGAGAAGAGACGAGACCAGGAGAATAGACCAGACCAGGAGAAGAGACGAGACCAGGAGAAGAGACCAGGAGAAGAGAAGAGACCAGGAGAAGAGAAGAGACCAGGGAAGAGAAGAGACCAGGAGAAGAGAAGAGACAAGGAGAAGAGAAGAGACCAGGAGAAGAGACCAGGAGAAGAGACGAGACCAGGAGAAGAGACGAGACTAGGAGAAGAGAAGAGACCAGGAGAAGAGACAAGGAGAAGAGACCAGGAGAAGAGAAGAGACCAGGAGAAGAGAAGAGACTAGGAGAAGAGAAGAGACCAGGAGAAGAGACCAGGAGAAGAGACGAGACCAGGAGAAGAGACGAGACCAGGAGAAGGGACGAGACCAGGAGACAAGACCAGGAGAAGAGACCAGGAGAAGAGAAGAGACCAGGAGAAGAGAAGAGACCAGGAGAAGAGAAGAGACCAGGAGAAGAGACCAGGAGAAGAGACCAGGAGAAGAGACCAGGAGAAGAGACCAGGAGAAGAGAAGAGACCAGGAGAAGAGACCAGGAGAAGAGACGAGACCAGGAGAAGAGACGAGACCAGGAGAAGAGACCGGGAGAAGAGACCATGAGAAGAGAAGAGACCAGGAGAAGAGACCAGGAGAAGAGACGAGACCAGGAGAAGAGACGAGACCAGGAGAAGAGACGAGACCAGGAGAACAGACTCGACCAGGAGAACAGACTCGACCAGGAGAAGAGACCAGGAGAAGAGACCAGGAGAAGAGACCAGGAGAAGGGACCAGGAGAAGAGACGAGACCAGGAGAAGAGACGAGACCAGGAGAAGAGACGAGACCAGGAGAAGAGACGAGACCAGGAGAAGAGAGGAGACCAGGAGAAGAGACGAGACCAGGAGAAGAGACCAGGAGAAGAGACGAGACCAGGAGAAGAGACGAGACCAGGAGAAGAGACGAGACCAGGAGAAGAGACGAGACCAGGAGAAGAGACGAGACCAGGAGAAGAGAAGAGACCAGGAGAAGAGAAGAGACCAGGAGAAGAGAAGAGACCAGGAGAAGAGACCAGGAGAAGAGAAGAGACCAGGAGAAGAGAAGAGACCAGGAGAAGAGAAGAGACCAGGAGAAGAGAAGAGACCAGGAGAAGAGACCAGGAGAAGAGAGCAGGAGAAGAGAAGAGACCAGGAGAAGAGACCAGGAGAAGAGACGAGGAGAAGAGACGAGACGAGGAGAAGAGACGAGACGAGGAGAAGAGACGAGACGAGGAGAAGAGACGAGGAGAAGAGACGAGACGAGGAGAAGAGACGAGACGAGGAGAAGAGACGAGACGAGGAGAAGAGACGAGACCAGGAGAAGAGACGAGACCAGGAGAAGAGACCAGGAGAAGAGAAGAGACCAGGAGAAGAGACGAGACCAGGAGAAGTGACGAGACCAGGAGAAGAAACGAGACCAGGAGAAGAGACCAGGAGAAGAGACGAGACCAGGAGAAGAGACGAGACCAGGAGAAGAGACGAGACCAGGAGAAGAGAAGAGACCAGGAGAAGAGACGAGACCAGGAGAAGAGACGAGACCAGGAGACGAGACCAGGAGAAGAGACGAGACCAGGAGAAGAGAAGAGACCAGGAGAAGAGACGAGACCAGGAGAATAGACCAGACCAGGAGAAGAGACGAGACCAGGAGAAGAGACCAGGAGAAGAGAAGAGACCAGGAGAAGAGAAGAGACCAGGGAAGAGAAGAGACCAGGAGAAGAGAAGAGACAAGGAGAAGAGACCAGGAGAAGAGACCAGGAGAAGAGACGAGACCAGGAGAAGAGACGAGACTAGGAGAAGAGAAGAGACCAGGAGAAGAGACAAGGAGAAGAGACCAGGAGAAGAGAAGAGACCAGGAGAAGAGAAGAGACTAGGAGAAGAGAAGAGACCAGGAGAAGAGACCAGGAGAAGAGACGAGACCAGGAGAAGAGACGAGACCAGGAGAAGGGACGAGACCAGGAGACAAGACCAGGAGAAGAGACCAGGAGAAGAGAAGAGACCAGGAGAAGAGAAGAGACCAGGAGAAGAGAAGAGACCAGGAGAAGAGACCAGGAGAAGAGACCAGGAGAAGAGAAGAGACCAGGAGAAGAGACCAGGAGAAGAGACGAGACCAGGAGAAGAGACGAGACCAGGAGAAGAGACCGGGAGAAGAGACCATGAGAAGAGAAGAGACCAGGAGAAGAGACCAGGAGAAGAGACGAGACCAGGAGAAGAGACGAGACCAGGAGAAGAGACGAGACCAGGAGAAGAGACGAGACCAGGAGAACAGACTCGACCAGGAGAAGAGACCAGGAGAAGAGACCAGGAGAAGAGACCAGGAGAAGGGACCAGGAGAAGAGACGAGACCAGGACAAGAGACGAGACCAGGAGAAGAGACGAGACCAGGAGAAGAGACGAGACCAGGAGAAGAGACGAGACCAGGAGAAGAGACCAGGAGAAGAGAAGAGACCAGGAGAAGAGACGAGACCAGGAGAAGAGACGAGACCAGGAGAAGAGAAGAGACCAGGAGAAGAGAAGAGACCAGGAGAAGAGAAGAGACCAGGAGAAGAGACCAGGAGAAGAGAAGAGACCAGGAGAAGAGAAGAGACCAGGAGAAGAGAAGAGACCAGGAGAAGAGAAGAGACAAGGAGAAGAGAAGAGACCAGGAGAAGAGACCAGGAGAAGAGAGCAGGAGAAGAGAAGAGACCAGGAGAAGAGACCAGGAGAAGAGACCAGGAGAAGAGACGAGACGAGGAGAAGAGACGAGACGAGGAGAAGAGACGAGACGAGGAGAAGAGACCGGGAGAAGAGACCATGAGAAGAGAAGAGACCAGGAGAAGAGACCAGGAGAAGAGACGAGACCAGGAGAAGAGACGAGACCAGGAGAAGAGACGAGACCAGGAGAAGAGACGAGACCAGGAGAACAGACTCGACCAGGAGAAGAGACCAGGAGAAGAGACCAGGAGAAGAGACCAGGAGAAGGGACCAGGAGAAGAGACGAGACCAGGACAAGAGACGAGACCAGGAGAAGAGACGAGACCAGGAGAAGAGACGAGACCAGGAGAAGAGACGAGACCAGGAGAAGAGACCAGGAGAAGAGACGAGACCAGGAGAAGAGACGAGACCAGGAGAAGAGAAGAGACCAGGAGAAGAGACCAGGAGAAGAGAAGAGACCAGGAGAAGAGACCAGGAGAAGAGAAGAGACCAGGAGAAGAGAAGAGACCAGGAGAAGAGAAGAGACCAGGAGAAGAGAAGAGACAAGGAGAAGAGAAGAGACCAGGAGAAGAGACCAGGAGAAGAGAGCAGGAGAAGAGAAGAGACCAGGAGAAGAGACCAGGAGAAGAGACGAGGAGAAGAGACGAGACGAGGAGAAGAGACGAGACGAGGAGAAGAGACGAGACGAGGAGAAGAGACGAGGAGAAGAGACGAGACGAGGAGAAGAGACGAGACGAGGAGAAGAGACGAGACGAGGAGAAGAGACGAGACGAGGAGAAGAGACGAGACGAGGAGAAGAGACGAGACGAGGAGAAGAGACGAGACGAGGAGAAGAGACGAGACGAGGAGAAGAGACGAGACGAGGAGAAGAGACGAGACCAGGAGAAGAGACGAGACGAGGAGAAGAGACGAGACCAGGAGAAGAGACGAGACCAGGAGAAGAGAAGAGACCAGGAGAAGAGACCAGGAGAAGAGAAGAGACCAGGAGAAGAGACGAGACCAGGAGAAGAGACGAGACCAGGAGAAGAGAAAAGACCAGGAGAAGAGACCAGGAGAAGAGACGAGACCAGGAGAAGAGACGAGACCAGGAGAAGAGACGAGACCAGGAGACGAGACGAGACCAGGAGACGAGACCAGGAGAAGAGACCAGGAGAAGAGAAGAGACCAGGAGAAGATAAGAGACCAGGAGAAGAGACCAGGAGAAGAGACGAGACCATGAGAAGAGACGAGACCAGGTGAAGAGAAGAGACCAGGAGAAGAGACCAGGAGAAGAGACCAGGAGAAGAGACCACTAGAACAGAAGAGACCAGGAGAAGAGACCAGGGGAAGAGACGAGACCAGGAGAAGAGAAGAGAAGAGACCAGGAGACGAGACCAGGAGAAGAGACGAGACCAGGAGAAGAGACGAGACCAGGAGAAGAGACGAGAACAGGAGAAGAGACGAGACCAGGAGAAGAGAAGAGACCAGGAGAAGAGACCAGGAGAAGAGAAGAGACCAGGAGAAGAGACGAGACCAGGAGAAGAGACCATGAGAAGAGACCAGGAGAAGAGAAAAGACCAGGAGAAGAGACCAGGAGAAGAGACGAGACCAGGAGAAGAGACGAGACCAGGAGAAGAGACGAGACCAGGAGACGAGACCAGGAGAAGAGACCAGGAGAAGAGAAGAGACCAGGAGAAGATAAGAGACCAGGAGAAGAGACCAGGAGAAGAGAAGAGACCAGGAGAAGAGACCAGGAGAAGAGACGAGACCATGAGAAGAGACGAGACCATGAGAAGAGACGAGACCAGGTGAAGAGAAGAGACCAGGAGAAGAGACCAGGAGAAGAGACCAGGAGAAGAGACCACTAGAACAGAAGAGACCAGGAGAAGAGACCAGGAGAAGAGACGAGACCAGGAGAAGAGAAGAGAAGAGACCAGGAGACGAGACCAGGAGAAGAGACGAGACCAGGAGAAGAGATGAGACCAGGAGAATAGACGAGACCAGGAGAATATATGAGACCAGGAGAAGAGAAGAGACCAGGAGAAGAGAAGAGACCAGGAGAAGAGTAGAGACCAGGAGAAGAGACCAGGAGAAGAGAAGAGACCAGGAGAAGAGACGAGACCAGGAGAAGAGGCCAGGAGAAGAGAAGAGACCAGGAGAAGATACCAGGAGAAGAGACCAGGAGAAGAGACGCGACCAGGAGAAGAGACGCGACCAGGAGAAGAGACGCGACCTGGAGAAGAGACGCGACCAGGAGAAGAGACGCGACCAGGAGAAGAGACGCGACCAGGAGAAGAGACGAGACCAGGAGAAGAGACGAGACCAGGAGAAGAGACCAGGAGAAGAGACCAGGAGAAGAGACGAGACCAGGAGAAGAGACGACAACAGGAGAAGAGACGACAACAGGAGAAGAGACGACAACAGGAGAAGAGACGAGACCAGGAGAAGAGACCAGGAGAAGAGAAGAGACCAGGAGAAGAGAAGAGACCAGGAGAAGAGACCAGGAGAAGAGACGAGACCAGGAGACGAGACCAGGAGAAGAGACCAGGAGAAGAGAAGAGACCAGGAGAAGAGACCAGGAGAAGAGAAGAGACCAGGAGAAGAGACGAGACCAGGAGAAGAGACGACACCAGGAGAAGAGAAAAGACCAGGAGAAGAGAAGGGACCAGGAGAAGAGAAGGGACCAGGAGAAGAGAAGGGACCATGAGAAGAGAAGGGACCAGGAGAAGAGAAAAGACCAGAAGAAGAGAAGAGACCAGGAGAAGAGAGCAGGAGAAGAGAAGAGACCAGGAGGAGAGACGAGGAGAAGAGACGAGACGAGGAGAAGAGACGAGACGAGGAGAAGAGACGAGACGAGGAGAAGAGACGAGACGAGGAGAAGAGACGAGACGAGGAGAAGAGACGAGGAGAAGAGACGAGGAGAAGAGATGAGGAGAAGAGACGAGACGAGGAGAAGAGGCGAGACGAGGAGAAGAGACGAGACCAGGAGAAGAGACGAGACCAGGAGAAGAGACCAGGGGAAGAGACCAGGAGAAGAGACAGACCAGGAGAAGAGAGGAGACCAGGAGAAGAGAGGAGACCAGGAGAAGAGAGGAGACCAGGAGAAGAGAGGAGACCAGGAGAAGAGAAAAGACCAGGAGAAGAGAAGAGACCAGGAGCAGAGAAGAGACCAGGAGAAGAGAAGAGACCAGGAGAAGAGACCAGTAGAAGAGAAGAGACCAGGAGCAGAGACGAGACCAGGAGAAGAGACGAGACCAGGAGAAGAGAAGGGACCAGGAGAAGAGAAGGGACCAGGAGAAGAGAAGAGACCAGGAGAAGAGAAGAGACCAGGAGAAGAGACCAGGAGATGAGAAGAGACCAGGAGAAGAGACCAGGAGACGAGACGAGGGGAAGAGACGAGACGAGGAGAAGAGACGAGACGAGGAGAAGAGACGAGACGAGGAGAAGAGACGAGACGAGGAGAAGAGACGAGACGAGGAGAAGAGACGAGGAGAAGAGACGAGGAGAAGAGACGAGGAGAAGAGACGAGGAGAAGAGACGAGACGAGGAGAAGAGACGAGACGAGGAGAAGAGACGAGACGAGGAGAAGAGACGAGACGAGGAGAAGAGAAGAGACCAGGAGAAGAGAAGAGACCAGGAGAAGAGAAGAGACCAGGAGAAGAGACCAGGAGAAGAGAAGAGACCAGGAGAAGAGAAGAGACCAGGAGAAGAGACCAGGAGAAGAGAAGAGACCAGGAGAAGAGACCAGGAGAAGAGAAGAGACCAGGAGAAGAGAAGAGACCAGGAGAAGAGACGAGACCAGGAGAAGAGAAGAGACCAGGAGAAGAGAAGAGACCAGGAGAAGAGAAGAGACCAGGAGAAGAGACCAGGAGAAGAGAAGAGACCAGGAGAAGAGACCAGGAGAAGAGAAGAGACCAGGAGAAGAGAAGAGACCAGGAGAAGAGACGAGACCAGGAGAAGAGAAGAGACCAGGAGAAGAGAAGAGACCAGGAGAAGAGAAGAGACCAGGAGAAGAGACCAGGAGAAGAGAAGAGACCAGGAGAAGAGAAGAGACCGGGAGAAGAGAAGAGACCAGGAGAAGAGACCAGGAGAAGAGAAGAGACCAGGAGAAGAGACCAGGAGAAGAGACGAGACGAGGAGAAGAGAAGAGACCAGGAGAAGAGACCAGGAGAAGAGACGAGACCAGGAGAAGAGACCAGGAGAAGAGAAGAGACCAGGAGAAGAGAAGAGACCAGGAGAAGAGAAGAGACCAGGGGAAGAGACCAGGAGAAGAGAAGAGACCAGGAGAAGAGACGAGACCAGGAGAAGAGACGAGACCAGGAGAAGAGAAGAGACCAGGAGAAGAGACCAGGAGAAGAGACCAGGAGAAGAGAAGAGACCAGGAGAAGAGAAGAGTTCAGGAGAAGAGAAGAGACCAGGAGAAGAGACCAGGAGAAGAGACCAGGAGAAGAGACCAGGAGAAGAGAAGAGACCGGGAGAAGAGACCAGGAGAAGAGACGAGACCAGGAGAAGAGACGAGACCAGGAGAAGAGACGAGACCAGGAGAAGAGACGAGACCAGGGGAAGAGACGAGACCAGGGGAAGAGACGAGACCAGGGGAAGAGACGAGACCAGGGGAAGAGACGAGACCAGGGGAAGAGACGAGACCAGGAGAACAGACGCGACCAGGAGAAGAGACCAGGAGAAGAGACCAGGAGAAGGGACCAGGAGAAGAGACGAGACCAGGAGAAGAGACGAGACCAGGAGAAGAGACGAGACCAGGAGAAGAGACGAGACCAGGAGAAGAGAAGAGACCAGGAGAAGAGACGAGACCAGGAGAATAGACCAGACCAGGAGAAGAGACAAGACCAGGAGAAGAGACCAGGAGAAGAGACGAGACCAGGAGAAGAGAAGAGACCAGGAGAAGAGACCAGACCAGGAGAATAGACCAGACCAGGAGAAGAGACGAGACCAGGAGAAGAGACCAGGAGAAGAGAAGAGACCAGGAGAAGAGAAGAGACCAGGGAAGAGAAGAGACCAGGAGAAGAGAAGAGACAAGGAGAAGAGAAGAGACCAGGAGAAGAGACCAGGAGAAGAGACGAGACCAGGAGAAGAGACGAGACTAGGAGAAGAGAAGAGACCAGGAGAAGAGACAAGGAGAAGAGACCAGGAGAAGAGAAGAGACCAGGAGAAGAGAAGAGACCAGGAGAAGAGACCAGGAGAAGAGACCAGGAGAAGAGACGAGACCAGGAGAAGAGACGAGACCAGGAGAAGAGACGAGACCAGGAGAAGAGACGAGACCAGGAGACAAGACCAGGAGAAGAGACCAGGAGAAGAGAAGAGACCAGGAGAAGAGAAGAGACCAGGAGAAGAGACCAGGAGAAGAGAAGAGACCAGGAGAAGAGACGAGACCAGGAGAAGAGACGAGACCAGGAGAAGAGACGAGACCAGGAGAAGAGACGAGACCAGGAGAAGAGACCGGGAGAAGAGACCACGAGAAGAGAAGAGACCAGGAGAAGAGACCAGGAGAAGAGACGAGACCAGGAGAAGAGAAGAGACCAGGAGACGAGACCAGGAGAAGAGACGAGACCAGGAGAAGAGACGAGACCAGGAGAAGAGACGAGACCAGGAGAAGAGACGAGACCAGGAGAAGAGACCAGGAGAAGAGACCAGGAGAAGGGACCAGGAGAAGAGACGAGACCAGGAGAAGAGACGAGACCAGGAGAAGAGACGAGACCAGGAGAAGAGACCAGGAGAAGAGAAGAGACCAGGAGAAGAGACGAGACCAGGAGAAGAGACGAGACCAGGAGAAGAGACGAGACCAGGAGAAGAGAAGAGACCAGGAGAAGAGAAGAGACCAGGAGAAGAGACCAGGAGAAGAGAAGAGACCAGGAGAAGAGACCAGGAGAAGAGAAGAGACCAGGAGAAGAGAAGAGACCAGGAGAAGAGAAGAGACCAGGAGAAGAGACCAGGAGAAGACAGCAGGAGAAGAGAAGAGACCAGGAGAAGAGACCAGGAGAAGAGACCAGGAGAAGAGACGAGACGAGGAGAAGAGACGAGAGGAGGAGAAGAGACGAGACGAGGAGAAGAGACGAGACGAGGAGAAGAGACGAGACGAGGAGAAGAGACGAGACGAGGAGAAGAGACGAGACGAGGAGAAGAGACGAGACGAGGAGAAGAGACGAGACGAGGAGAAGAGACGAGACGAGGAGAAGAGACGAGACGAGGAGAAGAGACGAGACCAGGAGAAGAGACGAGACCAGGAGAAGAGAAGAGACCAGGAGAAGAGAAGAGACCAGGAGAAGAGAAGAGACCAGGAGAAGAGACCAGGAGAAGAGAAGAGACCAGGAGAAGAGAAGAGAGCAGGAGAAGAGACGAGACGAGGAGAAGAGACGAGACGAGGAGAAGAGACGAGACCAGGAGAAGAGACGAGACCAGGAGAAGAGACGAGACCAGGAGAAGAGACGAGACCAGGAGAAGAGACCATGAGAAGAGACCAGGAGAAGATAAAAGACCAGGAGAAGAGAAGAGACCAGGAGAAGAGACGAGACCAGGAGAAGAGACGAGACCAGGAGAAGAGACGAGACCAGGAGACGAGACCAGGAGAAGAGACCAGGAGAAGAGAAGAGACCAGGAGAAGATAAGAGACCAGGAGAAGAGACCAGGAGAAGAGAAGAGACCAGGAGAAGAGACCAGGAGAAGAGACGAGACCATGAGAAGAGACGAGACCAGGTGAAGAGAAGAGACCAGGAGAAGAGACCAGGAGAAGAGACCAGGAGAAGAGACCACAAGAACAGAAGAGACCAGGAGAAGAGACCAGGAGAAGAGACGAGACCAGGAGAAGAGAAGAGAAGAGACCAGGAGACAAGACCAGGAGAAGAGACGAGACCAGGAGAAGAGATGAGACCAGGAGAATAGACGAGACCAGGAGAAGAGAAGAGACCAGGAGAAGAGAAGAGACCAGGAGAAGAGAAGAGACCAGGAGAAGAGACCAGGAGAAGAGAAGAGACCAGGAGAAGAGAAGAGACCAGGAGAAGAGACGAGACTAGGAGAAGAGACCAGGAGAAGAGACGCGACCAGGAGAAGAGACGCGACCTGGAGAAGAGACGCGACCAGGAGAAGAGACGCGACCAGGAGAAGAGACGCGACCAGGAGAAGAGACGAGACCAGGAGAAGAGACGAGACCAGGAGAAGAGACCAGGAGAAGAGACCAGGAGAAGAGACGAGACCAGGAGAAGAGACCAGGAGAAGAGACCAGGAGAAGAGACCAGGAGAAGGGACCAGGAGAAGAGACGAGACCAGGAGAAGAGACAAGACCAGGAGAAGAGACGAGACCAGGGGAAGAGACGAGACCAGGAGAAGAGACGAGACCAGGAGAACAGACGCGACCGGGAGAAGAGACGCGACCAGGAGAAGAGACCAGGAGAAGAGACCAGGAGAAGAGACCAGGAGAAGGGACCAGGAGAAGAGACGAGACCAGGAGAAGAGACGAGACCAGGAGAAGAGACGAGACCAGGAGAATAGACCAGACCAGGAGAAGAGACAAGACCAGGAGAAGAGACCAGGAGAAGAGACGAGACCAGGAGAAGAGAAGAGACCAGGAGAAGAGACCAGACCAGGAGAATAGACCAGACCAGGAGAAGAGACGAGACCAGGAGAAGAGACCAGGAGAAGAGAAGAGACCAGGAGAAGAGAAGAGACCAGGGAAGAGAAGAGACCAGGAGAAGAGAAGAGACAAGGAGAAGAGAAGAGACCAGGAGAAGAGACCAGGAGAAGAGACGAGACCAGGAGAAGAGACGAGACTAGGAGAAGAGAAGAGACCAGGAGAAGAGACAAGGAGAAGAGACCAGGAGAAGAGAAGAGACCAGGAGAAGAGAAGAGACCAGGAGAAGAGACCAGGAGAAGAGACGAGACCAGGAGAAGAGACGAGACCAGGAGAAGAGACGAGACCAGGAGAAGAGACGAGACCAGGAGACAAGACCAGGAGAAGAGACCAGGAGAAGAGAAGAGACCAGGAGAAGGGAAGAAACCAGGAGAAGAGACCAGGAGAAGAGAAGAGACCAGGAGAAGAGACCAGGAGAAGAGACGAGACCAGGAGAAGAGACGAGACCAGGAGAAGAGACGAGACCAGGAGAAGAGACCGGGAGAAGAGACCACGAGAAGAGAAGAGACCAGGAGAAGAGACCAGGAGAAGAGACGAGACCAGGAGAAGAGAAGAGACCAGGAGACGAGACCAGGAGAAGAGACGAGACCAGGAGAAGAGACGAGACCAGGAGAAGAGACGAGACCAGGAGAAGAGACCAGGAGAAGAGACCAGGAAAAGGGACCAGGAGAAGAGACCAGGAGAAGAGACGAGACCAGGAGAAGAGACGAGACCAGGAGAGGAGACGAGACCAGGAGAAGAGACGAGACCAGGAGAAGAGACGAGACCAGGAGAAGAGACGAGACCAGGAGAAGAGACGAGACCAGGAGAAGAGACGAGACCAGGAGAAGAGAAGAGACCAGGAGAAGAGACCAGGAGAAGAGAAGAGACCAGGAGAAGAGAAGAGACCAGGAGAAGAGAAGAGACCAGGAGAAGAGACCAGGAGAAGACAGCAGGAGAAGAGAAGAGACCAGGAGAAGAGACCAGGAGAAGAGACGAGGAGAAGAGACGAGACGAGGAGAAGAGACGAGACGAGGAGAAGAGACGAGGAGAAGAGACGAGACGAGGAGAAGAGACGAGACGAGGAGAAGAGACGAGACGAGGAGAAGAGACGAGACGAGGAGAAGAGACGAGACGAGGAGAAGAGACGAGACGAGGAGAAGAGACGAGACCAGGAGAAGAGACGAGACCAGGAGAAGAGAAGAGACCAGGAGAAGAGAAGAGACCAGGAGAAGAGACCAGGAGAAGAGAAGAGAGCAGGAGAAGAGACGAGACCAGGAGAAGAGACGAGACCAGGAGAAGAGACGAGACCAGGAGAAGAGACCATGAGAAGAGACCAGGAGAAGAGAAAAGACCAGGAGAAGAGAAGAGACCAGGAGAAGAGAAGAGACCAGGAGAAGAGACGAGACCAGGAGAAGAGACGAGACCAGGAGAAGAGACGAGACCAGGAGAAGAGACGAGACCAGGAGACGAGACCAGGAGAAGAGACCAGGAGAAGAGAAGAGACCAGGAGAAGATAAGAGACCAGGAGAAGAGACCAGGAGAAGAGAAGAGACCAGGAGAAGAGACCAGGAGAAGAGACGAGACCATGAGAAGAGACGAGACCAGGTGAAGAGAAGAGACCAGGAGAAGAGACCAGGAGAAGAGACCAGGAGAAGAGACCACAAGAACAGAAGAGACCAGGAGAAAAGACCAGGAGAAGAGACGAGACCAGGAGAAGAGAAGAGAAGAGACCAGGAGACAAGACCCGGAGAAGAGACGAGACCAGGAGAAGAGATGAGACCAGGAGAATAGACGAGACCAGGAGAATATATGAGACCAGGAGAAGAGAAGAGACCAGGAGAAGAGAAGAGACCAGGAGAAGAGACCAGGAGAAGAGAAGAGACCAGGAGAAGAGAAGAGACCAGGAGAAGAGACGAGACTAGGAGAAGAGACCAGGAGAAGAGAAGAGACCAGGAGAAGAGACGCGACCAGGAGAAGAGACGCGACCTGGAGAAGAGACGCGACCTGGAGAAGAGACGCGACCAGGAGAAGAGACGCGACCAGGAGAAGAGACGCGACCAGGAGAAGAGACGAGACCAGGAGAAGAGACGAGACCAGGAGAAGAGACCAGGAGAAGAGACCAGGAGAAGAGATGAGACCAGGAGAAGAGACCAGGAGAAGAGACCAGGAGAAGAGACCAGGAGAAGGGACCAGGAGAAGAGACGAGACCAGGAGAAGAGACGAGACCAGGAGAAGAGACGAGACCAGGAGAAGAGACGAGACCAGGAGAAGAGACGAGACCAGGAGAAGAGACGAGACCAGGAGAAGAGACGAGACCAGGAGAAGAGACGACAACAGGAGAAGAGACGAGACCAGGAGAAGAGACCAGGAGAAGAGACCAGGAGAAGAGACCAGGAGAAGAGACGAGACCAGGAGACGAGACCAGGAGAAGAGAAGAGACCAGGAGAAGAGAAGAGACCAGGAGAAGAGACGAGACCAGGAGAAGAGACGAGACCAGGAGAAGAGACGAGACCAGGAGAAGAGAAAAGACCAGGAGAAGAGAAGAGACCAGGAGAAGAGAAGAGACCAGGAGAAGAGAAGGGACCAGGAGAAGAGAAGAGACCAGGAGAAGAGACCAGGACAAGAGACGAGACCAGGAGAAGAGACGAGACCAGGAGAAGAGACGAGACCAGGAGAAGAGAAAAGACCAGGAGAAGAGAAGAGACCAGGAGAAGAGAAGGGACAAGGAGAAGAGAGCAGGAGAAGAGAAGAGACCAGGAGAAGAGACCAGGAGAAGAGACCAGGAGAAGAGACGAGGAGAAGAGACGAGACGAGGAGAAGAGACGAGACGAGGAGAAGAGACGAGACGAGGAGAAGAGACGAGACGAGGAGAAGAGACGAGACGAGGAGAAGAGACGAGACGAGGAGAAGAGACGAGACGAGGAGAAGAGACGAGACGAGGAGAAGAGACGAGACGAGGAGAAGAGACGAGACGAGGAGAAGAGACGAGACCAGGAGAAGAGAAGAGACCAGGAGAAGAGTAGAGACCAGGAGAAGAGACCAGGAGAAGAGAAGAGACCAGGAGAATAGACCAGGAGAAGAGAAGAGACCAGGAGAAGAGACCAGGAGAAGAGACGAGACCAGGAGAAGAGAAAAGACCAGGAGAAGAGACCAGGAGAAGAGAAGAGACCAGGAGAAGAGAAGAGAATAGGAGAAGAGAAGAGACCAGGAGAAGAGACCAGGAGAAGAGAAGAGACCAGGAGTAGAGAAGAGACCAGGAGAAGACACCAGGAGAAGAGACCAGGAGAAGAGAAGAGACCAGGAGAAGAGACCAGGAGAAGAGACGAGACCAGGAGAATAGACGAGACGAGGAGAATAGACGAGACGAGGAGACGAGACAAGACGAGGAGAAGAGACGAGGAGAAGAGACGAGGAGAAGAGACGAGGAGAAGAGACAAGACGAGGAGAAGAGATGAGACGAGGAGAAGAGACGAGACGAGGAGAAGAGACGAGACGAGGAGAAGAGACGAGACGAGGAGAAGAGACGAGACGAGGAGAAGAGACGAGACGAGGAGAAGAGACGAGACGAGGAGAAGAGACGAGACCAGGAGAAGAGAAGAGACCAGGAGAAGAGTAGAGACCAGGAGAAGAGACCAGGAGAAGAGAAGAGACCAGGAGAATAGACCAGGAGAAGAGAAGAGACCAGGAGAAGAAACCAGGAGAAGAGAAGAGACCAGGAGAAGAGACCAGGAGAAGAGACGAGACCAGGAGAAGAGACGAGACCAGGAGAAGAGACCAGGAGAAGAGAAGAGACCAGGAGAAGAGAAGAGACTAGGGGAAGAGAAGAGACCAGGAGAAGAGACAAGGAGAAGAGACCAGGAGAAGAGAAGAGACCAGGAGAAGAGAAGAGAAGAGACCAGGAGAAGACACCAGGAGAAGAGACCAGGAGAAGAGAAGAGACCAGGAGAAGAGAAGAGACCAGGAGAAGAGACCAGGAGAAGAGACGAGACCAGGAGAAGAGACGAGACCAGGAGAAGAGACGAGACCAGGAGACGAGACCAGGAGACGAGTCCAGGAGAAGAGAAGAGACCAGGAGAAGAGAAGAGACCAGGAGAAGAGACCAGGAGAAGAGACCAGGAGAAGAGAAGAGACCAGGAGACGAGACCAGGAGAAGAGACGAATCCAGGAGAAGAGACGAGACCAGGAGAAGAGACCAGGAGAAGAGACGACGAGAAGAGAAGAGACCAGGAGAAGGGACCAGGAGAAGAGACGAGACCAGGAGAAGAGAAGAGACCAGGAGACGAGACCAGGAGAAGAGACGAGACCTGGAGAAGAGACGAGACCAGGAGAAGAGACGAGACCAGGAGAACAGACGCGACCAGGAGAAGAGACCAGAAGAAGAGACCAGGAGAAGAGACCAGGAGAAGGGACCAGGAGAAGGGACCGGGAGAAGAGACGAGACCAGGAGAAGAGACGAGACCAGGAGAAGAGACGAGACCAGGAGAAGAGAAGAGACCAGGAGAAGAAACGAGACCAGGAGAAGAGACGAGACCAGGAGAAGAGACCAGGAGAAGAGAAGAGACAAGGAGAAGAGAAGAGACCAGGAGAAGAGACGAAACCAGGAGAAGAGACGAGACCAGGAGAAGAGACGAGACCAGGAGAAGAGACGAGACCAGGAGAAGGGACGAGACCAGGAGAAGGGACGAGACCAGGAGAAGAGAAGAGACCAGGAGAAGAGAAGAGACCAGGAGAAGAGACCAGGAGAAGAGAAGATAGCAGGAGAAGAGAAGAGACCAGGAGAAGGGAAGAGACCAGGAGAAGAGACCAGGAGAAGAGAACAGGAGAAGAGAAGAGACCAGGAGAAGAGACCAGGAGAAGAGACGAGACCAGGAGAAGAGACGAGACCAGGAGAAGAGACGAGACCAGGAGAAGAGACCAGGAGAAGAGACCAGGAGAAGAGACCACGAGAAGAGAAGAGACCAGGAGAAGAGACCAGGAGAAGAGACGAGACCAGGAGAAGAGAAGAGACCAGGAGACGAGACGAGACCAGGAGAAGAGACGAGACCAGGAGAAGAGAAGAGACCAGGAGAAGAGAAGAGACCAGGAGAAGAGAAGAGACCAGGAGAAGAGACGAGACCAGGAGAAGAGACGAGACCAGGAGAACAGAAGCGACCAGGAGAAGAGACCAGGAGAAGGGACCAGGAGAAGAGACGAGACCAGGAGAAGAGACGAGACCAGGAGAAGAGACAAGACCAGGAGAAGAAACGAGACCAGGAGAAGAGACGAGACCAGGAGAAGAGACCAGGAGAAGAGAGAGACCAGGAGAAGAGAAGAGACCAGGAGAAGAGACGAGACCAGGAGAAGAGACGAGACCAGGAGAAGAGACCAGACCAGGAGAAGAGACGAGACCGGGAGAAGAGACGAGACCAGGAGAAGAGACGAGACCAGGAGAAGAGAAGAGACCAGGAGAAGATACCAGGAGAAGAGAAGATACCAGGAGAAGAGAAGATACCAGGAGAAGAGAAGAGACCAGGAGAAGAGAAGAGACCAGGAGAAGAGAAGAGACAAGGAGAAGAGACCAGGAGAAGAGAGCAGGAGAAGAGAAGAGACCAGGAGAAGAGACCAGGAGAAGAGACGAGGAGAAGAGACGAGACGAGGAGAAGAGACGAGACGAGGAGAAGAGATGAGACGAGGAGAAGAGACGAGGAGAAGAGACGAGACGAGGAGAAGAGACGAGACGAAGAGAAGAGACGAGACGAGGAGAAGAGACGAGACGAGGAGAAGAGACGAGACGAGGAGAAGAGACGAGACGAGGAGAAGACACGAGACGAGGAGAAGAGACGAGACGAGGAGAAGACACGAGACGAGGAGAAGACACGAGACGAGGAGAAGAGACGAGACGAGGAGAAGAGACGAGACGAGGAGAAGAGACGAGACGAGGAGAAGAGACGAGACCAGGAGAAGAGACGAGACCAGGAGAATAGACGAGACCAGGAGAAGAGAAGAGACCAGGAGAAGAGACCAGGAGAAGAGACCAGGAGAAGAGACCAGGAGAAGAGAAGAGAAGAGACCAGGAGAAGAGACGAGACCAGGAGAAGAGACCATGAGAAGAGACCAGGAGAAGAGAAAAGACCAGGAGAAGAGAAGAGACCAGGAGAAGAGAAGAGACCAGGAGAAGAGACGAGACCAGGAGACGAGACCAGGAGAAGAGACCAGGAGAAGAGAAGAGACCAGGAGAAGATAAGAGACCAGGAGAAGAGACCAGGAGAAGAGAAGAGACCAGGAGAAGAGACCAGGAGAAGAGACGAGACCATGAGAAGAGACGAGACCAGGAGAAGAGAAGAGACAAGGAGAAGAGACCAGGAGAAGAGACCAGGAGAAGAGACGAGACAAGGAGAAGAGACCAGGAGAAGAGACCAGGAGAAGAGACGAGACCAGGAGAAGAGAAGAGACCAGGAGATGAGACCAGGAGAAGAGACGAGACCAGGAGAAGAGACGAGACCAGGAGAATAGACGAGACCAGGAGAATAGACGAGACCAGGAGAAGAGAAGAGACCAGGAGAAGTGAAGAGACCAGGAGAAGAGACCAGGAGAAGAGACCAGGAGAAGAGAAGAGACCAGGAGAAGAGAAGAGACCAGGAGAAGAGACCAGGAGAAGAGAAGAGACCAGGAGAAGAGAAGAGACCAGGAGAAGAGAAGAGACCAGGAGAAGAGAAGAGACCAGGAGAAGAGACCAGGAGAAGAGAAGAGACCAGGAGAAGAGAGAGACCAGGAGAAGAGACGCGACCAGGAGAAGAGACAAGACCAGGAGAAGAGACGCGACCAGGAGAAGAGACGCGACCAGGAGAAGAGACGAGGAGAAGAGACGAGACGAGGAGAAGAGACGAGACGAGGAGAAGAGACGAGACCAGGAGAAGAGACCAGGAGAAGAGACCAGGAGAAGAGACCAGGAGAAGAGACGAGACCAGGAGAAGAGACCAGGAGAAGAGACCAGGAGAAGAGACCAGGAGAAGGGACCAGGAGAAGAGAAGAGGCCAGGAGAAGGGACCAGGAGAAGAGAAGAGACCAGGAGAAGAGACGAGACCAGGAGAAGAGATGAGACCAGGAGAAGAGACAAGACCAGGAGAAGAGACGACAACAGGAGAAGAGACGAGACCAGGAGAAGAGACCAGGAGAAGAGAAGAGACCAGGAGAAGAGACGAGACCAGGAGAAGAGACCAGGAGAAGAGACGAGACCAGGAGAAGAGACCAGGAGAAGAGACGAGACCAGGAGAAGAGACCAGGAGAAGAGACAAGGAGAAGAGACCAGGAGACGAGAAGAGACCAGGAGTCGAGAAGAGACCAGGAGAAGAGACGAGACCAGGAGAAGAGACGAGACCAGGAGAAGAGAAAAGACCAGGAGAAGAGAAGAGACCAGGAGAAGAGAAGGGACCAGGAGAAGAGAAGAGACCAGGAGAAGAGACCAGGAGAAGAGAAGAGACCAGGAGAAGAGACGAGACCAGGAGAAGAGACGAGACCAGGAGAAGAGAAAAGACCAGGAGAAGAGAAGAGACCAGGAGAAGAGAAGGGACCAGGAGAAGAGAGCAGGAGAAGAGAAGAGACCAGGAGAAGAGACCAGGAGACGAGACGAGGAGAAGAGACGAGACGAGGAGAAGAGATGAGACGAGGAGAAGAGACGAGACGAGGAGAATAGACGAGACGAGGAGAAGAGACGAGACGAGGAGAAGAGACGAGGAGAAGAGATGAGGAGAAGAGACGAGGAGAAGAGACGAGACGAGGAGAAGAGACGAGACGAGGAGAAGAGACGAGACGAGGAGAAGAGACGTGACGAGGAGAAGAGATGAGACGAGGAGAAGAGACGAGACCAGGAGAAGAGACCAGGGGAAGAGACCAGGAGAAGAGACGAGACCAGGAGAAGAGACCAGGAGAAGAGACGAGGAGAAGAGACGAGACGAGGAGAAGAGACGAGACGAGGAGAAGAGACGAGACGAGGAGAAGAGACGAGGAGAAGAGACGAGACGATGAGAAGAGACGAGACGAAGAGAAGAGACGAGACGAGGAGAAGAGACGAGACGAGGAGAAGAGACGAGACGAGGAGAAGAGACGAGACGAGGAGAATAGACGAGACCAGGAGAAGAGAAGAGACCAGGAGACGAGACCAGGAGAAGAGACGAGACCAGGAGAAGAGACGAGACCAGGAGAAGAGACGAGACCAGGAGAATAGACGAGACCAGGAGAAGAGACCAGGAGAAGAGACCAGGAGAAGAGAAGAGACCAGGAGAAGAGAAGAGACCAGGAGAAGAGACGAGACCAGGAGAAGAGACCAGGAGAAGAGAAGAGACCAGGAGAAGAGAAGAGACCAGGAGAAGAGAAGAGACCAGGAGAAGAGACCAGGAGAAGAGACCAGGAGAAGAGAAGAGACCAGGAGAAGAGAAGAGACCAGGAGAAGAGAAGAGACCAGGAGAAGAGACCAGGAGAAGAGACGCGACCAGGAGAAGAGACGAGACCAGGAGAAGAGACCAGGAGAAGAGACGAGACCAGGAGAAGAGACCAGGAGAAGAGACGAGACCAGGAGAAGAGACCAGGAGAAGAGACAAGGAGAAGAGACCAGGAGACGAGAAGAGACCAGGAGTCGAGAAGAGACCAGGAGAAGAGACGAGACCAGGAGAAGAGACGAGACCAGGAGAAGAGAAAAGACCAGGAGAAGAGAAGAGACCAGGAGAAGAGAAGGGACCAGGAGAAGAGAAGAGACCAGGAGAAGAGACCAGGAGAAGAGAAGAGACCAGGAGAAGAGACGAGACCAGGAGAAGAGACGAGACCAGGAGAAGAGAAAAGACCAGGAGAAGAGAAGAGACCAGGAGAAGAGAAGGGACCAGGAGAAGAGAGCAGGAGAAGAGAAGAGACCAGGAGAAGAGACCAGGAGACGAGACGAGGAGAAGAGACGAGACGAGGAGAAGAGACGAGACGAGGAGAAGAGACGAGACGAGGAGAATAGACGAGACAAGGAGAAGAGACGAGACGAGGAGAAGAGACGAGGAGAAGAGACGAGGAGAAGAGACGAGGAGAAGAGACGAGACGAGGAGAAGAGACGAGACGAGGAGAAGAGACGAGACGAGGAGAAGAGACGTGACGAGGAGAAGAGATGAGACGAGGAGAAGAGACGAGACCAGGAGAAGAGACCAGGGGAAGAGACCAGGAGAAGAGACGAGACCAGGAGAAGAGACCAGGAGAAGAGACGAGGAGAAGAGACGAGACGAGGAGAAGAGACGAGACGAGGAGAAGAGACGAGACGAGGAGAAGAGACGAGGAGAAGAGACGAGACGATGAGAAGAGACGAGACGAAGAGAAGAGACGAGACGAGGAGAAGAGACGAGACGAGGAGAAGAGACGAGACGAGGAGAAGAGACGAGACGAGGAGAAGAGACGAGACGAGGAGAATAGACGAGACCAGGAGAAGAGAAGAGACCAGGAGACGAGACCAGGAGAAGAGACGAGACCAGGAGAAGAGACGAGACCAGGAGAAGAGACGAGACCAGGAGAATAGACGAGACCAGGAGAAGAGACCAGGAGAAGAGACCAGGAGAAGAGAAGAGACCAGGAGAAGAGAAGAGACCAGGAGAAGAGACGAGACCAGGAGAAGAGACCAGGAGAAGAGAAGAGACCAGGAGAAGAGAAGAGACCAGGAGAAGAGAAGAGACCAGGAGAAGAGAAGAGACCAGGAGAAGAGACCAGGAGAAGAGACCAGGAGAAGAGAAGAGACCAGGAGAAGAGAAGAGACCAGGAGAAGAGAAGAGACCAGGAGAAGAGACGCGACCAGGAGAAGAGACGCGACCAGGAGAAGAGACGCGACCAGGAGAAGAGACGAGACCAGGAGAAGAGACCAGGAGAAGAGACGAGACCAGGAGAAGAGACCAGGAGAAGAGACGAGACCAGGAGAAGAGACGAGACCAGGAGAAGAGACGAGACCAGGAGAAGAGACGAGACCAGGAGAAGAGAAAAGACCAGGAGAAGAGACCAGGAGAAGAGAAGAGACCAGGAGAAGAGAAGAGACCAGGAGAAGAGAAGAGACCAGGAGAAGAGACCAGGAGAAGAGAAGAGACCAGGAGAAGAGACGAGACCAGGAGAAGAGACGAGACCAGGAGAAGAGAAAAGACCAGGAGAAGAGAAGAGACCAGTAGAAGAGAAGGGACCAGGAGAAGAGAAGGGACCAGGAGAAGAGAAGAGACCAGGAGAAGAGAAGAGACCAGGAGAAGAGAGCAGGAGAAGAGAAGAGACCAGGAGAAGAGACCAGGAGAAGAGACGAGGAGAAGAGACGAGACGAGGAGAAGAGACGAGAAGAGGAGAAGAGACGAGACGAGGAGAATAGACGAGACGAGGAGAAGAGACGAGACGAGGAGAAGAGACGAGACGAGGAGAAGAGACGAGACGAGGAGAAGAGACGAGACGAGGAGAAGAGACGAGGAGAAGAGACGAGGAGAAGAGACGAGGAGAAGAGACGAGACGAGGAGAAGAGACGAGACGAGGAGAAGAGACGAGACGAGGAGAAGAGACGTGACGAGGAGAAGAGATGAGACGAGGAGAAGAGACGAGACCAGGAGAAGAGACCAGGGGAAGAGACCAGGAGAAGAGACGAGACCAGGAGAAGAGACGAGACCAGGAGAAGAGACGAGACCAGGAGAAGAGAAGAGACCAGGAGAAGAGACCAGGAGAAGAGACCAGGAGAAGAGAAGAGACCAGGAGAAGAGACCAGGAGAAGAGACGAGACCAGGAGAAGAGACGAGACCAGGAGAAGAGACCGGGAGAAGAGACCACGAGAAGAGAAGAGACCAGGAGAAGAGACCAGGAGAAGAGAAGAGACCAGGAGAAGAGAAGAGACCAGGAGACGAGACCAGGAGAAGAGACGAGACCAGGAGAAGAGACGAGACCAGGAGAAGAGAAGAGACCAGGAGAAGAGAAGAGACCAGGAGAAGAGACGAGACCAGGAGAAGAGACGCGACCAGGAGAAGAGACGAGACCAGGAGAAGAGACGCGACCAGGAGAAGAGACGCGACCAGGAGAAGAGACGCGACCAGGAGAAGAGACGCGACCAGGAGAAGAGACCAGGAGAAGAGACCAGGAGAAGAGACCAGGAGAAGGGACCAGGAGAAGAGAAGAGACCAGTAGAAGAGACGAGACCAGGAGAAGAGACAAGACCAGGAGAAGAGACAAGACCAGGAGAAGAGACGAGACCAGGAGAAGAAACGAGACCAGGAGAAGAGACGAGACCAGGAGAAGAGACCAGGAGAAGAGAAGAGACCAGGAGAAGAGAAGAGACCAGGAGAAGAGACGAGACCAGGAGAAGAGACCAGACCAGGAGAAGAGACCAGGAGAAGAGAAAAGACAAGGAGAAGAGACCAGGAGAAGAGAAGAGACCAGGAGAAGAGACCAGGAGAAGAGAAGAGACCAGGAGAAGAAAAGAGACCAGGAGAAGAGACCAGGAGTAGAGAAGAGACCAGGAGTGGAGAAGAGACCAGGAGAAGAGACGAGACCAGGAGACGAGACCAGGAGACGAGACCAGGAGACAAGACCAGGAGACGAGACCAGGTGACGAGACCAGGAGAAGAGACGAGACCAGGAGAAGAGACGAGACCAGGAGAAGAGAAGAGACCAGGAGAAGAGACCAGGAGAAGAGACGAGACCAGGAGAAGAAGACGAGACCAGGAGAAGAGACGAGACCAGGAGAAGAGAAAAGACCAGGAGAAGAGACCAGGAGAAGAGAAGAGACCAGGAGAAGAGAAGAGACCAGGAGAAGAGAAGAGACCAGGAGAAGAGACCAGGAGAAGAGAAGAGACCAGGAGAAGAGACGAGACCAGGAGAAGAGACGAGACCAGGAGAAGAGAAAAGACCAGGAGAAGAGAAGAGACCAGTAGAAGAGAAGGGACCAGGAGAAGAGAAGAGACCAGGAGAAGAGAAGAGACCAGGAGAAGAGACGAGGAGAAGAGAAGAGACCAGGAGAAGAGACCAGGAGAAGAGACGAGGAGAAGAGACGAGACGAGGAGAAGAGACGAGACGAGGAGAAGAGACGAGAAGAGGAGAAGAGACGAGACGAGGAGAATAGACGAGACGAGGAGAAGAGACGAGACGAGGAGAAGAGACGAGACGAGGAGAAGAGACGAGACGAGGAGAAGAGACGAGGAGAAGAGATGAGGAGAAGAGACGAGGAGAAGAGACGAGACGAGGAGAAGAGACGAGACGAGGAGAAGAGACGAGACGAGGAGAAGAGACGTGACGAGGAGAAGAGATGAGACGAGGAGAAGAGAGGAGACCAGGAGAAGAGACCAGGGGAAGAGACCAGGAGAAGAGACGAGACCAGGAGAAGAGACGAGACCAGGAGAAGAGACGAGACCAGGAGAAGAGACCGGGAGAAGAGACCACGAGAAGAGAAGAGACCAGGAGAAGAGACCAGGAGAAGAGAAGGGACCAGGAGAAGAGAAGAGACCAGGAGACGAGACCAGGAGAAGAGACGAGACCAGGAGAAGAGACGAGACCAGGAGAAGAGACGAGACCAGGAGAAGAGAAGAGACCAGGAGAAGAGAAGAGACCAGGAGAAGAGACGAGACCAGGAGAAGAGACGCGACCAGGAGAAGAGACGAGACCAGGAGAAGAGACGCGACCAGGAGAAGAGACGCGACCAGGAGAAGAGACGCGACCAGGAGAAGAGACCAGGAGAAGAGACCAGGAGAAGAGACCAGGAGAAGGGACCAGGAGAAGAGAAGAGACCAGTAGAAGAGACGAGACCAGGAGAAGAGACAAGACCAGGAGAAGAGACAAGACCAGGAGAAGAGACGAGACCAGGAGAAGAAACGAGACCAGGAGAAGAAACGAGACCAGGAGAAGAGACGAGACCAGGAGAAGAGACCAGGAGAAGAGAAGAGACCAGGAGAAGAGACCAGACCAGGAGAAGAGACCAGACCAGGAGAAGAGACCAGGAGAAGAGAAAAGACAAGGAGAAGAGACCAGGAGAAGAGAAGAGACCAGGAGAAGAGACCAGGAGAAGAGAAGAGACCAGGAGAAGAAAAGAGACCAGGAGAAGAGACCAGGAGTAGAGAAGAGACCAGGAGAAGAGACGAGACCAGGAGACGAGACCAGGAGACGAGACCAGGAGACAAGACCAGGAGACGAGACCAGGTGACGAGACCAGGAGAAGAGACGAGACCAGGAGAAGAGACGAGACCAGGAGAAGAGAAGAGACCAGGAGAAGAGACCAGGAGAAGAGACGAGACCAGGAGAAGAGACGAGACCAGGAGAAGAGACGAGACCAGGAGACGAGACCAGGAGAAGAGACCAGGAGAAGAGAAGAGACCAGGAGAAGAGACGAGACCATGAGAAGAGACGAGACCAGGAGAAGAGACGAGACCAGGAGAAGAGACGAGACCAGGAGAAGAAAGGAGACCAGGAGAAGAGACGAGACCAGGAGAACAGACGAGACCAGGAGAAGAGACCAGGAGAAGAGAGGAGACCAGGAGAAGAGAGGAGACCAGGAGAAGAGACGAGACCAGGAGAAGAGAAGAGACCAGGAGAAGAGAAGAGACCAGGAGAAGAGAAGAGACCAGGAGAAGAGAAGAGACCAGGAGAAGAGACCAGGAGAAGAGAGCAGGAGAAGAGAAGAGACCAGGAGAAGACACTAGGAGAAGAGACGAGGAGAAGAGAAGAGACCAGGAGAAGAGACCAGGAGAAGAGACGAGACGAGGAGAAGAGACGAGACGAGGAGAAGAGACGAGGAGAAGAGACGAGACGAGGAGACGAGACGAGGAGACGAGACGAGGAGAAGAGACGAGGAGAAGAGACGAGGAGAAGAGACGAGGAGAAGAGACGAGGAGAAGAGACGAGGAGAAGAGACGAGACGAGGAGAAGAGACGAGACGAGGAGAAGAGACGAGACGAGGAGAAGAGACGAGACGAGGAGAAGAGACGAGACGAGGAGAAGAGACGCGACGAGGAGAAGAGACGAGACGAGGAGAAGAGAAGAGACCAGGAGAAGAGAAGAGACCAGGAGAAGAGACCACGAGAAGAGAAGAGACCAGGAGAAGAGAAGAGACCAGGAGAAGAGAAGAGACCAGGAGAAGTGACCAGGAGAAGAGACGAGACCAGGAGACGAGACCAGGAGAAGAGATGAGACCAGGAGAAGAGACCAGGAGAAGAAAAGAGACCAGGAGAAGAGAAGAGACCAGGAGAAGAGAAGAGACCAGGAGAAGAGACCAGGAGAAGAGACGAGACCAGGAGAAGAGACGAGACCAGGAGAAGAGACGAGACCAGGAGAAGAGAAGAGACCAGGAGAAGAGACGAGACCAGGAGAACAGACGAGACCAGGAGAAGAGACGCGACCAGGAGAAGAGACCAGGAGAAGAGACCAGGAGAAGGGACCAGGAGAAGAGACGAGACCAGGAGAAGAGACGAGACCAGGAGAAGAGACGAGACCAGGAGAAGAGACGAGACCAGGAGAAGAGAAGAGACCAGGAGCAGGGACCAGGAGAAGAGACGAGACCAGGAGAAGAGACGAGACCAGGAGAAGAGACGAGACCAGGAGAAGAGACGAGACCAGGAGAAGAGACGAGACCAGGAAAAGAGAAGAGACCAGGAGAAGAGACCAGGAGAAGAGAAGAGACCAGGAGAAGAGAGGAGACCAGGAGAAGAGAGGAGACCAGGAGAAGAGAAGAGACCAGGAGAAGAGAAGAGACCAGGAGAAGAGACCAGGAGAAGAGACCAGGAGAAGAGACCAGGAGAAGAGAGCAGGAGAAGAGAAGAGACCAGGAGAAGAGACCAGGAGAAGAGACGAGGAGAAGAGACGAGACCAGGAGAAGAGACGAGACCAGGAGAAGAGACGAGACGACGAGAAGAGACGAGACCAGGAGAAGAGAAGAGACCAGGAGAAGAGAAGAGACCAGGAGAAGTGACCAGGAGAAGAGACGAGACCAGGAGACGAGACCAGGAGAAGAGATGAGACCAGGAGAAGAGACCAGGAGAAGAAAAGAGACCAGGAGAAGAGAAGAGACCAGGAGAAGAGAAGAGACGAGGAGAAGAGACGAGACGAGGGGAAGAGACGAGACGAGGAGAAGAGACGAGGAGAAGAGACGAGACCAGGAGAAGAGACGAGACCAGGAGAAGAGACGAGACCAGGAGAAGAGACCAGGAGAAGAGACCAGGAGAAGAGACCAGGAGAAGAGACGAGACTAGGAGAAGAGACGAGACCAGGAGACGAGACCAGGAGAAGAGACGAGACCAGGAGAAGAGACGAGACCAGGAGTAGAGAACAGGAGAAGAGACGAGACCAGGAGAAGAGAGGAGACCAGGAGACGAGACCAGGAGAAGAGACGAGACCAGGAGAAGAGACGAGACCAGGAGAAGAGACGAGACCAGGAGAAGAGACGAGACCAGGAGAAGAGAAGAGACCAGGAGAAGAGAAGAGGCCAGGAGAAGAGACGAGACCAGGAGAAGAGACCAGGAGAAGAGACGAGACCAGGAGAAGAGAAGAGACCAGGAGACGAGACCAGGAGAAGAGACGAGACCAGGAGAAGAGACGAGACCAGGAGAAGAGACCAGGAGAAGAGAAGAGACCAGGAGAAGAGACCAGGAGAAGAGACCAGGAGAAGAGACCAGGAGTAGAGAAGAGACCAGGAGAAGAGACGAGACCAGGAGAAGAGACGAGACCAGGAGAATAGACGAGACGAGGAGAAGAGAAGAGACCAGGAGAAGAGAAGAGACCAGGAGAAGAGAAGAGACCAGGAGAAGAGACCAGGAGAAGAGACCAGGAGAAGGGACCAGGAGAAGGGACCAGGAGAAGGGACCAGGAGAAGAGACGAGACCAGGAGAAGAGACGAGACCAGGAGAAGAGACAAGACCAGGAGAAGAGACGAGACCAGGAGAAGAGACGAGACCAGGAGAAGAGACGAGACCAAGAGAAGAGACAAGGAGAAGAGACGAGACCAGGAGAAGAGACGAGACCAGGAGAAGAGACGAGACCTGGAGAAGAGACGAGACCTGGAGAAGAGACGAGACCAGGAGAAGAGACCAGGAGAAGAGAGGAGACCAGGAGAAGAGACGAGACCAGGAGAAGAGACGAGACCAGGAGAAGAGAAGAGACCAGGAGAAGAGAAAAGACCAGGAGAAGAGACCAGGAGAAGAGAAGAGACCAGGAGAAGAGAAGAGACCAGGAGAAGAGAAGAGACCAGGAGAAGAGACAAGGAGAAGAGACCAGGAGAAGAGAGCAGGAGAAGAGAAGAGACGAGGAGAAGAGACGAGGAGAAGAGACGAGGAGAAGAGACGAGGAGAAGAGACGAGGAGAAGAGACGAGGAGAAGAGACGAGACGAGGAGAAGAGACGAGACGAGGAGAAGAGACGAGACGAGCAGAAGAGACGAGGAGAAGAGACGAGGACAAGAAACGAGACGAGGAGAAGAGAGGAGACGAGGAGAAGAGACGAGACGAGGAGAAGAGACGAGACGAGGAGAAGAGACGAGACGAGGAGAAGAGACGAGACGAGGGGAAGAGACGAGACGAGGAGAAGAGACGAGGAGAAGAGACGAGACCAGGAGAAGAGACGAGACCAGGAGAAGAGACGAGACCAGGAGAAGAGACCAGGAGAAGAGACCAGGAGAAGAGACCAGGAGAAGAGACGAGACCAGGAGAAGAGACGAGACCAGGAGACGAGACCAGGAGAAGAGACGAGACCAGGAGAAGAGACGAGACCAGGAGTAGAGAACAGGAGAAGAGACGAGACCAGGAGAAGAGAGGAGACCAGGAGACGAGACCAGGAGAAGAGACGAGACCAGGAGAAGAGACGAGACCAGGAGAAGAGACGAGAGCAGGAGAAGAGACGAGACCAGGAGAAGAGAAGAGACCAGGAGAAGAGAAGAGGCCAGGAGAAGAGACCAGGAGAAGAGACGAGACCAGGAGAAGAGAAGAGACCAGGAGACGAGACCAGGAGAAGAGACGAGACCAGGAGAAGAGACGAGACCAGGAGAAGAGACCAGGAGAAGAGAAGAGACCAGGAGAAGAGACCAGGAGAAGAGACCAGGAGAAGAGACCAGGAGTAGAGAAGAGACCAGGAGAAGAGACGAGACCAGGAGAAGAGACGAGACCAGGAGAATAGACGAGACCAGGAGAAGAGAAGAGACCAGGAGAAGAGAAGAGACCAGGAGAAGAGACCAGGATAAGAGACCAGGATAAGAGACGAGACCAGGAGAAGAGACCAGGAGAAGGGACCAGGAGAAGGGACCAGGAGAAGGGACCAGGAGAAGAGACGAGACCAGGAGAAGAGACGAGACCAGGAGAAGAGACAAGACCAGGAGAAGAGACGAGACCAGGAGAAGAGACGAGACCAGGAGAAGAGACGAGACCAGGAGAAGAGACGAGACCAGGAGAAGAGAAGAGACCAGGAGAAGAGACAAGGAGAAGAGACGAGACCAGGAGAAGAGACGAGACCTGGAGAAGAGACGAGACCAGGAGAAGAGACCAGGAGAAGAGAGGAGACCAGGAGAAGAGAGGAGACCAGGAGAAGAGACGAGACCAGGAGAAGAGACGAGACCAGGAGAAGAGAAGAGACCAGGAGAAGAGAAGAGACCAGGAGAAGAGAAAAGACCAGGAGAAGAGACCAGGAGAAGAGAAGAGACCAGGAGAAGAGAAGAGACCAGGAGAAGAGAAGAGACAAGGAGAAGAGACCAGGAGAAGAGAGCAGGAGAAGAGAAGAGACGAGGAGAAGAGACGAGGAGAAGAGACGAGGAGAAGAGACGAGGAGAAGAGACGAGGAGAAGAGACGAGACGAGGAGAAGAGACGAGGAGAAGAGACGAGGAGAAGAGACGAGACGAGGAGAAGAGAGGAGACGAGGAGAAGAGAGGAGACGAGGAGAAGAGAGGAGACGAGGAGAAGAGACGAGACGAGGAGAAGAGACGAGACGAGGAGAAGAGACGAGACGAGGAGAAGAGACGAGACGAGGAGAAGAGACGAGACGAGGAGAAGAGACGAGACGAGGAGAAGAGACGAGACGAGGAGAAGAGAAGAGACCAGGAGAAGAGAAGAGACCAGGAGAAGAGAAGAGACCAGGAGAAGAGAAGAGACCAGGAGAAGAGACCAGGAGAAGAGACGAGACCAGGAGAAGAGACGAGACCAGGAGAAGAGAAGAGACGAGGAGAAGAGACGAGACGAGGAGAAGAGACGAGACGAGGAGAAGAGAAGAGACCAGGAGAAGAGAAGAGACCAGGAGAAGAGAAGAGACCAGGAGAAGAGAAGAGACCAGGAGAAGAGACCAGGAGAAGAGACGAGACCAGGAGAAGAGACGAGACCAGGAGAAGAGAAGAGACCAGGAGAAGAGACCACGAGAAGAGAAGAGACCAGGAGAAGAGACCAGGAGAAGAGACGAGACCAGGAGAAGAGAAGAGACCAGGAGACGAGACCAGGAGAAGAGACGAGACCAGGAGAAGAGACGAGACCAGGAGAAGATACGAGACCAGGAGAAGAGACGAGACCAGGAGAAGAGACCAGGAGAAGAGAAGAGACCAGGAGAAGAGACCAGGAGAAGAGACCAGGAGAAGAGACCAGGAGTAGAGAAGAGACCAGGAGAAGAGACGAGACCAGGAGAATAGACGAGACCAGGAGAAGAGAAGAGACCAGGAGAAGAGAAGAGACCAGGAGAAGAGACCAGGAGAAGAGACCAGGAGAAGAGAAGAGACCAGGAGAAGAGAAGAGACCAGGAGAAGAGAAGAGACCAGGAGAAGAGAAGAGACCAGGAGAAGAATCGAGACCAGGAGAAGAGACGAGACCAGGAGAAGAGACGAGACCAGGAGAAGAGACGCGACCAGGAGAAGAGACCAGGAGAAGACACCAGGAGAAGAGACGAGACCAGGAGAAGAGACCAGGAGAAGGGACCAGGAGAAGGGACCAGGAGAAGGGACCAGGAGAGGAGACGAGACCAGGAGAAGAGACAAGACCAGGAGAAGAGACGAGACCAGGAGAAGAGACGAGACCAGGAGAAGAAACGAGATCAGGAGAAGAGAAGAGATCAGGAGAAGAGAAGAGACCAAGAGAAGAGAAGAGACCAGGAGAAGAGACCAGGAGAAGAGACGAGACCAGCAGAAGAGACGAGACCAGGAGAAGAGACGAGACCAGGAGAAGAGACCAGTAGAAGAGACGAGACCAGTAGAAGAGACGAGACCAGGAGAAGAGACGAGACCAGGAGAAGAGACGAGACCAGGAGAAGAGACGAGACCAGGAGAAGAGAAGAGACCAGGAGAAGAGACAAGGAGAAGAGAAGAGACCAGGAGAAGAGAAGAGACCAGGAGAAGAGACCAGGAGAGGAGAAGAGACCAGGAGAGGAGAAGAGACCAGGAGAAGAGAAGAGACCAGGAGAAGAGAAGAGACAAGGAGAAGAGAAGAGACCAGGAGAAGAGACCAAGAGAAGAGTGCAGGAGAAGAGAAGAGACCAGGAGAAGAGACCAGGAGAAGAGACCAGGAGAAGAGACGAGGAGAAGAGACGAGGAGAACAGACGAGACGAGGAGAACAGACGAGACGAGGAGAAGAGACGAGGAGAAGAGACGAGGAGAAGAGACGAGGAGAAGAGACGAGACGAGGAGAAGAGACGAGACGAGGAGAAGAGACGAGACGAGGAGAAGAGACGAGACGAGGAGAAGAGACGAGACGAGGAGAAGAGACGAGACGAGGAGAAGAGACGAGACCAGGAGAAGAGACGAGAGCAGGAGAAGAGAAGAGACCAGGAGAAGAGAAGAGACCAGGAGAAGAGACTAGGAGAAGAGACTGGACCAGGAGACGAGACCAGGAAAAGAGACGAGACCAGGAGAAGAGACGAGACCAGGAGAAGAGAAGAGACCAGGAGAAGAGACCAGGAGAAGGGAAGAGACCAGGTAAAGAGAAGAGACCAGGAGAAGAGAAGAGACCAGGAGAAGAGACCAGGAGAAGAGACCAGGAGAAGAGACCAGGAGAAGAGACGAGACCAGGAGAAGAGACGAGACCAGGAGAAGAGACGAGACCAGGAGAAGAGACCAGGAGAAGAGACCAGGAGAAGAGACCAGGAGAAGAGACCAGGAGAAGAGAACAGACCAGGAGAAGAGACCAGGAGAACAGAGGAGACCAGGAGAAGAGAGGAGACCAGGAGAAGAGAAGAGACCAGGAGAAAAGAAGAGACCAGGAGAAGAGACGAGACGAGGAGAAGAGACGAGACGAGGAGAAGAGACGAGGAGAAGAGACGAGACGAGGAGAAGATACGAGGAGAAGAGACGAGGAGAAGAGACGAGGAGAAGAGACGAGACGAGGAGAAGAGACGAGACGAGGAGAAGAGACGAGACAAGGAGAAGAGACGAGACGAGGAGAAGAAACGAGGAGAAGAGACGAGACCAGGAGAAGAGACGAGACCAGGAGAAGAGACGAGACCAGGAGAAGAGACGAGACCAGGAGAAGAGACGAGACCAGGAGAAGAGACCAGGAGAAGAGACCAGGAGAAGAGAAGAGACCAGGAGAAGAGACCAGGAGAAGAGACGAGACCAGGAGAAGAGACGAGACCAGGAGAAGAGACGAGACCAGGAGAAGAGACGAGACCAGGAGAAGAGAAGAGACCAGGAGAAGAGAAGAGGCCAGGAGAAGAGAAGAGACCAGGAGAAGAGACGAGACCAGGAGAAGAGACGAGACCAGGAGAAGAGACGAGACCAGGAGAAGAGACGAGACCAGGAGAAGAGACGAGACCAGGAGAAGAGACCAGGAGAAGAGACGAGACCAGGAGAAGAGAAGAGACCTGGAGAAGAGACCAGGAGAAGAGAAGAGACCAGGAGAAGAGACCAGGAGAAGAGCCCAGGAGAAGAGACCAGGAGAAGAGACCAGGGGAAGAGACGAGACCAGTAGAAGAGAAGAGACCAGGAGAAGAGAAGAGACCAGGAGTAGAGACCAGGAGAAGAGACCAGGAGAAGAGAAGAGACAAGGAGAAGAGACCAGGAGAAGAGAAGAGACCAGGAGAAGAGAAGAGACCAGGAGAAGAGACGAGACCAGGAGAAGAGACGAGACCAGGAGAAGAGACTAGACCAGGAGAAGAGAAGAGACCAGGAGAAGAGAACAGGAGAAGAGACCAGGAGAAGAGACCAAGAGAAGAGAACAGGAGAAGAGAAAAGACCACGAGAAGAGAACAGGAGAAGAGACGAGACCAGGAGAAGAGACGAGACCAGAAGAAGAGACCAGGAGAAGAGACCAGGAGAAGAGACGAGACCAGGAGAAGAGACAAGACCAGGAGAAGAGAAGAGACCAGGAGAAGAGACCAGGAGAAGAGTCCAGGAGAAGAGAAGAGACCAGGAGAAGAGAAGAGACCAGGAGAAGAGAAGAGACCAGGAGAAGAGAAGAGGCCAGGAGAAGAGAAGAGACCAGGAGAAGAGAAGAGACCAGGAGAAGAGACGAGACCAGGAGAAGAGAAGAGACCAGGAGAAGAGACGAGACCAGGAGAAGAGACGAGACCAGGAGAAGAGACGAGACCAGGAGAAGAGACGAGACCAGGAGAAGAGACCAGGAGAAGAGACCAGGAGAAGAGACGAGACCAGAAGAAGAGACGAGACCAGGAGAAGAGACGAGACGAGAAGAAGAGAAAAGACCAGGAGAAGAGACCAGGAGAAGAGACGAGACCAGGAGAAGAGACCAGGAGAAGAGGCGAGACCAGGAGAAGAGGCGAGACCAGGAGAAGAGAAGAGACCAGGAGAAGAGAAGAGACCAGGAGAAGAGACCAGGAGAAGAGGCGAGACCAGGAGAAGAGACGAGACCAGGAGAAGAGACGAGACCAGGAGAAGAGAAGAGACCAGGAGAAGAGACCAGGAGAAGAGAAGAGACCAGGAGAAGAGACTAGGAGAAGAGACGAGACCAGGAGAAGAGACCAGGAGAAGAGACGAGACCAGGAGAAGAGACGAGACCAGGAGAAGAGACCAGGAGAAGAGACGAGACCAGGAGAAGAGACCAGGAGAAGAGAAGAGACCAGGAGAAGAGAAGAGACCAGGAGAAGAGACCAGGAGAAGAGACCAGGAGAAGAGACGAGACCAGGAGAAGAGACAAGACCAGGAGGAGAGACGAGACCAGGAGAAGAGACGAGACCAGGAGAAGAGAAGAGACCAGGAGAAGAGACGAGGAGAATAGACGAGGAGAAGAGACGAGACGAGGAGAAGAGACGAGACGAGGAGAAGAGACGAGACGAGGAGAAGAGACGAGACGACGAGAATAGACGAGACGACGAGAATAGACGAGACGAGGAGAAGAGACGAGACGAGGAGAAGAGACGAGACGAGGAGAAGAGACGAGACGAGGAGAAGAGACGAGGAGAAGAGACGAGGAGAAGAGAGGAGACCAGGAGAAGAGAAGAGACCAGGAGAAGAGACCAGGAGAAGAGACCAGGAGAAGAGACGAGACCAGGAGACGAGACCAGGAGAAGAGACGAGACCAGGAGAAGAGACGAGACCAGGAGAAGAGACCAGGAGAAGAGAAGAGCCCAGGAGAAGAGACCAGGAGAAGAGAAGAGACCAGTAGAAGAGAAGAGACCAGGAGAAGAGAAGAGACCAGGAGAAGAGACCAGGAGAAGAGAAGAGACAAGGAGAAGAGACCAGGAGAAGAGAAGAGACCAGGAGAAGAGAAGAGACCAGGAGAAGAGACGAGAGCAGGAGAAGAGACGAGAGCAGGAGAAGAGACGAGACCAGGAGTAGAGACGAGACCAGGAGAAGAGACCAGCAGAAGAGACGAGACCAGCAGAAGAGACGAGACCAGCAGAAGAGACGAGACCAGGAGAAGAGACGAGACCAGGAGAAGAGGCCAGGAGAAGAGACGAGGAGAAGAGACGAGGAGAAGAGACGAGACCAGGAGAAGAGAAGAGACCAGGAGAAGAGACCAGGAGAAGAGACCAGGAGAAGAGTCCAGGAGAAGAGACAAGACCAGGAGAAGAGACCAGGAGAAGAGACCAGGAGAAGAGACCAGGATAAGAGAAGAGACCAGGCGAAGAGACGAGACCAGGCGAAGAGTCGAGACCAGGCGAAGAGACGAGACCAGGAGAAGAGACGAGACCAGGAGAAGAGACGAGACCAGGAGAAGAGACGAGAGCAGGAGAAGAGACGAGACCAGGAGAAGAGACGAGGAGAAGAGACGAGGAGAAGAGACGAGGAGAAGAGACGAGGAGAAGAGACGAGGAGAAGAGACGAGACGAGGAGAAGAGACGAGACCAGGATAAAAGACCAGGAGAAGAGACGAGACCAGGAGAAGAGACCAGGAGAAGAGACCAGGAGAAGAGACCAGGATAAGAGAAGAGACCAGGATAAGAGAAGAGACCAGGAGACGAGAAGAGACCAGGAGAAGAGAAGAGACCAGGAGAAGAGACGAGACCAGGAGAAGAGACCAGGAGAAGAGAAGAGACCAGGAGAAGAGAAGAGACGAGGAGAAGAGACGAGACGAGGAGAAGAGACGAGACCAGGAGAAGAGACGAGACCAGGAGAAGAGACGAGACCAGGAGAAGAGACGAGACCAGGAGAAGAGAAGAGACCAGGAGAAGAGAAGAGACCAGGAGAAGAGACGAGACCAGGAGAAGAGACGAGACCAGGAGAAGAGACGAGACGAGAAGAAGAGAAGAGACCAGGAGAAGAGACCAGGAGAAGAGACGACACCAGGAGAAGAGACGAGACCAGGAGAAGAGACGAGACCAGGAGAAGAGACGAGACCAGGAGTAGAGGCTAGACCAGGAGAAGAGGCGAGACCAGGAGAAGAGGCGAGACCAGGAGAAGAGAAGAGACCAGGAGAAGAGACCAGGAGAAGAGACGAGACCAGGAGAAGAGGCGAGACCAGGAGAAGAGACGAGACCAGGAGAAGAGACGAGACCAGGAGAAGAGACCAGGAGAAGAGACGAGACCAGGAGAAGAGACGAGACCAGGAGAAGAGAAGAGACCAGGAGAAGAGAAGAGACCAGGAGAAGAGACCAGGAGAAGAGACCAGGAGAAGTGACCAGGAGAAGAGACGAGACCAGGAGAAGGGAAGAGACCAGGAGAAGAGACCAGGAGAAGAGAAGAGACCAGGAGAAGAGACCAGGAGAAGAGACCAGGAGAAGAGACCAGGAGAAGAGAAGAGACCAGGAGAAGAGATGAGACCAGGAGAAGAGATGAGACCAGGAGAAGAGAAGAGACCAGGAGAAGAGAAGAGACCAGGAGAAGAGACCAGGAGAAGAGACGGGACCAGGAGAAGAGACGAAAGCAGGAGAAGAGACGAGACCAGGAGACGAGACCAGGAGAAGAGACGAGACCAGGAGAAGAGACGAGACCAGGAGAAGAGACCAGAAGAAGTGATGAGACCAGGAGAAGAGACCAGGAGAAGAGAAGAGACCAGGAGAAGAGACCAGGAGAAGAGAAGAGACCAGGAGAAGAGACCAGGAGAAGAGACGAGACCAGGAGAAGAGACGAGACCAGGAGAAGAGAAGAGAGCAGGAGAAGAGACGAGACGCGGAGAAGAGACGAGACGCGGAGAAGAGACGAGACGAGGAGAAGAGACGAGACGAGGAGAAGAGACGAGGAGAAGAGACGAGGAGAAGAGACGAGGAGACGAGACCAGCAGAAGAGACGAGTCCAGGAGACGAGACGAGACCAGGAGACGAGACGAGACCAGGAGACGAGACGAGACCAGGAGACGAGACTAGACCAGGAGACGAGACGAGACCAGGAGAAGAGACGAGACCAGGAGAAGAGACGAGACCAGGAGAAGAGATGAGACCAGGAGAAGAGACGAGACCAGGAGAAGAGACGAGACCAGGAGAAGAGACCAGGAGAAGAGACGAGACCAGGAGAAGAGACGGGGCCAGGAGAAGAGACGAGACCAGGAGAAGAGAAGAGACCATGAGAAGAGACCAGGAGAAGAGAAGAGACCAGGAGAAGAGACCAGGAGAAGAGACGAGACCAGGAGAAGAGACGAGACCAGGAGAAGAGACGAGACCAGGAGAAGAGACGAGGAGAAGAGACGAGGGGAAGAGACGAGGAGAAGAGACGAGACCAGGAGAAGAGAAGAGACCAGGAGAAGAGACCAGGAGAAGAGTCCAGGAGAAGAGACCAGGAGAAGAGACCAGGAGAAGAGAAGAGACCAGGAGAAGAGACCAGGCGAAGAGACGAGACCAGGCGAAGAGACGAGACCAGGAGAAGAGACGAGAGCAGGAGAAGAGACGAGAGCAGGAGAAGAGACCAGGAGAAGAGACCGGGAGAAGAGACGAGACAAGGAGAAGAGACGAGACCAGGAGAAGAGACGAGACCAGGAGAAGAGACGAGGAGAAGAGACGAGGAGAAGAGACGAGGAGAAGAGACGAGGAGAAGACACGAGACTAGGAGAAGAGACGAGACCAGGATAAGAGACCAGGAGAAGAGACGAGACCAGGAGAAGAGACCAGGAGAAGAGACCAGGAGAAGAGACCAGGAGAAGAGACCAGGATAAGAGAAGAGACCAGGAGAAGAGAAGAGACCAGGAGAAGAGAAGAGACCAGGAGAAGAGAAGAGACCAGGAGAAGAGACGAGACCAGGAGAAGAGACCAGGAGAAGAGAAGAGACGAGGAGAAGAGAAGAGACGAGGAGAAGAGAAGAGACGAGGAGAAGAGACGAGACCAGGAGAAGAGACGAGACCAGGAGAAGAGACCAGGAGAAGAGAAGAGACCAGGAGAAGAGACGAGACCAGGAGAAGAGACGAGACGAGAAGAAGAGAAGAGACCAGGAGAAGAGACCAGGAGAAGAGACGAGACCAGGAGAAGAGACGAGACCAGGAGAAGAGACGAGACCAGGAGAAGAGACCAGGAGAAGAGGCGAGACCAGGAGAAGAGGCGAGACCAGGAGAAGAGGCGAGACCAGGAGAAGAGGCGAGACCAGGAGAAGAGGCGAGACCAGGAGAAGAGGCGAGACCAGGAGAAGAGAAGAGACCAGGAGAAGAGAAGAGACCAGGAGAAGAGACGAGGAGAAGAGACGAGACCAGGAGAAGAGGCGAGACCAGGAGAAGAGACGAGACCAGGAGAAGAGACGAGACCAGGAGAAGAGACGAGACCAGGTGAAGAGACCAGGAGAAGAGACGAGACCAGGAGAAGAGACCAGGAGAAGAGAAGAGACCAGGAGAAGAGACCAGGAGAAGAGACCAGGAGAAGAGACTAGACCAGGAGAAGAGACGAGACCAGGAGAAGAGACGAGACCAGGAGAAGAGACCAGGAGAAGTGACCAGGAGAAGAGAAGAGACGAGGAGAAGAGACCAGGAGAAGAGACCAGGAGAAGAGAAGAGGCCAGGAGAAGAGAAGAGACCAGGAGAAGAGAAGAGACCAGGAGAAGAGACGAGACCAGGAGAAGAGAAGAGACCAGGAGAAGAGAAGAGACCAGGAGAAGAGACGAGACCAGGAGAAGAGACGAGACCAGGAGAAGAGACGAGACCAGGAGAAGAGACCAGGAGAAGAGACCAGGAGAAGAGACGAGACCAGAAGAAGAGACGAGACCAGGAGAAGAGACGAGACGAGAAGAAGAGAAAAGACCAGGAGAAGAGACCAGGAGAAGAGACGAGACCAGGAGAAGAGACCAGGAGAAGAGGCGAGACGAGGAGAAGAGGCGAGGAGAAGAGACCAGGAGAAGAGACTAGACCAGGAGAAGAGACGAGACCAGGAGAAGAGACGAGACCAGGAGAAGAGACCAGGAGAAGTGACCAGGAGAAGAGAAGAGACGAGGAGAAGAGACCAGGAGAAGAGACCAGGAGAAGAGAAGAGGCCAGGAGAAGAGAAGAGACCAGGAGAAGAGAAGAGACCAGGAGAAGAGACGAGACCAGGAGAAGAGAAGAGACCAGGAGAAGAGACGAGACCAGGAGAAGAGACGAGACCAGGAGAAGAGACGAGACCAGGAGAAGAGACGAGACCAGGAGAAGAGACCAGGAGAAGAGACCAGGAGAAGAGACGAGACCAGAAGAAGAGACGAGACCAGGAGAAGAGACGAGACGAGAAGAAGAGAAAAGACCAGGAGAAGAGACCAGGAGAAGAGACGAGACCAGGAGAAGAGACCAGGAGAAGAGGCGAGACGAGGAGAAGAGGCGAGACCAGGAGAAGAGAAGAGACCAGGAGAAGAGAAGAGACCAGGAGAAGAGACCAGGAGAAGAGGCGAGACCAGGAGAAGAGACGAGACCAGGAGAAGAGACGAGACCAGGAGAAGAGAAGAGACCAGGAGAAGAGACCAGGAGAAGAGAAGAGACCAGGAGAAGAGACCAGGAGAAGAGACGAGACCAGGAGAAGAGACCAGGAGAAGAGACGAGACCAGGAGAAGAGACGAGACCAGGAGAAGAGACCAGGAGAAGAGACGAGACCAGGAGAAGAGACCAGGAGAAGAGAAGAGACCAGGAGAAGAGAAGAGACCAGGAGAAGAGAAGAGACCAGGAGAAGAGAAGAGACCAGGAGAAGAGACCAGGAGAAGAGACCAGGAGAAGAGACGAGACCAGGAGGAGAGACGAGACCAGGAGAAGAGACGAGACCAGGAGAAGAGAAGAGACCAGGAGAAGAGACGAGGAGAATAGACGAGGAGAAGTGACGAGACGAGGAGAAGAGACGAGACGAGGAGAAGAGACGAGACGAGGAGAAGAGACGAGACGACGAGAATAGACGAGACGACGAGAATAGACGAGACGAGGAGAAGAGACGAGACGAGGAGAAGAGACGAGACGAGGAGAAGAGACGAGACGAGGAGAAGAGACGAGACGAGGAGAAGAGACGAGGAGAAGAGACGAGGAGAAGAGAGGAGACCAGGAGAAGAGAAGAGACCAGGAGAAGAGACCAGGAGAAGAGACCAGGAGAAGAGACGAGACCAGGAGACGAGACCAGGAGAAGAGACGAGACCAGGAGAAGAGACGAGACCAGGAGAAGAGACCAGGAGAAGAGAAGAGCCCAGGAGAAGAGACCAGGAGAAGAGAAGAGACCAGTAGAAGAGAAGAGACCAGGAGAAGAGAAGGGACCAGGAGAAGAGACCAGGAGAAGAGAAGAGACAAGGAGTAGAGACCAGGAGAAGAGAAGAGACCAGGAGAAGAGAAGAGACCAGGAGAAGAGAAGAGACCAGGAGAAGAGACGAGAGCAGGAGAAGAGACGAGACCAGGAGTAGAGACGAGACCAGGAGAAGACACCAGCAGAAGAGACGAGACCAGGAGAAGAGACGAGACCAGGAGAAGAGACCAGGAGAAGAGACGAGGAGAAGAGACGAGGAGAAGAGACGAGACCAGGAGAAGAGAAGAGACCAGGAGAAGAGACCAGGAGAAGAGACCAGGAGAAGAGTCCAGGAGAAGAGACAAGACCAGGAGAAGAGACCAGGAGAAGAGACCAGGAGAAGAGACCAGGATAAGAGAAGAGACCAGGCGAAGAGACGAGACCAGGCGAAGAGACGAGAGCAGGAGAAGAGACGAGACCAGGAGAAGAGACGAGACCAGGAGAAGAGACGAGGAGAAGAGACGAGGAGAAGAGACGAGGAGAAGAGACGAGGAGAAGAGACGAGGAGAAGAGACGAGGAGAAGAGACGAGGAGAAGAGACGAGACCAGGATAAAAGACCAGGAGAAGAGACGAGACCAGGAGAAGAGACCAGGAGAAGAGACCAGGAGAAGAGACCAGGATAAGAGAAGAGACCAGGATAAGAGAAGAGACCAGGAGACGAGAAGAGACCAGGAGAAGAGAAGAGACCAGGAGAAGAGACGAGACCAGGAGAAGAGACCAGGAGAAGAGAAGAGACCAGGAGAAGAGAAGAGACGAGGAGAAGAGACGAGACGAGGAGAAGAGACGAGACCAGGAGAAGAGACGAGACCAGGAGAAGAGAAGAGACCAGGAGAAGAGAAGAGACCAGGAGAAGAGAAGAGACCAGGAGAAGAGACGAGACCAGGAGAAGAGACGAGACGAGAAGAAGAGAAGAGACCAGGAGAAGAGACCAGGAGAAGAGACGACACCAGGAGAAGAGACGAGACCAGGAGAAGAGACGAGACCAGGAGAAGAGACCAGGAGTAGAGGCTAGACCAGGAGAAGAGGCGAGACCAGGAGAAGAGGCGAGACCAGGAGAAGAGAAGAGACCAGGAGAAGAGACCAGGAGAAGAGACGAGACCAGGAGAAGAGGCGAGACCAGGAGAAGAGACGAGACCAGGAGAAGAGACGAGACCAGGAGAAGAGACCAGGAGAAGAGACGAGACCAGGAGAAGAGACGAGACCAGGAGAAGAGAAGAGACCAGGAGAAGAGAAGAGACCAGGAGAAGAGAAGAGACCAGGAGAAGAGACCAGGAGAAGAGACCAGGAGAAGAGACCAGGAGAAGAGAAGAGACCAGGAGAAGAGACCAGGAGAAGAGAAGAGACCAGGAGAAGAGACCAGGAGAAGAGACCAGGAGAAGAGACCAGGAGAAGAGAAGAGACCAGGAGAAGAGATGAGACCAGGAGAAGAGATGAGACCAGGAGAAGAGAAGAGACCAGGAGAAGAGAAGAGACCAGGAGAAGAGACCAGGAGAAGAGACGGGACCAGGAGAAGAGACGAAAGCAGGAGAAGAGACGAGACCAGGAGACGAGACCAGGAGAAGAGACGAGACCAGGAGAAGAGACGAGACCAGGAGAAGAGACCAGAAGAAGTGATGAGACCAGGAGAAGAGACCAGGAGAAGAGAAGAGACCAGGAGAAGAGACCAGGAGAAGAGAAGAGACCAGGAGAAGAGACCAGGAGAAGAGACGAGACCAGGAGAAGAGACGAGACCAGGAGAAGAGAAGAGAGCAGGAGAAGAGACGAGACGCGGAGAAGAGACGAGACGAGGAGAAGAGACGAGGAGAAGAGACGAGGAGAAGAGACGAGGAGAAGAGACGAGGAGAAGAGACGAGGAGAAGAGACGAGGAGACGAGACCAGGAGACGAGACGAGACCAGGAGACGAGACGAGACCAGGAGACGAGACGAGACCAGGAGACGAGACGAGACCAGGAGACGAGACGAGACCAGGAGACGAGACGAGACCAGGAGAAGAGACGAGACCAGGAAAAGAGACGAGAACAGGAGAAGAGATGAGACCAGGAGAAGAGACGAGACCAGGAGAAGAGACGAGACCAGGAGAAGAGACCAGGAGAAGAGACGAGACCAGGAGAAGAGACGGGGCCAGGAGAAGAGACGAGACCAGGAGAAGAGAAGAGACCAGGAGAAGAGACCAGGAGAAGAGAAGAGACCAGGAGAAGAGACCAGGAGAAGAGACGAGACCAGGAGAAGAGACGAGACCAGGAGAAGAGACGAGACCAGGAGAAGAGACGAGACCAGGAGAAGAGACGAGACCAGGAGAAGAGACGAGGAGAAGAGACGAGGGGAAGAGACGAGGAGAAGAGACGAGACCAGGAGAATAGAAGAGACCAGGAGAAGAGACCAGGAGAAGAGTCCAGGAGAAGAGACAAGACCAGGAGAAGAGACCAGGAGAAGAGACCAGGAGAAGAGACCAGGAGAAGAGAAGAGACCAGGAGAAGAGAAGAGACCAGGCGAAGAGACGAGACCAGGCGAAGAGACGAGACCAGGCGAAGAGACGAGAGCAGGAGAAGAGACGAGAGCAGGAGAAGAGACGAGAGCAGGAGAAGAGACGAGAGCAGGAGAAGAGACGAGACCAGGAGAAGAGACAAGACCAGGAGAAGAGACGAGACCAGGAGAAGAGAAGAGACCAGGAGAAGAGACGAGGAGAAGAGACGAGGAGAAGAGACGAGGAGAAGAGACGAGGAGAAGACACGAGACTAGGAGAAGAGACGAGACCAGGATAAGAGACCAGGAGAAGAGACGAGACCAGGAGAAGAGACCAGGAGAAGAGACCAGGAGAAGAGACCAGGAGAAGAGACCAGGATAAGAGAAGAGACCAGGAGACGAGAAGAGACCAGGAGAAGAGAAGAGACCAGGAGAAGAGAAGAGACCAGGAGAAGAGAAGAGACCAGGAGAAGAGACGAGACCAGGAGAAGAGACCAGGAGAAGAGAAGAGACGAGGAGAAGAGAAGAGACGAGGAGAAGAGACGAGACCAGGAGAAGAGACGAGACCAGGAGAAGAGACCAGGAGAAGAGAAGAGACCAGGAGAAGAGAAGAGACCAGGAGAAGAGACGAGACCAGGAGAAGAGACGAGACGAGAAGAAGAGAAGAGACCAGGAGAAGAGACGAGACCAGGAGAAGAGACGAGACCAGGAGAAGAGACGAGACCAGGAGAAGAGGCGAGACCAGGAGAAGAGAAGAGACCAGGAGAAGAGACGAGGAGAAGAGACGAGACCAGGAGAAGAGGCGAGACCAGGAGAAGAGGCGAGACCAGGAGAAGAGAAGAGACCAGGAGAAGAGACGAGGAGAAGAGACGAGACCAGGAGAAGAGGCGAGACCAGGAGAAGAGACGAGACCAGGAGAAGAGACGAGACCAGGAGAAGAGACGAGACCAGGTGAAGAGACCAGGAGAAGAGACGAGACCAGGAGAAGAGACCAGGAGAAGAGACCAGGAGAAGAGGCGAGACCAGGAGAAGAGGCGAGACCAGGAGAAGAGGCGAGACCAGGAGAAGAGGCGAGACCAGGAGAAGAGAAGAGACCAGGAGAAGAGACGAGGAGAAGAGACGAGACCAGGAGAAGAGGCGAGACCAGGAGAAGAGACGAGACCAGGAGAAGAGACGAGACCAGGAGAAGAGACGAGACCAGGTGAAGAGACCAGGAGAAGAGACGAGACCAGGAGAAGAGACCAGGAGAAGAGAAGAGACCAGGAGAAGAGACCAGGAGAAGAGACGAGACCAGGAGAAGAGACGAGACCAGGAGAAGAGACGAGACCAGGAGAAGAGACGAGACCAGGAGAAGAGACCAGGAGAAGTGACCAGGAGAAGAGAAGAGACGAGGAGAAGAGACCAGGAGAAGAGACCAGGAGAAGAGAAGAGACCAGGAGAAGAGAAGAGACCAGGAGAAGAGACCAGGAGAAGAGATGAGACCAGGAGAAGAGAAGAGACCAGGAGAAGAGAAGAGACCAGGAGAAGAGAAGAGACCAGGAGAAGAGACGAGGAGAATAGACGAGACGAGGAGAAGAGACGAGACGAGGAGAAGAGACGAGACGAGGAGAAGAGACGAGACAAGGAGAAGAGACGAGTCCAGGAGAAGAGAAGAGACCAGGAGAAGAGACCAGGAGAAGAGAAGAGACCAGGAGAAGAGACGAGACCAGGAGAAGAGACGAGACCAGGAGAAGAGACCAGGAGAAGAGACCAGGAGAAGAGAATAGACCAGGAGAAGAGACCAGGAGAAGAGACGAGAACAGGAGAAGAGACGAGAACAGGAGAAGACACGAGACCAGGAGAAGAGACGAGACGAGAAGAAGAGAAAAGACCAGGAGAAGAGACCAGGAGAAGAGAAGAGACCAGGAGAAGAGACCAGGAGAAGAGACGAGACCAGGAGAAGAGACGAGACCAGGAGAAGAGACCAGGAGAAGAGACGAGACCAGGAGAAGAGACGAGACCAGGAGAAGAGACGAGACCAGGAGAAGAGACGAGACCAGGAGAAGAGACCAGGAGAAGAGACGAGGAGAAGAGACGAGACGAGGAGAAGAGACGAGACGAGGAGAAGAGACGAGACGAGGAGAAGAGACGAGACGAGGAGAAGAGACGAGACGAGGAGAAGAGACGAGACGAGGAGAAGAGAAGAGACGAGGAGAAGAGACGACACCAGGGGAAGAGAAGAGACCAGGAGAAGAGAAGAGACCAGGAGAAGAGACCAGGAGAAGAGATGAGACCAGGAGAAGAGAAGAGACCAGGAGAGGAGACCAGGAGAAGAGACCAGGAGAAGAGACGAGACCAGGAGAAGAGACGAGACCAGGAGAAGAGATGAGACGAGAAGAAGAGAAGAGACCAGGAGAAGAGAAGAGACCAGGAGAAGAGAAGAGACCAGGAGAAGAGACCAGGAGAAGAGACCAGGAGAAGAGACGAGACCAGGAGAAGAGACGAGACCAGGAGAATACACCAGGAGAAGAGAAGAGACCAGGAGAAGAGACCAGGAGAAGAGACCAGGAGAAGAGACCAGGAGAAGAGAAGAGACCAGGAGAAGAGACGAGACCAGGCGAAGAGACCAGGAGAAGAGACCAGGAGAAGAGACCAGGAGAAGAGACGAGACCAGGAGAAGAGACGAGACCAGGAGAAGAGACGAGACCAGGAGAAGAGACCAGGAGAAAAGAAGAGACCAGGAGAAGGGACCAGGAGAAGAGACCAGGAGAAGAGACGAGACTAAGAGAAGAGAAGAGACCAGGAGAAGAGAAGAGACCAGGAGGAGAGACGAGACCAGGAGGAGAGACCAGGAGAAGAGACGAGGAGAAGAGACGAGACGAGGAGAAGAGACGAGACGAGGAGAAGAGACGAGACGAGGAGAAGAGACGAGACGAGGAGAAGAGACGAGACAAGGAGAAGAGACGAGTCCAGGAGAAGAGAAGAGACCAGGAGAAGAGACCAGGAGAAGAGACGAGACCAGGAGAAGAGACGAGACCAGGAGAAGAGACCAGGAGAAGAGACCAGGAGAAGAGAATAGACCAGGAGAAGAGACCAGGAGAAGAGAAGAGACCAGGAGAAGAGACGAGACCAGGAGAAGAGACGAGAACAGGAGAAGACACGAGACCAGGAGAAGAGACGAGACGAGAAGAAGAGAAAAGACCAGGAGAAGAGACCAGGAGAAGAGAAGAGACCAGGAGAAGAGACCAGGAGAAGAGACCAGGAGAAGAGAAGAGACCAGGAGAAGAGACCAGGAGAAGAGACGAGACCAGGAGAAGAGACGAGACCAGGAGAAGAGACCAGGAGAAGAGACAAGACCAGGAGAAGAGACCAGGAGAAGAGACGAGACCAGGAGAAGAGTCGAGACCAGGAGAAGAGACGAGACCAGGAGAAGAGACGAGACGAGGAGAAGAGACGAGGAGAAGAGAAGAGACGAGGAGAAGAGACGAGACGAGGAGAAGAGACGAGACGAGGAGAAGAGACGAGACGAGGAGAAGAGACGAGACGAGGAGAAGAGACGAGACGAGGAGAAGAGACGAGACCAGGAGAAGAGAAGAGACGAGGAGAAGAGACGACACCAGGGGAAGAGAAGAGACCAGGAGAAGAGAAGAGACCAGGAGAAGAGACCAGGAGAAGAGATGAGACCAGGAGAAGAGAAGAGACCAGGAGAGGAGACCAGGGGAAGAGACCAGGAGAAGAGACGAGACCACGAGAAGAGACGAGACCAGGAGAAGAGATGAGACGAGAAGAAGAGAAGAGACCAGGAGAAGAGAAGAGACCAGGAGAAGAGAAGAGACCAGGAGAAGAGAAGAGACCAGGAGAAGAGACCAGGAGAAGAGACGAGACCAGGAGAAGAGACGAGACCAGGAGAAGAGACCAGGAGAAGAGACCAGGAGAAGAGAAGAGACCAGGAGAAGAGACCAGGAGAAGAGACGAGACCAGGAGAAGAGACGAGACCAGGAGAAGAGACCAGGAGAAGAGACAAGACCAGGAGAAGAGACCAGGAGAAGAGACGAGACCAGGAGAAGAGTCGAGACCAGGAGAAGAGACGAGACCAGGAGAAGAGACAAGACGAGGAGAAGAGACGAGGAGAAGAGAAGAGACGAGGAGAAGAGACGAGACGAGGAGAAGAGACGAGACGAGGAGAAGAGACGAGACGAGGAGAAGAGACGAGACGAGGAGAAGAGACGAGACCAGGAGAAGAGAAGAGACGAGGAGAAGAGACGACACCATGGGAAGAGAAGAGACCAGGAGAAGAGAAGAGACCAGGAGAAGAGACCAGGAGAAGAGATGAGACCAGGAGAAGAGAAGAGACCAGGAGAGGAGACCAGGGGAAGAGACCAGGAGAAGAGACGAGACCACGAGAAGAGACGAGACCAGGAGAAGAGATGAGACGAGAAGAAGAGAAGAGACCAGGAGAAGAGAAGAGACCAGGAGAAGAGAAGAGACCAGGAGAAGAGACCAGGAGAAGAGACGAGACCAGGAGAAGAGACGAGACCAGGAGAAGAGACCAGGAGAATACACCAGGAGAAGAGAAGAGACCAGGAGAAGAGACCAGGAGAAGAGACCAGGAGAAGAGACCAGGAGAAGAGAAGAGACCAGGAGAAGAGACGAGTCGAGGAGAAGAGACCAGGAGAAGAGACGAGACCAGGAGAAGAGACCAGGAGAAGAGACCAGGAGAAGAGACGAGACGAGTAGAAGAGACGAGACGAGTAGAAGAGACGAGACCAGGAGAAGAGACGAGACCAGGAGAAGAGACGAGACCAGGAGAAGAGACGAGACCAGGAGAAGAGACCAGGAGAAAAGAAGAGACCAGGAGAAGGGACCAGGAGAAGAGACCAGGAGAAGAGACGAGACTAAGAGAAGAGAAGAGACCAGGAGAAGAGACGAGACCAGGAGAAGAGACGAGACCAGGAGAAGAGACGAGACCAGGAGAAGAGAAGAGACCAGGAGAAGAGACCAGGAGAAGAGACGAGACCAGGATAAGAGACGAGACCAGGAGAAGAGAAGAGACCAGGAGAAGAGACCAGGAGAAGAGACCAGGAGAAGGGAAGAGACCAGGAGAATAGACCAGGAGAAGAGACCAGGAGAAGAGACCAGGAGAAGAGAAGAGACCAGGAGAAGAGACCAGGAGAAGAGAAAAGACCAGGAGAAGAGACCAGGAGAAGAGACGAGACCAGGAGAAGAGACGAGACCAGGAGAAGAGATGAGACCAGGAGAAGAGACCAGGAGAAGAGACCAGGAGAAGAGACCAGGAGAAGAGAAGAGACCAGGAGAAGAGACGAGTCGAGGAGAAGAGACCAGGAGAAGAGACGAGACCAGGAGAAGAGACCAGGAGAAGAGACGAGACCAGGAGAAGAGACGAGACCAGGAGAAGAGACGAGACCAGGAGAAGAGACGAGACCAGGAGAAGAGACGAGACCAGGAGAAGAGACCAGGAGAAAAGAAGAGACCAGGAGAAGGGACCAGGAGAAGAGACCAGGAGAAGAGACGAGACTAAGAGAAGAGAAAAGACCAGGAGAAGAGACGAGACCAGGAGAAGAGACGAGACCAGGAGAAGAGACGAGACCAGGAGAAGAGAAGAGACCAGGAGAAGAGACCAGGAGAAGAGACGAGACCAGGATAAGAGACGAGACCAGGAGAAGAGAAGAGACCAGGAGAAGAGACCAGGAGAAGAGACCAGGAGAAGGGAAGAGACCAGGAGAATAGACCAGGAGAAGAGACCAGGAGAAGAGAAAAGACCAGGAGAAGAGACCAGGAGAAGAGACGAGACCAGGAGAAGAGACGAGACCAGGAGAAGAGATGAGACCAGGAGAAGAGACCAGGAGAAGAGAGCAGGAGAAGAGACCAGGAGAAGAGAAGAGACCAGGACAAGAGACCAGGACAAGAGACCAGGACAAGAGACCAGGACAAGAGACCAGGAGAAGAGACCAGGAGAAGAGAAGAGACCAGGAGAAGAGTAGAGACCAGGAGAACAGTAGAGACCAGGAGAAGAGACGAGACCAGGAGAAGAGACGAGACCAGGAGAAGAGACGAGACCAGGAGAAGAGAACAGGAGAAGAGACGAGAACAGGAGAGGAGACCAGGAGAAGAGACCAGGAGAAGAGACGAGACCAGGAGAAGAGACGAGACCAGGAGAAGAGGCGAGACCAGGAGAAGAGACGAGACCAGGAGAAGAGAAGAGACCAGGAGAGGAGACCAGGAGAAGAGACCAGGAGAAGAGACGAGACCAGGAGAAGAGACGAGACCAGGAGAAGAGACCAGGAGAATACACCAGGAGAAGAGAAGAGACCAGGCGAAGAGACCAGGAGAAGAGACCAGGAGAAGAGAAGAGACCAGGAGAAGAGACGAGACCAGGAGAAGAGACCAGGAGAAGAGACGAGTAGAAGAGACGAGATGAGTAGAAGAGACGAGACGAGTAGAAGAGACGAGACCAGGAGAAGAGACGAGACCAGGAGAAGAGACGAGACCAGCAGAAGAGACCAGGAGAAAAGAAGAGACCAGGAGAAGGGACCAGGAGAGGAGACGAGACTAAGAGAAGAGAAGAGACCAGAAGAAGAGACCAGGAGAAGAGACGAGACCAGGAGAAGAGACGAGACCAGGAGAAGAGACGAGACCAGGAGAAGAGACGAGACCAGGAGAAGAGACCAGGAGAAGAGACGAGACCAGGAGAAGAGACGAGACCAGGAGAAGAGAAGAGACCAGGAGAAGAGAAGAGACCAGGAGAAGAGACCAGGAGAAGAGACCAGGAGAAGAGAAGAGACCAGGAGTAGAGACCAGGAGAAGAGAAAAGACCAGGAGAAGAGACCAGGAGAAGAGACGAGACCAGGAGAAGAGAAGAGACCAGGAGAAGAGACGAGACCAGGAGAAGAGACGAGACCAGGAGAAGAGAAGAGACCAGGAGAAGAGAAGAGACCAGGAGAAGAGAAGAGACCAGGAGAAGAGACGAGACCAGGAGAAGAGACGAGACCAGGAGAAGAGACCAGGAGAAGAGACCAGGAGAAGAGAAGAGACCAGGAGAAGAGACCAGGAGAAGAGAAGAGACCAGGAGAAGAGACCAGGAGAAGAGATGAGACCAGGAGAAGAGAAGAGACCAGGAGAAGAGACCAGGAGAAGAGACCAGGAGAAGAGACGAGACCACGAGAAGAGACGAGACCAGGAGAAGAGATGAGACGAGAAGAAGAGAAGAGACCAGGAGAAGAGAAGAGACCAGGAGAAGAGAAGAGACCAGGAGAAGAGAAGAGACCAGGAGAAGAGACCAGGAGAAGAGGCGAGACCAGGAGAAGAGACGAGACCAGGAGAAGAGACCAGGAGAACAGACGAGACCAGGAGAAGAGACGAGACCAGGAGAAGAGACGAGACAAGGAGAAGAGAAGAGACCAGGAGAAGAGACCAGGAGAAGAGAAGAGAAGAGACCAGGAGAAGAGACCAGGAGAAGAGACGAGACCAGGAGAAGAGACGAGACCAGGAGAAGAGACGAGACCAGGAGAAGAGACGAGGCCAGGAGAAGAGACCAGGAGAAGAGAAGAGACCAGGAGAAGAGACCAGGAGAAGAGACCAGGAGAAGAAAAGAGACCAGGAGAAGAGACCAGGAGAAGAGATGAGACCAGGAGAAGAGAAGAGACCAGGAGAAGAGACGAGACCAGGAGAAGAGACCAGGAGAAGACACGAGACCAGGAGAAGAGACCAGGAGAAGAGAAGAGACCAGGAAAAGAGACCAGGAGAAGAGACCAGGAGAAGAGACGACACCAGGAGAAGAGAAGAGACCAGGAGAATAGACGAGACCAGGAGAAGAGACGAGACCAGGAGAAGAGACGAGACCAGGAGAAGAGAAGAGACCAGGAGAAGAGACCAGGAGAAGAGACCAGGAGAAGAGACGAGACAAGGAGAAGAGACCAGGAGAAGAGACCAGGAGAAGAGACGAGACCAGGAGAAGAGACGAGACCAGGAGAAGAGACGAGACCAGGAGAAGAGACCAGGAGAAGAGACCAGGAGAAGAGAAGAGACCAGGAGAAGAGACCAGGAGAAGAGACCAGGAGAAGAGACGAGACCAGGAGAAGAGACGAGTCGAGAAGAAGAGAAAAGACGAGGAGAAGAGACCAGGAGAAGAGAAGAGACCAGGAGAAGAGACCAGGAGAAGAGAAGAGACCAGGAGAAGAGACCAGGAGAAGAGACGAGACCAGGAGAAGAGACGAGACCAGGAGAAGAGACGAGACCAGGAGAAGAGAAGAGACCAGAAGAAGAGAGGAGGAGAAGAGACGAGGAGAAGAGAAGAGACGAGGAGAAGAGACGAGACGAGGAGAAGAGACGAGACGAGGAGAAGAGATGAGACGAGGAGAAGAGACGAGACCAGGAGAAGAGAAGAGACGAGGAGAAGAGAAGAGACCAGGAGAAGAGACCAGGAGAAGAGACCAGGAGAAGAGATGAGACCAGAGAAGAGACCAGGAGAAGAGACCAGGAGAAGAGACGAGACCAGGAGAAGAGACGAGACCAGGAGAAGAGACCAGTAGAAGAGACCAGGAGAAGAGAAGAGACCAGGAGAAGAGACCAGGAGAAGAGAAGAGACCAGGAGAAGAGAAGAGACCAGGAGAGGAGACCAGGAGAAGAGACCAGTAGAAGAGACCAGGAGAAGAGAAGAGACCAGAAGAAGAGACCAGGAGAAGAGAAGAGACCAGGAGAAGAGAAGAGACCAGGAGAGGAGACCAGGAGAAGAGACCAGGAGAAGAGAAGAGACCAGGAGTAGAGACCAGGAGAAGAGACGAGACCAGGAGAAGAGACGAGACCAGGAGAAGAGACGAGACCAGGAGAAGAGACGAGACCAGGAGAAGAGACGAGACCAGGAGAAGAGACGAGACCAGGAGAAGAGAAGAGACCAGGAGAAGAGACAAGACCAGGAGAAGAGACGAGACCAGGAGAAGAGACCAGGAGAAGAGACCAGGAGAAGAGAAGAGACCAGGACAAGAGATCAGGAGAAGAGACCAGGAGAAGAGTAGAGACCAGGAGAAGAGACGAGACCAGGAGAAGAGACGAGACCAGGAGAAGAGACGAGACCAGGAGAAGAGAACAGACCAGGAGAAGAGACCAGGAGAAGAGACGAGACCAGGAGAATAGACTAGACCAGGAGAAGAGGCGAGACCAGGAGAAGAGACGAGACCAGGAGAAGAGACCAGGAGAAGAGACGAGACCAGGAGAAGAGACGAGACCAGGAGAAGAGACGAGACCAGGAGAAGAGAAGAGACCAGGAGAAGAGACCAGGAGAAGAGAAGAGAAGAGACCAGGAGAAGAGACCAGGAGAAGAGACGAGACCAGGAGAAGAGACGAGACCAGGAGAAGAGACGAGACCAGGAGAAGAGACGAGACCAGGAGAAGAGACCAGGAGTAGAGGCTAGACCAGGAGAAGAGGCGAGACCAGGAGAAGAGGCGAGACCAGGAGAAGAGAAGAGACCAGGAGAAGAGACCAGGAGAAGAGACGAGACCAGGAGAAGAGGCGAGACCAGGAGAAGAGACGAGACCAGGAGAAGAGACGAGACCAGGAGAAGAGACGAGACCAGGAGAAGAGACCAGGAGAAGAGACGAGACCAGGAGAAGAGACCAGGAGAAGAGACCAGGAGAAGAGACGAGACCAGGAGAAGAGAAGAGACCAGGAGAAGAGACCAGGAGAAGAGAAGAGACCAGGAGAAGAGACCAGGAGAAGAGACCAGGAGAAGAGAAGAGACCAGGAGAAGAGATGAGACCAGGAGAAGAGATGAGACCAGGAGAAGAGAAGAGACCAGGAGAAGAGAAGAGACCAGGAGAAGAGACCAGGAGAAGAGACGGGACCAGGAGAAGAGACGAAACCAGGAGAAGAGAAGAGACCAGGAGACGAGACCAGGAGAAGAGACGAGACCAGGAGAAGAGACGAGACCAGGAGAAGAGACCAGAAGAAGTGATGAGACCAGGAGAAGAGACCAGGAGAAGAGAAGAGACCAGGAGAAGAGACCAGGAGAAGAGAAGAGACCAGGAGAAGAGACCAGGAGAAGAGACGAGACCAGGAGAAGAGACGAGACCAGGAGAAGAGAAGAGAGCAGGAGAAGAGACGAGACGCGGAGAAGAGACGAGACGCGGAGAAGAGACGAGACGAGGAGAAGAGACGAGGAGAAGAGACGAGGAGAAGAGACGAGGAGAAGAGACGAGGAGAAGAGACGAGGAGAAGAGACGAGGAGACGAGACCAGCAGAAGAGACGAGTCCAGGAGCCGAGACGAGTCCAGGAGCCGAGACGAGACCAGGAGACGAGACGAGACCAGGAGACGAGACTAGACCAGGAGACGAGACGAGACCAGGAGAAGAGACGAGACCAGGAGAAGAGACGAGACCAGGAGAAGAGAAGAGACCAGGAGAAGAGAAGAGACCAGGAGAAGAGACGAGACCAGGAGAAGAGACCAGGAGAAGAGACGAGACCAGGAGAAGAGACGGGGCCAGGAGAAGAGACGAGACCAGGAGAAGAGAAGAGACCAGGAGAAGAGACCAGGAGAAGAGAAGAGACCAGGAGAAGAGACCAGGAGAAGAGAAGAGACCAGGAGAAGAGACCAGGAGAAGAGACCAGGAGTAGAGACGAGACCAGGAGTAGAGACGAGACCAGGAGAAGAGACCAGCAGAAGAGACGAGACCAGGAGAAGAGACGAGACCAGGAGAAGAGACGAGACCAGGAGAAGAGACGAGACCAGGAGAAGAGACGAGGAGAAGAGACGAGGAGAAGAGACGAGGAGAAGAGAAGAGACCAGGAGAAGAGAAGAGAGCAGGAGAAGAGAAGAGACCAGGAGAAGAGACCAGGAGAAGAGACCAGGAGAAGAGTCCAGGAGAAGAGACAAGACCAGGAGAAGAGACCAGGAGAAGAGACCAGGAGAAGAGACCAGGAGAAGAGACCAGGATAAGAGAAGAGACCAGGAGAAGAGAAGAGACCAGGCGAAGAGACGAGACCAGGCGAAGAGACGAGACCAGGAGAAGAGACGAGAGCAGGAGAAGAGACGAGAGCAGGAGAAGAGACGAGAGCAGGAGAAGAGACGAGAGCAGGAGAAGAGACGAGAGCAGGAGAAGAGACGAGACCAGGAGAAGAGACGAGGAGAAGAGACGAGGAGAAGAGACGAGGAGAAGAGACGAGGAGAAGACACGAGACGAGGAGAAGAGACGAGACCAGGATAAGAGACCAGGAGAAGAGACGAGACCAGGAGAAGAGACCAGGAGAAGAGACCAGGAGAAGAGAACAGGAGAAGAGACCAGGATAAGAGAAGAGACCAGGAGACGAGAAGAGACCAGGAGACGAGAAGAGACCAGGAGAAGAGAAGAGACCAGGAGAAGAGACGAGACCAGGAGAAGAGACCAGGAGAAGAGAAGAGACGAGGAGAAGAGACGAGACCAGGAGAAGAGACGAGACCAGGAGAAGAGACGAGACCAGGAGAAGAGACCAGGAGAAGAGAAGAGACCAGGAGAAGAGAAGAGACCAGGAGAAGAGACGAGACCAGGAGAAGAGACGAGACGAGAAGAAGAGAAGAGACCAGGAGAAGAGACCAGGAGAAGAGACGAGACCAGGAGAAGAGACGAGACCAGGAGAAGAGACGAGACCAGGAGAAGAGACCAGGAGAAGAGGCGAGACCAGGAGAAGAGGCGAGACCAGGAGAAGAGAAGAGACCAGGAGAAGAGACGAGGAGAAGAGACGAGACCAGGAGAAGAGGCGAGACCAGGAGAAGAGGCGAGACCAGGAGAAGAGACGAGACCAGGAGAAGAGACGAGACCAGGAGAAGAGACCAGGAGAAGAGACGAGACCAGGAGAAGAGACGAGACCAGGAGAAGAGACGAGACCAGGAGAAGAGAAGAGACCAGGAGAAGAGACCAGGAGAAGAGAAGAGACCAGGAGAAGAGACCAGGAGAAGAGACCAGGAGAAGAGAAGAGACCAGGAGAAGAGACGAGACCAGGAGAAGAGACGAGACCAGGAGAAGAGACCAGGAGAAGTGACCAGGAGAAGAGAAGAGACCAGGAGAAGAGACCAGGAGAAGAGAAGAGACCAGGAGAAGAGAAGAGACCAGGAGAAGAGAAGAGACCAGGAGAAGAGACCAGGAGAAGAGATGAGACCAGGAGAAGAGAAGAGACCAGGAGAAGAGAAGAGACCAGGAGAAGAGACCAGGAGAAGAGACGAGACCAGGAGAAGAGACGAGACCAGGAGAAGAGAAGAGACCAGGAGAAGAGAAGAGACCAGGAGAAGAGACCAGGAGAAGAGACGAGGAGAAGAGACGAGACGAGGAGAAGAGACGAGACGAGGAGAAGAGACGAGACGAGGAGAAGAGACGAGACGAGGAGAAGAGACGAGACAAGGAGAAGAGACGAGTTCAGGAGAAGAGAAGAGACCAGGAGAAGAGACCAGGAGAAGAGACGAGACCAGGAGAAGAGACGAGACCAGGAGAAGAGACGAGACCAGGAGAAGAGACCAGGAGAAGAGACCAGGAGAAGAGAATAGACCAGGAGAAGAGACCAGGAGAAGAGAAGAGACCAGGAGAAGAGACGAGACCAGGAGAAGAGACGAGAACAGGAGAAGACACGAGACCAGGAGAAGAGACGAGACGAGAAGAAGAGAAAAGACCAGGAGAAGAGACCAGGAGAAGAGACAAGACCAGGAGACGAGACCAGGAGAAGAGACGAGACCAGGAGAAGAGACCAGGAGAAGAGAAGAGACCAGGAGAAGAGACCAGGAGAAGAGACGAGACCAGGAGAAGAGACGAGACCAGGAGAAGAGACCAGGAGAAGAGACAAGACCAGGAGACGAGACCAGGAGAAGAGACGAGACCAGGAGAAGAGACGAGACCAGGAGAAGAGACGAGACCAGGAGAAGAGACGAGACCAGGAGAAGAGACCAGGAGAAGAGACGAGGAGAAGAGACGAGACGAGGAGAAGAGACGAGACGAGGAGAAGAGACGAGACGAGGAGAAGAGACGAGACGAGGAGAAGAGACGAGACGAGGAGAAGAGACGAGACGAGGAGAAGAGAAGAGACGAGGAGAAGAGACGACACCAGGGGAAGAGAAGAGACCAGGAGAAGAGAAGAGACCAGGAGAAGAGACCAGGAGAAGAGATGAGACCAGGAGAAGAGAAGAGACCAGGAGAGGAGACCAGGAGAAGAGACCAGGAGAAGAGACGAGACCAGGAGAAGAGACGAGACCAGGAGAAGAGATGAGACGAGAAGAAGAGAAGAGACCAGGAGAAGAGAAGAGACCAGGAGAAGAGAAGAGACCAGGAGAAGAGAAGAGACCAGGAGAAGAGACCAGGAGAAGAGACCAGGAGAAGAGACGAGACCAGGAGAAGAGACGAGACCAGGAGAAGAGACGAGACCAGGAGAAGAGACCAGGAGAACACACCAGGAGAAGAGAAGAGACCAGGAGAAGAGACCAGGAGAAGAGACCAGGAGAAGAGAAGAGACCAGGAGAAGAGACGAGACCAGGAGAAGAGACCAGGAGAAGAGACCAGGAGAAGAGACCAGGAGAAGAGACGAGACCAGGAGAAGAGACGAGACCAGGAGAAGAGACCAGGAGAAAAGAAGAGACCAGGAGAAGGGACCAGGAGAAGAGACCAGGAGAAGAGACGAGACTAAGAGAAGAGAAGAGACCAGGAGAAGAGACGAGACCAGGAGGAGAGACGAGACCAGGAGGAGAGAAGAGACCAGGAGAAGAGAAGAGACCAGGAGAAGAGACCAGGAGAAGAGACGAGGAGAAGAGACGAGACGAGGAGAAGAGACGAGACGAGGAGAAGAGACGAGACGAGGAGAAGAGACGAGACGAGGAGAAGAGACGAGACGAGGAGAAGAGACGAGACAAGGAGAAGAGATGAGTCCAGGAGAAGAGAAGAGACCAGGAGAAGAGACCAGGAGAAGAGACGAGACCAGGAGAAGAGACGAGACCAGGAGAAGAGACCAGGAGAAGAGACCAGGAGAAGAGAATAGACCAGGAGAAGAGACCAGGAGAAGAGAAGAGACCAGGAGAAGAGACGAGACCAGGAGAAGAGACGAGAAAAGGAGAAGACACGAGACCAGGAGAAGAGACGAGACGAGAAGAAGAGAAAAGACCAGGAGAAGAGACCAGGAGAAGAGAAGAGACCAGGAGAAGAGACCAGGAGAAGAGACCAGGAGAAGAGACCAGGAGAAGAGAAGAGACCAGGAGAAGAGACCAGGAGAAGAGACGAGACCAGGAGAAGAGACGAGACCAGGAGAAGAGACCAGGAGAAGAGACAAGACCAGGAGAAGAGACCAGGAGAAGAGACGAGACCAGGAGAAGAGTCGAGACCAGGAGAAGAGACGAGACCAGGAGAAGAGACGAGACGAGGAGAAGAGACGAGGAGAAGAGACGAGACGAGGAGAAGAGACGAGACGAGGAGAAGAGACGAGACGAGGAGAAGAGACGAGACGAGGAGAAGAGAAGAGACGAAGAGAAGAGACGAGACCAGGAGAAGAGAAGAGACGAGGAGAAGAGACGACACCAGGGGAAGAGAAGAGACCAGGAGAAGAGAAGAGACCAGGAGAAGAGACCAGGAGAAGAGATGAGACCAGGAGAAGAGAAGAGACCAGGAGAGGAGACCAGGAGAAGAGACCAGGAGAAGAGACGAGACCAGGAGAAGAGACGAGACCAGGAGAAGAGATGAGACGAGAAGAAGAGAAGAGACCAGGAGAAGAGAAGAGACCAGGAGAAGAGAAGAGACCAGGAGAAGAGAAGAGACCAGGAGAAGAGAAGAGACCAGGAGAAGAGAAGAGACCAGGAGAAGAGACGAGACCAGGAGAAGAGACGAGACCAGGAGAAGAGACCAGGAGAATACACCAGGAGAAGAGAAGAGACCAGGAGAAGAGACCAGGAGAAGAGACCAGGAGAAGAGACCAGGAGAAGAGAAGAGACCAGGAGAAGAGACGAGACCAGGAGAAGAGACCAGGAGAAGAGACGAGACCAGGAGAAGAGACCAGGAGAAGAGACGAGACCAGGAGAAGAGAAGAGACCAGGAGAAGAGACGACACCAGGAGAAGAGACCAGGAGAAGAGACCAGGAGAAGAGACCAGGAGAAGAGACCAGGACAAGAGAAGAGACCAGGACAAGAGACCAGGACAAGAGACCAGGACAAGAGACCAGGAGAAGAGACCAGGAGAAGAGAAGAGACCAGGAGAAGAGTAGAGACCAGGAGAACAGTAGAGACCAGGAGAAGAGACGAGACCAGGAGAAGAGACGAGACCAGGAGAAGAGACGAGACCAGGAGAAGAGAACAGGAGAAGAGACGAGACCAGGAGAAGAGACGAGACCAGGAGAAGAGACGAGACCAGGAGAAGAGACGAGACCAGGAGAAGAGGCGAGACCAGGAGAAGAGACGAGACCAGGAGAAGAGAAGAGACCAGGAGAGGAGACCAGGAGAGGAGACCAGGAGAAGAGACGAGACCAGGAGAAGAGACGAGACCAGGAGAAGAGACCAGGAGAATACACCAGGAGAAGAGAAGAGACCAGGAGAAGAGACCAGGAGAAGAGACCAGGAGAAGAGAAGAGACCAGGAGAAGAGACGAGACCAGGAGAAGAGAAGAGACCAGGAGAAGAGACGAGACCAGGAGAAGAGAAGAGACCAGGAGAAGAGACAAGACCAGGAGAAGAGACGAGACCAGGAGAAGAGACCAGGAGAAGAGACCAGGAGAAGAGAAGAGACCAGGACAAGAGATCAGGAGAAGAGACCAGGAGAAGAGACGAGACCAGGAGAAGAGAACAGACCAGGAGAAGAGACCAGGAGAAGAGACGAGACCAGGAGAATAGACTAGACCAGGAGAAGAGGCGAGACCAGGAGAAGAGACGAGACCAGGAGAAGAGACCAGGAGAAGAGACGAGACCAGGAGAAGAGACGAGACCAGGAGAAGAGACGAGACCAGGAGAAGAGAAGAGACCAGGAGAAGAGACCAGGAGAAGAGAAGAGAAGAGAAGAGACCAGGAGAAGAGACCAGGAGAAGAGACGAGACCAGGAGAAGAGACGAGACCAGGAGAAGAGACGAGACCAGGAGAAGAGACGAGACCAGGAGAAGAGACCAGGAGTAGAGGCTAGACCAGGAGAAGAGGCGAGACCAGGAGAAGAGGCGAGACCAGGAGAAGAGAAGAGACCAGGAGAAGAGACCAGGAGAAGAGACGAGACCAGGAGAAGAGGCGAGACCAGGAGAAGAGACGAGACCAGGAGAAGAGACGAGACCAGGAGAAGAGACGAGACCAGGAGAAGAGACCAGAAGAAGAGACGAGACCAGGAGAAGAGACGAGACCAGGAGAAGAGAAGAGACCAGGAGAAGAGAAGAGACCAGGAGAAGAGAACAGACCAGGAGAAGAGACCAGGAGAAGAGACCAGGAGAAGAGACCAGGAGAAGAGACGAGACCAGGAGAAGAGAAGAGACCAGGAGAAGAGACCAGGAGAAGAGAAGAGACCAGGAGAAGAGACCAGGAGAAGAGACCAGGAGAAGAGACCAGGAGAAGAGAAGAGACCAGGAGAAGAGATGAGACCAGGAGAAGAGATGAGACCACGAGAAGAAAAGAGACCAGGAGAAGAGAAGAGACCAGGAGAAGAGAAGAGACCAGGAGAAGAGAAGAGACCAGGAGAAGAGACGGGACCAGGAGAAGACACGAAACCAGGAGAAGAGAAGAGACCAGGAGACGAGACCAGGAGAAGAGACGAGACCAGGAGAAGAGACGAGACCAGGAGAAGAGACCAGAAGAAGTGATGAGACCAGGAGAAGAGACCAGGAGAAGAGAAGAGACCAGGAGAAGAGACCAGGAGAAGAGAAGAGACCAGGAGACGAGACCAGGAGAAGAGACGAGACCAGGAGAAGAGATGAGACCAGGAGAAGAGAAGAGAGCAGGAGAAGAGACGAGACGCGGAGAAGAGACGAGACGCGGAGAAGAGACGAGACGAGGAGAAGAGACGAGGAGAAGAGACGAGGAGAAGAGACCAGGAGAAGAGACCAGGAGAAGAGACGAGGAGACGAGACCAGCAGAAGAGACGAGTCCAGGAGCCGAGACGAGACCAGGAGACGAGACGAGACCAGGAGACGAGACTAGACCAGAAGACGAGACGAGACCAGGAGAAGAGACGAGACCAGGAGAAGAGACAAGACCAGGAGAAGAGACGAGACCAGGAGAAGAGACGAGACCAGGAGAAGAGACCAGGAGAAGAGACGAGACCAGGAGAAGAGACGGGGCCAGGAGAAGAGACGAGACCAGGAGAAGAGAAGAGACCAGGAGAAGAGACCAGGAGAAGAGAAGAGACCAGGAGAAGAGACCAGGAGAAGAGACCAGGAGAAGAGACGAGACCAGGAGAAGAGACGAGACGAGGAGAAGAGACGAGGAGAAGAGACGAGACGAGGAGAAGAGACGAGACGAGGAGAAGAGACGAGACGAGGAGAAGAGACGAGACGAGGAGAAGAGACGAGACGAAGAGAAGAGACGAGACCAGGAGAAGAGAAGAGACGAGGAGAAGAGACGACACCAGGGGAAGAGAAGAGACCAGGAGAAGAGAAGAGACCAGGAGAAGAGACCAGGAGAAGAGATGAGACCAGGAGAAGAGAAGAGACCAGGAGAGGAGACCAGGAGAAGAGACCAGGAGAAGAGACGAGACCAGGAGAAGAGACGAGACCAGGAGAAGAGATGAGACGAGAAGAGAAGAGACCAGGAGAAGAGAAGAGACCAGGAGAAGAGAAGAGACCAGGAGAAGAGAAGAGACCAGGAGAAGAGAAGAGACCAGGAGAAGAGAAGAGACCAGGAGAAGAGACGAGACCAGGAGAAGAGACGAGACCAGGAGAAGAGACCAGGAGAATACACCAGGAGAAGAGAAGAGACCAGGAGAAGAGACCAGGAGAAGAGACCAGGAGAAGAGACCAGGAGAAGAGACCAGGAGAAGAGAAGAGACCAGGAGAAGAGACGAGACCAGGAGAAGAGACCAGGAGAAGAGACGAGACCAGGAGAAGAGACCAGGAGAAGAGACGAGACCAGGAGAAGAGAAGAGACCAGGAGAAGAGACGACACCAGGAGAAGAGACCAGGAGAAGAGACCAGGAGAAGAGACCAGGAGAAGAGACCAGGACAAGAGAAGAGACCAGGACAAGAGACCAGGACAAGAGACCAGGACAAGAGACCAGGAGAAGAGACCAGGAGAAGAGAAGAGACCAGGAGAAGAGTAGAGACCAGGAGAACAGTAGAGACCAGGAGAAGAGACGAGACCAGGAGAAGAGACGAGACCAGGAGAAGAGACGAGACCAGGAGAAGAGAACAGGAGAAGAGACGAGACCAGGAGAAGAGACGAGACCAGGAGAAGAGACGAGACCAGGAGAAGAGACGAGACCAGGAGAAGAGGCGAGACCAGGAGAAGAGACGAGACCAGGAGAAGAGAAGAGACCAGGAGAGGAGACCAGGAGAGGAGACCAGGAGAAGAGACGAGACCAGGAGAAGAGACGAGACCAGGAGAAGAGACCAGGAGAATACACCAGGAGAAGAGAAGAGACCAGGAGAAGAGACCAGGAGAAGAGACCAGGAGAAGAGAAGAGACCAGGAGAAGAGACGAGACCAGGAGAAGAGAAGAGACCAGGAGAAGAGACGAGACCAGGAGAAGAGAAGAGACCAGGAGAAGAGACAAGACCAGGAGAAGAGACGAGACCAGGAGAAGAGACCAGGAGAAGAGACCAGGAGAAGAGAAGAGACCAGGACAAGAGATCAGGAGAAGAGACCAGGAGAAGAGACGAGACCAGGAGAAGAGAACAGACCAGGAGAAGAGACCAGGAGAAGAGACGAGACCAGGAGAATAGACTAGACCAGGAGAAGAGGCGAGACCAGGAGAAGAGACGAGACCAGGAGAAGAGACCAGGAGAAGAGACGAGACCAGGAGAAGAGACGAGACCAGGAGAAGAGACGAGACCAGGAGAAGAGAAGAGACCAGGAGAAGAGACCAGGAGAAGAGAAGAGAAGAGAAGAGACCAGGAGAAGAGACCAGGAGAAGAGACGAGACCAGGAGAAGAGACGAGACCAGGAGAAGAGACGAGACCAGGAGAAGAGACGAGACCAGGAGAAGAGACCAGGAGTAGAGGCTAGACCAGGAGAAGAGGCGAGACCAGGAGAAGAGGCGAGACCAGGAGAAGAGAAGAGACCAGGAGAAGAGACCAGGAGAAGAGACGAGACCAGGAGAAGAGGCGAGACCAGGAGAAGAGACGAGACCAGGAGAAGAGACGAGACCAGGAGAAGAGACCAGAAGAAGAGACGAGACCAGGAGAAGAGACGAGACCAGGAGAAGAGAAGAGACCAGGAGAAGAGAAGAGACCAGGAGAAGAGAACAGACCAGGAGAAGAGACCAGGAGAAGAGACCAGGAGAAGAGACCAGGAGAAGAGACGAGACCAGGAGAAGAGAAGAGACCAGGAGAAGAGACCAGGAGAAGAGAAGAGACCAGGAGAAGAGACCAGGAGAAGAGACCAGGAGAAGAGACCAGGAGAAGAGAAGAGACCAGGAGAAGAGATGAGACCAGGAGAAGAGATGAGACCACGAGAAGAAAAGAGACCAGGAGAAGAGAAGAGACCAGGAGAAGAGAAGAGACCAGGAGAAGAGAAGAGACCAGGAGAAGAGACGGGACCAGGAGAAGACACGAAACCAGGAGAAGAGAAGAGACCAGGAGACGAGACCAGGAGAAGAGACGAGACCAGGAGAAGAGACGAGACCAGGAGAAGAGACCAGAAGAAGTGATGAGACCAGGAGAAGAGACCAGGAGAAGAGAAGAGACCAGGAGAAGAGACCAGGAGAAGAGAAGAGACCAGGAGACGAGACCAGGAGAAGAGACGAGACCAGGAGAAGAGATGAGACCAGGAGAAGAGAAGAGAGCAGGAGAAGAGACGAGACGCGGAGAAGAGACGAGACGCGGAGAAGAGACGAGACGAGGAGAAGAGACGAGGAGAAGAGACGAGGAGAAGAGACCAGGAGAAGAGACCAGGAGAAGAGACGAGGAGACGAGACCAGCAGAAGAGACGAGTCCAGGAGCCGAGACGAGACCAGGAGACGAGACGAGACCAGGAGACGAGACTAGACCAGAAGACGAGACGAGACCAGGAGAAGAGACGAGACCAGGAGAAGAGACAAGACCAGGAGAAGAGACGAGACCAGGAGAAGAGACGAGACCAGGAGAAGAGACCAGGAGAAGAGACGAGACCAGGAGAAGAGACGGGGCCAGGAGAAGAGACGAGACCAGGAGAAGAGAAGAGACCAGGAGAAGAGACCAGGAGAAGAGAAGAGACCAGGAGAAGAGACCAGGAGAAGAGACCAGGAGAAGAGACGAGACCAGGAGTAGAGACGAGACCAGGAGAAGAGACCAGCAGAAGAGACGAGACCAGGAGAAGAGACGAGACCAGGAGAAGAGACGAGACCAGGAGAAGAGACGAGACCAGGAGAAGAGACGAGGAGAAGAGACGAGGAGAAGAGACGAGGAGAAGAGACGAGACCAGGAGAAGAGAAGAGACCAGGAGAAGCGAAGAGACCAGGAGAAGAGACCAGGAGAAGAGACCAGGAGAAGAGTCCAGGAGAAGAGACAAGACCAGGAGAAGAGACCAGGAGAAGAGACCAGGAGAAGAGACCAGGATAAGAGAAGAGACCAGGAGAAGAGAAGAGACCAGGCGAAGAGACGAGACCAGGCGAAGAGACGAGACCAGGCGAAGAGACGAGACCAGGAGAAGAGACGAGAGCAGGAGAAGAGACGAGAGCAGGAGAAGAGACGAGAGCAGGAGAAGAGACGAGAGCAGGAGAAGAGACGAGAGCAGGAGAAGAGACGAGACGAGGAGAAGAGACGAGGAGAAGAGACGAGGAGAAGAGACGAGGAGAAGAGACGAGGAGAAGAGACGAGGAGAAGAGACGAGGAGAAGACACGAGACGAGGAGAAGAGACGAGACCAGGATAAGAGACCAGGAGAAGAGACGAGACCAGGAGAAGAGACCAGGAGAAGAGACCAGGAGAAGAGACCAGGAGAAGAGACCAGGAGACGAGAAGAGACCAGGAGACGAGAAGAGACCAGGAGAAGAGAAGAGACCAGGAGAAGAGACGAGACCAGGAGAAGAGACCAGGAGAAGAGAAGAGACCAGGAGAAGAGAAGAGACCAGGAGAAGAGACGAGACCAGGAGAAGAGACGAGACGAGAAGAAGAGAAGAGACCAGGAGAAGAGACCAGGAGAAGAGACGAGACCAGGAGAAGATACGAGACCAGGAGAAGAGACGAGACCAGGAGAAGAGACCAGGAGAAGAGGCGAGACCAGGAGAAGAGGCGAGACCAGGAGAAGAGGCGAGACCAGGAGAAGAGAAGAGACCAGGAGAAGAGACGAGGAGAAGAGACGAGACCAGGAGAAGAGGCGAGACCAGGAGAAGAGGCGAGACCAGGAGAAGAGACGAGACCAGGAGAAGAGACGAGACCAGGAGAAGAGACCAGGAGAAGAGACGAGACCAGGAGAAGAGACGAGACCAGGAGAAGAGATGAGACCAGGAGAAGAGACGAGACCAGGAGAAGAGACGAGACCAGGAGAAGAGACCAGGAGAAGTGACCAGGAGAAGAGAAGAGACCAGGAGAAGAGAAGAGACCAGGAGAAGAGAAGAGACCAGGAGAAGAGAAGAGACCAGGAGAAGAGAAGAGACCAGGAGAAGAGACCAGGAGAAGAGACGAGACCAGGAGAAGAGACGAGACCAGGAGAAGAGAAGAGACCAGGAGAAGAGAAGAGACCAGGAGAAGAGACCAGGAGAAGAGACGAGGAGAAGAGACGAGACGAGGAGAAGAGACGAGACGAGGAGAAGAGACGAGACGAGGAGAAGAGACGAGACGAGGAGAAGAGACGAGTCCAGGAGAAGAGAAGAGACCAGGAGAAGAGACCAGGAGAAGAGACGAGACCAGGAGAAGAGACGAGACCAGGAGAAGAGACGAGACCAGGAGAAGAGACCAGGAGAAGAGACCAGGAGAAGAGACCAGGAGAAGAGACCAGGAGAAGAGAATAGACCAGGAGAAGAGACCAGGAGAAGAGAAGAGACCAGGAGAAGAGAAGAGACCAGGAGAAGAGACGAGACCAGGAGAAGAGACGAGAACAGGAGAAGACACGAGACCAGGAGAAGAGACCAGGAGAAGAGACAAGACCAGGAGACGAGACCAGGAGAAGAGACGAGACCAGGAGAAGAGACGAGACCAGGAGAAGAGACCAGGAGAAGAGACGAGGAGAAGAGACGAGACGAGGAGAAGAGACGAGACGAGGAGAAGAGACGAGACGAGGAGAAGAGACGAGACGAGGAGAAGAGAAGAGACGAGGAGAAGAGACGACACCAGGGGAAGAGAAGAGACCAGGAGAAGAGAAGAGACCAGGAGAAGAGACCAGGAGAAGAGATGAGACCAGGAGAAGAGAAGAGACCAGGAGAGGAGACCAGGAGAAGAGACCAGGAGAAGAGACGAGACCAGGAGAAGAGACGAGACCAGGAGAAGAGATGAGACGAGAAGAAGAGAAGAGACCAGGAGAAGAGAAGAGACCAGGAGAAGAGAAGAGACCAGGAGAAGAGACCAGGATAAGAGACCAGGAGAAGAGACGAGACCAGGAGAAGAGACGAGACCAGGAGAAGAGACCAGGAGAATACACCAGGAGAAGAGAAGAGACCAGGAGAAGAGACGAGACCAGGAGAAGAGACCAGGAGAAGAGACCAGGAGAAGAGACGAGACCAGGAGAAGAGACGAGACCAGGAGAAGAGACGAGACCAGGAGAAGAGACCAGGAGAAAAGAAGAGACCAGGAGAAGGGACCAGGAGAAGAGACCAGGAGAAGAGACGAGACTAAGAGAAGAGAAGAGACCAGGAGAAGAGACGAGACCAGGAGGAGAGACGAGACCAGGAGGAGAGAAGAGACCAGGAGAAGAGAAGAGACCAGGAGAAGAGACCAGGAGAAGAGACGAGGAGAAGAGACGAGACGAGGAGAAGAGACGAGACGAGGAGAAGAGACGAGACGAGGAGAAGAGACGAGACGAGGAGAAGAGACGAGACAAGGAGAAGAGACAAGGAGAAGAGACCAGGAGAAGAGAATAGACCAGGAGAAGAGACCAGGAGAAGAGAAGAGACCAGGAGAAGAGACGAGACCAGGAGAAGAGACGAGAACAGGAGAAGACACGAGACCAGGAGAAGAGACGAGACGAGAAGAAGAGAAAAGACCAGGAGAAGAGACCAGGAGAAGAGAAGAGACCAGGAGAAGAGACCAGGAGAAGAGACCAGGAGAAGAGACCAGGAGAAGAGAAGAGACCAGGAGAAGAGACCAGGAGAAGAGACGAGACCAGGAGAAGAGACGAGACCAGGAGAAGAGACGAGACCAGGAGAAGAGACCAGGAGAAGAGACAAGACCAGGAGAAGAGACCAGGAGAAGAGACGAGACCAGGAGAAGAGTCGAGACCAGGAGAAGAGACGAGACCAGGAGAAGAGACGAGACGAGGAGAAGAGACGAGGAGAAGAGAAGAGACGAGGAGAAGAGACGAGACGAGGAGAAGAGACGAGACGAGGAGAAGAGACGAGACGAGGAGAAGAGACGAGACGAGGAGAACAGACGAGACCAGGAGAAGAGAAGAGACGAGGAGAAGAGACGACACCAGGGGAAGAGAAGAGACCAGGAGAAGAGAAGAGACCAGGAGAAGAGACCAGGAGAAGAGATGAGACCAGGAGAAGAGAAGAGACCAGGAGAGGAGACCAGGAGAAGAGACCAGGAGAAGAGACGAGACCAGGAGAAGAGACGAGACCAGGAGAAGAGATGAGACGAGAAGAAGCGAAGAGACCAGGAGAAGAGAAGAGACCAGGAGAAGAGAAGAGACCAGGAGAAGAGAAGAGACCAGGAGAAGAGACCAGGAGAAGAGACGAGACCAGGAGAAGAGACGAGACCAGGAGAAGAGACCAGGAGAATACACCAGGAGAAGAGAAGAGACCAGGAGAAGAGACCAGGAGAAGAGACCAGGAGAAGAGACCAGGAGAAGAGAAGAGACCAGGAGAAGAGACGAGACCAGGAGAAGAGACCAGGAGAAGAGACGAGACCAGGAGAAGAGACCAGGAGAAGAGACCAGGAGAAGAGACCAGGAGAAGAGACCAGGAGAAGAGACGAGACCAGGAGAAGAGACGAGACCAGGAGAAGAGACCAGGAGAAAAGAAGAGACCAGGAGAAGGGACCAGGAGAAGAGACCAGGAGAAGAGACGAGACTAAGAGAAGAGAAGAGACCAGGAGAAGAGACGAGACCAGGAGAAGAGACGAGACCAGGAGAAGAGATGAGACCAGGAGAAGAGACCAGGAGAAGAGACGAGACCAGGATAAGAGACGAGACCAGGAGAAGAGAAGAGACCAGGAGAAGAGACCAGGAGAAGAGACCAGGAGAAGGGAAGAGACCAGGAGAATAGACCAGGAGAAGAGACCAGGAGAAGAGACCAGGAGAAGAGAAGAGACCAGGAGAAGAGACCAGGAGAAGAGAAAAGACCAGGAGAAGAGACCAGGAGAAGAGACGAGACCAGGAGAAGAGACGAGACCAGGAGAAGAGAAGAGACCAGGAGAAGAGACGAGACCAGGAGAAGAGACGAGACCAGGAGAAGAGACGAGACCAGGAGAAGAGACCAGGAGAAGAGACCAGGAGAAGAGACCAGGAGAAGAGAAGAGACCAGGACAAGAGACCAGGACAAGAGACCAGGACAAGAGACCAGGAGAAGAGACCAGGAGAAGAGAAGAGACCAGGAGAAGAGTAGAGACCAGGAGAACAGTAGAGACCAGGAGAAGAGACGAGACCAGGAGAAGAGACGAGACCAGGAGAAGAGACGAGACCAGGAGAAGAGACGAGACCAGGAGAAGAGAACAGGAGAAGAGACGAGACCAGGAGAAGAGACGAGACCAGGAGAAGAGACGAGACCAGGAGAAGAGACGAGACCAGGAGAAGAGAAGAGACCAGGAGAGGAGACCAGGAGAGGAGACCAGGAGAAGAGACGAGACCAGGAGAAGAGACGAGACCAGTGGAAGAGACCAGGAGAATACACCAGGAGAAGAGAAGAGACCAGGAGAAGAGACCAGGAGAAGAGACCAGGAGAAGAGAAGAGACCAGGAGAAGAGACGAGACCAGGAGAAGAGACCAGGAGAAGAGACCAGGTGAAGAGACCAGGAGAAGAGAAGAGACCAGGAGTAGAGACCAGGAGAAGAGAAAAGACCAGGAGAAGAGACCAGGAGAAGAGACGAGACCAGGAGAAGAGAAGAGACCAGGAGAAGAGAAGAGACCAGGAGAAGAGACGAGACCAGGAGAAGAGACGAGACCAGGAGAAGAGACGAGACCAGGAGAAGAGAAGAGACCAGGAGAAGAGAAGAGACCAGGAGAAGAGACGAGACCAGGAGAAGAGACGAGACCAGGAGAAGAGACCAGGAGAAGAGACCAGGAGAAGAGAAGAGACCAGGACAAGAGTAGAGACCAGGAGAAGAGTAGAGACCAGGAGAAGAGACGAGACCAGGAGAAGAGACGAGACCAGGAGAAGAGAACAGACCAGGAGAAGAGACCAGGAGAAGAGGCGAGACCAGGAGAATAGACGAGACCAGGAGAAGAGGCGAGACCAGGAGAAGAGACGAGACCAGGAGAAGAGACCAGGAGAACAGACGAGACCAGGAGAAGAGACGAGACCAGGAGAAGAGACGAGACCAGGAGAAGAGACGAGACCAGGAGAAGAGAAGAGACCAGGAGAAGAGACCAGGAGAAGAGAAGAGACGAGACCAGGAGAAGAGACCAGGAGAAGAGACGAGACCAGGAGAAGAGACGAGACCAGGAGAAGAGACGAGACCAGGAGAAGAGACGAGGCCAGGAGAAGAGAAGAGACCAGGAGAAGAGACCAGGAGAAGAGACCAGGAGAAGAGAAGAGACCAGGAGAAGAGACCAGGAGAAGAGATGAGACCAGGAGAAGAGAAGAGACCAGGAGAAGAGACGAGACCAGGAGAAGAGACCAGGAGAAGACACGAGACCAGGAGAAGAGACCAGGAGAAGAGAAGAGACCAGGAGAAGAGACCAGGAGAAGAGACCAGGAGAAGAGACGACACCAGGAGAAGAGACCAGGAGAAGAGATGAGACCAGGAGAAGAGAAGAGACCAGGAGAGGAGACCAGGAGAAGAGACCAGGAGAAGAGACGAGACCAGGAGAAGAGACGAGACCAGGAGAAGAGATGAGACGAGAAGAAGCGAAGAGACCAGGAGAAGAGAAGAGACCAGGAGAAGAGAAGAGACCAGGAGAAGAGAAGAGACCAGGAGAAGAGACCAGGAGAAGAGACGAGACCAGGAGAAGAGACGAGACCAGGAGAAGAGACCAGGAGAATACACCAGGAGAAGAGAAGAGACCAGGAGAAGAGACCAGGAGAAGAGACCAGGAGAAGAGAAGAGACCAGGAGAAGAGACGAGACCAGGAGAAGAGACCAGGAGAAGAGACGAGACCAGGAGAAGAGACCAGGAGAAGAGACCAGGAGACGAGACCAGGAGAAGAGATGAGACCAGGAGAAGAGAAGAGACCAGGAGAAGAGACCAGGAGAAAAGAAGAGACCAGGAGAAGGGACCAGGAGAAGAGACCAGGAGAAGAGACCAGGAGAAGAGAAGAGACCAGGAGAAGAGACGAGACCAGAAGAAGAGACGAGACCAGGAGAAGAGACCAGGAGAAGTGACCAGGAGAAGAGAAGAGACCAGGAGAAGAGAAGAGACCAGGAGAAGAGAAGAGACCAGGAGAAGAGACCAGGAGAAGAGACGAGACCAGGAGAAGAGACGAGACCAGGAGAAGAGAAGAGACCAGGAGAAGAGAAGAGACCAGGAGAAGAGACCAGGAGAAGAGACGAGGAGAAGAGACGAGACGAGGAGAAGAGACGAGACGAGGAGAAGAGACGAGACGAGGAGAAGAGACGAGACGAGGAGAAGAGACGAGTCCAGGAGAAGAGAAGAGACCAGGAGAAGAGACCAGGAGAAGAGACGAGACCAGGAGAAGAGACGAGACCAGGAGAAGAGACGAGACCAGGAGAAGAGACCAGGAGAAGAGACCAGGAGAAGAGACCAGGAGAAGAGAATAGACCAGGAGAAGAGACCAGGAGAAGAGAAGAGACCAGGAGAAGAGAAGAGACCAGGAGAAGAGACGAGACCAGGAGAAGAGACGAGAACAGGAGAAGACACGAGACCAGGAGAAGAGACCAGGAGAAGAGACAAGACCAGGAGACGAGACCAGGAGAAGAGACGAGACCAGGAGAAGAGACGAGACCAGGAGAAGAGACGAGACCAGGAGAAGAGACCAGGAGAAGAGACGAGGAGAAGAGACGAGACGAGGAGAAGAGACGAGACGAGGAGAAGAGACGAGACGAGGAGAAGAGACGAGACGAGGAGAAGAGACGAGACGAGGAGAAGAGAAGAGACGAGGAGAAGAGACGACACCAGGGGAAGAGAAGAGACCAGGAGAAGAGAAGAGACCAGGAGAAGAGACCAGGAGAAGAGATGAGACCAGGAGAAGAGAAGAGACCAGGAGAGGAGACCAGGAGAAGAGACCAGGAGAAGAGACGAGACCAGGAGAAGAGACGAGACCAGGAGAAGAGATGAGACGAGAAGAAGAGAAGAGACCAGGAGAAGAGAAGAGACCAGGAGAAGAGAAGAGACCAGGAGAAGAGACCAGGATAAGAGACCAGGAGAAGAGACGAGACCAGGAGAAGAGACGAGACCAGGAGAAGAGACCAGGAGAATACACCAGGAGAAGAGAAGAGACCAGGAGAAGAGACCAGGAGAAGAGACCAGGAGAAGAGAAGAGACCAGGAGAAGAGACGAGACCAGGAGAAGAGACCAGGAGAAGAGACCAGGAGAAGAGACGAGACCAGGAGAAGAGACGAGACCAGGAGAAGAGACGAGACCAGGAGAAGAGACCAGGAGAAAAGAAGAGACCAGGAGAAGGGACCAGGAGAAGAGACCAGGAGAAGAGACGAGACTAAGAGAAGAGAAGAGACCAGGAGAAGAGACGAGACCAGGAGGAGAGACGAGACCAGGAGGAGAGAAGAGACCAGGAGAAGAGAAGAGACCAGGAGAAGAGACGAGGAGAAGAGACGAGACGAGGAGAAGAGACGAGACGAGGAGAAGAGACGAGACGAGGAGAAGAGACGAGACGAGGAGAAGAGACGAGACGAGGAGAAGAGACGAGACAAGGAGAAGAGACAAGGAGAAGAGACCAGGAGAAGAGAATAGACCAGGAGAAGAGACCAGGAGAAGAGACGAGACCAGGAGAAGAGACGAGACCAGGAGAAGAGACGAGAACAGGAGAAGACACGAGACCAGGAGAAGAGACGAGACGAGAAGAAGAGAAAAGACCAGGAGAAGAGACCAGGAGAAGAGAAGAGACCAGGAGAAGAGACCAGGAGAAGAGACCAGGAGAAGAGACCAGGAGAAGAGAAGAGACCAGGAGAAGAGACCAGGAGAAGAGACGAGACCAGGAGAAGAGACGAGACCAGGAGAAGAGACGAGACCAGGAGAAGAGACGAGACCAGGAGAAGAGACCAGGAGAAGAGACAAGACCAGGAGAAGAGACCAGGAGAAGAGACGAGACCAGGAGAAGAGTCGAGACCAGGAGAAGAGACGAGACCAGGAGAAGAGACGAGACGAGGAGAAGAGACGAGGAGAAGAGAAGAGACGAGGAGAAGAGACGAGACGAGGAGAAGAGACGAGACGAGGAGAAGAGACGAGACGAGGAGAAGAGACGAGACGAGGAGAACAGACGAGACCAGGAGAAGAGAAGAGACGAGGAGAAGAGACGACACCAGGGGAAGAGAAGAGACCAGGAGAAGAGAAGAGACCAGGAGAAGAGACCAGGAGAAGAGATGAGACCAGGAGAAGAGAAGAGACCAGGAGAGGAGACCAGGAGAAGAGACCAGGAGAAGAGACGAGACCAGGAGAAGAGACGAGACCAGGAGAAGAGATGAGACGAGAAGAAGCGAAGAGACGAGGAGAAGAGAAGAGACCAGGAGAAGAGAAGAGACCAGGAGAAGAGAAGAGACCAGGAGAAGAGACCAGGAGAAGAGACGAGACCAGGAGAAGAGACGAGACCAGGAGAAGAGACCAGGAGAATACACCAGGAGAAGAGAAGAGACCAGGAGAAGAGACCAGGAGAAGAGACCAGGAGAAGAGACCAGGAGAAGAGAAGAGACCAGGAGAAGAGACGAGACCAGGAGAAGAGACCAGGAGAAGAGACGAGACCAGGAGAAGAGACCAGGAGAAGAGACCAGGAGAAGAGACCAGGAGAAGAGACGAGACCAGGAGAAGAGACGAGACCAGAAGAAGAGACCAGGAGAAAAGAAGAGACCAGGAGAAGGGACCAGGAGAAGAGACCAGGAGAAGAGACGAGACTAAGAGAAGAGAAGAGACCAGGAGAAGAGACGAGACCAGGAGAAGAGACGAGACCAGGAGAAGAGATGAGACCAGGAGAAGAGACCAGGAGAAGAGACGAGACCAGGATAAGAGACGAGACCAGGAGAAGAGAAGAGACCAGGAGAAGAGACCAGGAGAAGAGACCAGGAGAAGGGAAGAGACCAGGAGAATAGACCAGGAGAAGAGACCAGGAGAAGAGACCAGGAGAAGAGAAGAGACCAGGAGAAGAGACCAGGAGAAGAGAAAAGACCAGGAGAAGAGACCAGGAGAAGAGACGAGACCAGGAGAAGAGACGAGACCAGGAGAAGAGAAGAGACCAGGAGAAGAGACGAGACCAGGAGAAGAGACGAGACCAGGAGAAGAGACGAGACCAGGAGAAGAGACGAGACCAGGAGAAGAGACCAGGAGAAGAGACCAGGAGAAGAGACCAGGAGAAGAGAAGAGACCAGGACAAGAGACCAGGACAAGAGACCAGGACAAGAGACCAGGAGAAGAGACCAGGAGAAGAGAAGAGACCAGGAGAAGAGTAGAGACCAGGAGAACAGTAGAGACCAGGAGAAGAGACGAGACCAGGAGAAGAGACGAGACCAGGAGAAGAGACGAGACCAGGAGAAGAGACGAGACCAGGAGAAGAGAACAGGAGAAGAGACGAGACCAGGAGAAGAGACGAGACCAGGAGAAGAGACGAGACCAGGAGAAGAGACGAGACCAGGAGAAGAGAAGAGACCAGGAGAGGATACCAGGAGAGGAGACCAGGAGAAGAGACGAGACCAGGAGAAGAGACGAGACCAGTGGAAGAGACCAGGAGAATACACCAGGAGAAGAGAAGAGACCAGGAGAAGAGACCAGGAGAAGAGACCAGGAGAAGAGAAGAGACCAGGAGAAGAGACGAGACCAGGAGAAGAGACCAGGAGAAGAGACGAGTAGAAGAGACGAGACGAGTAGAAGAGACGAGACCAGGAGAAGAGACGAGACCAGGAGAAGAGACGAGACCAGGAGAAGAGACGAGACCAGGAGAAGAGACGAGACCAGGAGAAGAGACCAGGAGAAGAGACGAGACCAGGAGAAGAGACGAGACCAGGAGAAGAGAAGAGACCAGGAGAAGAGAAGAGACCAGGAGAAGAGACCAGGAGAACAGACCAGGAGAAGGGAAGAGACCAGGAGAAGAGACCATGAGAAGAGACCAGGTGAAGAGACCAGGAGAAGAGAAGAGACCAGGAGTAGAGACCAGGAGAAGAGAAAAGACCAGGAGAAGAGACCAGGAGAAGAGACGAGACCAGGAGAAGAGAAGAGACCAGGAGAAGAGACGAGACCAGGAGAAGAGACGAGACCAGGAGAAGAGACGAGACCAGGAGAAGAGAAGAGACCAGGAGAAGAGAAGAGACCAGGAGAAGAGACGAGACCAGGAGAAGAGACGAGACCAGGAGAAGAGACCAGGAGAAGAGACCAGGAGAAGAGAAGAGACCAGGACAAGAGTAGAGACCAGGAGAAGAGACGAGACCAGGAGAAGAGACGAGACCAGGAGAAGAGAACAGACCAGGAGAAGAGACCAGGAGAAGAGGCGAGACCAGGAGAATAGACGAGACCAGGAGAAGAGGCGAGACCAGGAGAAGAGACGAGACCAGGAGAAGAGACCAGGAGAAGAGACGAGACCAGGAGAAGAGACGAGACCAGGAGAAGAGACGAGACCAGGAGAAGAGAAGAGACCAGGAGAAGAGACCAGGAGAAGAGAAGAGACGAGACCAGGAGAAGAGACCAGGAGAAGAGACGAGACCAGGAGAAGAGACGAGACCAGGAGAAGAGACGAGACCAGGAGAAGAGACGAGGCCAGGAGAAGAGAAGAGACCAGGAGAAGAGACCAGGAGAAGAGACCAGGAGAAGAGAAGAGACCAGGAGAAGAGACCAGGAGAAGAGACCAGGAGAAGAGATGAGACCAGGAGAAGAGAAGAGACCAGGAGAAGAGACGAGACCAGGAGAAGAGACCAGGAGAAGACACGAGACCAGGAGAAGAGACCAGGAGAAGAGAAGAGACCAGGAGAAGAGACGACACCAGGAGAAGAGACCAGGAGAAGAGATGAGACCAGGAGAAGAGAAGAGACCAGGAGAGGAGACCAGGAGAAGAGACCAGGAGAAGAGACGAGACCAGGAGAAGAGACGAGACCAGGAGAAGAGATGAGACGAGAAGAAGCGAAGAGACCAGGAGAAGAGAAGAGACCAGGAGAAGAGAAGAGACCAGGAGAAGAGAAGAGACCAGGAGAAGAGACCAGGAGAAGAGACGAGACCAGGAGAAGAGACGAGACCAGGAGAAGAGACCAGGAGAATACACCAGGAGAAGAGAAGAGACCAGGAGAAGAGACCAGGAGAAGAGACCAGGAGAAGAGAAGAGACCAGGAGAAGAGACGAGACCAGGAGAAGAGACCAGGAGAAGAGACGAGACCAGGAGAAGAGACCAGGAGAAGAGACCAGGAGAAGAGACCAGGAGAAGAGACAAGACCAGGAGAAGAGAAGAGACCAGGAGAAGAGACCAGGAGAAAAGAAGAGACCAGGAGAAGGGACCAGGAGAAGAGACCAGGAGAAGAGACGAGACTAAGAGAAGAGAAGAGACCAGGAGAAGAGACGAGACCAGGAGAAGAGACGAGACCAGGAGAAGAGATGAGACCAGGAGAAGAGACCAGGAGAAGAGACGAGACCAGGATAAGAGACGAGACCAGGAGAAGAGAAGAGACCAGGAGAAGAGACCAGGAGAAGAGACCAGGAGAAGGGAAGAGACCAGGAGAATAGACCAGGAGAAGAGACCAGGAGAAGAGACCAGGAGAAGAGAAGAGACCAGGAGAAGAGACCAGGAGAAGAGAAAAGACCAGGAGAAGAGACCAGGAGAAGAGACGAGACCAGGAGAAGAGACGAGACCAGGAGAAGAGAAGAGACCAGGAGAAGAGACGAGACCAGGAGAAGAGACGAGACCAGGAGAAGAGACCAGGAGAAGAGACCAGGAGAAGAGACCAGGAGAAGAGACCAGGAGAAGAGAAGAGACCAGGACAAGAGACCAGGACAAGAGACCAGGACAAGAGACCAGGAGAAGAGACCAGGAGAAGAGAAGAGAACAGGAGAAGAGTAGAGACCAGGAGAACAGTAGAGACCAGGAGAAGAGACGAGACCAGGAGAAGAGACGAGACCAGGAGAAGAGACGAGACCAGGAGAAGAGACCAGGAGAAGAGACGAGACCAGGAGAAGAGACGAGACCAGGAGAAGAGACGAGACCAGGAGAAGAGACGAGACCAGGAGAGGAGACCAGGAGAGGAGACCAGGAGAAGAGACGAGACCAGGAGAAGAGACGAGACCAGGAGAAGAGACCAGGAGAATACACCAGGAGAAGAGAAGAGACCAGGAGAAGAGACCAGGAGAAGAGACCAGGAGAAGAGAAGAGACCAGGAGAAGAGACCAGGAGAAGATACGAGTAGAAGAGACGAGACGAGTAGAAGAGACGAGACCAGGAGAAGAGACGAGACCAGGAGAAGAGACGAGACCAGGAGAAGAGACCAGGAGAAGAGACGAGACCAGGAGAAGAGACGAGACCAGGAGAAGAGAAGAGACCAGGAGAAGAGAAGAGACCAGGAGAAGAGACCAGGAGAACAGACCAGGAGAAGGGAAGAGACCAGGAGAAGAGACCAGGAGAAGAGACCAGGTGAAGAGACCAGGAGAAGAGAAGAGACCAGGAGTAGAGACCAGGAGAAGAGAAAAGACCAGGAGAAGAGACCAGGAGAAGAGACGAGACCAGGAGAAGAGAAGAGACCAGGAGAAGAGAAGAGACCAGGAGAAGAGACGAGACCAGGAGAAGAGACGAGACCAGGAGAAGAGAAGAGACCAGGAGAAGAGAAGAGACCAGGAGAAGAGACGAGACCAGGAGAAGAGACGAGACCAGGAGAAGAGACCAGGAGAAGAGACCAGGAGAAGAGAAGAGACCAGGACAAGAGTAGAGACCAGGAGAAGAGTAGAGACCAGGAGAAGAGACGAGACCAGGAGAAGAGACGAGACCAGGAGAAGAGACGAGACCAGGAGAAGAGAACAGACCAGGAGAAGAGGCGAGACCAGGAGAATAGACGAGACCAGGAGAAGAGGCGACACCAGGAGAAGAGACGAGACCAGGAGAAGAGACCAGGAGAACAGACGAGACCAGGAGAAGAGACGAGACCAGGAGAAGAGACGAGACCAGGAGAAGAGACGAGACCAGGAGAAGAGAAGAGACCAGGAGAAGAGACCAGGAGAAGAGAAGAGACGAGACCAGGAGAAGAGACCAGGAGAAGAGACGAGACCAGGAGAAGAGACGAGACCAGGAGAAGAGACGAGGCCAGGAGAAGAGACCAGGAGAAGAGAAGAGACCAGGAGAAGAGACCAGGAGAAGAGACCAGGAGAAGAGAAGAGACCAGGAGAAGAGACCAGGAGAAGAGATGAGACCAGGAGAAGAGATGAGACCAGGAGAAGAGAAGAGACCAGGAGAAGAGACGAGACCAGGAGAAGAGACCAGGAGAAGACACGAGACCAGGAGAAGAGACCAGGAGAAGAGAAGAGACCAGGAGAAGAGACCAGGAGAAGAGACCAGGAGAAGAGACGACACCAGGAGAAGAGAAGAGACCAGGAGAAGAGACGAGACCAGGAGAAGAGACGAGACCAGGAGAAGAGAAGAGACCAGGAGAAGAGACCAGGAGAAGAGACCAGGAGAAGAGACGAGACAAGGAGAAGAGACCAGGAGAAGAGACCAGGAGAAGAGACGAGACCAGGAGAAGAGACGAGACCAGGAGAAGAGACGAGACCAGGAGAAGAGACCAGGAGAAGAGACCAGGAGAAGAGAAGAGACCAGGAGAAGAGACCAGGAGAAGAGACGAGACCAGGAGAAGAGACGAGACGAGAAGAAGAGAAAAGACGAGGAGAAGAGACCAGGAGAAGAGACCAGGAGAAGAGACCAGGAGAAGAGAAGAGACCAGGAGAAGAGACCAGGAGAAGAGACGAGACCAGGAGAAGAGACGAGACCAGGAGAAGAGAAGAGACCAGAAGAAGAGAGGAGGAGAAGAGACGAGGAGAAGAGACGAGACGAGGAGAAGAGACGAGACGAGGAGAAGAGACGAGACGAGGAGAAGAGATGAGACGAGGAGAAGAGACGAGACCAGGAGAAGAGACCAGGAGAAGAGAACAGGAGAAGAGACCAGGAGAAGAGACGAGACCAGGAGAAGAGACGAGACCAGGAGAAGAGACGAGACCAGGAGAAGAGACCAGGAGAATACACCAGGAGAAGAGAAGAGACCAGGAGAAGAGACCAGGAGAAGAGACCAGGAGAAGAGACCAGGAGAAGAGAAGAGAACAGGAGAAGAGACGAGACCAGGAGAAGAGACCAGGAGAAGAGACCAGGAGAAGAGACCAGGAGAAGAGACGAGACCAGGAGAAGAGACGAGACCAGGAGAAGAGACCAGGAGAAAAGAAGAGACCAGGAGAAGGGACCAGGAGAAGAGACCAGGAGAAGAGACGAGACTAAGAGAAGAGACGAGACCAGGAGAAGAGACGAGACCAGGAGGAGAGACGAGACCAGGAGGAGAGAAGAGACCAGGAGAAGAGAAGAGACCAGGAGAAGAGACCAGGAGAAGAGACGAGGAGAAGAGACGAGACGAGGAGAAGAGACGAGACGAGGAGAAGAGACGAGACGAGGAGAAGAGACGAGACGAGGAGAAGAGACGAGACAAGGAGAAGAGACGAGTCCAGGAGAAGAGAAGAGACCAGGTGAAGAGACCAGGAGAAGAGACGAGACCAGGAGAAGAGACGAGACCAGGAGAAGAGACCAGGAGAAGAGACCAGGAGAAGAGAATAGACCAGGAGAAGAGACCAGGAGAAGAGAAGAGACCAGGAGAAGAGACGAGACCAGGAGAAGAGACGAGAACAGGAGAAGACACGAGACCAGGAGAAGAGACGAGACGAGAAGAAGAGAAAAGACCAGGAGAAGAGACCAGGAGAAGAGAAGAGACCAGGAGAAGAGACCAGGAGAAGAGACCAGGAGAAGAGAAGAGACCAGGAGAAGAGACCAGGAGAAGAGACGAGACCAGGAGAAGAGACGAGACCAGGAGAAGAGACCAGGAGAAGAGACAAGACCAGGAGAAGAGACCAGGAGAAGAGACGAGACCAGGAGAAGATTCGAGACCAGAAGAGACGAGACCAGGAGAAGAGACGAGACAAGGAGAAGAGACGAGGAGAAGAGAAGAGACGAGGAGAAGAGACGAGACGAGGAGAAGAGACGAGACGACGAGAAGAGACGAGACGACGAGAAGAGACGAGACGAGGAGAAGAGACGAGACGAGGAGAAGAGACGAGACCAGGAGAAGAGAAGAGACGAGGAGAAGAGACGACACCAGGGGAAGAGAAGAGACCAGGAGAAGAGAAGAGACCAGGAGAAGAGACCAGGAGAAGAGATGAGACCAGGAGAAGAGAAGAGACCAGGAGAGGAGACCAGGAGAAGAGACCAGGAGAAGAGACGAGACCAGGAGAAGAGACGAGACCAGGAGAAGAGATGAGACGAGAAGAAGAGAAGAGACCAGGAGAAGAGAAGAGACCAGGAGAAGAGAAGAGACCAGGAGAAGAGACCAGGAGAAGAGACGAGACCAGGAGAAGAGACGAGACCAGGAGAAGAGACCAGGAGAATACACCAGGAGAAGAGAAGAGACCAGGAGAAGAGACCAGGAGAAGAGACCAGGAGAAGAGACCAGGAGAAGAGACCAGGAGAAGAGAAGAGACCAGGAGAAGAGACGAGACCAGGAGAAGAGACCAGGAGAAGAGACGAGACCAGGAGAAGAGACCAGGAGAAGAGACCAGGAGAAGAGACGAGACGAGTAGAAGAGACGAGACCAGGAGAAGAGACGAGACCAGGAGAAGAGACGAGACCAGGAGAAGAGACGAGACCAGGAGAAGAGACGAGACCAGGAGAAGAGACCAGGAGAAAAGAAGAGACCAGGAGAAGGGACCAGGAGAAGAGACCAGGAGAAGAGACGAGACTAAGAGAAGAGAAGAGACCAGGAGAAGAGACGAGACCAGGAGAAGAGACGAGACCAGGAGAAGAGACGAGACCAGGAGAAGAGACCAGGAGAAGAGACGAGACCAGGATAAGAGACGAGACCAGGAGAAGAGAAGAGACCAGGAGAAGAGACCAGGAGAAGAGACGAGGAGAAGGGAAGAGACCAGGAGAATAGACCAGGAGAAGAGACCAGGAGAAGAGACCAGGAGAAGAGAAGAGACCAGGATAAGAGACGAGACCAGGAGAAGAGAAGAGACCAGGAGAATAGACCAGGAGAAGAGACCAGGAGAAGAGAAGAGACCAGGAGAAGAGACGAGACCAGGAGAAGAGACGAGAACAGGAGAAGACACGAGACCAGGAGAAGAGACGAGACGAGAAGAAGAGAAAAGACCAGGAGAAGAGACCAGGAGAAGAGAAGAGACCAGGAGAAGAGACCAGGAGAAGAGACCAGGAGAAGAGAAGAGACCAGGAGAAGAGACCAGGAGAAGAGACGAGACCAGGAGAAGAGACGAGACCAGGAGAAGAGACCAGGAGAAGAGACAAGACCAGGAGAAGAGACCAGGAGAAGAGACGAGACCAGGAGAAGATTCGAGACCAGAAGAGACGAGACCAGGAGAAGAGACGAGACAAGGAGAAGAGACGAGGAGAAGAGAAGAGACGAGGAGAAGAGACGAGACGAGGAGAAGAGACGAGACGACGAGAAGAGACGAGACGACGAGAAGAGACGAGACGAGGAGAAGAGACGAGACGAGGAGAAGAGACGAGACCAGGAGAAGAGAAGAGACGAGGAGAAGAGACGACACCAGGGGAAGAGAAGAGACCAGGAGAAGAGAAGAGACCAGGAGAAGAGACCAGGAGAAGAGATGAGACCAGGAGAAGAGAAGAGACCAGGAGAGGAGACCAGGAGAAGAGACCAGGAGAAGAGACGAGACCAGGAGAAGAGACGAGACCAGGAGAAGAGATGAGACGAGAAGAAGAGAAGAGACCAGGAGAAGAGAAGAGACCAGGAGAAGAGAAGAGACCAGGAGAAGAGACCAGGAGAAGAGACGAGACCAGGAGAAGAGACGAGACCAGGAGAAGAGACCAGGAGAATACACCAGGAGAAGAGAAGAGACCAGGAGAAGAGACCAGGAGAAGAGACCAGGAGAAGAGACCAGGAGAAGAGAAGAGACCAGGAGAAGAGACGAGACCAGGAGAAGAGACCAGGAGAAGAGACGAGACCAGGAGAAGAGACCAGGAGAAGAGACCAGGAGAAGAGACCAGGAGAAGAGACGAGACGAGTAGAAGAGACGAGACCAGAAGAAGAGACGAGACCAGGAGAAGAGACGAGACCAGGAGAAGAGACGAGACCAGGAGAAGAGACGAGACCAGGAGAAGAGACCAGGAGAAAAGAAGAGACCAGGAGAAGGGACCAGGAGAAGAGACCAGGAGAAGAGACGAGACTAAGAGAAGAGAAGAGACCAGGAGAAGAGACGAGACCAGGAGAAGAGACGAGACCAGGAGAAGAGACGAGACCAGGAGAAGAGACCAGGAGAAGAGACGAGACCAGGATAAGAGACGAGACCAGGAGAAGAGAAGAGACCAGGAGAAGAGACCAGGAGAAGAGACGAGGAGAAGGGAAGAGACCAGGAGAATAGACCAGGAGAAGAGACCAGGAGAAGAGACCAGGAGAAGAGAAGAGACCAGGAGAAGAGACCAGGAGAAGAGAAGAGACCAGGAGAAGAGACCAGGAGAAGAGAAAAGACCAGGAGAAGAGACCAGGAGAAGAGACGAGACCCGGAGAAGAGACGAGACCAGGAGAAGAGAAGAGACCAGGAGAAGAGACGAGACCAGGAGAAGAGACGAGACCAGGAGAAGAGAAGAGACCAGGAGAAGAGAAGAGACCAGGAGAAGAGACGAGACCAGGAGAAGAGACGAGACCAGGAGAAGAGACCAGGAGAAGAGACCAGGAGAAGAGAAGAGACCAGGACAAGAGTAGAGACCAGGAGAAGAGTAGAGACCAGGAGAAGAGACGAGACCAGGAGAAGAGACGAGACCAGGAGAAGAGAACAGACCAGGAGAAGAGAACAGACCAGGAGAAGAGGCGAGACCAGGAGAATAGATGAGACCAGGAGAATAGACGAGACCAGGAGAAGAGGCGAGACCAGGAGAACAGACGAGACCAGGAGAAGAGACCAGGAGAACAGACGAGACCAGGAGAAGAGACGAGACCAGGAGAAGAGACGAGACCAGGAGAAGAGAAGAGACCAGGAGAAGAGACCAGGAGAAGAGAAGAGACGAGACCAGGAGAAGAGACCAGGAGAAGAGACGAGACCAGGAGAAGAGACGAGACCAGGAGAAGAGACGAGGCCAGGAGAAGAGACCAGGAGAAGAGAAGAGACCAGGAGAAGAGACCAGGAGAAGAGACCAGGAGAAGAGAAGAGACCAGGAGAAGAGACCAGGAGAAGAGAAGAGACCAGGAGAAGAGAAGAGACCAGGAGAAGAGACGAGACCAGGAGAAGAGACCAGGAGAAGACACGAGACCAGGAGAAGAGACCAGGAGAAGAGAAGAGACCAGGAGAAGAGACCAGGAGAAGAGACCAGGAGAAGAGACGACACCAGGAGAAGAGAAGAGACCAGGAGAAGAGACGAGACCAGGAGAAGAGACGAGACCAGGAGAAGAGAAGAGACCAGGAGAAGAGACCAGGAGAAGAGACGAGACAAGGAGAAGAGACCAGGAGAAGAGACCAGGAGAAGAGACGAGACCAGGAGAAGAGACGAGACCAGGAGAAGAGACGAGACCAGGAGAAGAGACCAGGAGAAGAGAAGAGACCAGGAGAAGAGACCAGGAGAAGAGACGAGACCAGGAGAAGAGACGAGACGAGAAGAAGAGAAAAGACGAGGAGAAGAGACCAGGAGAAGAGACCAGGAGAAGAGACCAGGAGAAGAGAAGAGACCAGGAGAAGAGACCAGGAGAAGAGACGAGACCAGGAGAAGAGACGAGACCAGGAGAAGAGAAGAGACCAGAAGAAGAGAGGAGGAGAAGAGACGAGGAGAAGAGACGAGACGAGGAGAAGAGACGAGACGAGGAGAAGAGACGAGACGAGGAGAAGAGATGAGACGAGGAGAAGAGACGAGACCAGGATAAGAGACCAAGAGAAGAGACCAGGAGAAGAGACGAGACCAGGAGAAGAGACGAGACCAGGAGAAGAGACGAGACCAGGAGAAGAGACCAGGAGAATACACCAGGAGAAGAGAAGAGACCAGGAGAAGAGACCAGGAGAAGAGACCAGGAGAAGAGACCAGGAGAAGAGAAGAGACCAGGAGAAGAGACGAGACCAGGAGAAGAGACCAGGAGAAGAGACCAGGAGAAGAGACGAGACCAGGAGAAGAGACGAGACCAGGAGAAGAGACGAGACCAGGAGAAGAGACCAGGAGAAAAGAAGAGACCAGGAGAAGGGACCAGGAGAAGAGACCAGGAGAAGAGACGAGACTAAGAGAAGAGAAGAGACCAGGAGAAGAGACGAGACCAGGAGGAGAGACGAGACCAGGAGGAGAGAAGAGACCAGGAGAAGAGAAGAGACCAGGAGAAGAGACCAGGAGAAGAGACGAGGAGAAGAGACGAGACGAGGAGAAGAGACGAGACGAGGAGAAGAGACGAGACGAGGAGAAGAGACGAGACGAGGAGAAGAGACGAGACGAGGAGAAGAGACGAAACAAGGAGAAGAGACGAGTCCAGGAGAAGAGAAGAGACCAGGAGAAGAGACCAGGAGAAGAGACGAGACCAGGAGAAGAGACGAGACCAGGAGAAGAGACCAGGAGAAGAGACCAGGAGAAGAGAATAGACCAGGAGAAGAGACCAGGAGAAGAGAAGAGACCAGGAGAAGAGACGAGACCAGGAGAAGAGACGAGAACAGGAGAAGACACGAGACCAGGAGAAGAGACGAGACGAGAAGAAGAGAAAAGACCAGGAGAAGAGACCAGGAGAAGAGAAGAGACCAGGAGAAGAGACCAGGAGAAGAGACCAGGAGAAGAGAAGAGACCAGGAGAAGAGACCAGGAGAAGAGACGAGACCAGGAGAAGAGACGAGACCAGGAGAAGAGACCAGGAGAAGAGACGAGACCAGGAGAAGAGACCAGGAGAAGAGACGAGACCAGGAGAAGATTCGAGACCAGAAGAGACGAGACCAGGAGAAGAGACGAGACAAGGAGAAGAGACGAGGAGAAGAGACGAGACGAGGAGAAGAGACGAGACGAGGAGAAGAGACGAGACGAGGAGAAGAGACGAGACGAGGAGAAGAGACGAGACGAGGAGAAGAGACGAGACGAGGAGAAGAGACGAGACCAGGAGAAGAGAAGAGACGAGGAGAAGAGACGACACCAGGGGAAGAGAAGAGACCAGGAGAAGAGAAGAGACCAGGAGAAGAGACCAGGAGAAGAGATGAGACCAGGAGAAGAGAAGAGACCAGGAGAGGAGACCAGGAGAAGAGACCAGGAGAAGAGACGAGACCAGGAGAAGAGACGAGACCAGGAGAAGAGATGAGACGAGAAGAAGAGAAGAGACCAGGAGAAGAGAAGAGACCAGGAGAAGAGAAGAGACCAGGAGAAGAGACCAGGAGAAGAGACGAGACCAGGAGAAGAGACGAGACCAGGAGAAGAGACCAGGAGAATACACCAGGAGAAGAGAAGAGACCAGGAGAAGAGACCAGGAGAAGAGACCAGGAGAAGAGACCAGGAGAAGAGACCAGGAGAAGAGAAGAGACCAGGAGAAGAGACGAGACCAGGAGAAGAGACCAGGAGAAGAGACGAGACCAGGAGAAGAGACCAGGAGAAGAGACCAGGAGAAGAGACCAGGAGAAGAGACGAGACGAGTAGAAGAGACGAGACCAGGAGAAGAGACGAGACCAGGAGAAGAGACGAGACCAGGAGAAGAGACGAGACCAGGAGAAGAGACCAGGAGAAAAGAAGAGACCAGGAGAAGGGACCAGGAGAAGAGACCAGGAGAAGAGACGAGACTAAGAGAAGAGAAGAGACCAGGAGAAGAGACGAGACCAGGAGAAGAGACGAGACCAGGAGAAGAGACGAGACCAGGAGAAGAGACCAGGAGAAGAGACGAGACCAGGATAAGAGACGAGACCAGGAGAAGAGAAGAGACCAGGAGAAGAGACCAGGAGAAGAGACGAGGAGAAGGGAAGAGACCAGGAGAATAGACCAGGAGAAGAGACCAGGAGAAGAGACCAGGAGAAGAGAAGAGACCAGGAGAAGAGACCAGGAGAAGAGAAAAGACCAGGAGAAGAGACCAGGAGAAGAGACGAGACCAGGAGAAGAGACGAGACCAGGAGAAGAGAAGAGACCAGGAGAAGAGACGAGACCAGGAGAAGAGACGAGACCAGGAGAAGAGAAGAGACCAGGAGAAGAGAAGAGACCAGGAGAAGAGACGAGACCAGGAGAAGAGACGAGACCAGGAGAAGAGACCAGGAGAAGAGACCAGGAGAAGAGAAGAGACCAGGACAAGAGTAGAGACCAGGAGAAGAGTAGAGACCAGGAGAAGAGACGAGACCAGGAGAAGAGACGAGACCAGGAGAAGAGAACAGACCAGGAGAAGAGAACAGACCAGGAGAAGAGGCGAGACCAGGAGAATAGACGAGACCAGGAGAATAGACGAGACCAGGAGAAGAGGCGAGACCAGGAGAACAGACGAGACCAGGAGAAGAGACCAGGAGAACAGACGAGACCAGGAGAAGAGACGAGACCAGGAGAAGAGACGAGACCAGGAGAAGAGAAGAGACCAGGAGAAGAGACCAGGAGAAGAGAAGAGACGAGACCAGGAGAAGAGACCAGGAGAAGAGACGAGACCAGGAGAAGAGACGAGACCAGGAGAAGAGACGAGGCCAGGAGAAGAGACCAGGAGAAGAGAAGAGACCAGGAGAAGAGACCAGGAGAAGAGACCAGGAGAAGAGAAGAGACCAGGAGAAGAGACCAGGAGAAGAGATGAGACCAGGAGAAGAGAAGAGACCAGGAGAAGAGACGAGACCAGGAGAAGAGACCAGGAGAAGACACGAGACCAGGAGAAGAGACCAGGAGAAGAGAAGAGACCAGGAGAAGAGACCAGGAGAAGAGACCAGGAGAAGAGACGACACCAGGAGAAGAGAAGAGACCAGGAGAAGAGACGAGACCAGGAGAAGAGACGAGACCAGGAGAAGAGAAGAGACCAGGAGAAGAGACCAGGAGAAGAGACGAGACAAGGAGAAGAGACCAGGAGAAGAGACCAGGAGAAGAGACGAGACCAGGAGAAGAGACGAGACCAGGAGAAGAGACGAGACCAGGAGAAGAGACCAGGAGAAGAGAAGAGACCAGGAGAAGAGACCAGGAGAAGAGACGAGACCAGGAGAAGAGACGAGACGAGAAGAAGAGAAAAGACGAGGAGAAGAGACCAGGAGAAGAGACCAGGAGAAGAGACCAGGAGAAGAGAAGAGACCAGGAGAAGAGACCAGGAGAAGAGACGAGACCAGGAGAAGAGACGAGACCAGGAGAAGAGAAGAGACCAGAAGAAGAGAGGAGGAGAAGAGACGAGGAGAAGAGACGAGACGAGGAGAAGAGACGAGACGAGGAGAAGAGACGAGACGAGGAGAAGAGATGAGACGAGGAGAAGAGACTAGACCAGGATAAGAGACCAAGAGAAGAGACCAGGAGAAGAGACGAGACCAGGAGAAGAGACGAGACCAGGAGAAGAGACGAGACCAGGAGAAGAGACCAGGAGAATACACCAGGAGAAGAGAAGAGACCAGGAGAAGAGACCAGGAGAAGAGACCAGGAGAAGAGACCAGGAGAAGAGAAGAGACCAGGAGAAGAGACGAGACCAGGAGAAGAGACCAGGAGAAGAGACCAGGAGAAGAGACGAGACCAGGAGAAGAGACGAGACCAGGAGAAGAGACGAGACCAGGAGAAGAGACCAGGAGAAAAGAAGAGACCAGGAGAAGGGACCAGGAGAAGAGACCAGGAGAAGAGACGAGACTAAGAGAAGAGAAGAGACCAGGAGAAGAGACGAGACCAGGAGGAGAGACGAGACCAGGAGGAGAGAAGAGACCAGGAGAAGAGAAGAGACCAGGAGAAGAGACCAGGAGAAGAGACGAGGAGAAGAGACGAGACGAGGAGAAGAGACGAGACGAGGAGAAGAGACGAGACGAGGAGAAGAGACGAGACGAGGAGAAGAGACGAGACGAGGAGAAGAGACGAAACAAGGAGAAGAGACGAGTCCAGGAGAAGAGAAGAGACCAGGAGAAGAGACCAGGAGAAGAGACGAGACCAGGAGAAGAGACGAGACCAGGAGAAGAGACCAGGAGAAGAGACCAGGAGAAGAGAATAGACCAGGAGAAGAGACCAGGAGAAGAGAAGAGACCAGGAGAAGAGACGAGACCAGGAGAAGAGACGAGAACAGGAGAAGACACGAGACCAGGAGAAGAGACGAGACGAGAAGAAGAGAAAAGACCAGGAGAAGAGACCAGGAGAAGAGAAGAGACCAGGAGAAGAGACCAGGAGAAGAGACCAGGAGAAGAGAAGAGACCAGGAGAAGAGACCAGGAGAAGAGACGAGACCAGGAGAAGAGACGAGACCAGGAGAAGAGACCAGGAGAAGAGACGAGACCAGGAGAAGAGACCAGGAGAAGAGACGAGACCAGGAGAAGATTCGAGACCAGAAGAGACGAGACCAGGAGAAGAGACGAGACAAGGAGAAGAGACGAGGAGAAGAGACGAGACGAGGAGAAGAGACGAGACGAGGAGAAGAGACGAGACGAGGAGAAGAGACGAGACGAGGAGAAGAGACGAGACGAGGAGAAGAGACGAGACGAGGAGAAGAGACGAGACCAGGAGAAGAGAAGAGACGAGGAGAAGAGACGACACCAGGGCAAGAGAAGAGACCAGGAGAAGAGAAGAGACCAGGAGAAGAGACTAGGAGAAGAGACGAGACCAGGAGAAGAGACGAGAACAGGAGAAGACACGAGACCAGGAGAAGAGACGAGACGAGAAGAAGAGAAAAGACCAGGAGAAGAGACCAGGAGAAGAGAAGAGACCAGGAGAAGAGACCAGGAGAAGAGACCAGGAGAAGAGAAGAGACCAGGAGAAGAGACCAGGAGAAGAGACGAGACCAGGAGAAGAGACGAGACCAGGAGAAGAGACCAGGAGAAGAGACAAGACCAGGAGAAGAGACCAGGAGAAGAGACGAGACCAGGAGAAGATTCGAGACCAGAAGAGACGAGACCAGGAGAAGAGACGAGACAAGGAGAAGAGACGAGGAGAAGAGAAGAGACGAGACGAGGAGAAGAGACGAGACGAGGAGAAGAGACGAGACGACGAGAAGAGACGAGACGACGAGAAGAGACGAGACGAGGAGAAGAGACGAGACGAGGAGAAGAGACGAGACCAGGAGAAGAGAAGAGACGAGGAGAAGAGACGACACCAGGGGAAGAGAAGAGACCAGGAGAAGAGAAGAGACCAGGAGAAGAGACCAGGAGAAGAGATGAGACCAGGAGAAGAGAAGAGACCAGGAGAGGAGACCAGGAGAAGAGACCAGGAGAAGAGACGAGACCAGGAGAAGAGACGAGACCAGGAGAAGAGATGAGACGAGAAGAAGAGAAGAGACCAGGAGAAGAGAAGAGACCAGGAGAAGAGACCAGGAGAAGAGACGAGACCAGGAGAAGAGACGAGACCAGGAGAAGAGACCAGGAGAATACACCAGGAGAAGAGAAGAGACCAGGAGAAGAGACCAGGAGAAGAGACCAGGAGAAGAGACCAGGAGAAGAGACCAGGAGAAGAGAAGAGACCAGGAGAAGAGACGAGACCAGGAGAAGAGACCAGGAGAAGAGACGAGACCAGGAGAAGAGACCAGGAGAAGAGACCAGGAGAAGAGACCAGGAGAAGAGACGAGACGAGTAGAAGAGACGAGACCAGGAGAAGAGACGAGACCAGGAGAAGAGACGAGACCAGGAGAAGAGACGAGACCAGGAGAAGAGACGAGACCAGGAGAAGAGACCAGGAGAAAAGAAGAGACCAGGAGAAGGGACCAGGAGAAGAGACCAGGAGAAGAGACGAGACTAAGAGAAGAGAAGAGACCAGGAGAAGAGACGAGACCAGGAGAAGAGACGAGACCAGGAGAAGAGACGAGACCAGGAGAAGAGACCAGGAGAAGAGACGAGACCAGGATAAGAGACGAGACCAGGAGAAGAGAAGAGACCAGGAGAAGAGACCAGGAGAAGAGACGAGGAGAAGGGAAGAGACCAGGAGAATAGACCAGGAGAAGAGACCAGGAGAAGAGACCAGGAGAAGAGAAGAGACCAGGAGAAGAGACCAGGAGAAGAGAAAAGACCAGGAGAAGAGACCAGGAGAAGAGACGAGACCAGGAGAAGAGACGAGACCAGGAGAAGAGAAGAGACCAGGAGAAGAGACGAGACCAGGAGAAGAGACGAGACCAGGAGAAGAGAAGAGACCAGGAGAAGAGAAGAGACCAGGAGAAGAGACGAGACCAGGAGAAGAGACGAGACCAGGACAAGAGACCAGGAGAAGAGACCAGGAGAAGAGAAGAGACCAGGACAAGAGTAGAGACCAGGAGAAGAGTAGAGACCAGGAGAAGAGACGAGACCAGGAGAAGAGACGAGACCAGGAGAAGAGAACAGACCAGGAGAAGAGAACAGACCAGGAGAAGAGGCGAGACCAGGAGAATAGACGAGACCAGGAGAATAGACGAGACCAGGAGAAGAGGCGAGACCAGGAGAACAGACGAGACCAGGAGAAGAGACCAGGAGAACAGACGAGACCAGGAGAAGAGACGAGACCAGGAGAAGAGACGAGACCAGGAGAAGAGAAGAGACCAGGAGAAGAGACCAGGAGAAGAGAAGAGACGAGACCAGGAGAAGAGACCAGGAGAAGAGACGAGACCAGGAGAAGAGACGAGACCAGGAGAAGAGACGAGGCCAGGAGAAGAGACCAGGAGAAGAGAAGAGACCAGGAGAAGAGACCAGGAGAAGAGACCAGGAGAAGAGAAGAGACCAGGAGAAGAGACCAGGAGAAGAGATGAGACCAGGAGAAGAGAAGAGACCAGGAGAAGAGACGAGACCAGGAGAAGAGACCAGGAGAAGACACGAGACCAGGAGAAGAGACCAGGAGAAGAGAAGAGACCAGGAGAAGAGACCAGGAGAAGAGACCAGGAGAAGAGACGACACCAGGAGAAGAGAAGAGACCAGGAGAAGAGACGAGACCAGGAGAAGAGACGAGACCAGGAGAAGAGAAGAGACCAGGAGAAGAGACCAGGAGAAGAGACGAGACAAGGAGAAGAGACCAGGAGAAGAGACCAGGAGAAGAGACGAGACCAGGAGAAGAGACGAGACCAGGAGAAAAGACGAGACCAGGAGAAGAGACGAGACCAGGAGAAGAGACCAGGAGAAGAGAAGAGACCAGGAGAAGAGACCAGGAGAAGAGAAGAGACCAGGAGAAGAGACGAGACGAGAAGAAGAGAAAAGACGAGGAGAAGAGACCAGGAGAAGAGACCAGGAGAAGAGACCAGGAGAAGAGAAGAGACCAGGAGAAGAGACCAGGAGAAGAGACGAGACCAGGAGAAGAGACGAGACCAGGAGAAGAGAAGAGACCAGAAGAAGAGAGGAGGAGAAGAGACGAGGAGAAGAGACGAGACGAGGAGAAGAGACGAGACGAGGAGAAGAGACGAGACGAGGAGAAGAGATGAGACGAGGAGAAGAGACGAGACCAGGATAAGAGACCAAGAGAAGAGACCAGGAGAAGAGACGAGACCAGGAGAAGAGACGAGACCAGGAGAAGAGACGAGACCAGGAGAAGAGACCAGGAGAATACACCAGGAGAAGAGAAGAGACCAGGAGAAGAGACCAGGAGAAGAGACCAGGAGAAGAGACCAGGAGAAGAGAAGAGACCAGGAGAAGAGAAGAGACCAGGAGAAGAGACCAGGAGAAGAGACCAGGAGAAGAGACGAGACCAGGAGAAGAGACGAGACCAGGAGAAGAGACGAGACCAGGAGAAGAGACCAGGAGAAAAGAAGAGACCAGGAGAAGGGACCAGGAGAAGAGACCAGGAGAAGAGACGAGACTAAGAGAAGAGAAGAGACCAGGAGAAGAGACGAGACCAGGAGGAGAGACGAGACCAGGAGGAGAGAAGAGACCAGGAGAAGAGAAGAGACGAGGAGAAGAGACGAGGAGAAGAGACGAGACGAGGAGAAGAGACGAGACGAGGAGAAGAGACGAGACGAGGAGAAGAGACGAGACGAGGAGAAGAGACGAGACAAGGAGAAGAGACGAGTCCAGGAGAAGAGAAGAGACCAGGAGAAGAGACCAGGAGAAGAGACGAGACCAGGAGAAGAGACGAGACCAGGAGAAGAGACCAGGAGAAGAGACCAGGAGAAGAGAATAGACCAGGAGAAGAGACCAGGAGAAGAGAAGAGACCAGGAGAAGAGACGAGACCAGGAGAAGAGACGAGAACAGGAGAAGACACGAGACCAGGAGAAGAGACGAGACGAGAAGAAGAGAAAAGACCAGGAGAAGAGACCAGGAGAAGAGAAGAGACCAGGAGAAGAGACCAGGAGAAGAGACCAGGAGAAGAGAAGAGACCAGGAGAAGAGACCAGGAGAAGAGACGAGACCAGGAGAAGAGACGAGACCAGGAGAAGAGACCAGGAGAAGAGACAAGACCAGGAGAAGAGACCAGGAGAAGAGACGAGACCAGGAGAAGATTCGAGACCAGAAGAGACGAGACCAGGAGAAGAGACGAGACAAGGAGAAGAGACGAGGAGAAGAGACGAGACGAGGAGAAGAGACGAGACGAGGAGAAGAGACGAGACGAGGAGAAGAGACGAGACGAGGAGAAGAGACGAGACGAGGAGAAGAGACGAGACGAGGAGAAGAGACGAGACGAGGAGAAGAGACGAGACCAGGAGAAGAGACGACACCAGGGGAAGAGAAGAGACCAGGAGAAGAGAAGAGACCAGGAGAAGAGACCAGGAGAAGAGATGAGACCAGGAGAAGAGAAGAGACCAGGAGAGGAGACCAGGAGAAGAGACCAGGAGAAGAGACGAGACCAGGAGAAGAGACGAGACCAGGAGAAGAGATGAGACGAGAAGAAGAGAAGAGACCAGGAGAAGAGAAGAGACCAGGAGAAGAGAAGAGACCAGGAGAAGAGACCAGGAGAAGAGACGAGACCAGGAGAAGAGACGAGACCAGGAGAAGAGACCAGGAGAATACACCAGGAGAAGAGAAGAGACCAGGAGAAGAGACGAGACCAGGAGAAGAGACCAGGAGAAGAGACGAGACCAGGAGAAGAGACCAGGAGAAGAGACCAGGAGAAGAGACGAGACCAGGAGAAGAGACGAGACCAGGAGAAGAGACGAGACCAGGAGAAGAGACGAGACCAGGAGAAGAGACCAGGAGAAAAGAAGAGACCAGGAGAAGGGACCAGGAGAAGAGACCAGGAGAAGAGACGAGACTAAGAGAAGAGAAGAGACCAGGAGAAGAGACGAGACCAGGAGAAGAGACGAGACCAGGAGAAGAGACGAGACCAGGAGAAGAGACCAGGAGAAGAGACGAGACCAGGATAAGAGACGAGACCAGGAGAAGAGAAGAGACCAGGAGAAGAGACCAGGAGAAGAGACCAGGAGAAGGGAAGAGACCAGGAGAATAGACCAGGAGAAGAGACCAGGAGAAGAGACCAGGAGAAGAGACCAGGAGAAGAGAAGAGACCAGGAGAAGAGACCAGGAGAAGAGAAAAGACCAGGAGAAGAGACCAGGAGAAGAGACGAGACCAGGAGAAGAGACGAGACCAGGAGAAGAGAAGAGACCAGGAGAAGAGACGAGACCAGGAGAAGAGACCAGGAGAAGAGACCAGGAGAAGAGACCAGGAGAAGAGAAGAGACCAGGACAAGAGACCAGGACAAGAGACCAGGACAAGAGACCAGGAGAAGAGACCAGGAGAAGAGACCAGGAGAAGAGAAGAGACCAGGAGAAGAGTAGAGACCAGGAGAACAGTAGAGACCAGGAGAAGAGACGAGACCAGGAGAAGAGACGAGACCAGGAGAAGAGACGAGACCAGGAGAAGAGAACAGGAGAAGAGACGAGACCAGGAGAAGAGACGAGACCAGGAGAAGAGACGAGACCAGGAGAAGAGGCGAGACCAGGAGAAGAGACGAGACCAGGAGAAGAGACGAGACCAGGAGAAGAGAAGAGACCAGGAGAGGAGACCAGGAGAAGAGACGAGACCAGGAGAAGAGACGAGACCAGGAGAAGAGACCAGGAGAATACACCAGGAGAAGAGAAGAGACCAGGAGAAGAGACCAGGAGAAGAGACCAGGAGAAGAGAAGAGACCAGGAGAAGAGACGAGACCAGGAGAAGAGACCAGGAGAAGAGACGAGTAGAAGAGACGAGACGAGTAGAAGAGACGAGACCAGGAGAAGAGACGAGACCAGAAGAAGAGACGAGACCAGCAGAAGAGACGAGACCAGCAGAAGAGACCAGGAGAAAAGAAGAGACCAGGAGAAGGGACCAGGAGAAGAGACCAGGAGAGGAGACGAGACTAAGAGAAGAGAAGAGACCAGGAGAAGAGACGAGACCAGGAGAAGAGACGAGACCAGGAGAAGAGACGAGACCAGGAGAAGAGACGAGACCAGGAGAAGAGACCAGGAGAAGAGACGAGACCAGGAGAAGAGACGAGACCAGGAGAAGAGAAGAGACCAGGAGAAGAGAAGAGACCAGGAGAAGAGACCAGGAGAACAGACCAGGAGAAGGGAAGAGACCAGGAGAAGAGACCAGGAGAAGAGACCAGGAGAAGAGACCAGGAGAAGAGAAGAGACCAGGAGTAGAGACCAGGAGAAGAGAAAAGACCAGGAGAAGAGACCATGAGAAGAGACGAGAGCAGGAGAAGAGAAGAGACCAGGAGAAGAGACGAGACCAGGAGAAGAGACGAGACCAGGAGAAGAGAAGAGACCAGGAGAAGAGACGAGACCAGGAGAAGAGACGAGACCAGGAGAAGAGACCAGGAGAAGAGACCAGGAGAAGAGACCAGGAGAAGAGAAGAGACCAGGAGAAGAGTAGAGACCAGGAGAAGAGTAGAGACCAGGAGAAGAGACGAGACCAGGAGAAGAGACGAGACCAGGAGAAGAGAACAGACCAGGAGAAGAGACCAGGAGAAGAGGCGAGACCAGGAGAATAGACGAGACCAAGAGAAGAGGCGAGACCAGGAGAAGAGACGAGACCAGGAGAAGAGACCAGGAGAACAGACGAGACCAGGAGAAGAGACGAGACCAGGAGAAGAGACGAGACCAGGAGAAGAGACGAGACCAGGAGAAGAGACGAGACCAGGAGAAGAGACGAGGCCAGGAGAAGAGACCAGGAGAAGAGAAGAGACCAGGAGAAGAGACCAGGAGAAGAGACCAGGAGAAGAGAAGAGACCAGGAGAAGAGACCAGGAGAAGAGAAGAGACCAGGAGAAGAGACGAGACCAGGAGAAGAGACGAGACCAGGAGAAGAGACCAGGAGAAGACACGAGACCAGGAGAAGAGACCAGGAGAAGAGACGACACCAGGAGAAGAGAAGAGACCAGGAGAAGAGAAGAGACCAGGAGAAGAGACGAGACCAGGAGAAGAGACGAGACCAGGAGAAGAGACGAGACCAGGAGAAGAGAAGAGACCAGGAGAAGAGACCAGGAGAAGAGACCAGGAGAAGAGACGAGACAAGGAGAAGAGACCAGGAGAAGAGACCAGGAGAAGAGACGAGACCAGGAGAAGAGACGAGACCAGGAGAAGAGACGAGACCAGGAGAAGAGACCAGGAGAAGAGACCAGGAGAAGAGAAGAGACCAGGAGAAGAGACCAGGAGAAGAGACCAGGAGAAGAGATGAGACCAGGAGAAGAGACGAGACGAGAAGAAGAGAAAAGACGAGGAGAAGAGACCAGGAGAAGAGACCAGGAGAAGAGACCAGGAGAAGAGAAGAGACCAGGAGAAGAGACCAGGAGAAGAGACGAGACCAGGAGAAGAGACGAGACCAGGAGAAGAGACGAGACCAGGAGAAGAGAAGAGACCAGAAGAAGAGAAGAGACCAGGAGAAGAGAGGAGGAGAAGAGACGAGACGAGGAGAAGAGACGAGACGAGGAGAAGAGACGAGACGAGGAGAAGAGACGAGACCAGGAGAAGAGAAGAGACGAGGAGAAGAGAAGAGACCAGGAGAAGAGACCAGGAGAAGAGACCAGGAGAAGAGATGAGACCAGAGAAGAGACCAGGAGAAGAGACCAGGAGAAGAGACGACACCAGGAGAAGAGACGAGACCAGGAGAAGAGACCAGTAGAAGAGACCAGGAGAAGAGAAGAGACCAGGAGAAGAGACCAGGAGAAGAGAAGAGACCAGGAGAAGAGAAGAGACCAGGAGAGGAGACCAGGAGAAGAGACCAGTAGAAGAGACCAGGAGAAGAGAAGAGACCAGAAGAAGAGACCAGGAGAAGAGAAGAGACCAGGAGAAGAGAAGAGACCAGGAGAGGAGACCAGGAGAAGAGACCAGGAGAAGAGAAGAGACCAGGAGTAGAGACCAGGAGAAGAGAAAAGACCAGGAGAAGAGACCAGGAGAAGAGACGAGACCAGGAGAAGAGACGAGACCAGGAGAAGAGAAGAGACCAGGAGAAGAGGCGAGACCAGGAGAAGAGACGAGACCAGGAGAAGAGACCAGGAGAAGAGACGAGACCAGGAGAAGAGACGAGACCAGGAGAAGAGACGAGACCAGGAGAAGAGACGAGACCAGGAGAAGAGACGAGGCCAGGAGAAGAGACCAGGAGAAGAGAAGAGACCAGGAGAAGAGACCAGGAGAAGAGACCAGGAGAAGAGAAGAGACCAGGAGAAGAGACCAGGAGAAGAGAAGAGACCAGGAGAAGAGACGAGACCAGGAGAAGAGACGAGACCAGGAGAAGAGACCAGGAGAAGACACGAGACCAGGAGAAGAGACCAGGAGAAGAGACGACACCAGGAGAAGAGAAGAGACCATGAGAAGAGAAGAGACCAGGAGAAGAGACGAGACCAGGAGAAGAGACGAGACCAGGAGAAGAGACGAGACCAGGAGAAGAGAAGAGACCAGGAGAAGAGACCAGGAGAAGAGACCAGGAGAAGAGACGAGACAAGGAGAAGAGACCAGGAGAAGAGACCAGGAGAAGACACGAGACCAGGAGAAGAGACGAGACCAGGAGAAGAGACGAGACCAGGAGAAGAGACGAGGCCAGGAGAAGAGACCAGGAGAAGAGAAGAGACCAGGAGAAGAGACCAGGAGAAGAGACCAGGAGAAGAGAAGAGACCAGGAGAAGAGACGAGACCAGGAGAAGAGACGAGACCAGGAGAAGAGACCAGGAGAAGACACGAGACCAGGAGAAGAGACCAGGAGAAGAGACGACACCAGGAGAAGAGAAGAGACCATGAGAAGAGAAGAGACCAGGAGAAGAGACGAGACCAGGAGAAGAGACGAGACCAGGAGAAGAGACGAGACCAGGAGAAGAGAAGAGACCAGGAGAAGAGACCAGGAGAAGAGACCAGGAGAAGAGACGAGACAAGGAGAAGAGACCAGGAGAAGAGACCAGGAGAAGAGACGAGACCAGGAGAAGAGACGAGACCAGGAGAAGAGACGAGACCAGGAGAAGAGACCAGGAGAAGAGACCAGGAGAAGAGAAGAGACCAGGAGAAGAGACCAGGAGAAGAGACCAGGAGAAGAGATGAGACCAGGAGAAGAGACGAGACGAGAAGAAGAGAAAAGACGAGGAGAAGAGACCAGGAGAAGAGACCAGGAGAAGAGACCAGGAGAAGAGAAGAGACCAGGAGAAGAGACCAGGAGAAGAGACGAGACCAGGAGAAGAGACGAGACCAGGAGAAGAGACGAGACCAGGAGAAGAGACGAGACCAGAAGAAGAGAAGAGACCAGGAGAAGAGAGGAGGAGAAGAGACGAGACGAGGATTAGAGACGAGACGAGGAGAAGAGACGAGACGAGGAGAAGAGACGAGACGAGGAGAAGAGACGAGACCAGGAGAAGAGAAGAGACGAGGAGAAGAGAAGAGACCAGGAGAAGAGACCAGGAGAAGAGACCAGGAGAAGAGATGAGACCAGAGAAGAGACCAGGAGAAGAGACCAGGAGAAGAGACGACACCAGGAGAAGAGACGAGACCAGGAGAAGAGACCAGTAGAAGAGACCAGGAGAAGAGAAGAGACCAGGAGAAGAGACCAGGAGAAGAGAAGAGACCAGGAGAAGAGAAGAGACCAGGAGAGGAGACCAGGAGAAGAGACCAGTAGAAGAGACCAGGAGAAGAGAAGAGACCAGAAGAAGAGACCAGGAGAAGAGAAGAGACCAGGAGAAGAGAAGAGACCAGGAGAGGAGACCAGGAGAAGAGACCAGGAGAACAGAAGAGACCAGGAGTAGAGACCAGGAGAAGAGAAAAGACCAGGAGAAGAGACCAGGAGAAGAGACGAGACCAGGAGAAGAGACGAGACCAGGAGAAGAGAAGAGACCAGGAGAAGAGACGAGACCAGGAGAAGAGACGAGACCAGGAGAAGAGAAGAGACCAGGAGAAGAGACAAGACCAGGAGAAGAGACGAGACCAGGAGAAGAGACCAGGAGAAGAGACCAGGAGAAGAGAAGAGACCAGGACAAGAGATCAGGAGAAGAGACCAGGAGAAGAGTAGGGACCAGGAGAAGAGTAGAGACCAGGAGAAGAGACGAGACCAGGAGAAGAGACGAGACCAGGAGAAGAGACGAGACCAGGAGAAGAGAACAGACCAGGAGAAGAGACCAGGAGAAGAGACGAGACCAGGAGAATAGACTAGACCAGGAGAAGAGGCGAGACCAGGAGAAGAGACGAGACCAGGAGAAGAGACCAGGAGAACAGACGAGACCAGGAGAACAGACGAGACCAGGAGAAGAGACGAGACCAGGAGAAGAGACGAGACCAGGAGAAGAGAAGAGACCAGGAGAAGAGACCAGGAGAAGAGAAGAGACCAGGAGAAGAGACCAGGAGAAGAGAAGAGACCAGGAGAAGAGACCAGGAGAAGAGATGAGACCAGGAGAAGAGAAGAGACCAGGAGAAGAGACGAGACCAGGAGAAGAGACGAGACCAGGAGAAGAGAAGAGACCAGGAGAAGAGACCAGGAGAAGAGACCAGGAGAAGAGACGAGACAAGGAGAAGAGACCAGGAGAAGAGACCAGGAGAAGAGACGAGACCAGGAGAAGAGACGAGACCAGGAGAAGAGACGAGACCAGGAGAAGAGAACAGACCAGGAGAAGAGACCAGACCAGGAGAAGAGGCGAGACCAGGAGAATAGACGAGACCAGGAGAAGAGGCGAGACCAGGAGAAGAGACGAGACCAGGAGAAGAGACCAGGAGAACAGACGAGACCAGGAGAAGAGACGAGACCAGGAGAAGAGACCAGGAGAAGAGAAGAGACCAGGAGAAGAGAAGAGACCAGGAGAAGAGACCAGGAGAAGAGAAGAGACCAGGAGAAGAGACCAGGAGAAGAGACCAGGAGAAGAGAAGAGACCAGGAGAAGAGACCAGGAGAAGAGAAGAGACCAGGAGAAGAGACGAGACCAGGAGAAGAGACGAGACCAGGAGAAGAGACCAGGAGAAGACACGAGACCAGGAGAAGAGACCAGGAGAAGAGACGACACCAGGAGAAGAGAAGAGACCAGGAGAAGAGACGAGACCAGGAGAAGAGACGAGACCAGGAGAAGAGACGAGACCAGGAGAAGAGACCAGGAGAAGAGAAGAGACCAGGAGAAGAGACCAGGAGAAGAGACCAGGAGAAGAGATGAGACCAGGAGAAGAGAAGAGACCAGGAGAAGAGACGAGACCAGGAGAAGAGACCAGGAGAAGACACGAGACCAGGAGAAGAGACCAGGAGAAGAGAAGAGACCAGGAGAAGAGACCAGGAGAAGAGACCAGGAGAAGAGACCAGGAGAAGAGAAGAGACCAGGAGAAGAGACGAGACCAGGAGAAGAGACGAGACCAGGAGAAGAGAAGAGACCAGGAGAAGAGACCAGGAGAAGAGACCAGGAGAAGAGACGAGACAAGGAGAAGAGACCAGGAGAAGAGACCAGGAGAAGAGACGAGACCAGGAGAAGAGACGAGACCAGGAGAAGAGACGAGACCAGGAGAAGAGACCAGGAGAAGAGACCAGGAGAAGAGAAGAGACCAGGAGAAGAGACCAGGAGAAGAGACCAGGAGAAGAGACGAGACCAGGAGAAGAGATGAGACGAGAAGAAGAGAAAAGACCAGGAGAAGAGACCAGGAGAAGAGAAGAGACCAGGAGAAGAGACCAGGAGAAGAGACCAGGAGAAGAGAAGAGACCAGGAGAAGAGACCAGGAGAAGAGACGAGACCAGGAGAAGAGACGAGACCAGGAGAAGAGAAGAGACCAGGAGAAGAGAAGAGACCAGGAGAAGAGACCAGGAGAACAGACTAGGAGAAGGGAAGAGATCAGGAGAAGAGACAAGGAGAAGAGACCAGGAGAAGAGACCAGGAGAAGAGAAGAGACCAGGAGTAGAGACCAGGAGAAGAGAAAAGACCAGGAGAAGAGACCAGGAGAAGAGAAGAGACCAGGAGAAGAGACGAGACCAGGAGAAGAGAAGAGACCAGGAGAAGAGAAGAGACCAGGAGAAGAGACGAGACCAGGAGAAGAGACGAGACCAGGAGAAGAGACCAGGAGAAGAGACCAGGAGAAGAGACGAGACCAGGAGAAGAGACGAGACCAGGAGAAGAGACGAGACCAGGAGAAGAGAACAGACCAGGAGAAGAGACCAGGAGAAGAGACCAGGAGAAGAGACGAGACAAGGAGAAGAGGCGAGACCAGGAGAAGAGACGAGACCAGGAGAAGAGACCAGGAGAAGAGACGAGACCAGGAGAAGAGACGAGACCAGGAGAAGAGACGAGACCAGGAGAAGTGAAGAGACCAGGAGAAGAGAAGAGAAGAGACCAGGAGAAGAGACCAGGAGAAGAGACGAGACCAGGAGAAGAGACGAGACCAGGAGAAGAGACGAGACCAGGAGAAGAGACGAGGCCAGGAGAAGAGACCAGGAGAAGAGAAGAGACCAGGAGAAGAGACCAGGAGAAGAGACCAGGAGAAGAGAAGAGACCAGGAGAAGAGACCAGGAGAAGAGATGAGACCAGGAGAAGAGAAGAGACCAGGAGAAGAGACGAGACCAGGAGAAGAGACCAGGAGAAGACACGAGACCAGGAGAAGAGACCAGGAGAAGACACGAGACCAGGAGAAGAGACCAGGAGAAGAGACCAGGAGAAGAGACGACACCAGGAGAAGAGAAGAGACCAGGAGAAGAGACGAGACCAGGAGAAGAGACGAGACCAGGAGAAGAGACGAGACCAGGAGAAGAGAAGAGACCAGGAGAAGAGACCAGGAGAAGAGACCAGGAGAAGAGACGATACAAGGAGAAGAGACCAGGAGAAGAGACCAGGAGAAGAGACCAGGAGAAGAGACGAGACCAGGAGAAGAGACGAGACCAGGAGAAGAGACCAGGAGAAGAGAAGAGACCAGGAGAAGAGACCAGGAGAAGAGACCAGGAGAAGAGACCAGGAGAAGAGACCAGGAGAAGAGACGAGACCAGGAGAAGAGACAAGACGAGAAGAAGAGAAAAGACCAGGAGAAGAGACCAGGAGAAGAGAAGAGACCAGGAGAAGAGACCAGGAGAAGAGACGAGACCAGGAGAAGAGACGAGACCAGGAGAAGAGACGAGACCAGGAGAAGAGACGAGACCAGGAGAAGAGACGAGACCAGGAGAAGAGACGAGACCAGGAGAAGAGAAGAGACCAGGAGAAGAGAGGAGGAGAAGAGACGAGGAGAAGAGAAGAGACGAGGAGATGAGACGAGACGAGGAGAAGAGACGAGACGAGGAGAAGAGATGAGACGAGGAGAAGAGACGAGACCAGGAGAAGAGAAGAGACGAGGAGAAGAGAAGAGACCAGGAGAAGAGACCAGGAGAAGAGACCAGGAGAAGAGATGAGACCAGAGAAGAGACCAGGAGAAGAGACCAGGAGAAGAGACGAGACCAGGAGAAGAGACGAGACCAGGAGAAGGGACGAGACCAGGAGAAGAGACCAGTAGAAGAGACCAGGAGAAGAGAAGAGACCAGGAGAAGAGAAGAGACCAGGAGAAGAGACCAGGAGAAGAGAAGAGACCAGGAGAAGAGAAGAGACCAGGAGAGGAGACGAGACCAGGAGAAGAGACCAGGAGAAGAGAAGAGACCAGGAGAAGAGAAGAGACCAGGAGAAGAGACGAGACCAGGAGAAGAGACGAGACGAGAAGAAGAGAAGAGACCAGGAGAAGAGACCAGGAGAAGAGACGAGACCAGGAGAAGAGACGAGACCAGGAGAAGAGACGAGACCAGGAGAAGAGACCAGGAGAAGAGGCGAGACCAGGAGAAGAGACGAGACGAGGAGAAGAGGCGAGACCAGGAGAAGAGAAGAGACCAGGAGAAGAGACGAGGAGAAGAGGCGAGACCAGGAGAAGAGGCGAGACCAGGAGAAGAGGCGAGACCAGGAGAAGAGACGAGACCAGGAGAAGACACGAGACCAGGAGAAGAGACCAGGAGAAGAGACGAGACCAGGAGAAGAGACGAGACCAGGAGAAGAGACGAGACCAGGAGAAGAGAAGAGACCAGGAGAAGAGAAGAGACCAGGAGAAGAGACCAGGAGAAGAGAAGAGACCAGGAGAAGAGACGAGGAGAAGAGACCAGGAGAAGAGATGAGACCAGGAGAAGAGACGAGACCAGGAGAAGAGACGAGACCAGGAGAAGAGACGAGACCAGGAGAAGAGACCAGGAGAAGTGACCAGGAGAAGAGAAGAGACCAGGAGAAGAGACCAGGAGAAGAGACCAGGAGAAGAGACCAGGAGAAGAGAAGAGACCAGGAGAAGAGACCAGGAGAAGAGATGAGACCAGGAGAAGAGAAGAGACCAGGAGAAGAGAAGAGACCAGGAGAAGAGACCAGGAGAAGAGAAGAGACCAGGAGAAGAGACGAGGAGAAGAGAAGAGACGAGGAGAAGAGATGAGACGAGGAGAAGAGACGAGACGAGGAGAAGAGACGACACCAGGAGAAGAGACGAGACAAGGAGAAGAGACGAGTCCAGGAGAAGAGAAGAGACCAGGAGAAGAGACCAGGAGAAGAGACGAGACCAGGAGAAGAGACGAGACCAGGAGAAGAGACGAGACCAGGAGAAGAGACCAGGAGAAGAGACCAGGAGAAGAGAATAGACCAGGAGAGGAGACCAGGAGAAGAGAAGAGACCAGGAGAAGAGACGAGACCAGGAGAAGAGACGAGAACAGGAGAAGACACGAGACCAGGAGAAGAGACGAGACGAGAAGAAGAGAAAAGACCAGGAGAAGAGACCAGGAGAAGAGAAGAGACCAGGAGAAGAGACCAGGAGAAGAGACGAGACCAGGAGAAGAGACGAGACCAGGAGAAGAGACCAGGAGAAGAGACAAGACCAGGAGACGAGACCAGGAGAAGAGACGAGACCAGGAGAAGAGACGAGACCAGGAGAAGAGACGAGACCAGGAGAAGAGACGAGACCAGGAGAAGAGACCAGGAGAAGAGACGAGGAGAAGAGAAGAGACGAGGAGAACAGACGAGACGAGGAGAAGAGACGAGACGAGGAGAAGAGACGAGACGAGGAGAAGAGACGAGACGAGGAGAAGAGACGAGACCAGGAGAAGAGAAGAGACGAGGAGAAGAGACGACACCAGGGGAAGAGAAGAGACCAGGAGAAGAGAAGAGACCAGGAGAAGAGACCAGGAGAAGAGATGAGACCAGGAGAAGAGAAGAGACAAGGAGAGGAGACCAGGAGAAGAGACCAGGAGAAGAGACGAGACCAGGAGAAGAGACGAGACCAGGAGAAGAGACGAGACCAGGAGAAGAGACGAGACCAGGAGAAGAGAAGAGACGAGAAGAAGAGAAGAGACCAGGAGAAGAGAAGAGACCAGGAGAAGAGAAGAGACCAGGAGAAGAGACCAGGAGAAGAGACCAGGAGAAGAGACGAGGCCAGGAGAAGAGACGAGACCAGGAGAAGAGACCAGGAGAATACACCAGGAGAAGAGAAGAGACCAGGAGAAGAGACCAGGAGAAGAGACCAGGAGAAGAGAAGAGACCAGGAGAAGAGACGAGACCAGGAGAAGAGACCAGGAGAAGAGACCAGGAAAAGAGACCAGGAGAATAGACGAGACGAGTAGAAGAGACGAGACCAGGAGAAGAGACGAGACCAGGAGAAGAGACGAGACCAGGAGAAGAGACGAGACCAGGAGAAGAGACCAGGAGAAAAGAAGAGACCAGGAGAAAAGAAGAGACCAGGAGAAGGGACCAGGAGAAGAGACCAGGAGAAGAGACGAGACTAAGAGAAGAGAAGAGACCAGGAGAAGAGACGAGACCAGGAGAAGAGACGAGACCAGGAGGAGAGAAGAGACCAGGAGAAGAGAAGAGACCAGGAGAAGAGACCAGGAGAAGAGACGAGGAGAAGAGACGAGACGAGGAGAAGAGACGAGACGAGGAGAAGAGACGAGACGAGGAGAAGAGACGAGACGAGGAGAAGAGACGAGACGAGGAGAAGAGACGAGACGAGGAGAAGAGACGAGACAAGGAGAAGAGACGAGTCCAGGAGAAGAGAAGAGACCAGGAGAAGAGACCAGGAGAAGAGACGAGACCAGGAGAAGAGACGAGACCAGGAGAAGAGACCAGGAGAAGACATCAGGAGAAGAGAATAGACCAGGAGAAGAGACCAGGAGAAGAGAAGAGACCAGGAGAAGAGAAGAGACCAGGAGAAGAGACGAGACCAGGAGAAGAGACGAGAACAGGAGAAGACACGAGACCAGGAGAAGAGACGAGACGAGAAGAAGAGAAAAGACCAGGAGAAGAGACCAGGAGAAGAGAAGAGACCAGGAGAAGAGACCAGGAGAAGAGACCAGGAGAAGAGACCAGGAGAAGAGAAGAGACCAGGAGAAGAGACCAGGAGAAGAGACGAGACCAGGAGAAGAGACCAGGAGAAGAGACAAGACCAGGAGAAGAGACCAGGAGAAGAGACGAGACCAGGAGAAGAGACGAGACCAGGAGAAGAGACGAGACCAGGAGAAGAGACGAGACGAGGAGAAGAGACGAGGAGAAGAGAAGAGACGAGGAGAAGAGACGACACGAGGAGAAGAGACGAGACGAGGAGAAGAGACGAGACGAGGAGAAGAGACGAGACGAGGAGAAGAGACGAGACCAGGAGAAGAGACGAGACCAGGAGAAGAGACGAGACCAGGAGAAGAGACGACACCAGGGGAAGAGAAGAGACCAGGAGAAGAGAAGAGACCAGGAGAAGAGACCAGGAGAAGAGAAGAGACCAGGAGAAGAGACCAGGAGAAGAGACCAGGAGAAGAGAAGAGACCAGGAGAAGAGACCAGGAGAAGAGACGAGACCAGGAGAAGAGACGAGACCAGGAGAAGAGACGAGACCAGGAGAAGAGAAGAGACCAGGAGAAGAGAGGAGGAGAAGAGACGAGGAGAAGAGACGAGACGAGGAGAAGAGACGAGACGAGGAGAAGAGACGAGACGAGGAGAAGAGATGAGACGAGGAGAAGAGACGAGACCAGGAGAAGAGAAGAGACGAGGAGAAGAGAAGAGACCAGGAGAAGAGACCAGGAGAAGAGACCAGGAGAAGAGATGAGACCATAGAAGAGACCAGGAGAAGAGACCAGGAGAAGAGACCAGGAGAAGAGACGAGACCAGGAGAAGAGACGAGACCAGGAGAAGAGACCAGGAGAAGAGAAGAGACCAGGAGAAGAGACCAGGAGAAGAGACCAGGAGAAGAGACGAGACCAGGAGAAGAGACGAGACCAGGAGAAGAGAAGAGACCAGGAGAAGAGAAGAGACCAGGAGAAGAGACCAGGAGAACAGACCAGGAGAAGGGAAGAGACCAGGAGAAGAGACCAGGAGAAGAGACCAGGAGAACAGACCAGGAGAAGAGAAGAGACCAGGAGTAGAGACCAGGAGAAGAGAAAAGACCAGGAGAAGAGACCAGGAGAAGAGACGAGACCAGGAGAAGAGACGAGACCAGGAGAAGAGACGAGACCAGGAGAAGAGACGAGACCAGGAGAAGAGAAGAGACCAGGAGAAGAGACGAGACCAGGAGAAGAGACGAGACCAGGAGAAGAGACGAGACCAGGAGAAGAGAACAGACCAGGAGAAGAGACCAGGAGAAGAGGCGAGACCAGGAGAATAGACGAGACCAGGAGAAGAGGCGAGACCAGGAGAAGAGGCGAGACCAGGAGAAGATAAGAGACCAGGAGAAGAGACGAGACCAGGAGAAGAGAAGAGACCAGGAGGAGAGAAGAGACCAGGAGAAGAGAAGAGACCAGGAGAAGAGACGAGACCAGGAGAAGAGACGAGACCAGGAGAAGAGACGAGACCAGGAGAAGAGACCAGGAGAAGAGACGAGACCAGGAGAAGAGACGAGACCAGGAGAAGAGACGAGACCAGGAGAAGAGACGAGACCAGGAGAAGAGAACAGACCAGGAGAAGAGACCAGGAGAAGAGGCGAGACCAGGAGAATAGACGAGACCAGGAGAAGAGGCGAGACCAGGAGAAGAGAAGAGACCAGGAGAAGAGAAGAGACCAGGAGAAGAGACCAGGAGAACAGACCAGGAGAAGGGAAGAGACCAGGAGAAGAGACCAGGAGAAGAGACCAGGAGAAGAGAAGAGACCAGGAGTAGAGACCAGGAGAAGAGAAAAGACCAGGAGAAGAGACCAGGAGAAGAGACGAGACCAGGAGAAGAGAAGAGACCAGGAGAAGAGACGAGACCAGGAGAAAAGAAGAGACCAGGAGAAGAGAAGAGACCAGGAGAAGAGACGAGACCAGGAGAAGAGACGAGACCAGGAGAAGAGACCAGGAGAAGAGACGAGACCAGGAGAAGAGACGAGACCAGGAGAAGAGACGAGACCAGGAGAAGAGACGAGACCAGGAGAAGAGAACAGACCAGGAGAAGAGACCAGGATAAGAGGCGAGACCAGGAGAATAGACGAGACCAGGAGAAGAGGCGAGACCAGGAGAAGAGGCGAGACCAGGAGAAGAGACGAGACCAGGAGAAGAGACCAGGAGAAGAGAGGAGACCAGGAGAAGAGACGAGACCAGGAGAAGATAAGAGACCAGGAGAAGAGACGAGACCAGGAGAAGAGAAGAGACCAGGAGGAGAGAAGAGACCAGGAGAAGAGAAGAGACCAGGAGAAGAGACGAGGAGAAGAGACGAGACCAGGAGAAGAGACCAGGAGAAGAGACCAGGAGAAGAGACGAGACCAGGAGAAGAGACGAGACCAGGAGAAGAGAACAGACCAGGAGAAGAGACCAGGAGAAGAGGCGAGACCAGGAGAATAGACGAGACCAGGAGAAGAGGCGAGACCAGGAGAAGAGACGAGACCAGGAGAAGAGACCAGGAGAACAGACGAGACCAGGAGAAGAGACGAGACCAGGAGAAGAGACGAGACCAGGAGAAGAGAAGAGACCAGGAGAAGAGAAGAGAAGAGACCAGGAGAAGAGACCAGGAGAAGAGACGAGACCAGGAGAAGAGACGAGACCAGGAGAAGAGACGAGACCAGGAGAAGAGACGAGGCCAGGAGAAGAGACCAGGAGAAGAGAAGAGACCAGGAGAAGAGACCAGGAGAAGAGACCAGGAGAAGAGAAGAGACCAGGAGAAGAGACCAGGAGAAGAGATGAGACCAGGAGAAGAGAAGAGACCAGGAGAAGAGACGAGACCAGGAGAAGAGACCAGGAGAAGACACGAGACCAGGAGAAGAGACCAGGAGAAGAGAAGAAACCAGGAGAAGAGACCAGGAGAAGAGACGAGGAGAAGAGACGAGACGAGGAGAAGAGACGAGACGAGGAGAAGAGACGAGACCAGGAGAAGAGACGAGACCAGGAGAAGAGAAGAGACCAGGAGAAGAGACCAGGAGAAGAGACCAGGAGAAGAGACGAGACAAGGAGAAGAGACCAGGAGAAGAGACCAGGAGAAGAGACGAGACCAGGAGAAGAGACGAGACCAGGAGAAGAGACGAGACCAGGAGAAGAGACCAGGAGAAGAGAAGAGACCAGGAGAAGAGACCAGGAGAAGAGACGAGACCAGGAGAAGAGACGAGACCAGGAGAAGAGACGAGACCAGGAGAAGAGACCAGGAGAAGAGAAGAGACCAGGAGAAGAGACCAGGAGAAGAGACCAGGAGAAGAGACCAGGAGAAGAGACGAGACCAGGAGAAGAGACGAGACGAGAAGAAGAGAAAAGACCAGGAGAAGAGACCAGGAGAAGAGAAGAGACCAGGAGAAGAGACCAGGAGAAGAGACCAGGAGAAGAGAAGAGACCAGGAGAAGAGACCAGGAGAAGAGACGAGACCAGGAGAAGAGACAAGACCAGGAGAAGAGACGAGACCAGGAGAAGAGAAGAGACCAGGAGAAGAGAGGAGGAGAAGAGACGAGGAGAAGAGAAGAGACGAGGAGAAGAGACGAGACGAGGAGAAGAGACGAGACGAGGAGAAGAGATGAGACGAGGAGAAGAGACGAGACCAGGAGAAGAGAAGAGACGAGGAGAAGAGAAGTGACCAGGAGAAGAGACCAGGAGAAGAGACCAGGAGAAGAGATGAGACCAGAGAAGAGACCAGGAGAAGAGACCAGGAGAAGAGACGAGACCAGGAGAAGAGACGAGACCAGGAGAAGAGACCAGTAGAAGAGACCAGGAGAAGAGAAGAGACCAGGAGAAGAGACCAGGAGAAGAGAAGAGAGCAGGAGAAGAGAAGAGACCAGGAGATGAGACCAGGAGAGGAGACCAGGAGAAGAGACCAGTAGAAGAGACCAGGAGAAGAGAAGAGACCAGGAGAAGAGACCAGGAGAAGAGAAGAGACCAGGAGAAGAGAAGAGACCAGGAGAGGAGACGAGACCAGGAGAAGAGACCAGGAGAAGAGAAGAGACGAGGAGAAGAGAAGAGACGAGGATAAGAGACGAGACCAGGAGAAGAGACGAGACCAGGAGAAGAGACCAGGAGAAGAGAGGAGACCAGGAGAAGAGACGAGACCAGGAGAAGAGAAGAGACCAGGAGAAGAGACGAGACCAGGAGAAGAGAAGAGACCAGGAGGAGAGAAGAGACCAGGAGAAGAGAAGAGACCAGGAGAAGAGACGAGACCAGGAGAAGAGACGAGACCAGGAGAAGAGACCAGGAGAAGAGACCAGGAGAAGAGACGAGACCAGGAGAAGAGACAAGACCAGGAGAAGAGACGAGACCAGGAGAAGAGACGAGACCAGGAGAAGAGACGAGACCAGGAGAAGAGAACAGACCAGGAGAAGAGACCAGGAGAAGAGGCGAGACCAGGAGAATAGACGAGACCAGGAGAAGAGGCGAGACCAGGAGAAGAGACGAGACCAGGAGAAGAGACCAGGAGAAGAGACGAGACCAGGAGAAGAGACGAGACCAGGAGAAGAGACGAGACCAGGAGAAGAGAAGAGACCAGGAGAAGAGAAGAGAAAAGACCAGGAGAAGAGACCAGGAGAAGAGACGAGACCAGGAGAAGAGACGAGACCAGGAGAAGAGACGAGACCAGGAGAAGAGACGAGGCCAGGAGAAGAGACCAGGAGAAGAGAAGAGACCAGGAGAAGAGACCAGGAGAAGAGACCAGGAGAAGAGAAGAGACCAGGAGAAGAGACCAGGAGAAGAGATGAGACCAGGAGAAGAGAAGAGACCAGGAGAAGAGACGAGACCAGGAGAAGAGACCAGGAGAAGACACGAGACCAGGAGAAGAGACCAGGAGAAGAGAAGAGACCAGGAGAAGAGACCAGGAGAAGAGACGACACCAGGAGAAGAGAAGAGACCAGGAGAAGAGACGAGACCAGGAGAAGAGAAGAGACCAGGAGAAGAGACCAGGAGAAGAGACCAGGAGAAGAGACCAGGAGAAGAGACGAGACAAGGAGAAGAGACCAGGAGAAGAGACCAGGAGAAGAGACGAGACCAGGAGAAGAGACGAGACCAGGAGAAGAGACGAGACCAGGAGAAGAGACCAGGAGAAGAGAAGAGACCAGGAGAAGAGACCAGGAGAAGAGACCAGGAGAAGAGACCAGGAGAAGAGACGAGACCAGGAGAAGAGACGAGACCAGGAGAAGAGACGAGACCAGGAGAAGAGACCAGGAGAAGAGAAGAGACCAGGAGAAGAGACCAGGAGAAGAGAACAGGAGAAGAGACGAGACCAGGAGAAGAGACGAGACGAGAAGAAGAGAAAAGACCAGGAGAAGAGACCAGGAGAAGAGAAGAGACCAGGAGAAGAGACCAGGAGAAGAGACCAGGAGAAGAGACCAGGAGAAGAGACGAGACCAGGAGAAGAGACCAGGAGAAGAGAAGAGACGAGGAGAAGAGAAGAGACGAGGATAAGAGACGAGACCAGGAGAAGAGACGAGACCAGGAGAAGAGACCAGGAGAAGAGAGGAGACCAGGAGAAGAGACGAGACCAGGAGAAGAGAAGAGACCAGGAGAAGAGACGAGACCAGGAGAAGAGAAGAGACCAGGAGGAGAGAAGAGACCAGGAGAAGAGAAGAGACCAGGAGAAGAGACGAGACCAGGAGAAGAGACGAGACCAGGAGAAGAGACCAGGAGAAGAGACCAGGAGAAGAGACGAGACCAGGAGAAGAGACGAGACCAGGAGAAGAGACGAGACCAGGAGAAGAGACGAGACCAGGAGAAGAGACGAGACCAGGAGAAGAGAACAGACCAGGAGAAGAGACCAGGAGAAGAGGCGAGACCAGGAGAATAGACGAGACCAGGAGAAGAGGCGAGACCAGGAGAAGAGACGAGACCAGGAGAAGAGACCAGGAGAAGAGACGAGACCAGGAGAAGAGACGAGACCAGGAGAAGAGACGAGACCAGGAGAAGAGAAGAGACCAGGAGAAGAGAAGAGAAAAGACCAGGAGAAGAGACCAGGAGAAGAGACGAGACCAGGAGAAGAGACGAGACCAGGAGAAGAGACGAGACCAGGAGAAGAGACGAGGCCAGGAGAAGAGACCAGGAGAAGAGAAGAGACCAGGAGAAGAGACCAGGAGAAGAGACCAGGAGAAGAGAAGAGACCAGGAGAAGAGACCAGGAGAAGAGATGAGACCAGGAGAAGAGAAGAGACCAGGAGAAGAGACGAGACCAGGAGAAGAGACCAGGAGAAGACACGAGACCAGGAGAAGAGACCAGGAGAAGAGAAGAGACCAGGAGAAGAGACCAGGAGAAGAGACCAGGAGAAGAGACGACACCAGGAGAAGAGAAGAGACCAGGAGAAGAGACGAGACCAGGAGAAGAGACGAGACCAGGAGAAGAGAAGAGACCAGGAGAAGAGACCAGGAGAAGAGACCAGGAGAAGAGACCAGGAGAAGAGACGAGACAAGGAGAAGAGACCAGGAGAAGAGACCAGGAGAAGAGACGAGACCAGGAGAAGAGACGAGACCAGGAGAAGAGACGAGACCAGGAGAAGAGACCAGGAGAAGAGAAGAGACCAGGAGAAGAGACCAGGAGAAGAGACCAGGAGAAGAGACCAGGAGAAGAGACGAGACCAGGAGAAGAGACGAGACCAGGAGAAGAGACGAGACCAGGAGAAGAGACCAGGAGAAGAGAAGAGACCAGGAGAAGAGACCAGGAGAAGAGAACAGGAGAAGAGACGAGACCAGGAGAAGAGACGAGACGAGAAGAAGAGAAAAGACCAGGAGAAGAGACCAGGAGAAGAGAAGAGACCAGGAGAAGAGACCAGGAGAAGAGACCAGGAGAAGAGACCAGGAGAAGAGACGAGACCAGGAGAAGAGACCAGGAGAAGAGACGAGACCAGGAGAAGAGACGAGACCAGGAGAAGAGACGAGACCAGGAGAAGAGACGAGACCAGGAGAAGAGACGAGACCAGGAGAAGAGAAGAGACCAGGAGAAGAGAGGAGGAGAAGAGACGAGGAGAAGAGAAGAGACGAGGAGAAGAGACGAGACGAGGAGAAGAGACGAGACGAGGAGAAGAGATGAGACGAGGAGAAGAGACGAGACCAGGAGAAGAGAAGAGACGAGGAGAAGAGAAGAGACCAGGAGAAGAGACCAGGAGAAGAGACCAGGAGAAGAGATGAGACCAGAGAAGAGACCAGGAGAAGAGACCAGGAGAAGAGACGAGACCAGGAGAAGAGACGAGACCAGGAGAAGAGACCAGTAGAAGAGACCAGGAGAAGAGAAGAGACCAGGAGAAGAGACCAGGAGAAGAGAAGAGACCAGGAGAAGAGAAGAGACCAGGAGAGGAGACCAGGAGAGGAGACCAGGAGAAGAGACCAGTAGAAGAGACCAGGAGAAGAGAAGAGACCAGGAGAAGAGACCAGGAGAAGAGAAGAGACCAGGAGAAGAGAAGAGACCAGGAGAGGAGACGAGACCAGGAGAAGAGACCAGGAGAAGAGAAGAGACGAGGAGAAGAGACGAGACCAGGAGAAGAGACGAGACCAGGAGAAGAGACCAGGAGAAGAGAAGAGACCAGGAGAAGAGAAGAGACCATGAGAAGAGACGAGACCAGGAGAAGAGACGAGACGAGAAGAAGAGAAGAGACCAGGAGAAGAGACCAGGAGAAGAGACGAGACCAGGAGAAGAGACGAGACCAGGAGAAGAGACCAGGAGAAGAGGCGAGACCAGGAGAAGAGGCGAGACCAGGAGAAGAGAAGAGACCAGGAGAAGAGACGAGGAGAAGAGACGAGACCAGGAGAAGAGGCGAGACCAGGAGAAGAGACGAGACCAGGAGAAGAGACGAGACCAGGAGAAGAGACGAGACCAGGAGAAGAGACGAGACCAGGAGAAGAGACGAGACCAGGAGAAGAGACCAGGAGAAGAGACGAGACCAGGAGAAGAGACGAGACCAGGAGAAGAGAAGAGACCAGGAGAAGAGACCAGGAGAAGAGACCAGGAGAAGAGAAGAGACCAGGAGAAGAGACCAGGAGAAGAGACGAGACCAGGAGAAGAGACGAGACCAGGAGAAGAGACGAGACCAGGAGAAGAGACGAGACCAGGAGAAGAGACCAGGAGAAGAGACCAGGAGAAGAGACCAGGAGAAGTGACCAGGAGAAGAGAAGAGACCAGGAGAAGAGACCAGGAGAAGAGACCAGGAGAAGAGACCAGGAGAAGAGAAGAGACCAGGAGAAGAGACCAGGAGAAGAGATGAGACCAGGAGAAGAGAAGAGACCAGGAGAAGAGAAGAGACCAGGAGAAGAGACCAGGAGAAGAGACGAGACCAGGAGAAGAGACCAGGAGAAGAGAAGAGACCAGGAGAAGAGAAGAGACCAGGAGAAGAGACCAGGAGAAGAGACGAGGAGAAGAGACGAGACGAGGAGAAGAGACGAGACGAGGAGAAGAGACGAGACGAGGAGAAGAGACGAGACGAGGAGAAGAGACGAGACAAGGAGAAGAGACGAGTCCAGGAGAAGAGACCAGGAGAAGAGACCAGGAGAAGAGACGAGACCAGGAGAAGAGACGAGACCAGGAGAAGAGACGAGACCAGGAGAAGAGACCAGGAGAAGAGACCAGGAGAAGAGAATAGACCAGGAGAAGAGACCAGGAGAAGAGAAGAGACCAGGAGAAGAGAAGAGACCAGGAGAAGAGACGAGACCAGGAGAAGAGACGAGAACAGGAGAAGACACGAGACCAGGAGAAGAGACGAGACGAGAAGAAGAGAAAAGACCAGGAGAAGAGACCAGGAGAAGAGAAGAGACCAGGAGAAGAGACCAGGAGAAGAGACGAGACCAGGAGAAGAGACGAGACCAGGAGAAGAGAAGAGACCAGGAGAAGAGACGAGACCAGGAGAAGAGACGAGACCAGGAGAAGAGACCAGGAGAAGAGAAGACACCAGGAGAAGAGAAGAGACCAGGAGAAGAGACGAGACCAGGAGAAGAGACGAGACCAGGAGAAGAGACGAGACCAGGAGAAGAGACGAGACCAGGAGAAGAGAACAGACCAGGAGAAGAGACCAGGAGAAGAGGCGAGACCAGGAGAATAGACGAGACCAGGAGAAGAGGCGAGACCAGGAGAAGAGACCAGGAGAAGAGACCAGGAGAAGAGACGAGACCAGGAGAAGAGACGAGACCAGGAGAAGAGACAAGACCAGGAGAAGAGAACAGACCAGGAGAAGAGGCGAGACCAGGAGAATAGACGAGACCAGGAGAAGAGGCGAGACCAGGAGAAGAGACGAGACCAGGAGAAGAGACCAGGAGAACAGACGAGACCAGGAGAAGAGACGAGACCAGGAGAAGAGAAGAGACCAGGAGAAGAGAAGAGAAGAGACCAGGAGAAGAGACCAGGAGAAGAGACGAGACCAGGAGAAGAGACGAGGCCAGGAGAAGAGACCAGGAGAAGAGAAGAGACCAGGAGAAGAGACCAGGAGAAGAGACCAGGAGAAGAGAAGAGACCAGGAGAAGAGACCAGGAGAAGAGATGAGACCAGGAGAAGAGAAGAGACCAGGAGAAGAGACGAGACCAGGAGAAGAGACCAGGAGAAGACACGAGACCAGGAGAAGAGACCACGAGAAGAGAAGAGACCAGGAGAAGAGACCAGGAGAAGAGACCAGGAGAAGAGACGACACCAGGAGAAGAGAAGAGACCAGGAGAAGAGACGAGACCAGGAGAAGAGACGAGACCAGGAGAAGAGACGAGACCAGGAGAAGAGACGAGACCAGGAGAAGAGAAGAGACCAGGAGAAGAGACCAGGAGAAGAGACCAGGAGAAGAGACGAGACAAGGAGAAGAGACCAGGAGAAGAGACCAGGAGAAGAGACGAGACCAGGAGAAGAGACGAGACCAGGAGAAGAGACGAGACCAGGAGACGAGACCAGGAGAAGAGACCAGGAGAAGAGAAGAGACCAGGAGAAGAGACCAGGAGAAGAGACCAGGAGAAGAGACGAGACCAGGAGAAGAGACGAGACCAGGTGAAGAGACCAGGAGAAGAGAAGAGACCAGGAGAAGAGACCAGGAGAAGAGACCAGGAGAAGAGACCAGGAGAAGAGACGAGACCAGGAGAAGAGACGAGACCAGGAGAAGAGAAGAGACCAGGAGAAGAGACGAGACGAGAAGAAGAGAAAAGACCAGGAGAAGAGACCAGGAGAAGAGAATAGACCAGGAGAAGAGACCAGGAGAAGAGTCCAGGAGAAGAGAAGAGACCAGGAGAAGAGACCAGGAGAAGAGACGAGACCAGGAGAAGAGACGAGACCAGGAGAAGAGAAGAGACCAGGAGAAGAGAGGAGGAGAAGAGACCAGGAGAAGAGAAGAGACGAGGAGAAGAGACGAGACGAGGAGAAGAGACGAGACGAGGAGAAGAGATGAGACGAGGAGAAGAGACGAGACCAGGAGAAGAGAAGAGACGAGGAGAAGAGAAGAGACCAGGAGAAGAGACCAGGAGAAGAGACCAGGAGAAGAGACCAGGAGAAGAGATGAGACCAGAGAAGAGACCAGGAGAAGAGACCAGGAGAAGAGACGAGACCAGGAGAAGAGACGAGACCAGGAGAAGAGACGAGACCAGTAGAAGAGACCAGGAGAAGAGAAGAGACCAGGAGAAGAGACCAGGAGAAGAGAAGAGACCAGGAGAAGAGAAGAGACCAGGAGAGGAGACCAGGAGAAGAGACCAGTAGAAGAGACCAGGAGAAGAGAAGAGACCAGGAGAAGAGACCAGGAGAAGAGAAGAGACCAGGAGAAGAGAAGAGACCAGGAGAGGAGACGAGACCAGGAGAAGAGACGAGGAGAAGAGAAGAGACGAGGAGAAGAGACGAGACCAGGAGAAGAGACGAGACCAGGAGAAGAGACGAGACCAGGAGAAGAGACCAGGAGAAGAGAAGAGACCAGGAGAAGAGAAGAGACCAGGAGAAGAGACGAGACCAGGAGAAGAGACGAGACGAGAAGAAGAGAAGAGACCAGGAGAAGAGACGAGACCTGGAGAAGAGACGAGACGAGGAGAAGAGACGAGACCAGGAGAAGAGACGAGACCAGGAGAAGAGACCAGGAGAAGAGGCGAGACCAGGAGAAGAGGCGAGACCAGGAGAAGAGGCGAGGAGAAGAGACGAGACCAGGAGAAGAGGCGAGACCAGGAGAAGAGGCGAGACCAGGAGAAGAGACGAGACCAGGAGAAGAGACCAGGAGAAGAGACGAGACCAGGAGAAGAGACGAGACCAGGAGAAGAGACGAGACCAGGAGAAGAGAAGAGACCAGGAGAAGAGACCAGGAGAAGAGAAGAGACCAGGAGAAGAGACCAGGAGAAGAGACCAGGAGAAGAGAAGAGACCAGGAGAAGAGACCAGGAGAAGAGACGAGACCAGGAGAAGAGACGAGACCAGGAGAAGAGACGAGACCAGGAGAAGAGACGAGACCAGGAGAAGAGAGGAGGAGAAGAGACCAGGAGAAGAGAAGAGACGAGGAGAAGAGACGAGACGAGGAGAAGAGACGAGACGAGGAGAAGAGATGAGACGAGGAGAAGAGACGAGACCAGGAGAAGAGAAGAGACGAGGAGAAGAGAAGAGACCAGGAGAAGAGACCAGGAGAAGAGACCAGGAGAAGAGACCAGGAGAAGAGATGAGACCAGAGAAGAGACCAGGAGAAGAGACCAGGAGAAGAGACGAGACCAGGAGAAGAGACGAGACGAGAAGAAGAGAAAAGACCAGGAGAAGAGACCAGGAGAAGAGAAGAGACCAGGAGAAGAGACCAGGAGAAGAGACCAGGAGAAGAGACCAGGAGAAGAGACGAGACCAGGAGAAGAGACCAGGAGAAGAGAAGAGACGAGGAGAAGAGAAGAGACGAGGATAAGAGACGAGACCAGGAGAAGAGACGAGACCAGGAGAAGAGACCAGGAGAAGAGAGGAGACCAGGAGAAGAGACGAGACCAGGAGAAGAGAAGAGACCAGGAGAAGAGACGAGACCAGGAGAAGAGAAGAGACCAGGAGGAGAGAAGAGACCAGGAGAAGAGAAGAGACCAGGAGAAGAGACGAGACCAGGAGAAGAGACGAGACCAGGAGAAGAGACCAGGAGAAGAGACCAGGAGAAGAGACGAGACCAGGAGAAGAGACGAGACCAGGAGAAGAGACGAGACCAGGAGAAGAGACGAGACCAGGAGAAGAGACGAGACCAGGAGAAGAGAACAGACCAGGAGAAGAGACCAGGAGAAGAGGCGAGACCAGGAGAATAGACGAGACCAGGAGAAGAGGCGAGACCAGGAGAAGAGACGAGACCAGGAGAAGAGACCAGGAGAAGAGACGAGACCAGGAGAAGAGACGAGACCAGGAGAAGAGACGAGACCAGGAGAAGAGAAGAGACCAGGAGAAGAGAAGAGAAAAGACCAGGAGAAGAGACCAGGAGAAGAGACGAGACCAGGAGAAGAGACGAGACCAGGAGAAGAGACGAGACCAGGAGAAGAGACGAGGCCAGGAGAAGAGACCAGGAGAAGAGAAGAGACCAGGAGAAGAGACCAGGAGAAGAGACCAGGAGAAGAGAAGAGACCAGGAGAAGAGACCAGGAGAAGAGATGAGACCAGGAGAAGAGAAGAGACCAGGAGAAGAGACGAGACCAGGAGAAGAGACCAGGAGAAGACACGAGACCAGGAGAAGAGACCAGGAGAAGAGAAGAGACCAGGAGAAGAGACCAGGAGAAGAGACCAGGAGAAGAGACGACACCAGGAGAAGAGAAGAGACCAGGAGAAGAGACGAGACCAGGAGAAGAGACGAGACCAGGAGAAGAGAAGAGACCAGGAGAAGAGACCAGGAGAAGAGACCAGGAGAAGAGACCAGGAGAAGAGACGAGACAAGGAGAAGAGACCAGGAGAAGAGACCAGGAGAAGAGACGAGACCAGGAGAAGAGACGAGACCAGGAGAAGAGACGAGACCAGGAGAAGAGACCAGGAGAAGAGAAGAGACCAGGAGAAGAGACCAGGAGAAGAGACCAGGAGAAGAGACGAGACCAGGAGAAGAGACGAGACCAGGAGAAGAGACGAGACCAGGAGAAGAGACCAGGAGAAGAGAAGAGACCAGGAGAAGAGACCAGGAGAAGAGAACAGGAGAAGAGACGAGACCAGGAGAAGAGACGAGACGAGAAGAAGAGAAAAGACCAGGAGAAGAGACCAGGAGAAGAGAAGAGACCAGGAGAAGAGACCAGGAGAAGAGACCAGGAGAAGAGACCAGGAGAAGAGACGAGACCAGGAGAAGAGACCAGGAGAAGAGACGAGACCAGGAGAAGAGACGAGACCAGGAGAAGAGACGAGACCAGGAGAAGAGACGAGACCAGGAGAAGAGACGAGACCAGGAGAAGAGAAGAGACCAGGAGAAGAGAGGAGGAGAAGAGACGAGGAGAAGAGAAGAGACGAGGAGAAGAGACGAGACGAGGAGAAGAGACGAGACGAGGAGAAGAGATGAGACGAGGAGAAGAGACGAGACCAGGAGAAGAGAAGAGACGAGGAGAAGAGAAGAGACCAGGAGAAGAGACCAGGAGAAGAGACCAGGAGAAGAGATGAGACCAGAGAAGAGACCAGGAGAAGAGACCAGGAGAAGAGACGAGACCAGGAGAAGAGACGAGACCAGGAGAAGAGACCAGTAGAAGAGACCAGGAGAAGAGAAGAGACCAGGAGAAGAGACCAGGAGAAGAGAAGAGACCAGGAGAAGAGAAGAGACCAGGAGAGGAGACCAGGAGAGGAGACCAGGAGAAGAGACCAGTAGAAGAGACCAGGAGAAGAGAAGAGACCAGGAGAAGAGACCAGGAGAAGAGAAGAGACCAGGAGAAGAGAAGAGACCAGGAGAGGAGACGAGACCAGGAGAAGAGACCAGGAGAAGAGAAGAGACGAGGAGAAGAGACGAGACCAGGAGAAGAGACGAGACCAGGAGAAGAGACCAGGAGAAGAGAAGAGACCAGGAGAAGAGAAGAGACCATGAGAAGAGACGAGACCAGGAGAAGAGACGAGACGAGAAGAAGAGAAGAGACCAGGAGAAGAGACCAGGAGAAGAGACGAGACCAGGAGAAGAGACGAGACCAGGAGAAGAGACCAGGAGAAGAGGCGAGACCAGGAGAAGAGGCGAGACCAGGAGAAGAGAAGAGACCAGGAGAAGAGACGAGGAGAAGAGACGAGACCAGGAGAAGAGGCGAGACCAGGAGAAGAGACGAGACCAGGAGAAGAGACGAGACCAGGAGAAGAGACGAGACCAGGAGAAGAGACGAGACCAGGAGAAGAGACGAGACCAGGAGAAGAGACCAGGAGAAGAGACGAGACCAGGAGAAGAGACGAGACCAGGAGAAGAGAAGAGACCAGGAGAAGAGACCAGGAGAAGAGACCAGGAGAAGAGAAGAGACCAGGAGAAGAGACCAGGAGAAGAGACGAGACCAGGAGAAGAGACGAGACCAGGAGAAGAGACGAGACCAGGAGAAGAGACGAGACCAGGAGAAGGAGACGAGACCAGGAGAAGAGACCAGGAGAAGAGACCAGGAGAAGAGACCAGGAGAAGTGACCAGGAGAAGAGAAGAGACCAGGAGAAGAGACCAGGAGAAGAGACCAGGAGAAGAGACCAGGAGAAGAGAAGAGACCAGGAGAAGAGACCAGGAGAAGAGATGAGACCAGGAGAAGAGAAGAGACCAGGAGAAGAGAAGAGACCAGGAGAAGAGACCAGGAGAAGAGACGAGACCAGGAGAAGAAGAGACCAGGAGAAGAGACCAGGAGAAGAGACGAGACCAGGAGAAGAGACCAGGAGAAGAGAAGAGACCAGGAGAAGAGAAGAGACCAGGAGAAGAGACCAGGAGAAGAGACGAGGAGAAGAGACGAGACGAGGAGAAGAGACGAGACGAGGAGAAGAGACGAGACGAGGAGAAGAGACGAGACGAGGAGAAGAGACGAGACAAGGAGAAGAGACGAGTCCAGGAGAAGAGACCAGGAGAAGAGACCAGGAGAAGAGACGAGACCAGGAGAAGAGACGAGACCAGGAGAAGAGACGAGACCAGGAGAAGAGACCAGGAGAAGAGACCAGGAGAAGAGAATAGACCAGGAGAAGAGACCAGGAGAAGAGAGAAGAGACGAGAACAGGAGAAGACACGAGACCAGGAGAAGAGACGAGACGAGAAGAAGAGAAAAGACCAGGAGAAGAGACCAGGAGAAGAGAAGAGACCAGGAGAAGAGACCAGGAGAAGAGACGAGACCAGGAGAAGAGACGAGACCAGGAGAAGAGAAGAGACCAGGAGAAGAGACGAGACCAGGAGAAGAGACGAGACCAGGAGAAGAGACCAGGAGAAGAGAAGACACCAGGAGAAGAGAAGAGACCAGGAGAAGAGACGAGACCAGGAGAAGAGACGAGACCAGGAGAAGAGACGAGACCAGGAGAAGAGAACAGACCAGGAGAAGAGACCAGGAGAAGAGGCGAGACCAGGAGAATAGACGAGACCAGGAGAAGAGGCGAGACCAGGAGAAGAGACCAGGAGAAGAGACCAGGAGAAGAGACGAGACCAGGAGAAGAGACGAGACCAGGAGAAGAGACAAGACCAGGAGAAGAGAACAGACCAGGAGAAGAGGCGAGACCAGGAGAATAGACGAGACCAGGAGAAGAGGCGAGACCAGGAGAAGAGACGAGACCAGGAGAAGAGACCAGGAGAACAGACGAGACCAGGAGAAGAGACGAGACCAGGAGAAGAGAAGAGACCAGGAGAAGAGAAGAGAAGAGACCAGGAGAAGAGACCAGGAGAAGAGACGAGACCAGGAGAAGAGACGAGACCAGGAGAAGAGACGAGGCCAGGAGAAGAGACCAGGAGAAGAGAAGAGACCAGGAGAAGAGACCAGGAGAAGAGACCAGGAGAAGAGAAGAGACCAGGAGAAGAGACCAGGAGAAGAGATGAGACCAGGAGAAGAGAAGAGACCAGGAGAAGAGACGAGACCAGGAGAAGAGACCAGGAGAAGACACGAGACCAGGAGAAGAGACCACGAGAAGAGAAGAGACCAGGAGAAGAGACCAGGAGAAGAGACCAGGAGAAGAGACGACACCAGGAGAAGAGAAGAGACCAGGAGAAGAGACGAGACCAGGAGAAGAGACGAGACCAGGAGAAGAGACGAGACCAGGAGAAGAGACGAGACCAGGAGAAGAGAAGAGACCAGGAGAAGAGACCAGGAGAAGAGACCAGGAGAAGAGACGAGACAAGGAGAAGAGACCAGGAGAAGAGACCAGGAGAAGAGACGAGACCAGGAGAAGAGACGAGACCAGGAGAAGAGACGAGACCAGGAGACGAGACCAGGAGAAGAGACCAGGAGAAGAGAAGAGACCAGGAGAAGAGACCAGGAGAAGAGACCAGGAGAAGAGACGAGACCAGGAGAAGAGACGAGACCAGGTGAAGAGACCAGGAGAAGAGAAGAGACCAGGAGAAGAGACCAGGAGAAGAGACCAGGAGAAGAGACCAGGAGAAGAGACGAGACCAGGAGAAGAGACGAGACCAGGAGAAGAGAAGAGACCAGGAGAAGAGACGAGACGAGAAGAAGAGAAAAGACCAGGAGAAGAGACCAGGAGAAGAGAATAGACCAGGAGAAGAGACCAGGAGAAGAGTCCAGGAGAAGAGAAGAGACCAGGAGAAGAGACCAGGAGAAGAGACGAGACCAGGAGAAGAGACGAGACCAGGAGAAGAGAAGAGACCAGGAGAAGAGAGGAGGAGAAGAGACCAGGAGAAGAGAAGAGACGAGGAGAAGAGACGAGACGAGGAGAAGAGACGAGACGAGGAGAAGAGATGAGACGAGGAGAAGAGACGAGACCAGGAGAAGAGAAGAGACGAGGAGAAGAGAAGAGACCAGGAGAAGAGACCAGGAGAAGAGACCAGGAGAAGAGACCAGGAGAAGAGATGAGACCAGAGAAGAGACCAGGAGAAGAGACCAGGAGAAGAGACGAGACCAGGAGAAGAGACGAGACCAGGAGAAGAGACGAGACCAGTAGAAGAGACCAGGAGAAGAGAAGAGACCAGGAGAAGAGACCAGGAGAAGAGAAGAGACCAGGAGAAGAGAAGAGACCAGGAGAGGAGACCAGGAGAAGAGACCAGTAGAAGAGACCAGGAGAAGAGAAGAGACCAGGAGAAGAGACCAGGAGAAGAGAAGAGACCAGGAGAAGAGAAGAGACCAGGAGAGGAGACGAGACCAGGAGAAGAGACGAGGAGAAGAGAAGAGACGAGGAGAAGAGACGAGACCAGGAGAAGAGACGAGACCAGGAGAAGAGACGAGACCAGGAGAAGAGACCAGGAGAAGAGAAGAGACCAGGAGAAGAGAAGAGACCAGGAGAAGAGACGAGACCAGGAGAAGAGACGAGACGAGAAGAAGAGAAGAGACCAGGAGAAGAGACGAGACCTGGAGAAGAGACGAGACGAGGAGAAGAGACGAGACCAGGAGAAGAGACGAGACCAGGAGAAGAGACCAGGAGAAGAGGCGAGACCAGGAGAAGAGGCGAGACCAGGAGAAGAGGCGAGGAGAAGAGACGAGACCAGGAGAAGAGGCGAGACCAGGAGAAGAGGCGAGACCAGGAGAAGAGACGAGACCAGGAGAAGAGACCAGGAGAAGAGACGAGACCAGGAGAAGAGACGAGACCAGGAGAAGAGACGAGACCAGGAGAAGAGAAGAGACCAGGAGAAGAGACCAGGAGAAGAGAAGAGACCAGGAGAAGAGACCAGGAGAAGAGACCAGGAGAAGAGAAGAGACCAGGAGAAGAGACCAGGAGAAGAGACGAGACCAGGAGAAGAGACGAGACCAGGAGAAGAGACGAGACCAGGAGAAGAGACGAGACCAGGAGAAGAGAGGAGGAGAAGAGACCAGGAGAAGAGAAGAGACGAGGAGAAGAGACGAGACGAGGAGAAGAGACGAGACGAGGAGAAGAGATGAGACGAGGAGAAGAGACGAGACCAGGAGAAGAGAAGAGACGAGGAGAAGAGAAGAGACCAGGAGAAGAGACCAGGAGAAGAGACCAGGAGAAGAGACCAGGAGAAGAGATGAGACCAGAGAAGAGACCAGGAGAAGAGACCAGGAGAAGAGACGAGACCAGGAGAAGAGACGAGACCAGGAGAAGAGACCAGTAGAAGAGACCAGGAGAAGAGAAGAGACCAGGAGAAGAGACCAGGAGAAGAGAAGAGACCAGGAGAAGAGAAGAGACCAGGAGAGGAGACCAGGAGAAGAGACCAGTAGAAGAGACCAGGAGAAGAGAAGAGACCAGGAGAAGAGACCAGGAGAAGAGAAGAGACCAGGAGAAGAGAAGAGACCAGGAGAGGAGACGAGACCAGGAGAAGAGACCAGGAGAAGAGAAGAGACGAGGAGAAGAGAAGAGACGAGGAGAAGAGACGAGACCAGGAGAAGAGACGAGACCAGGAGAAGAGACGAGACCAGGAGAAGAGACCAGGAGAAGAGAAGAGACCAGGAGAAGAGAAGAGACCAGGAGAAGAGACGAGACCACGAGAAGAGACGAGACGAGAAGAAGAGAAGAGACCAGGAGAAGAGACCAGGAGAAGAGACGAGACCAGGAGAAGAGACGAGACCAGGAGAAGAGACGAGACCAGGAGAAGAGACCAGGAGAAGAGGCGAGACCAGGAGAAGAGGCGAGACCAGGAGAAGAGGCGAGACCAGGAGAAGAGAAGAGACCAGGAGAAGAGACGAGGAGAAGAGGCGAGACCAGGAGAAGAGGCGAGACCAGGAGAAGAGACGAGACCAGGAGAAGAGACGAGACCAGGAGAAGAGACCAGGAGAAGAGACGAGACCAGGAGAAGAGACGAGACCAGGAGAAGAGAAGAGACCAGGAGAAGAGACCAGGAGAAGAGAAGAGACCAGGAGAAGAGACCAGGAGAAGAGACCAGGAGAAGAGAGGAGACCAGGAGAAGAGACGAGACCAGGAGAAGAGACGAGACCAGGAGAAGAGACCAGGAGAAGTGACCAGGAGAAGAGAAGAGACCAGGAGAAGAGACCAGGAGAAGAGACCAGGAGAAGAGACCAGGAGAAGAGATGAGACGAGGAGAAGGGAAGAGACCAGGAGAAGAGAAGAGACCAGGAGAAGAGACCAGGAGAAGAGACGAGACCAGGAGAAGAGACCAGGAGAAGAGAGGAGGAGAAGAGACCAGGAGAAGAGAAGAGACGAGGAGAAGAGACGAGACTAGGAGAAGAGACGAGACGAGGAGAAGAGATGAGACGAGGAGAAGAGACGAGACCAGGAGAAGAGAAGAGACGAGGAGAAGAGAAGAGACCAGGAGAAGAGACCAGGAGAAGAGACCAGGAGAAGAGATGAGACCAGAGAAGAGACCAGGAGAAGAGACCAGGAGAAGAGACGAGACCAGGAGAAGAGACGAGACCAGGAGAAGAGACCAGTAGAAGAGACCAGGAGAAGAGAAGAGACCAGGAGAAGAGACCAGGAGAAGAGAAGAGACCAGGAGAAGAGAAGAGACCAGGAGAGGAGACCAGGAGAAGAGACCAGTAGAAGAGACCAGGAGAAGAGAAGAGACCAGGAGAAGAGACCAGGAGAAGAGAAGAGACCAGGAGAAGAGAAGAGACCAGGAGAGGAGACGAGACCAGGAGAAGAGACCAGGAGAAGAGAAGAGACGAGGAGAAGAGAAGAGACGAGGAGAAGAGACGAGACCAGGAGAAGAGACGAGACCAGGAGAAGAGACGAGACCAGGAGAAGAGACCAGGAGAAGAGAAGAGACCAGGAGAAGAGAAGAGACCAGGAGAAGAGACGAGACCACGAGAAGAGACGAGACGAGAAGAAGAGAAGAGACCAGGAGAAGAGACCAGGAGAAGAGACGAGACCAGGAGAAGAGACGAGACCAGGAGAAGAGACGAGACCAGGAGAAGAGACCAGGAGAAGAGGCGAGACCAGGAGAAGAGGCGAGACCAGGAGAAGAGGCGAGACCAGGAGAAGAGAAGAGACCAGGAGAAGAGACGAGGAGAAGAGGCGAGACCAGGAGAAGAGGCGAGACCAGGAGAAGAGACGAGACCAGGAGAAGAGACGAGACCAGGAGAAGAGACCAGGAGAAGAGACGAGACCAGGAGAAGAGACGAGACCAGGAGAAGAGAAGAGACCAGGAGAAGAGACCAGGAGAAGAGAAGAGACCAGGAGAAGAGACCAGGAGAAGAGACCAGGAGAAGAGAGGAGACCAGGAGAAGAGACGAGACCAGGAGAAGAGACGAGACCAGGAGAAGAGACCAGGAGAAGTGACCAGGAGAAGAGAAGAGACCAGGAGAAGAGACCAGGAGAAGAGACCAGGAGAAGAGACCAGGAGAAGAGATGAGACGAGGAGAAGGGAAGAGACCAGGAGAAGAGAAGAGACCAGGAGAAGAGACCAGGAGAAGAGACGAGACCAGGAGAAGAGACCAGGAGAAGAGAGGAGGAGAAGAGACCAGGAGAAGAGAAGAGACGAGGAGAAGAGACGAGACTAGGAGAAGAGACGAGACGAGGAGAAGAGATGAGACGAGGAGAAGAGACGAGACCAGGAGAAGAGAAGAGACCAGGAGAAGAGACCAGGAGAAGAGACCAGGAGAAGAGATGAGACCAGAGAAGAGACCAGGAGAAGAGACCAGGAGAAGAGACGAGACCAGGAGAAGAGACGAGACCAGGAGAAGAGACCAGTAGAAGAGACCAGGAGAAGAGAAGAGACCAGGAGAAGAGACCAGGAGAAGAGAAGAGACCAGGAGAAGAGAAGAGACCAGGAGAGGAGACCAGGAGAAGAGACCAGTAGAAGAGACCAGGAGAAGAGAAGAGACCAGGAGAAGAGACCAGGAGAAGAGAAGAGACCAGGAGAAGAGAAGAGACCAGGAGAGGAGACGAGACCAGGAGAAGAGACGAGGAGAAGAGAAGAGACGAGGAGAAGAGACGAGACCAGGAGAAGAGACGAGACCAGGAGAAGAGACGAGACCAGGAGAAGAGACCAGGAGAAGAGAAGAGACCAGGAGAAGAGAAGAGACCAGGAGAAGAGACGAGACCAGGAGAAGAGACGAGACGAAAAGAAGAGAAGAGACCAGGAGAAGAGACGAGACCAGGAGAAGAGACGAGACGAGGAGAAGAGACGAGACCAGGAGAAGAGACGAGACCAGGAGAAGAGACCAGGAGAAGAGGCGAGACCAGGAGAAGAGGCGAGACCAGGAGAAGAGGCGAGACCAGGAGAAGAGAAGAGACCAGGAGAAGAGACAAGGAGAAGAGACGAGACCAGGAGAAGAGGCGAGACCAGGAGAAGAGGCGAGACCAGGAGAAGAGACGAGACCAGGAGAAGAGACGAGACCAGGAGAAGAGACCAGGAGAAGAGACGAGACCAGGAGAAGAGACGAGACCAGGAGAAGAGAAGAGACCAGGAGAAGAGACCAGGAGAAGAGAAGAGACCAGGAGAAGAGACCAGGAGAAGAGACCAGGAGAAGAGACGAGGCCAGGAGAAGAGACCAGGAGAAGAGAAGAGACCAGGAGAAGAGACCAGGAGAAGAGACCAGGAGAAGAGAAGAGACCAGGAGAAGAGACCAGGAGAAGAGATGAGACCAGGAGAAGAGAAGAGACCAGGAGAAGAGACGAGACCAGGAGAAGAGACCAGGAGAAGACACGAGACCAGGAGAAGAGACCACGAGAAGAGAAGAGACCAGGAGAAGAGACCAGGAGAAGAGACCAGGAGAAGAGACGACACCAGGAGAAGAGACGACACCAGGAGAAGAGAAGAGACCAGGAGAAGAGACGAGACCAGGAGAAGAGACGAGACCAGGAGAAGAGACGAGACCAGGAGAAGAGAAGAGACCAGGAGAAGAGACCAGGAGAAGAGACCAGGAGAAGAGACGAGACCAGGAGAAGAGACCAGGAGAAGAGACGAGACCAGGAGAAGAGACGAGACCAGGAGAAGAGACGAGACCAGGAGAAGAGACGAGACCAGGAGAAGAGACGAGACCAGGAGAAGAGACCAGGAGAAGAGAAGAGACCAGGAGAAGAGACCAGGAGAAGAGACCAGGAGAAGAGACGAGACCAGGAGAAGAGACGAGACCAGGAGAAGAGACGAGACCAGGTGAAGAGACCAGGAGAAGAGAAGAGACCAGGAGAAGAGACCAGGAGAAGAGACCAGGAGAAGAGACCAGGAGAAGAGACCAGGAGAAGAGACCAGGAGAAGAGACCAGGAGAAGAGACGAGACCAGGAGAAGAGACGAGACCAGGAGAAGAGACGAGACGAGAAGAAGAGAAAAGACCAGGAGAAGAGACCAGGAGAAGAGAATAGACCAGGAGAAGAGACCAGGAGAAGAGTCCAGGAGAAGAGAAGAGACCAGGAGAAGAGACCAGGAGAAGAGACGAGACCAGGAGAAGAGAAGAGACCAGGAGAAGAGAGGAGGAGAAGAGACCAGGAGAAGAGACGAGACGAGGAGAAGAGACGAGACGAGGAGAAGAGACGAGACGAGGAGAAGAGACGAGACGAGGAGAAGAGATGAGACGAGGAGAAGAGACGAGACCAGGAGAAGAGAAGAGACGAGGAGAAGAGAAGAGACCAGGAGAAGAGACCAGGAGAAGAGACCAGGAGAAGAGATGAGACCAGAGAAGAGACCAGGAGAAGAGACCAGGAGAAGAGACGAGACCAGGAGAAGAGACGAGACCAGGAGAAGAGACCAGTAGAAGAGACCAGGAGAAGAGAAGAGACCAGGAGAAGAGACCAGGAGAAGAGAAGAGACCAGGAGAAGAGAAGAGACCAGGAGAAGAGAAGAGACCAGGAGAGGAGACCAGGAGAAGAGACCAGTAGAAGAGACCAGGAGAAGAGAAGAGACCAGGAGAAGAGACCAGGAGAAGAGAAGAGACCAGGAGAAGAGAAGAGACCAGGAGAGGAGACGAGACCAGGAGAAGAGACGAGGAGAAGAGAAGAGACGAGGAGAAGAGACGAGACCAGGAGAAGAGACGAGACCAGGAGAAGAGACCAGGAGAAGAGAAGAGACCAGGAGAAGAGAAGAGACCAGGAGAAGAGACGAGACCAGGAGAAGAGACGAGACGAGAAGAAGAGAAGAGACCAGGAGAAGAGACGAGACCAGGAGAAGAGACGAGACGAGGAGAAGAGACGAGACCAGGAGAAGAGACGAGACCAGGAGAAGAGACGAGACCAGGAGAAGAGACCAGGAGAAGAGGCGAGACCAGGAGAAGAGGCGAGACCAGGAGAAGAGGAGAGACCAGGAGAAGAGAAGAGACCAGGAGAAGAGACGAGGAGAAGAGACGAGACCAGGAGAAGAGGCGAGACCAGGAGAAGAGACGAGACCAGGAGAAGAGACGAGACCAGGAGAAGAGACCAGGAGAAGAGACGAGACCAGGAGAAGAGACGAGACCAGGAGAAGAGACGAGACCAGGAGAAGAGAAGAGACCAGGAGAAGAGACCAGGAGAAGAGAAGAGACCAGGAGAAGAGACCAGGAGAAGAGACCAGGAGAAGAGAAGAGACCAGGAGAAGAGACCAGGAGAAGAGACGAGACCAGGAGAAGAGACGAGACCAGGAGAAGAGACGAGACCAGGAGAAGAGAGGAGGAGAAGAGACCAGGAGAAGAGAAGAGACGAGGAGAAGAGACGAGACGAGGAGAAGAGACAAGACGAGGAGAAGAGATGAGACGAGGAGAAGAGACGAGACCAGGAGAAGAGAAGAGACGAGGAGAAGAGAAGAGACCAGGAGAAGAGACCAGGAGAAGAGACCAGGAGAAGAGACCAGGAGAAGAGATGAGACCAGAGAAGAGACCAGGAGAAGAGACCAGGAGAAGAGACGAGACCAGGAGAAGAGACGAGACCAGGAGAAGAGACCAGTAGAAGAGACCAGGAGAAGAGAAGAGACCAGGAGAAGAGACCAGGAGAAGAGAAGAGACCAGGAGAAGAGAAGAGACCAGGAGAGGAGACCAGGAGAAGAGACCAGTAGAAGAGACCAGGAGAAGAGAAGAGACCAGGAGAAGAGACCAGGAGAAGAGAAGAGACCAGGAGAAGAGAAGAGACCAGGAGAGGAGACGAGACCAGGAGAAGAGACCAGGAGAAGAGAAGAGACGAGGAGAAGAGAAGAGACGAGGAGAAGAGACGAGACCAGGAGAAGAGACGAGACCAGGAGAAGAGACCAGGAGAAGAGAAGAGACCAGGAGAAGAGAAGAGACCAGGAGAAGAGACGAGACCACGAGAAGAGACGAGACGAGAAGAAGAGAAGAGACCAGGAGAAGAGACGAGACCAGGAGAAGAGACGAGACCAGGAGAAGAGACGAGACCAGGAGAAGAGACCAGGAGAAGAGGCGAGACCAGGAGAAGAGGCGAGACCAGGAGAAGAGGCGAGACCAGGAGAAGAGGCGAGACCAGGAGAAGAGGCGAGACCAGGAGAAGAGGCGAGACCAGGAGAAGAGAAGAGACCAGGAGAAGAGACGAGGAGAAGAGGCGAGACCAGGAGAAGAGGCGAGACCAGGAGAAGAGACGAGACCAGGAGAAGAGACCAGGAGAAGAGAAGAGACCAGGAGAAGAGAAGAGACCAGGAGAGGAGACCAGGAGAAGAGACCAGTAGAAGAGACCAGGAGAAGAGAAGAGACCAGGAGAAGAGACCAGGAGAAGAGAAGAGACCAGGAGAAGAGAAGAGACCAGGAGAGGAGACGAGACCAGGAGAAGAGACGAGGAGAAGAGAAGAGACGAGGAGAAGAGACGAGACCAGGAGAAGAGACGAGACCAGGAGAAGAGACGAGACCAGGAGAAGAGACCAGGAGAAGAGAAGAGACCAGGAGAAGAGAAGAGACCAGGAGAAGAGACGAGACCAGGAGAAGAGACGAGACGAGAAGAAGAGAAGAGACCAGGAGAAGAGACGAGACCAGGAGAAGAGACGAGACGAGGAGAAGAGACGAGACCAGGAGAAGAGACGAGACCAGGAGAAGAGACCAGGAGAAGAGGCGAGACCAGGAGAAGAGGCGAGACCAGGAGAAGAGGCGAGGAGAAGAGACGAGACCAGGAGAAGAGGCGAGACCAGGAGAAGAGGCGAGACCAGGAGAAGAGACGAGACCAGGAGAAGAGACCAGGAGAAGAGACGAGACCAGGAGAAGAGACGAGACCAGGAGAAGAGACGAGACCAGGAGAAGAGAAGAGACCAGGAGAAGAGACCAGGAGAAGAGAAGAGACCAGGAGAAGAGACCAGGAGAAGAGACCAGGAGAAGAGAAGAGACCAGGAGAAGAGACCAGGAGAAGAGACGAGACCAGGAGAAGAGACGAGACCAGGAGAAGAGACGAGACCAGGAGAAGAGACGAGACCAGGAGAAGAGAGGAGGAGAAGAGACCAGGAGAAGAGACGAGACGAGGAGAAGAGACGAGACGAGGAGAAGAGACGAGACGAGGAGAAGAGATGAGACGAGGAGAAGAGACGAGACCAGGAGAAGAGAAGAGACGAGGAGAAGAGAAGAGACCAGGAGAAGAGACCAGGAGAAGAGACCAGGAGAAGAGACCAGGAGAAGAGATGAGACCAGAGAAGAGACCAGGAGAAGAGACCAGGAGAAGAGACGAGACCAGGAGAAGAGACGAGACCAGGAGAAGAGACCAGTAGAAGAGACCAGGAGAAGAGAAGAGACCAGGAGAAGAGACCAGGAGAAGAGAAGAGACCAGGAGAAGAGAAGAGACCAGGAGAGGAGACCAGGAGAAGAGACCAGTAGAAGAGACCAGGAGAAGAGAAGAGACCAGGAGAAGAGACCAGGAGAAGAGAAGAGACCAGGAGAAGAGAAGAGACCAGGAGAGGAGACGAGACCAGGAGAAGAGACCAGGAGAAGAGAAGAGACGAGGAGAAGAGAAGAGACGAGGAGAAGAGACGAGACCAGGAGAAGAGACGAGACCAGGAGAAGAGACGAGACCAGGAGAAGAGACCAGGAGAAGAGAAGAGACCAGGAGAAGAGAAGAGACCAGGAGAAGAGACGAGACCACGAGAAGAGACGAGACGAGAAGAAGAGAAGAGACCAGGAGAAGAGACCAGGAGAAGAGACGAGACCAGGAGAAGAGACGAGACCAGGAGAAGAGACGAGACCAGGAGAAGAGACCAGGAGAAGAGGCGAGACCAGGAGAAGAGGCGAGACCAGGAGAAGAGGCGAGACCAGGAGAAGAGAAGAGACCAGGAGAAGAGACGAGGAGAAGAGGCGAGACCAGGAGAAGAGGCGAGACCAGGAGAAGAGACGAGACCAGGAGAAGAGACGAGACCAGGAGAAGAGACCAGGAGAAGAGACGAGACCAGGAGAAGAGACGAGACCAGGAGAAGAGAAGAGACCAGGAGAAGAGACCAGGAGAAGAGAAGAGACCAGGAGAAGAGACCAGGAGAAGAGACCAGGAGAAGAGACGAGACCAGGAGAAGAGACGAGACCAGGAGAAGAGACGAGACCAGGAGAAGAGACCAGGAGAAGTGACCAGGAGAAGAGAAGAGACCAGGAGAAGAGACCAGGAGAAGAGACCAGGAGAAGAGACCAGGAGAAGAGATGAGACGAGGAGAAGGGAAGAGACCAGGAGAAGAGAAGAGACCAGGAGAAGAGACCAGGAGAAGAGACGAGACCAGGAGAAGAGACCAGGAGAAGAGAGGAGGAGAAGAGACCAGGAGAAGAGAAGAGACGAGGAGAAGAGACGAGACTAGGAGAAGAGACGAGACGAGGAGAAGAGATGAGACGAGGAGAAGAGACGAGACCAGGAGAAGAGAAGAGACGAGGAGAAGAGAAGAGACCAGGAGAAGAGACCAGGAGAAGAGACCAGGAGAAGAGATGAGACCAGAGAAGAGACCAGGAGAAGAGACCAGGAGAAGAGACGAGACCAGGAGAAGAGACGAGACCAGGAGAAGAGACCAGTAGAAGAGACCAGGAGAAGAGAAGAGACCAGGAGAAGAGACCAGGAGAAGAGAAGAGACCAGGAGAAGAGAAGAGACCAGGAGAGGAGACCAGGAGAAGAGACCAGTAGAAGAGACCAGGAGAAGAGAAGAGACCAGGAGAAGAGACCAGGAGAAGAGAAGAGACCAGGAGAAGAGAAGAGACCAGGAGAGGAGACGAGACCAGGAGAAGAGACCAGGAGAAGAGAAGAGACGAGGAGAAGAGAAGAGACGAGGAGAAGAGACGAGACCAGGAGAAGAGACGAGACCAGGAGAAGAGACGAGACCAGGAGAAGAGACCAGGAGAAGAGAAGAGACCAGGAGAAGAGAAGAGACCAGGAGAAGAGACGAGACCACGAGAAGAGACGAGACGAGAAGAAGAGAAGAGACCAGGAGAAGAGACCAGGAGAAGAGACGAGACCAGGAGAAGAGACGAGACCAGGAGAAGAGACGAGACCAGGAGAAGAGACCAGGAGAAGAGGCGAGACCAGGAGAAGAGGCGAGACCAGGAGAAGAGGCGAGACCAGGAGAAGAGAAGAGACCAGGAGAAGAGACGAGGAGAAGAGGCGAGACCAGGAGAAGAGGCGAGACCAGGAGAAGAGACGAGACCAGGAGAAGAGACGAGACCAGGAGAAGAGACCAGGAGAAGAGACGAGACCAGGAGAAGAGACGAGACCAGGAGAAGAGACGAGACCAGGAGAAGAGACCAGGAGAAGAGAAGAGACCAGGAGAAGAGACCAGGAGAAGAGACCAGGAGAAGAGAGGAGACCAGGAGAAGAGACGAGACCAGGAGAAGAGACGAGACCAGGGGAAGAGACCAGGAGAAGTGACCAGGAGAAGAGAAGAGACCAGGAGAAGAGACCAGGAGAAGAGACCAGGAGAAGAGACCAGGAGAAGAGATGAGACGAGGAGAAGGGAAGAGACCAGGAGAAGAGAAGAGACCAGGAGAAGAGACCAGGAGAAGAGACGAGACCAGGAGAAGAGACCAGGAGAAGAGAGGAGGAGAAGAGACCAGGAGAAGAGAAGAGACGAGGAGAAGAGACGAGACTAGGAGAAGAGACGAGACGAGGAGAAGAGATGAGACGAGGAGAAGAGACGAGACCAGGAGAAGAGAAGAGACGAGGAGAAGAGAAGAGACCAGGAGAAGAGACCAGGAGAAGAGACCAGGAGAAGAGATGAGACCAGAGAAGAGACCAGGAGAAGAGACCAGGAGAAGAGACGAGACCAGGAGAAGAGACGAGACCAGGAGAAGAGACCAGTAGAAGAGACCAGGAGAAGAGAAGAGACCAGGAGAAGAGACCAGGAGAAGAGAAGAGACCAGGAGAAGAGAAGAGACCAGGAGAGGAGACCAGGAGAAGAGACCAGTAGAAGAGACCAGGAGAAGAGAAGAGACCAGGAGAAGAGACCAGGAGAAGAGAAGAGACCAGGAGAAGAGAAGAGACCAGGAGAGGAGACGAGACCAGGAGAAGAGACGAGGAGAAGAGAAGAGACGAGGAGAAGAGACGAGACCAGGAGAAGAGACGAGACCAGGAGAAGAGACGAGACCAGGAGAAGAGACCAGGAGAAGAGAAGAGACCAGGAGAAGAGAAGAGACCAGGAGAAGAGACGAGACCAGGAGAAGAGACGAGACGAAAAGAAGAGAAGAGACCAGGAGAAGAGACGAGACCAGGAGAAGAGACGAGACGAGGAGAAGAGACGAGACCAGGAGAAGAGACGAGACCAGGAGAAGAGACCAGGAGAAGAGGCGAGACCAGGAGAAGAGGCGAGACCAGGAGAAGAGGCGAGACCAGGAGAAGAGAAGAGACCAGGAGAAGAGACGAGGAGAAGAGACGAGACCAGGAGAAGAGGCGAGACCAGGAGAAGAGACGAGACCAGGAGAAGAGACGAGACCAGGAGAAGAGACCAGGAGAAGAGACGAGACCAGGAGAAGAGACGAGACCAGGAGAAGAGACGAGACCAGGAGAAGAGAAGAGACCAGGAGAAGAGACCAGGAGAAGAGAAGAGACCAGGAGAAGAGACCAGGAGAAGAGACCAGGAGAAGAGACGAGGCCAGGAGAAGAGACCAGGAGAAGAGAAGAGACCAGGAGAAGAGACCAGGAGAAGAGACCAGGAGAAGAGAAGAGACCAGGAGAAGAGACCAGGAGAAGAGATGAGACCAGGAGAAGAGAAGAGACCAGGAGAAGAGACGAGACCAGGAGAAGAGACCAGGAGAAGACACGAGACCAGGAGAAGAGACCACGAGAAGAGAAGAGACCAGGAGAAGAGACCAGGAGAAGAGACCAGGAGAAGAGACGACACCAGGAGAAGAGAAGAGACCAGGAGAAGAGACGAGACCAGGAGAAGAGACGAGACCAGGAGAAGAGACGAGACCAGGAGAAGAGAAGAGACCAGGAGAAGAGACCAGGAGAAGAGACGAGACCAGGAGAAGAGACGAGACCAGGAGAAGAGACGAGACGAGAAGAAGAGAAAAGACCAGGAGAAGAGACCAGGAGAAGAGAATAGACCAGGAGAAGAGACCAGGAGAAGAGTCCAGGAGAAGAGAAGAGACCAGGAGAAGAGACCAGGAGAAGAGACGAGACCAGGAGAAGAGACGAGACCAGGAGAAGAGACGAGACCAGGAGAAGAGAAGAGACCAGGAGAAGAGAGGAGGAGAAGAGACCAGGAGAAGAGACGAGACGAGGAGAAGAGACGAGACGAGGAGAAGAGACGAGACGAGGAGAAGAGACGAGACGAGGAGAAGAGATGAGACGAGGAGAAGAGACGAGACCAGGAGAAGAGAAGAGACGAGGAGAAGAGAAGAGACCAGGAGAAGAGACCAGGAGAAGAGACCAGGAGAAGAGATGAGACCAGAGAAGAGACCAGGAGAAGAGACCAGGAGAAGAGACGAGACCAGGAGAAGAGACGAGACCAGGAGAAGAGACCAGTAGAAGAGACCAGGAGAAGAGAAGAGACCAGGAGAAGAGACCAGGAGAAGAGAAGAGACCAGGAGAAGAGAAGAGACCAGGAGAAGAGAAGAGACCAGGAGAGGAGACCAGGAGAAGAGACCAGTAGAAGAGACCAGGAGAAGAGAAGAGACCAGGAGAAGAGACCAGGAGAAGAGAAGAGACCAGGAGAAGAGAAGAGACCAGGAGAGGAGACGAGACCAGGAGAAGAGACGAGGAGAAGAGAAGAGACGAGGAGAAGAGACGAGACCAGGAGAAGAGACGAGACCAGGAGAAGAGACCAGGAGAAGAGAAGAGACCAGGAGAAGAGAAGAGACCAGGAGAAGAGACGAGACCAGGAGAAGAGACGAGACGAGAAGAAGAGAAGAGACCAGGAGAAGAGACGAGACCAGGAGAAGAGACGAGACGAGGAGAAGAGACGAGACCAGGAGAAGAGACGAGACCAGGAGAAGAGACGAGACCAGGAGAAGAGACCAGGAGAAGAGGCGAGACCAGGAGAAGAGGCGAGACCAGGAGAAGAGGAGAGACCAGGAGAAGAGAAGAGACCAGGAGAAGAGACGAGGAGAAGAGACGAGACCAGGAGAAGAGGCGAGACCAGGAGAAGAGACGAGACCAGGAGAAGAGACGAGACCAGGAGAAGAGACCAGGAGAAGAGACGAGACCAGGAGAAGAGACGAGACCAGGAGAAGAGACGAGACCAGGAGAAGAGAAGAGACCAGGAGAAGAGACCAGGAGAAGAGAAGAGACCAGGAGAAGAGACCAGGAGAAGAGACCAGGAGAAGAGAAGAGACCAGGAGAAGAGACGAGACCAGGAGAAGAGACGAGACCAGGAGAAGAGACGAGACCAGGAGAAGAGACGAGACCAGGAGAAGAGACGAGACCAGGAGAAGAGAGGAGGAGAAGAGACCAGGAGAAGAGAAGAGACGAGGAGAAGAGACGAGACGAGGAGAAGAGACAAGACGAGGAGAAGAGATGAGACGAGGAGAAGAGACGAGACCAGGAGAAGAGAAGAGACGAGGAGAAGAGAAGAGACCAGGAGAAGAGACCAGGAGAAGAGACCAGGAGAAGAGACCAGGAGAAGAGATGAGACCAGAGAAGAGACCAGGAGAAGAGACCAGGAGAAGAGACGAGACCAGGAGAAGAGACGAGACCAGGAGAAGAGACCAGTAGAAGAGACCAGGAGAAGAGAAGAGACCAGGAGAAGAGACCAGGAGAAGAGAAGAGACCAGGAGAAGAGAAGAGACCAGGAGAGGAGACCAGGAGAAGAGACCAGTAGAAGAGACCAGGAGAAGAGAAGAGACCAGGAGAAGAGACCAGGAGAAGAGAAGAGACCAGGAGAAGAGAAGAGACCAGGAGAGGAGACGAGACCAGGAGAAGAGACCAGGAGAAGAGAAGAGACGAGGAGAAGAGAAGAGACGAGGAGAAGAGACGAGACCAGGAGAAGAGACGAGACCAGGAGAAGAGACCAGGAGAAGAGAAGAGACCAGGAGAAGAGAAGAGACCAGGAGAAGAGACGAGACCACGAGAAGAGACGAGACGAGAAGAAGAGAAGAGACCAGGAGAAGAGACGAGACCAGGAGAAGAGACGAGACCAGGAGAAGAGACGAGACCAGGAGAAGAGACCAGGAGAAGAGGCGAGACCAGGAGAAGAGGCGAGACCAGGAGAAGAGGCGAGACCAGGAGAAGAGGCGAGACCAGGAGAAGAGGCGAGACCAGGAGAAGAGAAGAGACCAGGAGAAGAGACGAGGAGAAGAGGCGAGACCAGGAGAAGAGGCGAGACCAGGAGAAGAGACGAGACCAGGAGAAGAGACGAGACCAGGAGAAGAGACCAGGAGAAGAGACGAGACCAGGAGAAGAGACGAGACCAGGAGAAGAGAAGAGACCAGGAGAAGAGACCAGGAGAAGAGAAGAGACCAGGAGAAGAGACCAGGAGAAGAGACCAGGAGAAGAGACGAGACCAGGAGAAGAGACGAGACCAGGAGAAGAGACGAGACCAGGAGAAGAGACCAGGAGAAGAGACCAGGAGAAGAGACCAGGAGAAGTGACCAGGAGAAGAGACCAGGAGAAGAGACCAGGAGAAGAGACCAGGAGAAGAGACCAGGAGAAGAGACCAGGAGAAGAGATGAGACCAGGAGAAGAGAAGAGACCAGGAGAAGAGAAGAGACCAGGAGAAGAGACCAGGAGAAGAGACGAGACCAGGAGAAGAGACCAGGAGAAGAGAGGAGGAGAAGAGACCAGGAGAAGAGAAGAGACGAGGAGAAGAGACGAGACGAGGAGAAGAGACGAGACGAGGAGAAGAGATGAGACGAGGAGAAGAGACGAGACCAGGAGAAGAGAAGAGACGAGGAGAAGAGAAGAGACCAGGAGAAGAGACCAGGAGAAGAGACCAGGAGAAGAGATGAGACCAGAGAAGAGACCAGGAGAAGAGACCAGTAGAAGAGACGAGACCAGGAGAAGAGACGAGACCAGGAGAAGAGACCAGTAGAAGAGACCAGGAGAAGAGAAGAGACCAGGAGAAGAGACCAGGAGAAGAGAAGAGACCAGGAGAAGAGAAGAGACCAGGAGAGGAGACCAGGAGAAGAGACCAGTAGAAGAGACCAGGAGAAGAGAAGAGACCAGGAGAAGAGACCAGGAGAAGAGAAGAGACCAGGAGAAGAGAAGAGACCAGGAGAGGAGACGAGACCAGGAGAAGAGACGAGGAGAAGAGAAGAGATGAGGAGAAGAGACGAGACCAGGAGAAGAGACGAGACCAGGAGAAGAGACCAGGAGAAGAGAAGAGACCAGGAGAAGAGAAGAGACCAGGAGAAGAGACGAGACCAGGAGAAGAGACGAGACGAGAAGAAGAGAAGAGACCAGGAGAAGAGACGAGACCAGGAGAAGAGACGAGACGAGGAGAAGAGACGAGACCAGGAGAAGAGACGAGACCAGGAGAAGAGACCAGGAGAAGAGGCGAGACCAGGAGAAGAGGCGAGACCAGGAGAAGAGGCGAGACCAGGAGAAGAGAAGAGACCAGGAGAAGAGACGAGGAGAAGAGACGAGACCAGGAGAAGAGGCGAGACCAGGAGAAGAGACGAGACCAGGAGAAGAGACGAGACCAGGAGAAGAGACCAGGAGAAGAGACGAGACCAGGAGAAGAGACGAGACCAGGAGAAGAGACGAGACCAGGAGAAGAGAAGAGACCAGGAGAAGAGACCAGGAGAAGAGAAGAGACCAGGAGAAGAGACCAGGAGAAGAGACCAGGAGAAGAGAAGAGACCAGGAGAAGAGACCAGGAGAAGAGACGAGACCAGGAGAAGAGACGAGACCAGGAGAAGAGAGGAGACCAGGAGAAGAGACGAGACCAGGAGAAGAGAGGAGGAGAAGAGACCAGGAGAAGAGAAGAGACGAGGAGAAGAGACGAGACGAGGAGAAGAGACGAGACGAGGAGAAGAGACGAGACGAGGAGAAGAGATGAGACGAGGAGAAGAGATGAGACGAGGAGAAGAGACGAGACCAGGAGAAGAGAAGAGACGAGGAGAAGAGAAGAGACCAGGAGAAGAGACCAGGAGAAGAGACCAGGAGAAGAGACCAGGAGAAGAGATGAGACCAGAGAAGAGACCAGGAGAAGAGACCAGGAGAAGAGACGAGACCAGGAGAAGAGACCAGGAGAAGAGACCAGTAGAAGAGACCAGGAGAAGAGAAGAGACCAGGAGAAGAGACCAGGAGAAGAGAAGAGACCAGGAGAAGAGAAGAGACCAGGAGAGGAGACGAGACCAGGAGAAGAGACCAGGAGAAGAGAAGAGACGAGGAGAAGAGAAGAGACGAGGAGAAGAGACGAGACCAGGAGAAGAGACGAGACCAGGAGAAGAGACCAGGAGAAGAGAAGAGACCAGGAGAAGAGAAGAGACCAGGACAAGAGACGAGACCACGAGAAGAGACGAGACGAGAAGAAGAGAAGAGACCAGGAGAAGAGACCAGGAGAAGAGACGAGACCAGGAGAAGAGACGAGACCAGGAGAAGAGACGAGACCAGGAGAAGAGACCAGGAGAAGAGGCGAGACCAGGAGAAGAGGCGAGACCAGGAGAAGAGGCGAGACCAGGAGAAGAGAAGAGACCAGGAGAAGAGACGAGGAGAAGAGGCGAGACCAGGAGAAGAGGCGAGACCAGGAGAAGAGACGAGACCAGGAGAAGAGACGAGACCAGGAGACGAGACCAGGAGAAGAGACGAGACCAGGAGAAGAGAAGAGACCAGGAGAAGAGACCAGGAGAAGAGAAGAGACCAGGAGAAGAGACCAGGAGAAGAGACGAGACCAGGAGAAGAGACGAGACCAGGAGAAGAGACGAGACCAGGAGAAGAGACCAGGAGAAGTGACCAGGAGAAGAGAAGAGACCAGGAGAAGAGACCAGGAGAAGAGACCAGGAGAAGAGACCAGGAGAAGAGATGAGACCAGGAGAAGAGAAGAGACCAGGAGAAGAGAAGAGACCAGGAGAAGAGACCAGGAGAAGAGACGAGACCAGGAGAAGAGACCAGGAGAAGAGACCAGGAGAAGAGACGAGACCAGGAGAAGAGACCAGGAGAAGAGAAGAGACCAGGAGAAGAGAAGAGACCAGGAGAAGAGACCAGGAGAAGAGACGAGGAGAAGAGACGAGACGAGGAGAAGAGACGAGACGAGGAGAAGAGACGAGACGAGGAGAAGAGACGAGACAAGGAGAAGAGACGAGTCCAGGAGAAGAGAAGAGACCAGGAGAAGAGACCAGGAGAAGAGACGAGACCAGGAGAAGAGACGAGACCAGGAGAAGAGACGAGACCAGGAGAAGAGACCAGGAGAAGAGACCAGGAGAAGAGACCAGGAGAAGAGAAAAGACCAGGAGAAGAGACCAGGAGAAGAGAAGAGACCAGGAGAAGAGACGAGACCAGGAGAAGAGACGAGAACAGGAGAAGACACGAGACCAGGAGAAGAGACGAGACGAGAAGAAGAGAAAAGACCAGGAGAAGAGACCAGGAGAAGAGAAGAGACCAGGAGAAGAGACCAGGAGAAGAGACGAGACCAGGAGAAGAGACGAGACCAGGAGAAGAGACGAGACCAGGAGAAGAGACCAGGAGAAGAGACGAGACCAGGAGACGAGACCAGGAGAAGAGACGAGACCAGGAGAAGAGACGAGACCAGGAGAAGAGACGAGACCAGGAGAAGAGACCAGGAGAAGAGACGAGGAGAAGAGAAGAGACGAGGAGAAGAGACGAGACGAGGAGAAGAGACGAGACGAGGAGAAGAGACGAGACGAGGAGAAGAGACGAGACGAGGAGAAGAGACGACACCAGGGGAAGAGACGAGACCAGGAGAAGAGAAGAGACCAGGAGAAGAGACCAGGAGAAGAGATGAGACCAGGAGAAGAGAACAGACAAGGAGAGGAGACCAGGAGAAGAGACCAGGAGAAGAGACGAGACCAGGAGAAGAGACGAGACCAGGAGAAGAGATGAGACGAGAAGAAGAGAAGAGACCAGGAGAAGAGAAGCGACCAGGAGAAGAGAAGAGACCAGAAGAAGAGACCAGGAGAAGAGACCAGGAGAAGAGACGAGACCAGGAGAAGAGACGAGACCAGGAGAAGAGACGAGACCAGGAGAAGAGACCAGGAGAATACACCAGGAGAAGAGAAGAGACCAGGAGAAGAGACCAGGAGAAGAGACCAGGAGAAGAGAAGAGACCAGGAGAAGAGACCAGGAGAAGAGACCAGGAGAAGAGAAGAGACCAGGAGAAGAGACGAGACCAGGAGAAGAGACCAGGAGAAGAGACCAGGAGAAGAGACCAGGAGAAGAGACGAGACGAGTAGAAGAGACGAGACCAGGAGAAGAGACAAGACCAGGAGAAGAGACGAGACCAGGAGAAGAGACGAGACCAGGAGAAGAGACCAGGAGAAAAGAAGAGACCAGGAGAAGGGACCAGGAGAAGAGACCAGGAGAAGAGACGAGACTAAGAGAAGAGAAGAGACCAGGAGAAGAGATGAGACCAGGAGAAGAGACGAGACCAGGAGGAGAGAAGAGACCAGGAGGAGAGAAGAGACCAGGAGAAGAGAAGAGACCAGGAGAAGAGACCAGGAGAAGAGACGAGGAGAAGAGACGAGACGAGGAGAAGAGACGAGACGAGGAGAAGAGACGAGACGAGGAGAAGAGACGAGACGAGGAGAAGAGACGAGACAAGGAGAAGAGACGAGTCCAGGAGAAGAGAAGAGACCAGGAGAAGAGACGAGACCAGGAGAAGAGACGAGACCAGGAGAAGAGACGAGACCAGGAGAAGAGACCAGGAGAAGAGACCAGGAGAAGAGAATAGACCAGGAGAAGAGACCAGGAGAAGAGAAGAGACCAGGAGAAGAGACGAGACCAGGAGAAGAGACGAGAACAGGAGAAGACACGAGACCAGGAGAAGAGACGAGACGAGAAGAAGAGAAAAGACCAGGAGAAGAGACCAGGAGAAGAGAAGAGACCAGGAGAAGAGACCAGGAGAAGAGACCAGGAGAAGAGACCAGGAGAAGAGAAGAGACCAGGAGAAGAGACCAGGAGAAGAGACGAGACCAGGAGAAGAGACGAGACCAGGAGAAGAGACCAGGAGAAGAGACAAGACCAGGAGAAGAGACCAGGAGAAGAGACGAGACCAGGAGAAGAGACGAGACCAGGAGAAGAGACGAGACCAGGAGAAGAGACGAGACGAGGAGAAGAGACGAGGAGAAGAGAAGAGACGAGGAGAAGAGACGACACGAGGAGAAGAGACGACACGAGGAGAAGAGACGAGACGAGGAGAAGAGACGAGACGAGGAGAAGAGACGAGACGATGAGAAGAGACGAGACGAGGAGAAGAGACGAGACGAGGAGAAGAGACGAGACGAGGAGAAGAGACGAGACCAGGAGAAGAGAAGAGACGAGGAGAAGAGACGACACCAGGGGAAGAGAAGAGACCAGGAGAAGAGAAGAGACCAGGAGAAGAGACCAGGAGAAGAGAAGAGACCAGGAGAAGAGACCAGGAGAAGAGACCAGGAGAAGAGACCAGGAGAAGAGAAGAGACCAGGAGAAGAGACCAGGAGAAGAGACGAGACCAGGAGAAGAGACGAGACCAGGAGAAGAGACGAGACCAGGAGAAGAGAAGAGACCAGGAGAAGAGAGGAGGAGAAGAGACGAGGAGAAGAGACGAGACGAGGAGAAGAGACGAGACGAGGAGAAGAGATGAGACGAGGAGAAGAGACGACACCAGGAGAAGAGAAGAGACGAGGAGAAGAGAAGAGACCAGGAGAAGAGACCAGGAGAAGAGACCAGGAGAAGAGATGAGACCAGAGAAGAGACCAGGAGAAGAGACCAGGAGAAGAGACGAGACCAGGAGAAGAGACGAGACCAGGAGAAGAGACGAGACCAGGCGAAGAGACCAGGAGAAGAGAAGAGACTAGGAGAAGAGACCAGGAGAAGAGACCAGGAGAAGAGAAGAGACCAGGAGAAGAGACGAGACCAGGAGAAGAGAAGAGACCAGGAGAAGAGAAGAGACCAGGAGAAGAGAAGAGACCAGGAGAAGAGACCAGGAGAACAGACCAGGAGAAGGGAAGAGACCAGCAGAAGAGACCAGGAGAAGAGACCAGGAGAAGAGACCAGGAGAAGAGACGAGACCAGGAGAAGAGAAGAGACCAGGAGAAGAGACGAGACCAGGAGAAGAGAAGAGACCAGGAGAAGAGACGAGACCAGGAGAAGAGACGAGACCAGGAGAAGAGACCAGGAGAAGAGAAGAGACCAGGAGAAGAGACGAGACCAGGAGAAGAGGCGAGACCAGGAGAAGAGACGAGACCAGGAGAAGAGACGAGATCAGGAGAAGAGACGAGACCAGGAGACGAGACCAGGAGAAGAGACGAGACCAGGAGAAGAGACAAGACCAGGAGAAGAGACGAGACCAGGAGAAGAGAAGAGACCAGGAGAAGAGACCAGGAGAAGAGAAGAGAAGAGACCAGGAGAAGAGACCAGACCAGGAGAAGAGACGAGACCAGGAGAAGAGACGAGACCAGGAGAAGAGACGAGACCAGGAGAAGAGACGAGACCAGGAGAAGAGACCAGGAGAAGAGAAGACACCAGGAGAAGAGACCAGGAGAAGAGATGAGACCAGTAGAAGAGAAGAGACCAGGAGAAGAGACGAGACCAGGAGAAGAGACCAGGAGAAGACACGAGACCAGGAGAAGAGACCAGGAGAAGAGAAGAGACCAGGAGAAGAGACCAGGAGAAGAGAAGAGACCAGGAGAAGAGACCAGGAGAAGAGACCAGGAGAAGAGACGACACCAGGAGAAGAGACGAGACCAGGAGAAGAGACGAGACCAGGAGAAGAGACGAGACCAGGAGAAGAGAAGAGACCAGGAGAAGAGACCAGGAGAAGAGACCAGGAGAAGAGACGAGACAAGGAGAAGAGACCAGGAGAAGAGACCAGGAGAAGAGACGAGACCAGGAGAAGAGACGAGACCAGGAGAAGAGACGAGACCAGGAGAAGAGACGAGACCAGGAGAAGAGACCAGGAGAAGAGAAGAGACCAGGAGAAGAGACCAGGAGAAGAGACGAGACCAGGAGAAGAGACGAGACCAGGAGAAGAGACCAGGAGAAGAGAAGAGACCAGGAGAAGAGACCAGGAGAAGAGACCAGGAGAAGAGACCAGGAGAAGAGACGAGACCAGGAGAAGAGACGAGACGAGAAGAAGAGAAAAGACCAGGAGAAGAGACCAGGAGAAGAGAAGAGACCAGGAGAAGAGACCAGGAGAAGAGACCAGGAGAAGAGAAGAGACCAGGAGAAGAGACCAGGAGAAGAGACGAGACCAGGAGAAGAGACGAGACCAGGAGAAGAGACGAGACCAGGAGAAGAGACGAGACCAGGAGAAGAGAAGAGACCAGGAGAAGAGACGAGACCAGGAGAAGAGACGAGACCAGGAGAAGAGACGAGACCAGGAGAAGAGACGAGACCAGGAGAAGAGACCAGGAGAAGAGAAGAGACCAGGACAAGAGATCAGGATAAGAGACCAGGAGAAGAGACGAGACCAGGAGAAGAGACGAGACCAGGAGAAGGGACGAGACCAGGAGAAGAGAACAGACCAGGAGAAGAGACCAGGAGAAGAGACGAGACCAGGAGAATAGACTAGACCAGGAGAAGAGGCGAGACCAGGAGAAGAGACGAGACCAGGAGAAGAGACCAGGAGAAGAGACGAGACCAGGAGAAGAGACGAGACCAGGAGAAGAGACGAGACCAGGAGAAGAGAAGAGACCAGGAGAAGAGACCAGGAGAAGAGAAGAGAAGAGACCAGGAGAAGAGACCAGGAGAAGAGACGAGACCAGGAGAAGAGACGAGACCAGGAGAAGAGACCAGGAGAAGAGAAGAGACCAGGAGAAGAGACCAGGAGAAGAGACCAGGAGAAGAGAAGAGACCAGGAGAAGAGACCAGGAGAAGAGATGAGACCAGGAGAAGAGAAGAGACCAGGAGAAGAGACGAGACCAGGAGAAGAGACCAGGAGAAGACACCAGGAGAAGAGACGAGACCAGGAGAAGAGACGAGACCAGGAGAAGAGACCAGGAGAAGAGACCAGGAGAAGAGACCAGGAGAAGAGAAGAGACCAGGACAAGAGACCAGGAGAAGAGACCAGGAGAAGAGAAGAGACCAGGAGAAGAGTAGAGACCAGGAGAAGAGACTAGACCAGGAGAAGAGACAAGACCAGGAGAAGAGACGAGACCAGGAGAAGAGACGAGACCAGGAGAAGAGAAGAGACCAGGAGAAGAGACCAGGAGAAGAGACGAGACCAGGAGAAGAGACGAGACCAGGAGAAGAGGCGAGACCAGGAGACGAGACGAGACCAGGAGAAGAGAAGAGACCAGGAGAGGAGACCAGGAGAAGAGACCAGGAGAAGAGACGAGACCAGGAGAAGAGACGAGACCAGGAGAAGAGACGAGACGAGAAGAAGAGAAGAGACCAGGAGAAGAGAAGAGACCAGGAGAAGAGACGAGACCAGGAGAAGAGACGAGACCAGGAGAAGAGACCAGGAGAATACACCAGGAGAAGAGAAGAGACCAGGAGAAGAGACCAGGAGAAGAGAAGAGACCAGGAGAAGAGACGAGACCAGGAGAAGAGACCAGGAGAAGAGACCAGGAGAAGAGACCAGGAGAAGAGACGAGACGAGTAGAAGAGACGAGACCAGGAGAAGAGACGAGACGAGGAGAAGAGACGAGACCAGCAGAAGAGACCAGGAGAAAAGAAGAGACCAGGAGAAGGGACCAGAGAAGGGACCAGGAGAAGAGACCAGACCAGGAGAAGAGACGAGACCAGGAGAAGAGACGAGACCAGGAGAAGAGAAGAGACCAGGAGAAGAGACGAGACCAGGAGAAGAGACGAGACCAGGAGAAGAGACGAGAACAGGAGAAGAGACCAGGAGAAGAGACGAGACCAGGATAAGAGACGAGACCAGGAGAAGAGAAGAGACCAGGAGAAGAGAAGAGACCAGGAGAAGAGACCAGGAGAACAGACCAGGAGAAGGGAAGAGACCAGGAGAAGAGACCAGGAGAAGAGACCAGGAGAAGAGACCAGGAGAAGAGAAGAGACCAGGAGTAGAGACCAGGAGAAGAGAAAAGACCAGGAGAAGAGACCAGGAGAAGAGACGAGACCAGGAGAAGAGAAGAGACCAGGAGAAGAGACGAGACCAGGAGAAGAGACAAGACCAGGAGAAGAGACCAGGAGAAGAGAAGAGACCAGGAGAAGAGACCAGGAGAAGAGACCAGGAGAAGAGACGAGACCAGGAGAAGAGACGAGACCAGGAGAAGAGACCAGGAGAAGAGAAGAGACCAGGAGAAGAGACCAGGAGAAGAGACCAGGAGAAGAGACCAGGAGAAGAGACGAGACCAGGAGAAGAGACGAGACGAGAAGAAGAGAAAAGACCAGGAGAAGAGACCAGGAGAAGAGAAGAGACCAGGAGAAGAGACCAGGAGAAGAGACCAGGAGAAGAGAAGAGACCAGGAGAAGAGACCAGGAGAAGAGACGAGACCAGGAGAAGAGACGAGACCAGGAGAAGAGACGAGACCAGGAGAAGAGAAGAGACCAGGAGAAGAGACGAGACCAGGAGAAGAGACGAGACCAGGAGAAGAGACGAGACCAGGAGAAGAGACCAGGAGAAGAGAAGAGACCAGGACAAGAGATCAGGAGAAGAGACCAGGAGAAGAGACGAGACCAGGAGAAGAGACGAGACCAGGAGAAGGGACGAGACCAGGAGAAGAGAACAGACCAGGAGAAGAGACCAGGAGAAGAGACGAGACCAGGAGAATAGACTAGACCAGGAGAAGAGGCGAGACCAGGAGAAGAGACGAGACCAGGAGAAGAGACCAGGAGAAGAGACGAGACCAGGAGAAGAGACGAGACCAGGAGAAGAGACGAGACCAGGAGAAGAGAAGAGACCAGGAGAAGAGACCAGGAGAAGAGAAGAGAAGAGACCAGGAGAAGAGACCAGGAGAAGAGACGAGACCAGGAGAAGAGACGAGACCAGGAGAAGAGACCAGGAGAAGAGAAGAGACCAGGAGAAGAGACCAGGAGAAGAGACCAGGAGAAGAGAAGAGACCAGGAGAAGAGACCAGGAGAAGAGATGAGACCAGGAGAAGAGAAGAGACCAGGAGAAGAGACGAGACCAGGAGAAGAGACCAGGAGAAGACACCAGGAGAAGAGACGAGACCAGGAGAAGAGACGAGACCAGGAGAAGAGACCAGGAGAAGAGACCAGGAGAAGAGACCAGGAGAAGAGAAGAGACCAGGACAAGAGACCAGGAGAAGAGACCAGGAGAAGAGAAGAGACCAGGAGAAGAGTAGAGACCAGGAGAAGAGACTAGACCAGGAGAAGAGACGAGACCAGGAGAAGAGACGAGACCAGGAGAAGAGACGAGACCAGGAGAAGAGAAGAGACCAGGAGAAGAGACCAGGAGAAGAGACGAGACCAGGAGAAGAGACGAGACCAGGAGAAGAGGCGAGACCAGGAGACGAGACGAGACCAGGAGAAGAGAAGAGACCAGGAGAGGAGACCAGGAGAAGAGACCAGGAGAAGAGACGAGACCAGGAGAAGAGACGAGACCAGGAGAAGAGACGAGACGAGAAGAAGAGAAGAGACCAGGAGAAGAGAAGAGACCAGGAGAAGAGACGAGACCAGGAGAAGAGACGAGACCAGGAGAAGAGACCAGGAGAATACACCAGGAGAAGAGAAGAGACCAGGAGAAGAGACCAGGAGAAGAGAAGAGACCAGGAGAAGAGACGAGACCAGGAGAAGAGACCAGGAGAAGAGACCAGGAGAAGAGACCAGGAGAAGAGACGAGACGAGTAGAAGAGACGAGACCAGGAGAAGAGACGAGACGAGGAGAAGAGACGAGACCAGCAGAAGAGACCAGGAGAAAAGAAGAGACCAGGAGAAGGGACCAGAGAAGGGACCAGGAGAAGAGACCAGACCAGGAGAAGAGACGAGACCAGGAGAAGAGACGAGACCAGGAGAAGAGAAGAGACCAGGAGAAGAGACGAGACCAGGAGAAGAGACGAGACCAGGAGAAGAGACGAGAACAGGAGAAGAGACCAGGAGAAGAGACGAGACCAGGATAAGAGACGAGACCAGGAGAAGAGAAGAGACCAGGAGAAGAGAAGAGACCAGGAGAAGAGACCAGGAGAACAGACCAGGAGAAGGGAAGAGACCAGGAGAAGAGACCAGGAGAAGAGACCAGGAGAAGAGACCAGGAGAAGAGAAGAGACCAGGAGTAGAGACCAGGAGAAGAGAAAAGACCAGGAGAAGAGACCAGGAGAAGAGACGAGACCAGGAGAAGAGAAGAGACCAGGAGAAGAGACGAGACCAGGAGAAGAGACAAGACCAGGAGAAGAGACGAGACCAGGAGAAGAGACGAGACCAGGAGAAGAGACGAGACCAGGAGAAGAGAAGAGACCAGGAGAAGAGACGAGACCAGGAGAAGAGACGAGACCAGGAGAAGAGACCAGGAGAAGAGAAGAGACCAGGACAAGAGAAGAGACGAGGAGAAGAGAAGAGACCAGGAGAAGAGACCAGGAGAAGAGACCAGGAGAAGAGATGAGACCAGAGAAGAGACCAGGAGAAGAGACCAGGAGAAGAGACGAGACCAGGAGAAGAGACGAGACCAGGAGAAGAGACCAGTAGAAGAGACCAGGAGAAGAGAAGAGACCAGGAGAAGAGACCAGGAGAAGAGAAGAGACCAGGAGAATAGAAGAGACCAGGAGAGGAGACCAGGAGAAGAGACCAGGAGAAGAGACGAGACCAGGAGAAGAGACGAGACCAGGAGAAGAGACCAGGAGAAGAGACCAGGAGAAGAGACCAGGAGAAGAGACCAGGAGAAGAGAAGAGACCAGGACAAGAGACCAGGAGAAGAGACCAGGAGAAGAGAAGAGACCAGGAGAAAAGTAGAGACCAGGAGAACAGTAGAGACCAGGAGAAGAGACGAGACCAGGAGAAGAGACGAGACCAGGAGAAGAGAAGAGACCAGGAGAAGAGACCAGGAGAAGAGACGAGACCAGGAGAAGAGACGAGACCAGGAGAAGAGGCGAGACCAGGAGACGAGACGAGACCAGGAGAAGAGAAGAGACCAGGAGAGGAGACCAGGAGAAGAGACCAGGAGAAGAGACGACACCAGAAGAAGAGACGAGACCAGGAGAAGAGACGAGACGAGAAGAAGAGAAGAGACCAGGAGAAGAGAAGAGACCAGGAGAAGAGACGAGACCAGGAGAAGAGACGAGACCAGGAGAAGAGACCAGGAGAATACACCAGGAGAAGAGAAGAGACCAGGAGAAGAGACCAGGAGAAGAGAAGAGAAGAGGAGAAGGGAAGAGACCAGGAGAAGAGACCAGGAGAAGAGACCAGGAGAAGAGATGAGACCAGAGAAGAGACCAGGAGAAGAGACCAGGAGAAGAGACGAGACCAGGAGAAGAGATGAGACCAGGAGAAGAGACGAGACCAGGAGAAGAGACCAGGAGAAGAGAAGAGACCAGGAGAAGAGACCAGGAGAAGAGAAGAGACCAGGAGAAGAGAAGGGACCAGGAGAGGAGACCAGGAGAAGAGACCAGGAGAAGAGACGAGACCAGGACAAGAGACGAGACCAGGAGAAGAGACGAGACGAGAAGAAGAGAAGAGACCAGGAGAAGAGAAGAGACCAGGAGAAGAGAAGAGACCAGGAGAAGAGACCAGGAGAAGAGACGAGACCAGGAGAAGAGACGAGACCAGGAGAAGAGACGAGACCAGGAGAAGAGACCAGGAGAATACACCAGGAGAAGAGAAGAGACCAGGAGAAGAGATCAGGAGAAGAGACCAGGAGAAGAGAAGAGACCAGGAGAAGAGACGAGACCAGGAGAAGAGACCAGGAGAAGAGACCAGGAGAAGAGAAGAGACCAGGAGAAGAGACGAGACCAGGAGAAGAGACGTGACCAGGAGAAGAGACGAGACCAGGAGAAGAGGCGAGACCAGGAGACGAGACGAGACCAGGAGAAGAGAAGAGACCAGGAGAGGAGACCAGGAGAAGAGACCAGGAGAAGAGACGACACCAGAAGAAGAGACGAGACCAGGAGAAGAGACGAGACGAGAAGAAGAGAAGAGACCAGGAGAAGAGAAGAGACCAGGAGAAGAGACGAGACCAGGAGAAGAGACGAGACCAGGAGAAGAGACCAGGAGAATACACCAGGAGAAGAGAAGAGACCAGGAGAAGAGACCAGGAGAAGAGAAGAGAAGAGGAGAAGGGAAGAGACCAGGAGAAGAGACCAGGAGAAGAGACCAGGAGAAGAGATGAGACCAGAGAAGAGACCAGGAGAAGAGACCAGGAGAAGAGACGAGACCAGGAGAAGAGATGAGACCAGGAGAAGAGACGAGACCAGGAGAAGAGACCAGGAGAAGAGAAGAGACCAGGAGAAGAGAAGGGACCAGGAGAGGAGACCAGGAGAAGAGACCAGGAGAAGAGACGAGACCAGGACAAGAGACAAGACCAGGAGAAGAGACGAGACGAGAAGAAGAGAAGAGACCAGGAGAAGAGAAGAGACCAGGAGAAGAGAAGAGACCAGGAGAAGAGACCAGGAGAAGAGACGAGACCAGGAGAAGCGACGAGACCAGGAGAAGAGACGAGACCAGGAGAAGAGACCAGGAGAATACACCAGGAGAAGAGAAGAGACCAGGAGAAGAGATCAGGAGAAGAGACCAGGAGAAGAGAAGAGACCAGGAGAAGAGACGAGACCACGAGAAGAGACCAGGAGAAGAGACCAGGAGAAGAGAAGAGACCAGGAGAAGAGACGAGACCAGGAGAAGGGACCAGGAGAAGAGACCAGGAGAAGAGAAGAGACCAGGAGAAGAGACCAGGAGAAGAGACGAGACCAGGAGAAGAGACGAGACCAGGAGAAGAGACGAGACCAGGAGAAGAGACGAGACCAGGAGAAGAGAAGAGACCAGGAGAAGAGAGGAGGAGAAGAGATGAGGAGAAGAGAAGAGACCAGGAGAAGAGACCAGGAGAAGAGACCAGGAGAAGAGATGAGACCAGAGAAGAGACCAGGAGAAGAGACCAGGAGAAGAGACGAGACCAGGAGAAGAGACGAGACCAGGAGAAGAGACCAGTAGAAGAGACCAGGAGAAGAGAAGAGACCAGGAGAAGAGACCAGGAGAAGAGAAGAGACCAGGAGAATAGAAGAGACCAGGAGAGGAGACCAGGAGAAGAGACCAGGAGAAGAGACGAGACCAGGAGAAGAGACGAGACCAGGAGAAGAGACCAGGAGAAGAGACCAGGAGAAGAGACCAGGACAAGAGACCAGGACAAGAGACCAGGAGAAGAGAAGAGACCAGGAGAAAAGTAGAGACCAGGAGAACAGTAGAGACCAGGAGAAGAGACGAGACCAGGAGAAGAGACGAGACCAGGAGAAGAGAAGAGACCAGGAGAAGAGACCAGGAGAAGAGACGAGACCAGGAGAAGAGACGAGACCAGGAGAAGAGGCGAGACCAGGAGACGAGACGAGACCAGGAGAAGAGAAGAGACCAGGAGAGGAGACCAGGAGAAGAGACCAGGAGAAGAGACGACACCAGAAGAAGAGACGAGACCAGGAGAAGAGACGAGACGAGAAGAAGAGAAGAGACCAGGAGAAGAGAAGAGACCAGGAGAAGAGACCAGGAGAAGAGAAGAGACCAGGAGAAGAGAAGAGACCAGGAGAAGAGACGAGACCAGGAGAAGAGACCAGGAGAAGAGACCAGGAGAAGAGACGAGACGAGTAGAAGAGACGAGACCAGGAGAAGAGACGAGACCAGGAGAAGAGACGAGACCAGCAGAAGAGACCAGGAGAAAAGAAGAGACCAGGAGAAGGGACCAGGAGAAGAGACCAGGAGAAGAGACGAGACCAGGAGAAGAGACGAGACCAGGAGAAGAGACGAGACCAGGAGAAGAGACGAGACCAGGAGAAGAGAAGAGACCAGGAGAAGAGACGAGACCAGGAGAAGAGACGAGACCAGGAGAAGAGACGAGAACAGGAGAAGAGACCAGGAGAAGAGACGAGACCAGGATAAGAGACGAGACCAGGAGAAGAGAAGAGACCAGGAGAAGAGAAGAGACCAGGAGAAGAGACCAGGAGAACAGACCAGGAGAAGGGAAGAGACCAGGAGAAGAGACCAGGAGAAGAGACCAGGAGAAGAGAAGAGACCAGGAGTAGAGACCAGGAGAAGAGAAAAGACCAGGAGAAGAGACCAGGAGAAGAGACGAGACCAGGAGAAGAGAAGAGACCAGGAGAAGAGACGAGACCAGGAAAAGAGACGAGACCAGGAGAAGAGAAGAGACCAGGAGAAGAGACGAGACCAGGAGAAGAGACGAGACCAGGAGAAGAGAAGAGACCAGGAGAAGAGACGAGGCCAGGAGAAGAGACGAGACCAGGAGAAGAGACCAGGAGAAGAGAAGAGACCAGGACAAGAGACCAGGACAAGAGACCAGGAGAAGAGACCAGGAGAAGAGACCAGAAGAAGAGAAGAGACCAGTAGAAGAGACGAGACCAGGAGAAGAGACGAGACCAGGAGAAGAGACGAGACCAGGAGAAGAGACTAGGAGAAGAGACCAGGAGAAGAGAATAGACCAGGAGACCAGGAGAAGAGAAGAGACCAGGAGAAGAGAAGAGACCAGGAGAAGAGACCAGGAGAAGAGACCAGGAGAAGAGACGAGACCAGGAGAAGAGACGAGACCAGGAGAAGAGACGAGACGAGAAGAAGAGAAAAGACCAGGAGAAGAGACCAGGAGAAGAGAAGAGACCAGGAGAAGAGACCAGGAGAAGAGACGAGACCAGGAGAAGAGACGAGACCAGGAGAAGAGACGAGACCAGGAGAAGAGACGAGACCAGGAGAAGAGACGAGACCAGGAGAAGAGAGGAGACGAGGAGAAGAGACGAGACGAGGAGAAGAGACGAGACGAGGAGAAGAGATGAGACGAGGAGAAGAGACGAGACCAGGAGAAGAGAAGAGAAGAGGAGAAGGGAAGAGACCAGGAGAAGAGACCAGGAGAAGAGACCAGGAGAAGAGATGAGACCAGAGAACAGACCAGGAGAAGAGACCAGGAGAAGAGACGAGACCAGGAGAAGAGACCAGGAGAAGAGACCAGGAGAAGAGAATAGACCAGGAGACCAGGAGAAGAGAAGAGACCAGGAGAAGAGAAGAGACCAGGAGAAGAGACCAGGAGAAGAGACCAGGAGAAGAGACGAGACCAGGAGAAGAGACGAGACCAGGAGAAGAGACGAGACGAGAAGAAGAGAACAGACCAGGAGAAGAGACCAGGAGAAGAGAAGAGACCAGGAGAAGAGACCAGGAGTAGAGACCAGGAGAAGAGACGAGACCAGGAGAAGAGACGAGACCAGGAGAAGAGACGAGACCAGGAGAAGAGACGAGACCAGGAGAAGAGAAGAGACCAGGAGAACAGAGGAGACGAGGAGAAGAGACGAGACGAGGAGAAGAGACGAGACGAGGAGAAGAGATGAGACGAGGAGAAGAGACGACACCAGGAGAAGAGAAGAGAAGAGGAGAAGGGAAGAGACCAGGAGAAGAGACCAGGAGAAGAGACCAGGAGAAGAGACCAGGAGAAGAGATGAGACCAGAGAAGAGACCAGGAGAAGAGACCAGGAGAAGAGACGAGACCAGGAGAAGAGACGAGACCAGGAGAAGAGACGAGACCAGGAGAAGAGACCAGGAGAAGAGAAGAGACCAGGAGAAAAGAAGAGACCAGGAGAAGAGACCAGGAGAAGAGACCAGGAGAAGAGACGAGACCAGCAGAAGAGACGAGACCAGGAGAAGAGACGAGACGAGAAGAAGAGAAAAGACCAGGAGAAGAGACCAGGAGAAGAGAAGAGACCAGGAGAAGAGACCAGGAGTAGAGACCAGGAGAAGAGAAGAGACCAGGAGAAGAGACCAGGAGAAGAGACGAGACCAGGAGAAGAGACGAGACCAGGAGAAGAGACCAGGAGAAGAGACCAGGAGAAGAGACCAGGACAAGAGACCAGGAGAAGAGACCAGGAGAAGAGAAGAGACCAGGAGAAAAGTAGAGACCAGGAGAACAGTAGAGACCAGGAGAAGAGACGAGACCAGGAGAAGAGACGAGACCAGGAGAAGAGAAGAGACCAGGAGAAGAGACCAGGAGAAGAGACGAGACCAGGAGAAGAGACGAGACCAGGAGAAGAGGCGAGACCAGGAGACGAGACGAGACCAGGAGAAGAGAAGAGACCAGGAGAGGAGACCAGGAGAAGAGACCAGGAGAAGAGACGACACCAGAAGAAGAGACGAGACCAGGAGAAGAGACGAGACGAGAAGAAGAGAAGAGACCAGGAGAAGAGAAGAGACCAGGAGAAGAGACCAGGAGAAGAGAAGAGACCAGGAGAAGAGACGAGACCAGGAGAAGAGACCAGGAGAAGAGACCAGGAGAAGAGACGAGACGAGTAGAAGAGACGAGACCAGGAGAAGAGACGAGACCAGGAGAAGAGACGAGACCAGCAGAAGAGACCAGGAGAAAAGAAGAGACCAGGAGAAGGGACCAGGAGAAGAGACCAGGAGAAGAGACGAGACCAGGAGAAGAGACGAGACCAGGAGAAGAGACGACACCAGAAGAAGAGACGAGACCAGGAGAAGAGACGAGACGAGAAGAAGAGAAGAGACCAGGAGAAGAGAAGAGACCAGGAGAAGAGACCAGGAGAAGAGAAGAGACCAGGAGAAGAGACGAGACCAGGAGAAGAGACCAGGAGAACAGACCAGGAGAAGAGACGAGACGAGTAGAAGAGACGAGACCAGGAGAAGAGACGAGACCAGGAGAAGAGACGAGACCAGCAGAAGAGACCAGGAGAAAAGAAGAGACCAGGAGAAGGGACCAGGAGAAGAGACCAGGAGAAGAGACGAGACCAGGAGAAGAGACGAGACCAGGAGAAGAGACGAGACCAGGAGAAGAGACGAGACCAGGAGAAGAGACGAGACCAGGAGAAGAGACGAGAACAGGAGAAGAGACCAGGAGAAGAGACGAGACCAGGATAAGAGACGAGACCAGGAGAAGAGAAGAGACCAGGAGAAGAGAAGAGACCAGGAGAAGAGACCAGGAGAACAGACCAGGAGAAGGGAAGAGACCAGGAGAAGAGACCAGGAGAAGAGACCAGGAGAAGAGACCAGGAGAAGAGAAGAGACCAGGAGTAGAGACCAGGAGAAGAGAAAAGACCAGGAGAAGAGACCAGGAGAAGAGACGAGACCAGGAGAAGAGAAGAGACCAGGAGAAGAGACGAGACCAGGAGAAGAGACCAGGAGTAGAGACCAGGAGAAGAGACGAGACCAGGAGAAGAGACGAGACCAGGAGAAGAGACGAGACCAGGAGAAGAGACGAGACCAGGAGAAGAGAAGAGACCAGGAGAAGAGAGGAGACGAGGAGAAGAGACGAGACGAGGAGAAGAGACGAGACGAGGAGAAGCGATGAGACGAGGAGAAGAGACGACACCAGGAGAAGAGAAGAGAAGAGGAGAAGGGAAGAGACCAGGAGAAGAGACCAGGAGAAGAGACCAGGAGAAGAGACGAGACCAGGAGAAGAGACGAGACCAGGAGAAGAGACCAGGAGAAGAGAAGAGACCAGGAGAAGAGAAGAGACCAGGAGAAGAGACCAGGAGAAGAGACCAGGAGAAGAGACGAGACCAGCAGAAGAGACGAGACCAGGAGAAGAGACGAGACCAGGAGAAGAGACGAGACCAGGAGAAGAGACCAGGAGAAGAGAAGAGACCAGGAGAAGAGACCAGGAGTAGAGACCAGGAGAAGAGAAGAGACCAGGAGAAGAGACCAGGAGAAGAGACGAGACCAGGAGAAGAGACGAGACCAGGAGAAGAGACGAGACCAGGAGAAGAGACGAGACCAGGAGAAGAGACGAGACCAGGAGAAGAGAAGAGAAGAGGAGAAGGGAAGAGACCAGGAGAAGAGACCAGGAGAAGAGACCAGGAGAAGAGATGAGACCAGAGAAGAGACCAGGAGAAGAGACCAGGAGAAGAGACGAGACCAGGAGAAGAGACCAGGAGAAGAGAAGAGACCAGGAGAAGAGACCAGGAGAAGAGAAGAGACAAGGAGAAGAGAAGGGACCAGGAGAGGAGACCAGGAGAAGAGACCAGGAGAAGAGACGAGACCAGGAGAAGAGACGAGACCAGGAGAAGAGACGAGACGAGAAGAAGAGAAGAGACCAGGAGAAGAGAAGAGACCAGGAGAAGAGAAGAGACCAGGAGAAGAGACCAGGAGAAGAGACGAGACCAGGAGAAGAGACGAGACCAGGAGAAGAGACGAGACCAGGAGAAGAGACCAGGAGAATACACCAGGAGAAGAGAAGAGACCAGGAGAAGAGATCAGGAGAAGAGACGAGGAGAAGAGAAGAGACCAGGAGAAGAGACGAGACCAGGAGAAGAGACCAGGAGAAGAGACCAGGAGAAGAGAAGAGACCAGGAGAAGAGACGAGACCAGGAGAAGAGACCAGGAGAAGAGACCAGGAGAAGAGAAGAGACCAGGAGAAGAGACCAGGAGAAGAGACGAGACCAGGAGAAGAGACGAGACCAGGAGAAGAGACGAGACCAGGAGAAGAGAAGAGACCAGGAGAAGAGAGGAGGAGAAGAGACGAGGAGAAGAGAAGAGACGAGGAGAAGAGACGAGACGAGGAGAAGAGACGAGACGAGGAGAAGAGACGAGACGAGGAGAAGAGATGAGACGAGGAGAAGAGACGAGACCAGGAGAAGAGAAGAGACGAGGAGAAGAGAAGAGACCAGGAGAAGAGACCAGGAGAAGAGATGAGACCAGAGAAGAGACCAGGAGAAGAGACCAGGAGAAGAGACGAGACCAGGAGAAGAGACGAGACCAGGAGAAGAGACGAGTAGAAGAGACCAGGAGAAGAGAAGAGACCAGGAGAAGAGACCAGGAGAAGAGAAGAGACCAGGAGAATAGAAGAGACCAGGAGAGGAGACCAGGAGAAGAGACCAGGAGAAGAGACGAGACCAGGAGAAGAGACGAGACCAGGAGAAGAGACCAGGAGAAGAGACCAGGAGAAGAGACCAGGAGAAGAGACCAGGAGAAGAGAAGAGACCAGGACAAGAGACCAGGAGAAGAGACCAGGAGAAGAGAAGAGACCAGGAGAAAAGTAGAGACCAGGAGAACAGTAGAGACCAGGAGAAGAGAAGAGACCAGGAGAAGAGACAAGACCAGGAGAAGAGAAGAGACCAGGAGAAGAGACCAGGAGAAGAGACGAGACCAGGAGAAGAGACGAGACCAGGAGAAGAGGCGAGACCAGGAGACGAGACGAGACCAGGAAAAGAGAAGAGACCAGGAGAGGAGACCAGGAGAAGAGACCAGAAGAAGAGACGACACCAGAAGAAGAGACGAGACCAGGAGAAGAGACGAGACGAGAAGAAGAGAAGAGACCAGGAGAAGAGAAGAGACCAGGAGAAGAGATGAGACCAGGAGAAGAGACGAGACCAGGAGAAGAGACCAGGAGAAGAGACCAGGAGAAGAGACGAGACGAGTAGAAGAGACGAGACCAGGAGAAGAGACGAGACCAGGAGAAGAGACGAGACCAGCAGAAGAGACCAGGAGAAAAGAAGAGACCAGGAGAAGGGACCAGGAGAAGAGACCAGGAGAAGAGACGAGACCAGGAGAAGAGACGAGACCAGGAGAAGAGACGAGACCAGGAGAAGAGACGAGACCAGGAGAAGAGACGAGAACAGGAGAAGAGACCAGGAGAAGAGACGAGACCAGGATAAGAGACGAGACCAGGAGAAGAGAAGAGACCAGGAGAAGAGAAGAGACCAGGAGAAGAGACCAGGAGAACAGACCAGGAGAAGGGAAGAGACCAGGAGAAGAGACCAGGAGAAGAGACCAGGAGAAGAGACCAGGAGAAGAGAAGAGACCAGGAGTAGAGACCAGGAGAAGAGAAAAGACCAGGAGAAGAGACCAGGAGAAGAGACGAGACCAGGAGAAGAGAAGAGACCAGGAGAAGAGACGAGACCAGGAGAAGAGACGAGACCAGGAGAAGAGAAGAGTCCAGGAGAAGAGACGAGACCAGGAGAAGAGACGAGACCAGGAGAAGAGAAGAGACCAGGAGAAGAGACGAGGCCAGGAGAAGAGACGAGACCAGGAGAAGAGACCAGGAGAAGAGAAGAGACCAGGACAAGAGACCAGGAGAAGAGACAAGGAGAAGAGACCAGGAGAAGAGACCAGAAGAAGAGAAGAGACCAGTAGAAGAGACGAGATCAGGAGAAGAGACGAGACCAGGAGAAGAGACGAGACCAGGAGAAGAGACCAGGAGAAGAGACCAGGACAAGAGAATAGACCAGGAGACCAGGAGAAGAGAAGAGACCAGGAGAAGAGAAGAGACCAGGAGAAGAGACCAGGAGAAGAGACCAGGAGAAGAGACGAGACCAGGAGAAGAGACGAGACCAGGAGAAGAGACGAGACGAGAAGAAGAGAAAAGACCAGGAGAAGAGACCAGGAGAAGAGAAGAGACCAGGAGAAGAGACCAGGAGAAGAGACGAGACCAGGAGAAGAGACGAGACCAGGAGAAGAGACGAGACCAGGAGAAGAGACGAGACCAGGAGAAGAGAAGAGACCAGGAGAAGAGAGGAGACGAGGAGAAGAGACGAGACGAGGAGAAGAGACGAGACGAGGAGAAGAGATGAGACGAGGAGAAGAGACGAGACCAGGAGAAGAGAAGAGAAGAGGAGAAGGGAAGAGACCAGGAGAAGAGACCAGGAGAAGAGACCAGGAGAAGAGATGAGACCAGAGAACAAACCAGGAGAAGAGACCAGGAGAAGAGACGAGACCAGGAGAAGAGACCAGGAGAAGAGACCAGGAGAAGAGAATAGACCAGGAGACCAGGAGAAGAGAAGAGACCAGGAGAAGAGAAGAGACCAGGAGAAGAGACCAGGAGAAGAGACCAGGAGAAGAGACGAGACCAGGAGAAGAGACGAGACCAGGAGAAGAGACGAGACGAGAAGAAGGGAACAGACCAGGAGAAGAGACCAGGAGAAGAGAAGAGACCAGGAGAAGAGACCAGGAGTAGAGACCAGGAGAAGAGAAGAGACCAGGAGAAGAGACGAGACCAGGAGAAGAGACGAGACCAGGAGAAGAGACGAGACCAGGAGAAGAGAAGAGACCAGGAGAAGAGAGGAGACGAGGAGAAGAGACGAGACGAGGAGAAGAGACGAGACGAGGAGAAGAGACGAGACGAGGAGAAGAGATGAGACGAGGAGAAGAGACGAGACCAGGAGAAGAGACCAGGAGAAGAGACCAGGAGAAGAGATGAGACCAGAGAAGAGACCAGGAGAAGAGACCAGGAGAAGAGACGAGACCAGGAGAAGAGACGAGACCAGGAGAAGAGACGAGACCAGGAGAAGAGACCAGGAGAAGAGAAGAGACCAGGAGAAGAGACCAGGAGAAGAGAAGAGACCAGGAGAAGAGAAGGGACCAGGAGAGGAGACCAGGAGAAGAGACCAGGAGAAGAGACGAGACCAGGAGAAGAGACGAGACCAGGAGAAGAGACGAGACGAGAAGAAGAGAAGAGACCAGGAGAAGAGAAGAGACCAGGAGAAGAGAAGAGACCAGGAGAAGAGACCAGGAGAAGAGACGAGACCAGGAGAAGAGACGAGACCAGGAGAAGAGACCAGGAGAATACACCAGGAGAAGAGAAGAGACCAGGAGAAGAGATCAGGAGAAGAGACCAGGAGAAGAGAAGAGACCAGGAGAAGAGACGAGACCAGGAGAAGAGACCAGGAGAAGAGACCAGGAGAAGAGACGAGACGAGTAGAAGAGACGAGATGAGAAGAGACGAGACCAGGAGAAGAGACGAGACCAGGAGAAGAGACCACGAGAAAAGAAGAGACCAGGAGAAGAGACCAGGAGAAGAGACCAGGAGAAGAGACGAGACCAAGAGAAGAGAAGAGACCAGGAGAAGAGACGAGACCAGGAGAAGAGACGAGACGAGGAGAAGAGAAGAGACCAGGAGAAGAGACCAGGAGAAGAGACGAGACCAGGAGAAGAGACGAGACCAGGAGAAGAGACGAGAACAGGAGAAGAGACGAGAACAGGAGAAGAGACCAGGAGAAGAGACGAGACCAGGATAAGAGACGAGACCAGGAGAAGAGACGAGACCAGGAGAAGAGAAGAGACCAGGAGAAGGGAAGAAACCAGGAGAAGGGAAGAAACCAGGAGAAGAGACCAGGAGAAGAGACCAGGAGAAGAGAAGAGACCAGGAGAAGAGACCAGTAGAAGAGAAAAGACCAGGAGAAGAGACCAGGAGAAGAGACGAGACCAGGAGAAGAGACGAGACCAGGAGAAGAGACCAGGAGAAGAGACCAGGAGAAGAGACCAGGAGAAGAGAAGAGACCAGGAGAAGAGACCAGGAGAAGAGATGAGACCAGGAGAAGAGAAGAGACCAGGAGAAGAGACGAGACCAGGAGAAGAGACCAGGAGAAGAGACGAGACCAGGAGAAGAGACCAGGAGAAGAGAAGAGACCAGGAGAAGAGAAGAGACCAGGAGAAGAGACCAGGAGAAGAGACGACACCAGGAGAAGAGACGAGACCAGGAGAGGAGACGAGACCAGGAGAAGAGACGAGACCAGGAGAAGAGAAGAGACCAGGAGAAGAGACGAGGAGAAGAGACGAGACGAGGAGAAGAGACGAGACGAGGAGAAGAGACGAGACCAGGAGAAGAGACGAGACCAGGAGAAGAGACCAGGAGAAGAGACGAGAAGAAGAGAAGAGACCAGGAGAAGAGAAGAGACCAGGAGAAGAGAAGAGACCAGGAGAAGAGAAGAGACCAGGAGAAGAGACGAGACCAGGAGAAGAGACGAGACCAGGAGAAGAGACCAGGAGAAGAGACCAGGAGAAGAGAACAGACCAGGAGAAGAGACGAGATGAGGAGAAGACACGAGACGAGGAGAAGAGACAAGACAAGGAGAAGAGACAAGACCAGGAGAAGTGAAGAGACCAGGAGAAGAGACCAGGAGAAGAGACCAGGAGAAGAGACGAGACCAGGAGAAGAGACCAGGAGAAGAGACGAGACCAGGAGAAGAGACGAGACGAGTAGAAGAGACGAGACCAGGAGAAGAGACGAGACCAGGAGAAGAGACGAGACCAGGAGAAGGGACCAGGAGAAAAGAAGAGACCAGGAGAAATGACCAGGAGAAGAGACAAGACCAAGAGAAGAGACCAGGAGAAGAGACCAGGAGAAGAGACGAGACCAGGAGAAGAGAAGAGACCAGGAGAAGAGACGAGACCAGGAGAAGAGACGAGACCAGGAGAAGAGACGAGACCAGGAGAAGAGACGAGACCAGGAGAAGAGACGAGAACAGGAGAAGAGACCAGGAGAAGAGACAAGACCAGGATAAGAGATGAGACCAGGAGAAGAGAAGAGACCAGGAGAAGAGAAGAGACCAGGAGAAGAGACCAGGAGAAGGGAAGAGACCAGGAGAAGAGACCAGGAGAAGAGACCAGGAGAAGAGAAGAGACCAGGAGAAGAGACCAGGAGAAGAGAAAAGACCAGGAGAAGCGACCAGGAGAAGAGATGAGACCAGGAGAAGAGATGAGACCAGGAGAAGAGAAGAGACCAGGAGAAGAGAAGAGACCAGGAGAAGAGAAGAGACCAGGAGAAGAGACGAGACCAGGAGAAGAGACGAGACCAGGAGAAGAGACCAGGAGAAGAGACCAGGAGAAGAGAAGAGACCAGGACAAGAGAAGAGACCAGGAGAGGAGACCAGGAGAAGAGACCAGGAGAAGAGACGAGACCAGGAGAAGAGACGAGACCAGGAGAAGAGACGAGACCAGGAGAAGAGAAGAGACCAGGAGAAGAGACAAGGAGAAGAGAAGAGACCAGGAGAAGAGACCAGGAGAAGAGAAAAGACCAGGAGAAGCGACCAGGAGAAGAGACGAGACCAGGAGAAGAGATGAGACCAGGAGAAGAGAAGAGACCAGGAGAAGAGAAGAGACAAGGAGAAGAGACGAGACCAGGAGAAGAGACGAGACCAGGAGAAGAGACCAGGAGAAGAGACCAGGAGAAGAGAAGAGACCAGGACAAGAGAAGACGCCAGGAGAGGAGACCGGGAGAAGAGACCAGGAGAAGAGACGAGACCAGGAGAAGAGACGAGACCAGGAGAAGAGACGAGACCAGGAGAAGAGACGAGACCAGGAGAAGAGAAGAGACCAGGAGAAGAGAGGAGACGAGGAGAAGAGACGAGACGAGGAGAAGAGACGAGACGAGGAGAAGAGATGAGACGAGGAGAAGAGACGAGACCAGGAGAAGAGAAGAGAAGAGGAGAAGGGAAGAGACCAGGAGAAGAGACCAGGAGAAGAGACCAGGAGAAGAGATGAGACCAGAGAAGAGACCAGGAGAAGAGACCAGGAGAAGAGACGAGACCAGGAGAAGAGACGAGACCAGGAGAAGAGTCCAGGAGAAGAGAAGAGACCAGGAGAAGAGACCAGGAGAAGAGAAGAGACCAGGAGAAGAGAAGGGACCAGGAGAGGAGACCAGGAGAAGAGACCAGGAGAAGAGACGAGACCAGGAGAAGAGACGAGACCAGGAGAAGAGACGAGACGAGAAGAAGAGAAGAGACCAGGAGAAGAGAAGAGACCAGGAGAAGAGACGAGACCAGGAGAAGAGACGAGACCAGGAGAAGAGACCAGGAGAAGAGACCAGGAGAAGAGAAGAGACCAGGACAAGAGAAGAGACCAGGAGAGGAGACCAGGAGAAGAGACCAGGAGAAGAGACGAGACCAGGAGAAGAGACGAGACCAGGAGAAGAGACGAGACCAGGAGAAGAGACGAGACCAGGAGAAGAGAAGAGACCAGGAGAAGAGACAAGGAGAAGAGAAGAGACCAGGAGAAGAGACCAGGAGAAGAGAAAAGACCAGGAGAAGCGACCAGGAGAAGAGATGAGACCAGGAGAAGAGATGAGACCAGGAGAAGAGAAGAGACCAGGAGAAGAGAAGAGACCAGGAGAAGAGACGAGACCAGGAGAAGAGACGAGACCAGGAGAAGAGACCAGGAGAAGAGACCAGGAGAAGAGAAGAGACCAGGACAAGAGAAGAGACCAGGAGAGGAGACCAGGAGAAGAGACCAGGAGAAGAGACGAGACCAGGAGAAGAGACGAGACCAGGAGAAGAGACGAGACCAGGAGAAGAGACGAGACCAGGAGAAGAGAGGAGACGAGGAGAAGAGACGAGACGAGGAGAAGAGACGAGACGAGGAGAAGAGATGAGACGAGGAGAAGAGACGAGACCAGGAGAAGAGAAGAGAAGAGGAGAAGGGAAGAGACCAGGAGAAGAGACCAGGAGAAGAGACCAGGAGAAGAGATGAGACCAGAGAAGAGACCAGGAGAAGAGACCAGGAGAAGAGACGAGACCAGGAGAAGAGACGAGACCAGGAGAAGAGACCAGGAGAAGAGAAGAGACCAGGAGAAGAGACCAGGAGAAGAGAAGAGACCAGGAGAAGAGAAGGGACCAGGAGAGGAGACCAGGAGAAGAGACCAGGAGAAGAGACGAGACCAGGAGAAGAGACGAGACCAGGAGAAGAGACGAGACGAGAAGAAGAGAAGAGACCAGGAGAAGAGAAGAGACCAGGAGAAGAGAAGAGACCAGGAGAAGAGAAGAGACCAGGAGAAGAGACCAGGAGAAGAGACGAGACCAGGAGAAGAGAAGAGACCAGGAGAAGAGATCAGGAGAAGAGACCAGGAGAAGAGAAGAGACCAGGAGAAGAGACGAGACCAGGAGAAGAGACCAGGAGAAGAGACCAGGAGAAGAGACGAGACGAGTAGAAGAGACGAGTCGAGAAGAGACGAGACCAGGAGAAGAGACGAGACCAGGAGAAGAGACCAGGAGAAAAGAAGAGACCAGGAGAAGAGACCAGGAGAAGAGACCAGGAGAAGAGACCAGGAGAAGAGACGAGACCAAGAGAAGAGAAGAGACCAGGAGAAGAGACGAGACCAGGAGAAGAGACGAGACGAGGAGAAGAGAAGAGACCAGGAGAAGAGACCAGGAGAAGAGACGAGACCAGGAGAAGAGACGAGACCAGGAGAAGAGACGAGACCAGGAGAAGAGACGAGAACAGGAGAAGAGACCAGCAGAAGAGACGAGACCAGGATAAGAGACGAGACCAGGAGAAGAGAAGAGACCAGGAGAAGAGAAGAGACCAGGAGAAGGGAAGAAACCAGGAGAAGAGACCAGGAGAAGAGACCAGGAGAAGAGAAGAGTCCAGGAGAAGAGACCAGTAGAAGAGAAAAGACCAGGAGAAGAGACCAGGAGAAGAGACGAGACCAGGAGAAGAGACGAGACCAGGAGAAGAGACCAGGAGAAGAGACCAGAAGAAGAGACCAGGAGAAGAGACCAGGAGAAGAGACCAGGAGAAGAGATGAGACCAGGAGAAGAGAAGAGACTAGGAGAAGAGACGAGACCAGGAGAAGAGACCAGGAGAAGAGACGAGACCAGGAGAAGAGACCAGGAGAAGAGAAGAGACCAGGAGAAGAGAAGAGACCAGGAGAAGAGAAGAGACCAGGAGAAGAGACCAGGAGAAGAGATGACACCAGGAGAAGAGACGAGACCAGGAGAGGAGACGAGACCAGGAGAAGAGACGAGAGCAGGAGAAGAGAAGAGACCAGGAGAAGAGACAAGGAGAAGAGAAGAGACGAGGAGAAGAGACGAGACGAGGAGAAGAGACGAGACCAGGAGAAGAGACGAGACCAGGAGAAGAGACCAGGAGAAGAGACGAGACAAGGAGAAGAGACCAGAAGAAGAGACGAGACCAGGAGAAGAGAAGAGACCAGGAGAAGAGAGGAGACCAGGAGAAGAGACGAGACCAGGAGAAGAGACGAGACCAGGAGAAGAGACCAGGAGAAGAGACCAGGAGAAGAGAACAGACCAGGAGAAGAGACGAGATGAGGAGAAGACACGAGACGAGGAGAAGAGACAAGACAAGGAGAAGAGACAAGACCAGGAGAAGTGAAGAAACCAGGAGAAGAGACCAGGAGAAGAGACCAGGAGAAGAGACGAGACCAGGAGAAGAGACCAGGAGAAGAGACGAGACCAGGAGAAGAGACGAGACGAGTAGAAGAGACGAGACCAGGAGAAGAGACGAGACCAGGAGAAGAGACGAGACCAGGAGAAGGGACCAGGAGAAAAGAAGAGACCAGGAGAAATGACCAGGAGAAGAGACAAGACCAAGAGAAGAGACCAGGAGAAGAGACCAGGAGAAGAGACGAGACCAGGAGAAGAGAAGAGACCAGGAGAAGAGACCAGGAGAAGAGACGAGACCAGGAGAAGAGACGAGAACAGGAGAAGAGACCAGGAGAAGAGACAAGACCAGGATAAGAGACGAGACCAGGAGAAGAGAAGAGACCAGGAGAAGAGAAGAGACCAGGAGAAGAGAAGAGACCAGGAGAAGAGACCAGGAGAAGGGAAGAGACCAGGAGAAGAGACCAGGAGAAGAGACCAGGAGAAGAGAAGAGACCAGGAGAAGAGACCAGGAGAAGAGAAAAGACCAGGAGAAGCGACCAGGAGAAGAGACGAGACCAGGAGAAGAGATGAGACCAGGAGAAGAGAAGAGACCAGGAGAAGAGAAGAGACCAGGAGAAGAGACGAGACCAGGAGAAGAGACGAGACCAGGAGAAGAGACCAGGAGAAGAGACCAGGAGAAGAGACGAGACCAGGAGAAGAGACCAGGAGAAGAGAAGAGACCAGGAGAAGAGACCAGGAGAAGAGACCAGGAGAAGAGAAGAGACCAGGAGAAGAGAAGAGACCAGGAGAAGAGAAGAGACCAGGAGAAGAGAAGAGACCAGGAGAAGAGACGAGACCAGGAGAAGAGACGAGACCAGGAGAAGAGACCAGGAGAAGAGAAGAGACCAGGACAAGAGAAGAGACCAGGAGAGGAGACCAGGAGAAGAGACCAGGAGAAGAGACGAGACCAGGAGAAGAGACCAGGAGAAGAGAAGAGACCAGGAGAAGAGACCAGGAGAAGAGACGAGGAGAAGAGACCAGGAGAAGAGAAGAGACCAGGAGAAGAGACGAGACCAGGAGAAGAGACGAGACCAGGAGAAGAGACGAGGAGAAGAGAAGAGACGAGGAGAAGAGACGAGACGAGGAGAAGAGACGAGACGAGGAGAAGAGACGAGACGAGGAGAAGAGACGAGACCAGGAGAAGAGACGAGACCAGGAGAAGAGAAGAGACCAGGACAAGAGACCAAGACCAGGAGAAGAGACCAGGAGAAGAGACGAAACCAGGAGAAGAGACCAGGAGAAGAGACGAGACCTGGAGAAGAGACGAGACCAGGAGAAGAGACGAGACCAGGAGAAGAGACCAGCAGAAGAGACGAGTCCAGGAGAAGAGACGAGACCAGGAGAAGAGACGAGACGAGGAGAAGAGACGAGGAGAAGAGACGAGGAGAAGAAACGAGGAGAAGAGACGAGACGAGGAGAAGAGACGAGACCAGGAGAAGAGAAGAGACCAGGATAAGAGAAGAGACCAGGAGAAGAGAAGAGACCAGGAGAAGAGAAGTGACCAGGCGAAGAGACGAGACCAGAAGAAGAGACGAGACCAGGAGAAGAGACGAGACCAGGAGAAGAGACGAGAGCAGGAGAAGAGACGAGAGCAGGAGAAGAGACGAGAGCAGAAGAAGAGACGAGACCGGAGAAGAGAAGAGGAGAAGAGACGAGGAGAAGAGACAAGGAGAAGAGACGAGGAGAAGAGACGAGACGAGGAGAACAGACGAGACCAGGATAAGAGACCAGGAGAAGAGACGAGACCAGGATAAGAGACCAGGAGAAGAGACGAGACCAGGAGAAGAGACCAGGAGAAGAGACCAGAAGAAGAGACCAGGATAAGAGAAGAGACCAGGAGAAGAGAAGAGACCAGGAGAAGAGAAGAGACCAGGAGAAGAGACGAGACCGGGAGAAGAGGCGAGACCAGGAGAAGAGGCGAGACCAGGAGAAGAGACGAGACCAGGAGAAGAGACGAGACCAGGAGAAGAGACCAGGAGAAGAGACGAGAACAGGAGAAGAGGCGAGACCAGGAGAAGAGGCGAGACCAGGAGAAGAGGCGAGACCAGGAGAAGAGACGAGACCAGGAGAAGAGACGAGACCAGGAGAAGAGACCAGGAGAAGAGACGAGACCAGGAGAAGAGACGAGAGCAGGAGAAGAGACCAGGAGAAGAGACGAGACCAGGAAAATAGACCAGGAGAAGAGACCAGAAGAAGAGACCAGGATAAGAGAAGAGACCAGGAGAAGAGAAGAGACCAGGAGAAGAGAAGAGACCAGGAGAAGAGACGAGACCAGGAGAAGAGGCGAGACCAGGAGAAGAGACGAGACCAGGAGAAGAGACCAGGAGAAGAGACAAGACCAGGAGAGGAGACCAGGAGAAGAGAAGAGACCAGGAGAAGAGACGAGACCAGGAGAAGAGAAGAGACCAGGAGAAGAGAAGAGACTAGGAGAAGAGACCAGGAGAAGAGACGAGACCAGGAGAAGAGAAGAGACCAGGAGAAGAGACCAGGAGAAGAGACCAGGAGAAGAGATGAGACCAGGAGAAGAGAAGAGACCAGGAGAAGAGACGAGACCAGGAGAAGAGACCAGGAGAAGAGACGAGACCAGGAGAAGAGACCAGGAGAAGAGAAGAGACCAGGAGAAGAGAAGAGACCAGGAGAAGAGACCAGGAGAAGAGACGACACAAGGAGAAGAGGCGAGACCAGGAGAGGAGACGAGACCAGGAGAAGAGACGAGACCAGGAGAAGAGAAGAGACCAGGAGAAGAGACAAGGAGAAGAGACCAGGAGAAGAGAAGAGACCAGGAGAAGAGACCAGTAGAAGAGAAAAGACCAGGAGAAGAGACCAGGAGAAGAGACGAGACCAGGAGAAGAGACGAGACCAGGAGAAGAGACCAGGAGAAGAGACCAGGAGAAGAGAACAGGAGAAGAGACCAGGAGAAGAGAAGAGACCAGGAGAAGAGACCAGGAGAAGAGATGAGACCAGGAGAAGAGAAGAGACCAGGAGAAGAGACGAGACCAGGAGAAGAGACCAGGAGAAGAGACGAGACCAGGAGAAGAGACCAGGAGAAGAGAAGAGACCAGGAGAAGAGAAGAGACCAGGAGAAGAGACCAGGAGAAGAGACGAGACGAGGAGAAGAGACGAGACGAGGAGAAGAGACGAGACCAGGAGAAGAGACGAGACAAGGAGAAGAGACCAGAAGAAGAGAAGAGACCAGGAGAAGAGAAGAAACCAGGAGAAGAGAAGAGACCAGGAGAAGAGACGAGACCAGGATAAGAGACGAGACCAGGAGAAGAGACCAGGAGAAGAGACCAGGAGAAGAGAACAGACCAGGAGAAGAGACGAGATGAGGAGAAGACACGAGACGAGGAGAAGAGAGAAGACAAGGAGAAGAGACAAGACCAGGAGAAGTGAAGAAACCAGGAGAAGAGACCAGGAGAAGAGACCAGGAGAAGAGACGAGACCAGGAGAAGAGACCAGGAGAAGAGACGAGACCAGGAGAAGAGACGAGACGAGTAGAAGAGACGAGACCAGGAGAAGAGACGAGACCAGGAGAAGAGACGAGACCAGGAGAAGGGACCAGGAGAAAAGAAGAGACCAGGAGAAATGACCAGGAGAAGAGACAAGACCAAGAGAAGAGACCAGGAGAAGAGACCAGGAGAAGAGACGAGACCAGGAGAAGAGAAGAGACCAGGAGAAGAGACCAGGAGAAGAGACGAGACCAGGAGAAGAGACGAGAACAGGAGAAGAGACCAGGAGAAGAGACAAGACCAGGATAAGAGACGAGACCAGGAGAAGAGAAGAGACCAGGAGAAGAGAAGAGACCAGGAGAAGAGACCAGGAGAAGGGAAGAGACCAGGAGAAGAGACCAGGAGAAGAGACCAGGAGAAGAGAAGAGACCAGGAGAAGAGACCAGGAGAAGAGAAAAGACCAGGAGAAGCGACCAGGAGAAGAGACGAGACCAGGAGAAGAGATGAGACCAGGAGAAGAGAAGAGACCAGGAGAAGAGACGAGACCAGGAGAAGAGACGAGACCAGGAGAAGAGACCAGGAGAAGAGACCAGGAGAAGAGAAGAGACCAGGACAAGAGAAGAGACCAGGAGAGGAGACCAGGAGAAGAGACCAGGAGAAGAGACGAGACCAGGAGAAGAGACCAGGAGAAGAGAAGAGACCAGGAGAAGAGACCAGGAGAAGAGACCAGGAGAAGAGAAGAGACCAGGAGAAGAGAAGAGACCAGGAGAAGAGAAGAGACCAGGAGAAGAGAAGAGACCAGGAGAAGAGACGAGACCAGGAGAAGAGACGAGACCAGGAGAAGAGACCAGGAGAAGAGACCAGGAGAAGAGAAGAGACCAGGACAAGAGAAGAGACCAGGAGAGGAGACCAGGAGAAGAGACCAGGAGAAGAGACGAGACCAGGAGAAGAGACCAGGAGAAGAGAAGAGACCAGGAGAAGAGACCAGGAGAAGAGACGAGGAGAAGAGACTAGGAGAAGAGAAGAGACCAGGAGAAGAGACGAGACCAGGAGAAGAGACGAGACCAGGAAAAGAGACGAGGAGAAGAGAAGAGACGAGGAGAAGAGAAGAGACGAGGAGAAGAGACGAGACGAGGAGAAGAGACGAGACGAGGAGAAGAGACGAGACCAGGAGAAGAGACGAGACGAGGAGAAGAGACGAGACCAGGAGAAGAGACGAGACCAGGAGAAGAGACGAGACCAGTAGAAGAGAAGAGACCAGGAGAAGAGAAGAGACCAGGACAAGAGACCAAGACCAGGAGAAGAGACCAGGAGAAGAGACGAAACCAGGAGAAGAGACCAGGAGAAGAGACGAGACCTGGAGAAGAGACGAGACCAGGAGAAGAGACGAGACCAGGAGAAGAGACCAGCAGAAGAGACGAGTCCAGGAGAAGAGACGAGACCAGGAGAAGAGACGAGACGAGGAGAAGAGACGAGGAGAAGAGACGAGGAGAAGAAACGAGGAGAAGAGACGAGACGAGGAGAAGAGACGAGACCAGGAGAAGAGAAGAGACCAGGATAAGAGAAGAGACCAGGAGAAGAGAAGAGACCAGGAGAAGAGAAGTGACCAGGCGAAGAGACGAGACCAGAAGAAGAGACGAGACCAGGAGAAGAGACGAGACCAGGAGAAGAGACGAGAGCAGGAGAAGAGACGAGAGCAGGAGAAGAGACGAGAGCAGAAGAAGAGACGAGACCGGAGAAGAGAAGAGGAGAAGAGACGAGGAGAAGAGACAAGGAGAAGAGACGAGGAGAAGAGACGAGACGAGGAGAACAGACGAGACCAGGATAAGAGACCAGGAGAAGAGACGAGACCAGGATAAGAGACCAGGAGAAGAGACGAGACCAGGAGAAGAGACCAGGAGAAGAGACCAGAAGAAGAGACCAGGATAAGAGAAGAGACCAGGAGAAGAGAAGAGACCAGGAGAAGAGAAGAGACCAGGAGAAGAGACGAGACCGGGAGAAGAGGCGAGACCAGGAGAAGAGGCGAGACCAGGAGAAGAGACGAGACCAGGAGAAGAGAAGAGACCAGGAGAAGAGACGAGAACAGGAGAAGAGGCGAGACCAGGAGAAGAGGCGAGACCAGGAGAAGAGGCGAGACCAGGAGAAGAGACGAGACCAGGAGAAGAGACGAGACCAGGAGAAGAGACCAGGAGAAGAGACGAGACCAGGAGAAGAGACGAGACGAGTAGAAGAGACGAGACCAGGAGAAGAGACGAGACCAGGAGAAGAGACGAGACCAGGAGAAGGGACCAGGAGAAAAGAAGAGACCAGGAGAAATGACCAGGAGAAGAGACAAGACCAAGAGAAGAGACCAGGAGAAGAGACCAGGAGAAGAGACGAGACCAGGAGAAGAGAAGAGACCAGGAGAAGAGACCAGGAGAAGAGACGAGACCAGGAGAAGAGACGAGAACAGGAGAAGAGACCAGGAGAAGAGACAAGACCAGGATAAGAGACGAGACCAGGAGAAGAGAAGAGACCAGGAGAAGAGAAGAGACCAGGAGAAGAGACCAGGAGAAGGGAAGAGACCAGGAGAAGAGACCAGGAGAAGAGACCAGGAGAAGAGAAGAGACCAGGAGAAGAGACCAGGAGAAGAGAAAAGACCAGGAGAAGCGACCAGGAGAAGAGACGAGACCAGGAGAAGAGATGAGACCAGGAGAAGAGAAGAGACCAGGAGAAGAGAAGAGACCAGGAGAAGAGACGAGACCAGGAGAAGAGACGAGACCAGGAGAAGAGACCAGGAGAAGAGACCAGGAGAAGAGAAGAGACCAGGACAAGAGAAGAGACCAGGAGAGGAGACCAGGAGAAGAGACCAGGAGAAGAGACGAGACCAGGAGAAGAGACCAGGAGAAGAGAAGAGACCAGGAGAAGAGACCAGGAGAAGAGACCAGGAGAAGAGAAGAGACCAGGAGAAGAGAAGAGACCAGGAGAAGAGAAGAGACCAGGAGAAGAGACGAGACCAGGAGAAGAGACGAGACCAGGAGAAGAGACCAGGAGAAGAGACCAGGAGAAGAGAAGAGACCAGGACAAGAGAAGAGACCAGGAGAGGAGACCAGGAGAAGAGACCAGGAGAAGAGACGAGACCAGGAGAAGAGACCAGGAGAAGAGAAGAGACCAGGAGAAGAGACCAGGAGAAGAGACGAGGAGAAGAGACTAGGAGAAGAGAAGAGACCAGGAGAAGAGACGAGACCAGGAGAAGAGACGAGACCAGGAGAAGAGACGAGGAGAAGAGAAGAGACGAGGAGAAGAGAAGAGACGAGGAGAAGAGACGAGACGAGGAGAAGAGACGAGACGAGGAGAAGAGACGAGACCAGGAGAAGAGACGAGACGAGGAGAAGAGACGAGACCAGGAGAAGAGACGAGACCAGGAGAAGAGACGAGACCAGTAGAAGAGAAGAGACCAGGAGAAGAGAAGAGACCAGGACAAGAGACCAAGACCAGGAGAAGAGACCAGGAGAAGAGACGAAACCAGGAGAAGAGACCAGGAGAAGAGACGAGACCTGGAGAAGAGACGAGACCAGGAGAAGAGACGAGACCAGGAGAAGAGACCAGCAGAAGAGACGAGTCCAGGAGAAGAGACGAGACCAGGAGAAGAGACGAGACGAGGAGAAGAGACGAGGAGAAGAGACGAGGAGAAGAAACGAGGAGAAGAGACGAGACGAGGAGAAGAGACGAGACCAGGAGAAGAGAAGAGACCAGGATAAGAGAAGAGACCAGGAGAAGAGAAGAGACCAGGAGAAGAGAAGTGACCAGGCGAAGAGACGAGACCAGAAGAAGAGACGAGACCAGGAGAAGAGACGAGACCAGGAGAAGAGACGAGAGCAGGAGAAGAGACGAGAGCAGGAGAAGAGACGAGAGCAGAAGAAGAGACGAGACCGGAGAAGAGAAGAGGAGAAGAGACGAGGAGAAGAGACAAGGAGAAGAGACGAGGAGAAGAGACGAGACGAGGAGAACAGACGAGACCAGGATAAGAGACCAGGAGAAGAGACGAGACCAGGATAAGAGACCAGGAGAAGAGACGAGACCAGGAGAAGAGACCAGGAGAAGAGACCAGAAGAAGAGACCAGGATAAGAGAAGAGACCAGGAGAAGAGAAGAGACCAGGAGAAGAGAAGAGACCAGGAGAAGAGACGAGACCGGGAGAAGAGGCGAGACCAGGAGAAGAGGCGAGACCAGGAGAAGAGACGAGACCAGGAGAAGAGAAGAGACCAGGAGAAGAGACGAGAACAGGAGAAGAGGCGAGACCAGGAGAAGAGGCGAGACCAGGAGAAGAGGCGAGACCAGGAGAAGAGACGAGACCAGGAGAAGAGACGAGACCAGGAGAAGAGACCAGGAGAAGAGACGAGAGCAGGAGAAGAGACGAGAGCAGGAGAAGAGACCAGGAGAAGAGACGAGACCAGGAAAAGAGACCAGGAGAAGAGACCAGAAGAAGAGACCAGGATAAGAGAAGAGACCAGGAGAAGAGAAGAGACCAGGAGAAGAGAAGAGACCAGGAGAAGAGACGAGACCAGGAGAAGAGGCGAGACCAGGAGAAGAGACGAGACCAGGAGAAGAGACCAGGAGAAGAGACAAGACCAGGAGAGGAGACCAGGAGAAGAGAAGAGACCAGGAGAAGAGACGAGACCAGGAGAAGAGAAGAGACCAGGAGAAGAGAAGAGACTAGGAGAAGAGACCAGGAGAAGAGACGAGACCAGGAGAAGAGAAGAGACCAGGAGAAAAGACCAGGAGAAGAGACCAGGAGAAGAGATGAGACCAGGAGAAGAGAAGAGACCAGGAGAAGAGACGAGACCAGGAGAAGAGACCAGGAGAAGAGACGAGACCAGGAGAAGAGACCAGGAGAAGAGAAGAGACCAGGAGAAGAGAAGAGACCAGGAGAAGAGACCAGGAGAAGAGACGACACAAGGAGAAGAGGCGAGACCAGGAGAGGAGACGAGACCAGGAGAAGAGACGAGACCAGGAGAAGAGAAGAGACCAGGAGAAGAGACAAGGAGAAGAGAAGAGACGAGGAGAAGAGACGAGACGAGGAGAAGAGACGAGACGAGGAGAAGAGACGAGACCAGGAGAAGAGAAGAGACCAGGAGAAGAGACCAGGAGAAGAGACCAGGAGAAGAGACGAGACAAGGAGAAGAGACCAGGAGAAGAGAAGAGACCAGGAGAAGAGAAGAGACCAGGAGAAGAGACGAGACCAGGAGAAGAGACGAGACCAGGAGAAGGGACCAGGAGAAGAGACCAGGAGAAGAGAACAGACCAGGAGAAGAGACGAGATGAGGACAAGACACGAGACGAGGAGAAGAGACGAGAGAAGGAGAAGAGACAAGACCAGGAGAAGTGAAGAGACCAGGAGAAGAGACCAGGAGAAGAGACCAGGAGAAGAGACGAGACAAGGAGAAGAGACCAGGAGAAGAGACCAGAAGAAGAGAAGAGACCAGGAGAAGAGAAGAGACCAGGAGAAGAGACGAGACCAGGAGAAGAGACCAGGAGAAGAGACCAGGAGAAGAGACGAGACGAGTAGAAGAGACGAGACCAGGAGAAGAGACGAGACCAGGAGAAGAGACGAGACCAGGAGAAGGGACCAGGAGAAAAGAAGAGACCAGGAGAAATGACCAGGAGAAGAGACAAGACCAAGAGAAGAGACCAGGAGAAGAGACCAGGAGAAGAGACGAGACCAGGAGAAGAGAAGAGACCAGGAGAAGAGACCAGGAGAAGAGACGAGACCAGGAGAAGAGACGAGACCAGGAGAAGAGACGAGAACAGGAGAAGAGACCAGGAGAAGAGACAAGACCAGGATAAGAGACGAGACCAGGAGAAGAGAAGAGACCAGGAGAAGAGAAGAGACCAGGAGAAGAGACCAGGAGAAGGGAAGAGACCAGGAGAAGAGACCAGGAGTAGAGACCAGGAGAATAGAAGAGACCAGGAGAAGAGACCAGGAGAAGAGAAAAGACCAGGAGAAGCGACCAGGAGAAGAGACGAGACCAGGAGAAGAGATGAGACCAGGAGAAGAGAAGAGACCAGGAGAAGAGAAGAGACCAGGAGAAGAGACGAGACCAGGAGAAGAGACGAGACCAGGAGAAGAGACCAGGAGAAGAGACCAGGAGAAGAGAAGAGACCAGGACAAGAGAATAGACCAGGAGAGGAGACCAGGAGAAGAGACCAGGAGAAGAGACGAGACCAGGAGAAGAGACCAGGAGAAGAGAAGAGACCAGGAGAAGAGACGAGGAGAAGAGACCAGGAGAAGAGAAGAGACCAGGAGAAGAGAAGTGACCAGGAGAAGAGAAGAGACCAGGAGAAAAGGAGAGACCAGGAGAAGAGTAGAGACCAGGAGAAGAGACGAGACCAGGAGAAGAGACGAGGAGAAGAGAAGAGACGAGGAGAAGAGAAGAGACGAGGAGAAGAGACGAGACGAGGAGAAGAGACGAGACGAGGAGAAGAGACGAGACGAGGAGAAGAGACGAGACGAGGAGAAGAGACGAGACCAGGAGAAGAGACGAGACCAGGAGAAGAGACGAGACCAGTAGAAGAGAAGAGACCAGGAGAAGAGAAGAGACCAGGACAAGAGACCAAGACCAGGAGAAGAGACCAGGAGAAGAGACGAGACCAGGAGAAGAGACCAGCAGAAGAGACGAGTCCAGGAGAAGAGACGAGACCAGGAGAAGAGACGAGACGAGGAGAAGAGACGAGGAGAAGAGACGAGGAGAAGAAACGAGGAGAAGAGACGAGACGAGGAGAAGAGACGAGACCAGGAGAAGAGACGAGACCAGGAGAAGAGACGAGACGAGGAGAAGAGAAGAGACCAGGAGAAGAGAAGAGACCAGGAGAAGAGAAGTGACCAGGCGAAGAGACGAGACCAGAAGAAGAGACGAGACCAGGAGAAGAGACGAGACCAGGAGAAGAGAAGAGAGCAGGAGAAGAGACGAGAGCAGAAGAAGAGACGAGACCGGAGAAGAGACGAGGAGAAGAGACGAGGAGAAGAGAGAAGGAGAAGAGACGAGGAGAAGAGACGAGACGAGGAGAACAGACGAGACCAGGATAAGAGACCAGGAGAAGAGACGAGACCAGGATAAGAGACCAGGAGAAGAGACGAGACCAGGAGAAGAGACCAGGAGAAGAGACCAGAAGAAGAGACCAGGAGAAGAGAAGAGACCAGGAGAAGAGAAGAGACCAGGAGAAGAGACGAGACCAGGAGAAGAGGCGAGACCAGGAGAAGAGGCGAGACCAGGAGAAGAGACGAGACCAGGAGAAGAGACGAGACCAGGAGAAGAGACCAGGAGAAGAGACGAGAACAGGAGAAGAGGCGAGACCAGGAGAAGAGGCGAGACCAGGAGAAGAGGCGAGACCAGGAGAAGAGACGAGACCAGGAGAAGAGACGAGACCAGGAGAAGAGACCAGGAGAAGAGACGAGACCAGGAGAAGAGACGAGACCAGGAGAAGAGACCAGGAGAAGAGACGAGACCAGGAAAAGAGACCAGGAGAAGAGACCAGAAGAAGAGACCAGGATAAGAGAAGAGACCAGGAGAAGAGAAGAGACCAGGAGAAGAGAAGAGACCAGGAGAAGAGAAGAGACCAGGAGAAGAGACGAGACCAGGAGAAGAGACCAGGAGAAGAGACAAGACCAGGAGAGGAGACCAGGAGAAGAGAAGAGACCAGGAGAAGAGAAGAGACCAGGAGAAGAGACCAGGAGAAGAGACGACACCAGGAGAAGAGACGACACCAGGAGAAGAAAAGAGACAAGGAGAAGAGACGAGACCAGGAGAAGAGACGAGACCAGGAGAAGAGACGAGACCAGGAGAAGAGACGAGGAGAAGAGACGAGACGAGGAGAAGAGAAGAGACGAGGAGAAGAGAAGAGACGAGGAGAAGAGACGAGACGAGGAGAAGAGACGAGACGAGGAGAAGAGATGAGACGAGGAGAAGAGACGAGACCAGGAGAAGAGAAGAGACCAGGAGAAGAGACGAGACCAGGAGAAGAGAAGAGACGAGGAGAAGAGAAGAGACCAGGAGAAGAGACCAGGAGAAGAGATGAGACCAGGAGAAGAGACCAGGAGAAGAGAAGAGACCAGGAGAAGAGAAGAGACCAGGAGAAGAGACCAGGAGAAGAGAAGAGACCAGGAGAAGAGAAGAGACCAGGAGAAGAGAAGAGACCAGGAGAGGAGACCAGGAGAAGAGACCAGGAGAAGAGACGAGACCAGGAGAAGAGACGAGACCAGGAGAAGAGACGAGACCAGGAGAAGAGACCAGGAGAAGAGAAGAGACAAGGAGAAGAGAAGAGACCAGGAGAAGAGACCAGGAGAAGAGAAGAGACCAGGAGAAGAGAAGAGACCAGGAGAGGAGACCAGGAGAAGAGACCAGGAGAAGAGACGAGACCAGGAGAAGAGACGAGACCAGGAGAAGAGAAGAGACGAGAAGAAGAGAAGAGACCAGGAGAAGAGAAGAGACCAGGAGAAGAGAAGAGACCAGGAGAAGAGACCAGGAGAAGAGACGAGACCAGCAGAAGAGACGAGACCAGGAGAAGAGACGAGACCAGGAGAATACACCAGGAGAATACACCAGGAGAAGAGAAGAGACCAGGAGAAGAGACCAGGAGAAGAGACCAGGAGAAGAGACCAGGAGAAGAGAAGAGACCAGGAGAAGAGACGAGACCAGGAGAAGAGACCAGGAGAAGAGACCAGGAGAAGAGACGAGACGAGTAGAAGAGACGAGACCAGGAGAAGAGACGAGACCAGGAGAAGAGACGAGACCAGGAGAAGAGACCAGGAGAAAAGAAGAGACCAGGAGAAGGGACCAGGAGAAGAGACCAGGAGAAGAGACGAGACTAAGAGAAGAGAAGAGACCAGGAGAAGAGACCAGGAGAAGAGACGAGACCAGGAGAAGAGACGAGACCAGGAGAAGAGACGAGACCAGGAGAAGAGACGAGACCAGGAGAAGAGACGAGAACAGGAGAAGAGACGAGACCACGAGAAGAGACGAGAACAGGAGAAGAGAAGAGACCAGGAGAAAAGAAGAGACCAGGAGAAGAGACCGGGAGAAGAGACCAGGAGAAGGGAAGAGACCAGGAGAAGAGACCAGGAGAAGAGACCAGGAGAAGAGAAGAGACCAGGAGAAGAGACCAGGAGAAGAGACCAGGAGAAGAGAAAAGACCAGGAGAAGAGACCAGGAGAAGAGACGAGACCAGGAGAAGAGAAGAGACCAGGAGAAGAGACGAGACCAGGAGAAGAGACGAGACCAGGAGAAGAGACCAGGAGAAGAGACCAGGAGAAGAGAAGAGACCAAGACAAGAGACCAGGAGAAGAGACCGGGAGAAGAGAAGAGACCAGGAGAAGAGTAGAGACCAGGAGAAGAGTAGAGACCAGGAGAAGAGACGAGACCAGGAGAAGAGACGAGACCAGGAGAAGAGACGAGACCAGGAGAAGAGACCAGGAGAAGAGGCGAGACCAGGAGAAGAGACGAGACCAGGAGAAGAGGCGAGACCAGGAGAGGAGACGAGACCAGGAGAAGAGACCAGGAGAAGAGACGAGACCAGGAGAAGAGATGAGAGCAGGAGAAGAGACGAGACCAGGAGAAGAGAAGAGACCAGGAGAAGAGACCAGGAGAAGAGAAGAGACCAGGAGAAGAGACCAGGAGAAGAGACCAGGAGAAGAGACGAGACCAGGAGAAGAGACGAGACCAGGAGAAGAGAAGAGACCAGGAGAAGAGACCAGGAGAAGAGACCAGGAGAAGAGACCAGGAGAAGAGAAGAGACCAGGAGAAGAGACCAACAGAAGAGATGAGAACAGTAGAAGAGAAGAGACCAGGAGAAGAGACGAGACCAGGAGAAGAGACCAGGAGAAGAGACGAGACCAGGAGAAGAGACCAGGAGAAGAGAAGAGACCAGGAGAAGAGAAGAGACCAGGAGAAGAGACCAGGAGAAGAGACCAGGAGAAGAGACGACAGCAGGAGAAGAGACGACAGCAGGAGAAGAGACGAGACCAGGAGAAGAGACGAGACCAGGAGAAGAGAAGAGACCAGGAGAAGAGACGAGGAGAAGAGACGAGGAGAAGAGAAGAGACGAGGAGAAGAGAAGAGACGAGGAGAAGAGAAGAGACGAGAAGAGACGAGACAAGGAGAAGAGACGAGACCAGGAGAAGTGAAGAGACCAGGAGAAGAGACCAGGAGAAGAGACCAGGAGAAGAGACCAGGAGAAGAGAATAGACCAGGAGAAGAGACCAGGAGAAGAGAAGAGACCAGGAGAAGAGAAGAGACCAGGAGAAGAGACCAGGAGAAGAGACCAGGAGAAGAGACGAGACCAGGAGAAGAGACGAGACGAGAAGAAGATAAAAGACCAGGAGAAGAGAAGAGACCAGGAGAAGAGACCAGGAGAAGAGACCAGGAGAAGAGACAAGGAGAAGAGACCAGGAGAAGAGAAGAGACCAGGAGAAGAGACCAGGAGAAGAGACGAGACCAGGAGAAGAGACGAGACCAGGAGAAGAGACGAGACCAGGAGAAGAGACCAGGAGAAGAGACAAGACCAGGAGAAGAGACCAGGAGAAGAGAAGAGACCAGGAGAAGAAAAGAGACCAGGAGAAGAGACCAGGAGAAGAGACGACACCAGGAGAAGAGAAGAGACCAGGAGAAGAGACGAGACCAGGAGAAGAGACGAGACCAGGAGAAGAGACGAGACCAGGAGAAGAGACGAGACCAGGAGAAGAGACGAGACCAGGAGAAGAGACGAGACCAGGAGAAGAGACGAGACCAGGAGAAGAGAAGAGACCAGGAGAAGAGAAGAGACGAGGAGAAGAGACGAGACGAGGAGAAGAGACGAGACGAGGAGAAGAGACGAGACGAGGAGAAGAGACGAGACGAGGAGAAGAGACGAGACCAGGAGAAGAGACGAGACCAGGAGAAGAGACGAGACCAGGAGAAGAGACGAGACCAGGAGAAGAGACGAGACCAGGAGAAGAGAAGAGACGAGGAGAAGAGAAGAGACCAGGAGAAGAGACCAGGAGAAGAGATGAGACCAGGAGAAGAGACCAGGAGAAGAGAAGAGACCAGGAGAAGAGAAGAGACCAGGAGAAGAGACCAGGAGAAGAGACCAGGAGAAGAGACCAGGAGAAGAGACGAGACCAGGAGAAGAGACGAGACCAGGAGAAGAGACCAGGAGAAGAGAAGAGACAAGGAGAAGAGAAGAGACCAGGAGAAGAGACCAGGAGAAGAGAAGAGACCAGGAGAAGAGAAGAGACCAGGAGAGGAGACCAGGAGAAGAGACCAGGAGAAGAGACGAGACCAGGAGAAGAGACGAGACCAGGAGAAGAGACGAGACGAGAAGAAGAGAAGAGACCACGAGAAGAGAAGAGACCAGGAGAAGAGAAGAGACCAGGAGAAGAGACCAGGAGAAGAGACGAGACCAGCAGAAGAGACGAGACCAGGAGAAGAGACGAGACCAGGAGAATACACCAGGAGAATACACCAGGAGAAGAGAAGAGACCAGGAGAAGAGACCAGGAGAAGAGACCAGGAGAAGAGACGAGACCAGGAGAAGAGACGAGACCAGGAGAAGAGAAGAGACCAGGAGAAGAGACCAGGAGAAGAGACCAGGAGAAGAGACCAGGAGAAGAGAAGAGACCAGGAGAAGAGACCAACAGAAGAGATGAGAACAGTAGAAGAGAAGAGACCAGGAGAAGAGACGAGACCAGGAGAAGAGACCAGGAGAAGAGACGAGACCAGGAGAAGAGACCAGGAGAAGAGAAGAGACCAGGAGAAGAGAAGAGACCAGGAGAAGAGACCAGGAGAAGAGACCAGGAGAAGAGACGACAGCAGGAGAAGAGACGACAGCAGGAGAAGAGACGAGACCAGGAGAAGAGACGAGACCAGGAGAAGAGAAGAGACCAGGAGAAGAGACGAGGAGAAGAGACGAGGAGAAGAGAAGAGACGAGGAGAAGAGAAGAGACGAGGAGAAGAGAAGAGACGAGAAGAGACGAGACAAGGAGAAGAGACGAGACCAGGAGAAGTGAAGAGACCAGGAGAAGAGACCAGGAGAAGAGACCAGGAGAAGAGACCAGGAGAAGAGAATAGACCAGGAGAAGAGACCAGGAGAAGAGAAGAGACCAGGAGAAGAGAAGAGACCAGGAGAAGAGACCAGGAGAAGAGACCAGGAGAAGAGACGAGACCAGGAGAAGAGACGAGACGAGAAGAAGATAAAAGACCAGGAGAAGAGAAGAGACCAGGAGAAGAGACCAGGAGAAGAGACCAGGAGAAGAGACAAGGAGAAGAGACCAGGAGAAGAGAAGAGACCAGGAGAAGAGACCAGGAGAAGAGACGAGACCAGGAGAAGAGACGAGACCAGGAGAAGAGACGAGACCAGGAGAAGAGACCAGGAGAAGAGACAAGACCAGGAGAAGAGACCAGGAGAAGAGAAGAGACCAGGAGAAGAAAAGAGACCAGGAGAAGAGACCAGGAGAAGAGACGACACCAGGAGAAGAGAAGAGACCAGGAGAAGAGACGAGACCAGGAGAAGAGACGAGACCAGGAGAAGAGACGAGACCAGGAGAAGAGACGAGACCAGGAGAAGAGACGAGACCAGGAGAAGAGACGAGACCAGGAGAAGAGAAGAGACCAGGAGAAGAGAAGAGACGAGGAGAAGAGACGAGACGAGGAGAAGAGACGAGACGAGGAGAAGAGACGAGACGAGGAGAAGAGACGAGACGAGGAGAAGAGACGAGACGAGGAGAAGAGACGAGACCAGGAGAAGAGACGAGACCAGGAGAAGAGACGAGACCAGGAGAAGAGACGAGACCAGGAGAAGAGAAGAGACGAGGAGAAGAGAAGAGACCAGGAGAAGAGACCAGGAGAAGAGATGAGACCAGGAGAAGAGACCAGGAGAAGAGAAGAGACCAGGAGAAGAGAAGAGACCAGGAGAAGAGACCAGGAGAAGAGACCAGGAGAAGAGACCAGGAGAAGAGACGAGACCAGGAGAAGAGACGAGACCAGGAGAAGAGACCAGGAGAAGAGAAGAGACAAGGAGAAGAGAAGAGACCAGGAGAAGAGACCAGGAGAAGAGAAGAGACCAGGAGAAGAGAAGAGACCAGGAGAGGAGACCAGGAGAAGAGACCAGGAGAAGAGACGAGACCAGGAGAAGAGACGAGACCAGGAGAAGAGACGAGACGAGAAGAAGAGAAGAGACCACGAGAAGAGAAGAGACCAGGAGAAGAGAAGAGACCAGGAGAAGAGACCAGGAGAAGAGACGAGACCAGGAGAAGAGACGAGACCAGCAGAGGAGACGAGACCAGGAGAAGAGACGAGACCAGGAGAATACACCAGGAGAATACACCAGGAGAAGAGAAGAGACCAGGAGAAGAGACCAGGAGAAGAGACCAGGAGAAGAGAAGAGACCAGGAGAAGAGAAGAGACCAGGAGAAGAGACGAGACCAGGAGAAGAGACCAGGAGAAGAGACCAGGAGAAGAGACCAGGAGAAGAGACGAGACGAGTAGAAGAGACGAGACCAGGAGAAGAGACGAGACCAGGAGAAGAGACGAGACCAGGAGAAGAGACCAGGAGAAAAGAAGAGACCAGGAGAAGGGACCAGGAGAAGAGACCAGGAGAAGAGACGAGACTAAGAGAAGAGAAGAGACCAGGAGAAGAGACCAGGAGAAGAGACGAGACCAGGAGAAGAGACGAGACCAGGAGAAGAGACGAGACCAGGAGAAGAGACGAGACCAGGAGAAGAGACGAGACCAGGAGAAGAGAAGAGACCAGGAGAAGAGACCAGGAGAAAAGAAGAGACCAGGAGAAGGGACCAGGAGAAGAGACCAGGAGAAGAGACGAGACTAAGAGAAGAGAAGAGACCAGGAGAAGAGACCAGGAGAAGAGACGAGACCAGGAGAAGAGACGAGACCAGGAGAAGAGACGAGACCAGGAGAAGAGACGAGACCAGGAGAAGAGAAGAGACCAGGAGAAGAGAAGAGACCAGGAGAAGAGACCAGGAGAAGAGACCAGGAGAAGGGAAGAGACCAGGAGAAGAGACCAGGAGAAGAGACCAGGAGAAGAGAAGAGACCAGGAGAAGAGACCAGGAGAAGAGAAAAGACCAGGAGAAGAGACCAGGAGAAGAGACGAGACCAGGAGAAGAGAAGAGACCAGGAGAAGAGAAGAGACCAGGAGAAGAGAAGAGACCAGGAGAAGAGACGAGACCAGGAGAAGAGACGAGACCAGGAGAAGAGACCAGGAGAAGAGACCAGGAGAAGAGAAGAGACCAAGACAAGAGACCAGGAGAAGAGACCAGGAGAAGAGAAGAGACCAGGAGAAGAGTAGAGACCAGGAGAAGAGTAGAGACTAGGAGAAGAGACGAGACCAGGAGAAGAGACGAGACCAGGAGAAGAGACGAGACCAGGAGAAGAGACCAGGAGAAGAGACGAGACCAGGAGAAGAGACGAGACCAGGAGAAGAGGCGAGACCAGGAGAGGAGACGAGACCAGGAGAAGAGACCAGGAGAAGAGACGAGACCAGGAGAAGAGACGAGACCAGGAGAAGAGACGAGACCAGGAGAAGAGAAGAGACCAGGAGAAGAGACCAGGAGAAGAGAAGAGACCAGGAGAAGAGACCAGGAGAAGAGACCAGGAGAAGAGACGAGACCAGGAGAAGAGACGAGACCAGGAGAAGAGAAGAGACCAGGAGAAGAGACCAGGAGAAGAGACCAGGAGAAGAGACCAGGAGAAGAGAAGAGACCAGGAGAAGAGACCAACAGAAGAGATGAGAACAGTAGAAGAGAAGAGACCAGGAGAAGAGACGAGACCAGGAGAAGAGACGAGACCAGGAGAAGAGACGAGAACAGGAGAAGAGACCAGGAGAAGAGACAAGACCAGGATAAGAGACGAGACCAGGAGAAGAGAAGAGACCAGGAGAAGAGAAGAGACCAGGAGAAGAGACCAGGAGAAGGGAAGAGACCAGGAGAAGAGACCAGGAGAAGAGACCAGGAGAAGAGAAGAGACCAGGAGAAGAGACCAGGAGAAGAGAAAAGACCAGGAGAAGCGACCAGGAGAAGAGACGAGACCAGGAGAAGAGATGAGACCAGGAGAAGAGAAGAGACCAGGAGAAGAGAAGAGACCAGGAGAAGAGAAGAGACCAGGAGAAGAGACGAGACCAGGAGAAGAGACGAGACCAGGAGAAGAGACCAGGAGAAGAGACCAGGAGAAGAGAAGAGACCAGGACAAGAGAAGAGACCAGGAGAGGAGACCAGGAGAAGAGACCAGGAGAAGAGACGAGACCAGGAGAAGAGACCAGGAGAAGAGAAGAGACCAGGAGAAGAGACGAGGAGAAGAGACCAGGAGAAGAGAAGAGACCAGGAGAAGAGAAGAGACCAGGAGAAGAGAAGAGACCAGGAGAAGAGAAGAGACCAGGAGAAAATGAGAGACCAGGAGAAGAGTAGAGACCAGGAGAAGAGACGAGGAGAAGAGAAGAGACGAGGAGAAGAGAAGAGACGAGGAGAAGAGAAGAGACGAGGAGAAGAGACGAGACGAGGAGAAGAGACGAGACGAGGAGAAGAGACGAGACGAGGAGAAGAGACGAGACGAGGAGAAGAGACGAGACCAGGAGAAGAGACGAGACCAGGAGAAGAGACGAGACCAGTAGAAGAGAAGAGACCAGGAGAAGAGAAGAGACCAGGACAAGAGACCAAGACCAGGAGAAGAGACCAGGAGAAGAGACGAGACCTGGAGAAGAGACCAGCAGAAGAGACGAGTCCAGGAGAAGAGACGAGACCAGGAGAAGAGACGAGACGAGGAGAAGAGACGAGGAGAAGAGACGAGGAGAAGAAACGAGGAGAAGAGACGAGACGAGGAGAAGAGACGAGACCAGGAGAAGAGAAGAGACCAGGATAAGAGAAGAGACCAGGAGAAGAGAAGAGACCAGGAGAAGAGAAGTGACCAGGCGAAGAGACGAGACCAGAAGAAGAGACGAGACCAGGAGAAGAGACGAGACCAGGAGAAGAGACGAGACCAGGAGAAGAGACGAGAGCAGGAGAAGAGACGAGAGCAGGAGAAGAGACGAGAGCAGAAGAAGAGACGAGACCGGAGAAGAGACGAGGAGAAGAGACGAGGAGAAGAGAGAAGGAGAAGAGACGAGGAGAAGAGACGAGACGAGGAGAACAGACGAGACCAGGATAAGAGACCAGGAGAAGAGACGAGACCAGGATAAGAGACCAGGAGAAGAGACGAGACCAGGAGAAGAGACCAGGAGAAGAGACCAGAAGAAGAGACCAGGAGAAGAGAAGAGACCAGGAGAAGAGAAGAGACCAGGAGAAGAGAAGAGACCAGGAGAAGAGACGAGACCAGGAGAAGAGGCGAGACCAGGAGAAGAGGCGAGACCAGGAGAAGAGACGAGACCAGGAGAAGAGACGAGACCAGGAGAAGAGACCAGGAGAAGAGACGAGAACAGGAGAAGAGGCGAGACCAGGAGAAGAGGCGAGACCAGGAGAAGAGGCGAGACCAGGAGAAGAGGCGAGACCAGGAGAAGAGACGAGACCAGGAGAAGAGACGAGACCAGGAGAAGAGACCAGGAGAAGAGACGAGACCAGGAGAAGAGACGAGACCAGGAGAAGAGACCAGGAGAAGAGACGAGACCAGGAAAAGAGACCAGGAGAAGAGACCAGAAGAAGAGACCAGGATAAGAGAAGAGACCAGGAGAAGAGAAGAGACCAGGAGAAGAGAAGAGACCAGGAGAAGAGAAGAGACCAGGAGAAGAGACGAGACCAGGAGAAGAGACCAGGAGAAGAGACAAGACCAGGAGAGGAGACCAGGAGAAGAGAAGAGACCAGGAGAAGAGAAGAGACCAGGAGAAGAGACGACACCAGGAGAAGAGACGACACCAGGAGAAGAGACGACACCAGGAGAAGAAAAGAGACAAGGAGAAGAGACGAGACCAGGAGAAGAGACGAGACCAGGAGAAGAGACGAGACCAGGAGAAGAGACGAGGAGAAGAGACGAGACGAGGAGAAGAGAAGAGACGAGGAGAAGAGAAGAGACGAGGAGAAGAGACGAGACGAGGAGAAGAGACGAGACGAGGAGAAGAGACGAGACGAGGAGAAGAGATGAGACGAGGAGAAGAGACGAGACCAGGAGAAGAGAAGAGACCAGGAGAAGAGACGAGACCAGGAGAAGAGAAGAGACGAGGAGAAGAGAAGAGACCAGGAGAAGAGACCAGGAGAAGAGATGAGACCAGGAGAAGAGACCAGGAGAAGAGAAGAGACCAGGAGAAGAGAAGAGACCAGGAGAAGAGACCAGGAGAAGAGAAGAGACCAGGAGAAGAGAAGAGACCAGGAGAAGAGAAGAGACCAGGAGAGGAGACCAGGAGAAGAGACCAGGAGAAGAGACGAGACCAGGAGAAGAGACGAGACCAGGAGAAGAGACGAGACCAGGAGAAGAGACCAGGAGAAGAGAAGAGACAAGGAGAAGAGAAGAGACCAGGAGAAGAGACCAGGAGAAGAGAAGAGACCAGGAGAAGAGAAGAGACCAGGAGAGGAGACCAGGAGAAGAGACGAGACCAGGAGAAGAGACGAGACCAGGAGAAGAGACGAGACCAGGAGAAGAGACGAGACCAGGAGAAGAGACGAGACGAGAAGAAGAGAAGAGACCAGGAGAAGAGAAGAGACCAGGAGAAGAGAAGAGACCAGGAGAAGAGACCAGGAGAAGAGACGAGACCAGCAGAAGAGACGAGACCAGGAGAAGAGACGAGACCAGGAGAATACACCAGGAGAATACACCAGGAGAAGAGAAGAGACCAGGAGAAGAGACCAGGAGAAGAGACCAGGAGAAGAGAAGAGACCAGGAGAAGAGACGAGACCAGGAGAAGAGACCAGGAGAAGAGACCAGGAGAAGAGACGAGACCAGGAGAAGAGACGAGACCAGGAGAAGAGACGAGACCAGGAGAAGAGACGAGACCAGGAGAAGAGACCAGGAGAAAAGAAGAGACCAGGAGAAGGGACCAGGAGAAGAGACCAGGAGAAGAGACGAGACTAAGAGAAGAGAAGAGACCAGGAGAAGAGACCAGGAGAAGAGACGAGACCAGGAGAAGAGACGAGACCAGGAGAAGAGACGAGACCAGGAGAAGAGAAGAGACCAGGAGAAGAGACGAGACCAGGAGAAGAGACGAGACCAGGAGAAGAGACGAGACCAGGAGAAGAGACGAGACCAGGAGAAGAGACGAGACCAGGAGAAGAGAAGAGACCAGGAGAAGAGAAGAGACCAGGAGAAGAGACCGGGAGAAGAGACCAGGAGAAGGGAAGAGACCAGGAGAAGAGACCAGGAGAAGAGACCAGGAGAAGAGAAGAGACCAGGAGAAGAGACCAGGAGAAGAGAAAAGACCAGGAGAAGAGACCAGGAGAAGAGACGAGACCAGGAGAAGAGAAGAGACCAGGAGAAGAGACGAGACCAGGAGAAGAGACGAGACCAGGAGAAGAGACCAGGAGAAGAGACCAGGAGAAGAGAAGAGACCAAGACAAGAGACCAGGAGAAGAGACCGGGAGAAGAGAAGAGACCAGGAGAAGAGTAGAGACCAGGAGAAGAGTAGAGACCAGGAGAAGAGACGAGACCAGGAGAAGAGACGAGACCAGGAGAAGAGACCAGGAGAAGAGGCGAGACCAGGAGAAGAGACGAGACCAGGAGAAGAGGCGAGACCAGGAGAGGAGACGAGACCAGGAGAAGAGACCAGGAGAAGAGACGAGACCAGGAGAAGAGATGAGAGCAGGAGAAGAGACGAGACCAGGAGAAGAGAAGAGACCATGAGAAGAGACCAGGAGAAGAGAAGAGACCAGGAGAAGAGACCAGGAGAAGAGACCAGGAGAAGAGACGAGACCAGGAGAAGAGACGAGACCAGGAGAAGAGAAGAGACCAGGAGAAGAGACCAGGAGAAGAGACCAGGAGAAGAGACCAGGAGAAGAGAAGAGACCAGGAGAAGAGACCAACAGAAGAGATGAGAACAGTAGAAGAGAAGAGACCAGGAGAAGAGACGAGACCAGGAGAAGAGACCAGGAGAAGAGACGAGACCAGGAGAAGAGACGAGACCAGGAGAAGAGAAGAGACCAGGAGAAGAGACGAGGAGAAGAGACGAGGAGAAGAGAAGAGACGAGGAGAAGAGATGAGACGAGGAGAAGAGAAGAGACGAGAAGAGACGAGACGAGGAGAAGAGACGAGACCAGGAGAAGAGAAGAGACGAGGAGAAGAGACGAGACCAGGAGAAGAGACGAGACCAGGAGAAGAGAAGAGACGAGGAGAAGAGAAGAGACCAGGAGAAGAGACCAGGAGAAGAGATGAGACCAGGAGAAGAGACCAGGAGAAGAGAAGAGACCAGGAGAAGAGAAGAGACCAGGAGAAGAGACCAGGAGAAGAGACCAGGAGAAGAGACCAGGAGAAGAGACGAGACCAGGAGAAGAGACGAGACCAGGAGAAGAGACCAGGAGAAGAGAAGAGACAAGGAGAAGAGAAGAGACCAGGAGAAGAGACCAGGAGAAGAGAAGAGACCAGGAGAAGAGAAGAGACCAGGAGAGGAGACCAGGAGAAGAGACCAGGAGAAGAGACGAGACCAGGAGAAGAGACGAGACCAGGAGAAGAGACGAGACGAGAAGAAGAGAAGAGACCACGAGAAGAGAAGAGACCAGGAGAAGAGAAGAGACCAGGAGAAGAGACCAGGAGAAGAGACGAGACCAGCAGAAGAGACGAGACCAGGAGAAGAGACGAGACCAGGAGAATACACCAGGAGAATACACCAGGAGAAGAGAAGAGACCAGGAGAAGAGACCAGGAGAAGAGACCAGGAGAAGAGAAGAGACCAGGAGAAGAGACGAGACCAGGAGAAGAGACCAGGAGAAGAGACCAGGAGAAGAGACGAGACGAGTAGAAGAGACGAGACCAGGAGAAGAGACGAGACCAGGAGAAGAGACGAGACCAGGAGAAGAGACCAGGAGAAAAGAAGAGACCAGGAGAAGGGACCAGGAGAAGAGACCAGGAGAAGAGACGAGACTAAGAGAAGAGAAGAGACCAGGAGAAGAGACCAGGAGAAGAGACGAGACCAGGAGAAGAGACGAGACCAGGAGAAGAGACGAGACCAGGAGAAGAGACGAGACCAGGAGAAGAGAAGAGACCAGGAGAAGAGAAGAGACCAGGAGAAGAGACCAGGAGAAGAGACCAGGAGAAGGGAAGAGACCAGGAGAAGAGACCAGGAGAAGAGACCAGGATAAGAGAAGAGACCAGGAGAAGAGACCAGGAGAAGAGAAAAGACCAGGAGAAGAGACCAGGAGAAGAGACGAGACCAGGAGAAGAGAAGAGACCAGGAGAAGAGACGAGACCAGGAGAAGAGAAGAGACCAGGAGAAGAGACGAGACCAGGAGAAGAGACGAGACCAGGAGAAGAGACCAGGAGAAGAGACCAGGAGAAGAGAAGAGACCAAGACAAGAGACCAGGAGAAGAGACCAGGAGAAGAGAAGAGACCAGGAGAAGAGTAGAGACCAGGAGAAGAGTAGAGACTAGGAGAAGAGACGAGACCAGGAGAAGAGACGAGACCAGGAGAAGAGAAGAGACCAGGAGAAGAGACCAGGAGAAGAGACGAGACCAGGAGAAGAGACGAGACCAGGAGAAGAGACGAGACCAGGAGAAGAGGCGAGACCAGGAGAGGAGACCAGGAGAAGAGACCAGGAGAAGAGACGAGACCAGGAGAAGAGACGAGACCAGGAGAAGAGAAGAGACCAGGAGAAGAGACCAGGAGAAGAGAAGAGACCAGGAGAAGAGACCAGGAGAAGAGACCAGGAGAAGAGACGAGACCAGGAGAAGAGACGAGACCAGGAGAAGAGAAGAGACCAGGAGAAGAGACCAGGAGAAGAGACCAGGAGAAGAGACCAGGAGAAGAGAAGAGACCAGGAGAAGAGACCAACAGAAGAGATGAGAACAGTAGAAGAGAAGAGACCAGGAGAAGAGACGAGACCAGGAGAAGAGACCAGGAGAAGAGACCAGGAGAAGAGACGAGACCAGGAGAAGAGACCAGGAGAAGAGAAGAGACCAGGAGAAGAGACCAGGAGAAGAGACCAGGAGAAGAGACGACACCAGGAGAAGAGACGACACCAGGAGAAGAGACGACACCAGGAGAAGAGACGAGACCAGGAGAAGAGACGAGACCAGGAGAAGAGAAGAGACCAGGAGAAGAGACGAGGAGAAGAGACGAGGAGAAGAGAAGAGATGAGGAGAAGAGAAGAGACGAGAAGAGACGAGACAAGGAGAAGAGACGAGACCAGGAGAAGTGAAGAGACCAGGAGAAGAGACCAGGAGAAGAGACCAGGAGAAGAGACCAGGAGAAGAGACCAGGAGAAGAGAATAGACCAGGAGAAGAGAAGAGACCAGGAGAAGAGAAGAGACCAGGAGAAGAGAAGAGACCAGGAGAAGAGACCAGGAGAAGAGACCAGGAGAAGAGACGAGACCAGGAGAAGAGACGAGACGAGAAGAAGATAAAAGACCAGGAGAAGAGACCAGGAGAAGAGAAGAGACCAGGAGAAGAGACCAGGAGAAGAGACCAGGAGAAGAGACCAGGAGAAGAGAAGAGACCAGGAGAAGAGACCAGGAGAAGAGACGAGACCAGGAGAAGAGACGAGACCAGGAGAAGAGACGAGACCAGGAGAAGAGACCAGGAGAAGAGACAAGACCAGGAGAAGAGAAGAGACCAGGAGAAGAAAAGAGACCAGGAGAAGAGACCAGGAGAAGAGACGACACCAGGAGAAGAGAAGAGACCAGGAGAAGAGACGAGACCAGGAGAAGAGACGAGACCAGGAGAAGAGACGAGACCAGGAGAAGAGAAGAGACCAGGAGAAGAGACGAGGAGAAGAGACGAGGAGAAGAGAAGAGACGAGGAGAAGAGACTAGACGAGGAGAAGAGACGAGACTAGGAGAAGAGACGAGACGAGGAGAAGAGATGAGACGAGGAGAAGAGACGAGACCAGGAGAAGAGACCAGGAGAAGAGACCAGGAGAAGAGACCAGGAGAAGAGATGAGACCAGGAGAAGAGACCAGGAGAAGAGACGAGACCAGGAGAAGAGACGAGACCAGGAGAAGAGACGAGACCAGGAGAAGAAACGAGACCAGGAGAAGAGACCAGGAGAAGAGACCAGGAGAAGAGAAGAGACCAGGAGAATAGACCAGGAGAAGAGAAGAGACCAGGAGAAGAGAAGAGACCAGGAGAGGAGACCAGGAGAAGAGACCAGGAGAAGAGACGAGACCAGGAGAAGAGACGAGACCAGGAGAAGAGACGAGACGAGAAGAAGAGAAGAGACCAGGAGAAGAGAAGAGACCAGGAGAAGAGACGAGTAGAAGAGACGAGACGAGTAGAAGAGACGAGACGAGGAGAAGAGACGAGACCAGGAGAAGAGACGAGACCAGGAGAAGAGACGAGACCAGGAGAAGGGACCAGGAGAAAAGAAGAGACCAGGAGAAATGACCAGGAGAAGAGACAAGACCAAGAGAAGAGACCAGGAGAAGAGACCAGGAGAAGAGACGAGACCAGGAGAAGAGACGAGACCAGGAGAAGAGAAGAGACCATGAGAAGAGACCAGGAGAAGAGACGAGACCAGGAGAAGAGACGAGACCAGGAGAAGAGACGAGAACAGGAGAAGAGACCAGGAGAAGAGACAAGACCAGGATAAGAGACGAGACCAGGAGAAGAGAAGAGACCAGGAGAAGAGAAGAGACCAGGAGAAGAGACCAGGAGAAGGGAAGAGTCCAGGAGAAGAGACCAGGAGAAGAGACCAGGAGAAGAGAAGAGACCAGGAGAAGAGACCAGGAGAAGAGAAAAGACCAGGAGAAGAGACCAGGAGAAGAGACGAGACCAGGAGAAGAGATGAGACCAGGAGAAGAGAAGAGACCAGGAGAAGAGACGAGACCAGGAGAAGAGACGAGACCAGGAGAAGAGACCAGGAGAAGAGACCAGGAGAAGAGAAGAGACCAGGACAAGAGAAGAGACCAGGAGAGGAGACCAGGAGAAGAGACCAGGAGAAGAGACGAGACCAGGAGAAGAGACCAGGAGAAGAGAAGAGACCAGGTAAAGAGACCAGGAGAAGAGAAGAGACCAGGAGAAGAGACGAGACCAGGAGAAGAGACGAGACCAGGAGAAGAGACGAGGAGAAGAGACGAGACGAGGAGAAGAGACGAGACGAGGAGAAGAGACGAGACGAGGAGAAGAGACGAGACCAGGAGAAGAGACGAGACGAGGAGAAGAGACGAGACCAGGAGAAGAGACGAGACCAGGAGAAGAGACGAGACCAGTAGAAGAGAAGAGACCAGGAGAAGAGAAGAGACCAGGAGAAGAGACGAGGAGAAGAGACCAGGAGAAGAGAAGAGACCAGGAGAAGAGAAGAGACCAGGAGAAGAGAAGAGACCAGGAGAAAAGGAGAGAACAGGAGAAGAGTAGAGACCAGGAGAAGAGAAGGGACCAGGAGAAGAGACGAGACCAGGAGAAGAGACGAGACCAGGAGAAGAGACGAGGAGAAGAGAAGAGACGAGGAGAAGAGACGAGACGAGGAGAAGAGACGAGACGAGGAGAAGAGACGAGACGAGGAGAAGAGACGAGACCAGGAGAAGAGACGAGACCAGGAGAAGAGACGAGACCAGTAGTAGAGAAGAGACCAGGAGAAGAGAAGAGACCAGGAGAAGAGACGAGACCAGGAGAAGAGACGAGACCAGGAGAAGAGACGAGGAGAAGAGACGAGGAGAAGAAACGAGGAGAAGAGACGAGACGAGGAGAAGAGACGAGACCAGGAGAAGAGAAGAGACCAGGAGAAGAGAAGAGACCAGGAGAAGAGACCAGGAGAAGAGACCAGGAGAAGAGTCCAGGAGAAGAGACAAGACCAGGAGAAGAGACCAGGAGAACAGACCAGGAGAAGAGACCAGGATAAGAGAAGAGACCAGGAGAAGAGAAGAGACCAGGAGAAGAGAAGTGACCAGGCGAAGAGACGAGACCAGAAGAAGAGACGAGACCAGGAGAAGAGACGAGACCAGGAGAAGAGACGAGAACAGGAGAAGAGACGAGAGCAGGAGAAGAGACGAGAGCAGAAGAACAGACGAGACCGGAGAAGAGACGAGGAGAAGAGACGAGGAGAAGAGACAAGGAGAAGAGACGAGGAGAAGAGACGAGACGAGGAGAAGAGACGAGACCAGGATAAGAGACCAGGAGAAGAGACGAGACCAGGAGAAGAGACGAGACCAGGAGAAGAGAAGAGACCAGGAGAAGAGACCAGGAGAAGAGACCAGGAGAAGAGACCAGGAGAAGAGACCAGGAGAAGAGAAGAGACCAGGAGAAGAGACCAACAGAAGAGATGAGAACAGGAGAAGAGAAGAGACCAGGAGAAGAGACGAGACCAGGAGAAGAGACCAGGAGAAGAGAAGAGACCAGGAGAAGAGACCAACAGAAGAGATGAGAACAGGAGAAGAGACCAGGAGAAGAGACGAGACCAGGAGAAGAGACGAGACCAGGAGAAGAGACGAGACCAGGAGAAGAGACGAGACCAGGAGAAGAGACGAGACCAGGAGAAGAGACGAGACCAGGAGAAGAGACGAGACCAGGAGAAGAGAAGAGACCAGGAGAAGAGACCAGGAGAAGAGACGAGGAGAAGAGTCGAGGAGAAGAGAAGAGACGAGGAGAAGAGACGAGACGAGGAGAAGACACGAGACGAGGAGAAGAGACGAGACAAGGAGAAGAGACGAGACCAGGAGAAGTGAAGAGACCAGGAGAAGAGACCAGGAGTAGAGACCAGGAGAAGAGACCAGGAGAAGAGAATAGACCAGGAGAAGAGACCAGGAGAAGAGAAGAGACCAGGAGAAGAGAAGAGACCAGGAGAAGAGACCAGGAGAAGAGACCAGGAGAAGAGACGAGACCAGGAGAAGAGACGAGACGAGAAGAAGATAAAAGACCAGGAGAAGAGACCAGGAGAAGAGAAGAGACCAGGAGAAGAGACCAGGAGAAGAGACCAGGAGAAGAGACCAGGAGAAGAGAAGAGACCAGGAGAAGAGACCAGGAGAAGAGACGAGACCAGGAGAAGAGACGAGACCAGGAGAAGAGACGAGACCAGGAGAAGAGACCAGGAGAAGAGACACGACCAGGAGAAGAGACCAGGAGAAGAGAAGAGACCAGGAGAAGAAAAGAGACCAGGAGAAGAGACCAGGAGAAGAGACGACACCAGGAGAAGAGAAGAGACCAGGAGAAGAGAAGAGACCAGGAGAAGAGACGAGACCAGGAGAAGAGACGAGACCAGGAGAAGAGACGAGACCAGGAGAAGAGACGAGACCAGGAGAAGAGAAGAGACCAGGAGAAGAGACGAGGAGAAGAGACGAGGAGAAGAGAAGAGACGAGGAGAAGAGAAGAGACGAGGAGAAGAGAAGAGACGAGGAGAAGAGACGAGACGAGGAGAAGAGACGAGACGAGGAGAAGAGATGAGACGAGGAGAAGAGACGAGACCAGGAGAAGAGAAGAGACGAGGAGAAGAGAAGAGACCAGGAGAAGAGACCAGGAGAAGAGACCAGGAGAAGAGGTGAGACCAGGAGAAGAGACCAATAGAAGAGACCAGGAGAAGAGACGAGACCAGGAGAAGAAACGAGACCAGGAGAAGAGACCAGGAGAAGAGACCAGGAGAAGAGAAGAGACCAGGAGAATAGACCAGGAGAAGAGAAGAGACCAGGAGAAGAGAAGAGACCAGGAGAGGAGACCAGGAGAGGAGACCAGGACAAGAGACCAGGAGAAGAGACGAGACCAGGAGAAGAGACGAGACCAGGAGAAGAGACGAGACGAGAAGAAGAGAAGAGACCAGGAGAAGAGAAGAGACCAGGAGAAGAGAAGAGACCAGGAGAAGAGACCAGGAGAAGAGAAGAGACCAGGAGAAGAGACCAGGAGAAGAGACGAGACCAGGAGAAGAGACGAGACCAGGAGAAGAGACGAGACCAGGAGAATACACCAGGAGAATACACCAGGAGAAGAGAAGAGACCAGGAGAAGAGACCAGGAGAAGAGACCAGGAGAAGAGAAGAGACCAGGAGAAGAGAAGAGAAGAGACCAGGAGAAGAGACGAGACCAGGAGAAGAGACCAGGTGAAGAGACCAGGAGAAGAGACGAGACGAGTAGAAGAGACGAGACGAGTAGAAGAGACGAGACGAGTAGAAGAGACGAGACCAGGAGAAGAGACGAGACCAGGAGAAGAGACGAGACCAGGAGAAGAGACGAGACCAGGAGAAGGGACCAGGAGAAAAGAAGAGACCAGGAGAAATGACCAGGAGAAGAGACAAGACCAAGAGAAGAGACCAGGAGAAGAGACCAGGAGAAGAGACGAGACCAGGAGAAGAGAAGAGACCAGGAGAAGAGACCAGGAGAAGAGACGAGACCAGGAGAAGAGACGAGACCAGGAGAAGAGACGAGAACAGGAGAAGAGACCAGGAGAAGAGACAAGACCAGGATAAGAGACCAGGAGAACAGACCAGGAGAAGAGACCAGGATAAGAGAAGAGACCAGGAGAAGAGAAGAGACCAGGAGAAGAGAAGTGACCAGGCGAAGAGACGAGACGAGGAGAAGAGACGAGAGCAGAAGAAGAGACGAGACCGGAGAAGAGACGAGGAGAAGAGACGAGGAGAAGAGACAAGGAGAAGAGACGAGGAGAAGAGACGAGACGAGGAGAAGAGACGAGACCAGGAGAAGAGACCAGGAGAAGAGAAGAGACAAGGAGAAGAGAAGAGACCAGGAGAAGAGACCAGGAGAAGAGAAGAGACCAGGAGAAGAGAAGAGACCAGGAGAGGAGACCAGGAGAAGAGACCAGGAGAAGAGACGAGACCAGGAGAAGAGACGAGACCAGGAGAAGAGACGAGACGAGAAGAAGAGAAGAGACCAGGAGAAGAGAAGAGACCAGGAGAAGAGAAGAGACCAGGAGAAGAGAAGAGACCAGGAGAAGAGAGCAGGAGAAGAGACGAGACCAGCAGAAGAGACGAGACCAGGAGAAGAGACGAGACCAGGAGAATACACCAGGAGAATACACCAGGAGAAGAGAAGAGACCAGGAGAAGAGACCAGGAGAAGAGACCAGGAGAAGAGAAGAGACCAGGAGAAGAGACCAGGAGAAGAGACCAGGAGAAGAGACGAGACGAGTAGAAGAGACGAGACCGGGAGAAGAGACGAGACCAGGAGAAGAGACGAGACCAGGAGAAGAGACCAGGAGAAAAGAAGAGACCAGGAGAAGGGACCAGGAGAAGAGACCAGGAGAAGAGACGAGACTAAGAGAAGAGAAGAGACCAGGAGAAGAGACCAGGAGAAGAGACGAGACCAGGAGAAGAGACGAGACCAGGAGAAGAGACGAGACCAGGAGAAGAGAAGAGACCAGGAGAAGAGACGAGACCAGGAGAAGAGACGAGAACAGGAGAAGAGACGAGACCAGGAGAAGAGACGAGACCAGGAGAAGAGACGAGAACAGGAGAAGAGAAGAGACCAGGAGAAGAGAAGAGACCAGGAGAAGAGACCAGGAGAAGAGACCAGGAGAAGGGAAGAGACCAGGAGAAGAGACCAGGAGAAGAGACCAGGAGAAGAGAAGAGACCAGGAGAAGAGACCAGGAGAAGAGAAAAGACCAGGAGAAGAGACCAGGAGAAGAGACGAGACCAGGAGAAGAGAAGAGACCAGGAGAAGAGACGAGACCAGGAGAAGAGAAGAGACCAGGAGAAGAGACGAGACCAGGAGAAGAGACGAGACCAGGAGAAGAGACCAGGAGAAGAGACCAGGAGAAGAGAAGAGACCAAGACAAGAGACCAGGAGAAGAGACCAGGAGAAGAGAAGAGACCAGGAGAAGAGACCAGGAGAAGAGACGAGACCAGGAGAAGAGACGAGACCAGGAGAAGAGAAGAGACCAGGAGAAGAGACGAGACCAGGAGAAGAGACCAGGAGAAGAGGCGAGACCAGGAGAAGAGACGAGACCAGGAGAAGAGGCGAGACCAGGAGAGGAGACGAGACCAGGAGAAGAGACCAGGAGAAGAGACGAGACCAGGAGAAGAGACGAGAGCAGGAGAAGAGACGAGACCAGGAGAAGAGAAGAGACCAGGAGAAGAGACCAGGAGAAGAGACCAGGAGAAGAGAAGAGACCAGGAGAAGAGACCAGGAGAAGAGACCAGGAGAAGAGACGAGACGAGTAGAAGAGACGAGACCGGGAGAAGAGACGAGACCAGGAGAAGAGACGAGACCAGGAGAAGAGATGAGAGCAGGAGAAGAGACGAGACCAGGAGAAGAGAAGAGACCATGAGAAGAGACCAGGAGAAGAGAAGAGACCAGGAGAAGAGACCAGGAGAAGAGACCAGGAGAAGAGACGAGACCAGGAGAAGAGACGAGACCAGGAGAAGAGAAGAGACCAGGAGAAGAGACCAGGAGAAGAGACCAGGAGAAGAGACCAGGAGAAGAGAAGAGACCAGGAGAAGAGACCAACAGAAGAGATGAGAACAGTAGAAGAGAAGAGACCAGGAGAAGAGACGAGACCAGGAGAAGAGACCAGGAGAAGAGACGAGACCAGGAGAAGAGACGAGACCAGGAGAAGAGAAGAGACCAGGAGAAGAGACGAGGAGAAGAGACGAGGAGAAGAGAAGAGACGAGGAGAAGAGACGAGACGAGGAGAAGAGAAGAGACGAGAAGAGACGAGACGAGGAGAAGAGACGAGACCAGGAGAAGAGAAGAGACGAGGAGAAGAGACGAGACCAGGAGAAGAGACGAGACCAGGAGAAGAGAAGAGACGAGGAGAAGAGAAGAGACCAGGAGAAGAGACCAGGAGAAGAGATGAGACCAGGAGAAGAGACCAGGAGAAGAGAAGAGACCAGGAGAAGAGAAGAGACCAGGAGAAGAGACCAGGAGAAGAGACCAGGAGAAGAGACCAGGAGAAGAGACGAGACCAGGAGAAGAGACGAGACCAGGAGAAGAGACCAGGAGAAGAGAAGAGACAAGGAGAAGAGAAGAGACCAGGAGAAGAGACCAGGAGAAGAGAAGAGACCAGGAGAAGAGAAGAGACCAGGAGAGGAGACCAGGAGAAGAGACCAGGAGAAGAGACGAGACCAGGAGAAGAGACGAGACCAGGAGAAGAGACGAGACGAGAAGAAGAGAAGAGACCACGAGAAGAGAAGAGACCAGGAGAAGAGAAGAGACCAGGAGAAGAGACCAGGAGAAGAGACGAGACCAGCAGAAGAGACGAGACCAGGAGAAGAGACGAGACCAGGAGAATACACCAGGAGAATACACCAGGAGAAGAGAAGAGACCAGGAGAAGAGACCAGGAGAAGAGACCAGGAGAAGAGAAGAGACCAGGAGAAGAGACGAGACCAGGAGAAGAGACCAGGAGAAGAGACCAGGAGAAGAGACGAGACGAGTAGAAGAGACGAGACCAGGAGAAGAGACGAGACCAGGAGAAGAGACGAGACCAGGAGAAGAGACCAGGAGAAAAGAAGAGACCAGGAGAAGGGACCAGGAGAAGAGACCAGGAGAAGAGACGAGACTAAGAGAAGAGAAGAGACCAGGAGAAGAGACCAGGAGAAGAGACGAGACCAGGAGAAGAGACGAGACCAGGAGAAGAGACGAGACCAGGAGAAGAGACGAGACCAGGAGAAGAGAAGAGACCAGGAGAAGAGAAGAGACCAGGAGAAGAGACCAGGAGAAGAGACCAGGAGAAGGGAAGAGACCAGGAGAAGAGACCAGGAGAAGAGACCAGGATAAGAGAAGAGACCAGGAGAAGAGACCAGGAGAAGAGAAAAGACCAGGAGAAGAGACCAGGAGAAGAGACGAGACCAGGAGAAGAGAAGAGACCAGGAGAAGAGACGAGACCAGGAGAAGAGAAGAGACCAGGAGAAGAGACGAGACCAGGAGAAGAGACGAGACCAGGAGAAGAGACCAGGAGAAGAGACCAGGAGAAGAGAAGAGACCAAGACAAGAGACCAGGAGAAGAGACCAGGAGAAGAGAAGAGACCAGGAGAAGAGTAGAGACCAGGAGAAGAGTAGAGACTAGGAGAAGAGACGAGACCAGGAGAAGAGACGAGACCAGGAGAAGAGAAGAGACCAGGAGAAGAGACCAGGAGAAGAGACGAGACCAGGAGAAGAGACGAGACCAGGAGAAGAGACGAGACCAGGAGAAGAGGCGAGACCAGGAGAGGAGACCAGGATAAGAGACCAGGAGAAGAGACGAGACCAGGAGAAGAGACGAGACCAGGAGAAGAGAAGAGACCAGGAGAAGAGACCAGGAGAAGAGAAGAGACCAGGAGAAGAGACCAGGAGAAGAGACCAGGAGAAGAGACGAGACCAGGAGAAGAGACGAGACCAGGAGAAGAGAAGAGACCAGGAGAAGAGACCAGGAGAAGAGACCAGGAGAAGAGACCAGGAGAAGAGAAGAGACCAGGAGAAGAGACCAACAGAAGAGATGAGAACAGTAGAAGAGAAGAGACCAGGAGAAGAGACGAGACAAGGAGAAGAGACCAGGAGAAGAGACGAGACCAGGAGAAGAGACCAGGAGAAGAGAAGAGACCAGGAGAAGAGACCAGGAGAAGAGACCAGGAGAAGAGACGACACCAGGAGAAGAGACGACACCAGGAGAAGAGACGACACCAGGAGAAGAGACGAGACCAGGAGAAGAGAAGAGACCAGGAGAAGAGACGAGGAGAAGAGACGAGGAGAAGAGAAGAGATGAGGAGAAGAGAAGAGACGAGAAGAGACGAGACAAGGAGAAGAGACGAGACCAGGAGAAGTGAAGAGACCAGGAGAAGAGACCAGGAGAAGAGACCAGGAGAAGAGACCAGGAGAAGAGACCAGGAGAAGAGAATAGACCAGGAGAAGAGAAGAGACCAGGAGAAGAGAAGAGACCAGGAGAAGAGAAGAGACCAGGAGAAGAGACCAGGAGAAGAGACCAGGAGAAGAGACGAGACCAGGAGAAGAGACGAGACGAGAAGAAGATAAAAGACCAGGAGAAGAGACCAGGAGAAGAGAAGAGACCAGGAGAAGAGACCAGGAGAAGAGACCAGGAGAAGAGACCAGGAGAAGAGAAGAGACCAGGAGAAGAGAACAGGAGAAGAGACGAGACCAGGAGAAGAGACGAGACCAGGAGAAGAGACGAGACCAGGAGAAGAGACCAGGAGAAGAGACAAGACCAGGAGAAGAGAAGAGACCAGGAGAAGAAAAGAGACCAGGAGAAGAGACCAGGAGAAGAGACGACACCAGGAGAAGAGAAGAGACCAGGAGAAGAGACGAGACCAGGAGAAGAGACGAGACCAGGAGAAGAGACGAGACCAGGAGAAGAGAAGAGACCAGGAGAAGAGAAGAGACCAGGAGAAGAGACGAGGAGAAGAGACGAGGAGAAGAGAAGAGACGAGGAGAAGAGACTAGACGAGGAGAAGAGACGAGACTAGGAGAAGAGACGAGACGAGGAGAAGAGATGAGACGAGGAGAAGAGACGAGACCAGGAGAAGAGAAGAGACGAGGAGAAGAGAAGAGACCAGGAGAAGAGACCAGGATAAGAGACCAGGAGAAGAGACCAGGAGAAGATATGAGACCAGGAGAAGAGACCAGGAGAAGAGACGAGACCAGGAGAAGAGACGAGACCAGGAGAAGAGACGAGACCAGGAGAAGAAACGAGACCAGGAGAAGAGACCAGGAGAAGAGACCAGGAGAAGAGAAGAGACCAGGAGAATAGACCAGGAGAAGAGAAGAGACCAGGAGAAGAGAAGAGACCAGGAGAGGAGACCAGGAGAAGAGACCAGGAGAAGAGACGAGACCAGGAGAAGAGACGAGACCAGGAGAAGAGACGAGACGAGAAGAAGAGAAGAGACCAGGAGAAGAGAAGATACCAGGAGAAGAGAAGAGACCAGGAGAAGAGACCAGGAGAAGAGAAGAGACCAGGAGAAGAGACCAGGAGAAGAGACGAGACCAGGAGAAGAGACGAGACCAGGAGAAGAGACGAGACCAGGAGAAGAGACGAGACCAGGAGAAGAGACCAGCAGAAGAGACGAGACCAGGAGAAGAGAAGAGACCAGGAGAGGAGACCAGGAGAAGAGACCAGGAGAAGAGAAGAGACCAGGAGAAGAGACGAGTAGAAGAGACGAGACGAGTAGATGAGACGAGACGAGGAGAAGAGACGAGACGAGGAGAAGAGACGAGACCAGGAGAAGAGACGAGACCAGGAGAAGAGACGAGACCAGGAGAAGGGACCAGGAGAAAAGAAGAGACCAGGAGAAATGACCAGGAGAAGAGACAAGACCAAGAGAAGAGACCAGGAGAAGAGACCAGGAGAAGAGACGAGACCAGGAGAAGAGACGAGACCAGGAGAAGAGAAGAGACCATGAGAAGAGACCAGGAGAAGAGACGAGACCAGGAGAAGAGACGAGACCAGGAGAAGAGACGAGAACAGGAGAAGAGACCAGGAGAAGAGACAAGACCAGGATAAGAGACGAGACCAGGAGAAGAGAAGAGACCAGGAGAAGAGAAGAGACCAGGAGAAGAGACCAGGAGAAGGGAAGAGACTAGGAGAAGAGACCAGGAGAAGAGACCAGGAGAAGAGAAGAGACCAGGAGAAGAGACCAGGAGAAGAGAAGAGACCAGGAGAAAAGACCAGGAGAAGAGAAAAGACCAGGAGAAGAGACCAGGAGAAGAGACGAGACCAGGAGAAGAGAAGAGACCAGGAGAAGAGAAGAGACTAGGAGAAGAGACGAGACCAGGAGAAGAGACGAGACCAGGAGAAGAGACCAGGAGAAGAGACCAGGAGAAGAGAAGAGACCAGGAGAAGAGAAGAGACCAGGAGAGGAGACCAGGAGAAGAGACCAGGAGAAGAGACGAGACCAGGAGAAGAGACCAGGAGAAGAGAAGAGACCAGGTAAAGAGACCAGGAGAAGAGAAGAGACCAGGAGAAGAGACGAGGAGAAGAGACGAGGAGAAGAGAAGAGACCAGGAGAAGAGAAGAGACCAGGAGAAGAGAAGAGACCAGGAGAAGAGAAGAGACCAGGAGAAAAGGAGAGAACAGGAGAAGAGTAGAGACCAGGAGAAGAGAAGAGACCAGGAGAAGAGACGAGACCAGGAGAAGAGACGAGACCAGGAGAAGAGACGAGGAGAAGAGACGAGACGAGGAGAAGAGACGAGACGAGGAGAAGAGACGAGACGAGGAGAAGAGACGAGACGAGGAGAAGAGACGAGACGAGGAGAAGAGACGAGACGAGGAGAAGAGACGAGACCAGGAGAAGAGACGAGACCAGGAGAAGAGAAGAGACCAGGAGAAGAGAAGAGACCAGGAGAAGAGACGAGGAGAAGAGACCAGGAGAAGAGAAGAGACCAGGAGAAGAGAAGAGACCAGGAGAAGAGAAGAGACCAGGAGAAGAGAAGAGACCAGGAGAAAAGGAGAGAACAGGAGAAGAGTAGAGACCAGGAGAAGAGAAGAGACCAGGAGAAGATACGAGACCAGGAGAAGAGACGAGACCAGGAGAAGAGACGAGACCAGGAGAAGAGAAGAGACCAGGAGAAGTGAAGAGACCAGGAGTAGAGACCAGGAGAAGAGACCAGGAGAAGAGAATAGACCAGGAGAAGAGACCAGGAGAAGAGAAGAGACCAGGAGAAGAGAAGAGACCAGGAGAAGAGACCAGGAGAAGAGACCAGGAGAAGAGACGAGACCAGGAGAAGAGACGAGACGAGAAGAAGATAAAAGACCAGGAGAAGAGACCAGGAGAAGAGAAGAGACCAGGAGAAGAGACCAGGAGAAGAGACCAGGAGAAGAGACCAGGAGAAGAGAAGAGACCAGGAGAAGAGACCAGGAGAAGAGACGAGACCAGGAGAAGAGACGAGACCAGGAGAAGAGACCAGGAGAAGAGACAAGACCAGGAGAAGAGACCAGGAGAAGAGAAGAGACCAGGAGAAGAAAAGAGACCAGGAGAAGAGACCAGGAGAAGAGACGACACCAGGAGAAGAGAAGAGACCAGGAGAAGAGAAGAGACCAGGAGAAGAGACGAGACCAGGAGAAGAGACGAGACCAGGAGAAGAGACGAGACCAGGAGAAGAGACGAGACCAGGAGAAGAGACGAGACCAGGAGAAGAGAAGAGACCAGGAGAAGAGACGAGACCAGGAGAAGAGAAGAGACGAGGAGAAGAGAAGAGACCAGGAGAAGAGACCAGGAGAAGAGATCAGGAGAAGAGACCAGGAGAAGAGACCAGGAGAAGAGGTGAGACCAGGAGAAGAGACCAATAGAAGAGACCAGGAGAAGAGACGAGACCAGGAGAAGAGACGAGACCAGGAGAAGAAACGAGACCAGGAGAAGAGACCAGGAGAAGAGACCAGGAGAAGAGAAGAGACCAGGAGAATAGACCAGGAGAAGAGAAGAGACCAGGAGAAGAGAAGAGACCAGGAGAGGAGACCAGGAGAGGAGACCAGGAGAAGAGACCAGGAGAAGAGACGAGACCAGGAGAAGAGACGAGACCAGGAGAAGAGACGAGACGAGAAGAAGAGAAGAGACCAGGAGAAGAGAAGAGACCAGGAGAAGAGAAGAGACCAGGAGAAGAGACCAGGAGAAGAGAAGAGACCAGGAGAAGAGAAGAGATGAGGAGAAGAGAAGAGACGAGAAGAGACGAGACAAGGAGAAGAGACGAGACCAGGAGAAGTGAAGAGACCAGGAGAAGAGACCAGGAGAAGAGACCAGGAGAAGAGACCAGGAGAAGAGACCAGGAGAAGAGAATAGACCAGGAGAAGAGAAGAGACCAGGAGAAGAGAAGAGACCAGGAGAAGAGAAGAGACCAGGAGAAGAGACCAGGAGAAGAGACCAGGAGAAGAGACGAGACCAGGAGAAGAGACGAGACGAGAAGAAGATAAAAGACCAGGAGAAGAGACCAGGAGAAGAGAAGAGACCAGGAGAAGAGACCAGGAGAAGAGACCAGGAGAAGAGACCAGGAGAAGAGAAGAGACCAGGAGAAGAGAACAGGAGAAGAGACGAGACCAGGAGAAGAGACGAGACCAGGAGAAGAGACGAGACCAGGAGAAGAGACCAGGAGAAGAGACAAGACCAGGAGAAGAGAAGAGACCAGGAGAAGAAAAGAGACCAGGAGAAGAGACCAGGAGAAGAGACGACACCAGGAGAAGAGAAGAGACCAGGAGAAGAGACGAGACCAGGAGAAGAGACGAGACCAGGAGAAGAGACGAGACCAGGAGAAGAGAAGAGACCAGGAGAAGAGACGAGGAGAAGAGACGAGGAGAAGAGAAGAGACGAGGAGAAGAGACTAGACGAGGAGAAGAGACGAGACTAGGAGAAGAGACGAGACGAGGAGAAGAGATGAGACGAGGAGAAGAGACGAGACCAGGAGAAGAGACCAGGAGAAGAGACCAGGAGAAGAGACCAGGAGAAGAGATGAGACCAGGAGAAGAGACCAGGAGAAGAGACGAGACCAGGAGAAGAGACGAGACCAGGAGAAGAAACGAGACCAGGAGAAGAGACCAGGAGAAGAGACCAGGAGAAGAGAAGAGACCAGGAGAATAGACCAGGAGAAGAGAAGAGACCAGGAGAAGAGAAGAGACCAGGAGAGGAGACCAGGAGAAGAGACCAGGAGAAGAGACGAGACCAGGAGAAGAGACGAGACCAGGAGAAGAGACGAGACGAGAAGAAGAGAAGAGACCAGGAGAAGAGAAGATACCAGGAGAAGAGAAGAGACCAGGAGAAGAGACCAGGAGAAGAGAAGAGACCAGGATAAGAGACCAGGAGAAGAGACGAGACCAGGAGAAGAGACGAGACCAGGAGAAGAGACGAGACCAGGAGAAGAGACCAGGAGAATACACCAGGAGAAGAGAAGAGACCAGGAGAAGAGACAAGGAGAAGAGACCAGGAGAAGAGAAGAGACCAGGAGAAGAGACGAGTAGAAGAGACGAGACGAGTAGAAGAGACGAGACGAGGAGAAGAGACGAGACCAGGAGAAGAGACGAGACCAGGAGAAGAGACGAGACCAGGAGAAGGGACCAGGAGAAAAGAAGAGACCAGGAGAAATGACCAGGAGAAGAGACAAGACCAAGAGAAGAGACCAGGAGAAGAGACCAGGAGAAGAGACGAGACCAGGAGAAGAGACGAGACCAGGAGAAGAGAAGAGACCATGAGAAGAGACCAGGAGAAGAGACGAGACCAGGAGAAGAGACGAGACCAGGAGAAGAGACGAGAACAGGAGAAGAGACCAGGAGAAGAGACAAGACCAGGATAAGAGACGAGACCAGGAGAAGAGAAGAGACCAGGAGAAGAGAAGAGACCAGGAGAAGAGACCAGGAGAAGGGAAGAGTCCAGGAGAAGAGACCAGGAGAAGAGACCAGGAGAAGAGAAGAGACCAGGAGAAGAGACCAGGAGAAGAGAAAAGACCAGGAGAAGAGACCAGGAGAAGAGACGAGACCAGGAGAAGAGATGAGACCAGGAGAAGAGAAGAGACCAGGAGAAGAGAAGAGACCAGGAGAAGAGAAGAGACCAGGAGAAGAGACGAGACCAGGAGAAGAGACCAGGAGAAGAGACCAGGAGAAGAGAAGAGACCAGGACAAGAGAAGAGACCAGGAGAGGAGACCAGGAGAAGAGACCAGGAGAAGAGACGAGACCAGGAGAAGAGACCAGGAGAAGAGAAGAGACCAGGTAAAGAGACCAGGAGAAGAGAAGAGACCAGGAGAAGAGACGAGACCAGGAGAAGAGACGAGACCAGGAGAAGAGACGAGGAGAAGAGACGAGACGAGGAGAAGAGACGAGACGAGGAGAAGAGACGAGACGAGGAGAAGAGACGAGACCAGGAGAAGAGACGAGACCAGGAGAAGAGACGAGACGAGGAGAAGAGACGAGACCAGGAGAAGAGACGAGACCAGGAGAAGAGACGAGACCAGTAGAAGAGAAGAGACCAGGAGAAGAGAAGAGACCAGGAGAAGAGACGAGGAGAAGAGACCAGGAGAAGAGAAGAGACCAGGAGAAGAGAAGAGACCAGGAGAAGAGAAGAGACCAGGAGAAAAGGAGAGAACAGGAGAAGAGTAGAGACCAGGAGAAGAGAAGGGACCAGGAGAAGAGACGAGACCAGGAGAAGAGACGAGACCAGGAGAAGAGACGAGGAGAAGAGAAGAGACGAGGAGAAGAGACGAGACGAGGAGAAGAGACGAGACGAGGAGAAGAGACGAGACGAGGAGAAGAGACGAGACCAGGAGAAGAGACGAGACCAGGAGAAGAGACGAGACCAGTAGTAGAGAAGAGACCAGGAGAAGAGAAGAGACCAGGAGAAGAGACGAGACCAGGAGAAGAGACGAGACCAGGAGAAGAGACGAGGAGAAGAGACGAGGAGAAGAAACGAGGAGAAGAGACGAGACGAGGAGAAGAGACGAGAACAGGAGAAGAGAAGAGACCAGGAGAAGAGAAGAGACCAGGAGAAGAGACCAGGAGAAGAGACCAGGAGAAGAGTCCAGGAGAAGAGACAAGACCAGGAGAAGAGACCAGGAGAACAGACCAGGAGAAGAGACCAGGATAAGAGAAGAGACCAGGAGAAGAGAAGAGACCAGGAGAAGAGAAGTGACCAGGCGAAGAGACGAGACCAGAAGAAGAGACGAGACCAGGAGAAGAGACGAGACCAGGAGAAGAGACGAGAACAGGAGAAGAGACGAGAGCAGGAGAAGAGACGAGAGCAGAAGAACAGACGAGACCGGAGAAGAGACGAGGAGAAGAGACGAGGAGAAGAGACAAGGAGAAGAGACGAGGAGAAGAGACGAGACGAGGAGAAGAGACGAGACCAGGATAAGAGACCAGGAGAAGAGACGAGACCAGGAGAAGAGACGAGACCAGGAGAAGAGAAGAGACCAGGAGAAGAGACCAGGAGAAGAGACCAGGAGAAGAGACCAGGAGAAGAGACCAGGAGAAGAGAAGAGACCAGGAGAAGAGACCAACAGAAGAGATGAGAACAGGAGAAGAGAAGAGACCAGGAGAAGAGACGAGACCAGGAGAAGAGACCAGGAGAAGAGACGAGACCAGGAGAAGAGACCAGGAGAAGAGAAGAGACCAGGAGAAGAGACCAGGAGAAGAGACCAGGAGAAGAGACGAGACCAGGAGAAGAGACGAGACCAGGAGAAGAGACGAGACCAGGAGAAGAGACGAGACCAGGAGAAGAGAAGAGACCAGGAGAAGAGACCAGGAGAAGAGACGAGGAGAAGAGTCGAGGAGAAGAGAAGAGACGAGGAGAAGAGACGAGACGAGGAGAAGACACGAGACGAGGAGAAGAGACGAGACAAGGAGAAGAGACGAGACCAGGAGAAGTGAAGAGACCAGGAGAAGAGACCAGGAGTAGAGACCAGGAGAAGAGACCAGGAGAAGAGAATAGACCAGGAGAAGAGACCAGGAGAAGAGAAGAGACCAGGAGAAGAGAAGAGACCAGGAGAAGAGACCAGGAGAAGAGACCAGGAGAAGAGACGAGACCAGGAGAAGAGACGAGACGAGAAGAAGATAAAAGACCAGGAGAAGAGACCAGGAGAAGAGAAGAGACCAGGAGAAGAGACCAGGAGAAGAGACCAGGAGAAGAGACCAGGAGAAGAGAAGAGACCAGGAGAAGAGACCAGGAGAAGAGACGAGACCAGGAGAAGAGACGAGACCAGGAGAAGAGACGAGACCAGGAGAAGAGACCAGGAGAAGAGACACGACCAGGAGAAGAGACCAGGAGAAGAGAAGAGACCAGGAGAAGAAAAGAGACCAGGAGAAGAGACCAGGAGAAGAGACGACACCAGGAGAAGAGAAGAGACCAGGAGAAGAGAAGAGACCAGGAGAAGAGACGAGACCAGGAGAAGAGACGAGACCAGGAGAAGAGACGAGACCAGGAGAAGAGACGAGACCAGGAGAAGAGAAGAGACCAGGAGAAGAGACGAGGAGAAGAGACGAGGAGAAGAGAAGAGACGCGGAGAAGAGAAGAGACGAGGAGAAGAGAAGAGACGAGGAGAAGAGACGAGACGAGGAGAAGAGACGAGACGAGGAGAAGAGATGAGACGAGGAGAAGAGACGAGACCAGGAGAAGAGAAGAGACGAGGAGAAGAGAAGAGACCAGGAGAAGAGACCAGGAGAAGAGACCAGGAGAAGAGACCAGGAGAAGAGGTGAGACCAGGAGAAGAGACCAATAGAAGAGACCAGGAGAAGAGACGAGACCAGGAGAAGAAACGAGACCAGGAGAAGAGACCAGGAGAAGAGACCAGGAGAAGAGAAGAGACCAGGAGAATAGACCAGGAGAAGAGAAGAGACCAGGAGAAGAGAAGAGACCAGGAGAGGAGACCAGGAGAGGAGACCAGGACAAGAGACCAGGAGAAGAGACGAGACCAGGAGAAGAGACGAGACCAGGAGAAGAGACGAGACGAGAAGAAGAGAAGAGACCAGGAGAAGAGAAGAGACCAGGAGAAGAGAAGAGACCAGGAGAAGAGACCAGGAGAAGAGAAGAGACCAGGAGAAGAGACCAGGAGAAGAGACGAGACCAGGAGAAGAGACGAGACCAGGAGAAGAGACGAGACCAGGAGAATACACCAGGAGAATACACCAGGAGAAGAGAAGAGACCAGGAGAAGAGACCAGGAGAAGAGACCAGGAGAAGAGAAGAGACCAGGAGAAGAGAAGAGAAGAGACCAGGAGAAGAGACGAGACCAGGAGAAGAGACCAGGTGAAGAGACCAGGAGAAGAGACGAGACGAGTAGAAGAGACGAGACGAGTAGAAGAGACGAGACGAGTAGAAGAGACGAGACCAGGAGAAGAGACGAGACCAGGAGAAGAGACGAGACCAGGAGAAGAGACGAGACCAGGAGAAGGGACCAGGAGAAAAGAAGAGACCAGGAGAAATGACCAGGAGAAGAGACAAGACCAAGAGAAGAGACCAGGAGAAGAGACCAGGAGAAGAGACGAGACCAGGAGAAGAGAAGAGACCAGGAGAAGAGACCAGGAGAAGAGACGAGACCAGGAGAAGAGACGAGACCAGGAGAAGAGACGAGAACAGGAGAAGAGACCAGGAGAAGAGACAAGACCAGGATAAGAGACCAGGAGAACAGACCAGGAGAAGAGACCAGGATAAGAGAAGAGACCAGGAGAAGAGAAGAGACCAGGAGAAGAGAAGTGACCAGGCGAAGAGACGAGACGAGGAGAAGAGACGAGAGCAGAAGAAGAGACGAGACCGGAGAAGAGACGAGGAGAAGAGACGAGGAGAAGAGACAAGGAGAAGAGACGAGGAGAAGAGACGAGACGAGGAGAAGAGACGAGACCAGGAGAAGAGACCAGGAGAAGAGAAGAGACAAGGAGAAGAGAAGAGACCAGGAGAAGAGACCAGGAGAAGAGAAGAGACCAGGAGAAGAGAAGAGACCAGGAGAGGAGACCAGGAGAAGAGACCAGGAGAAGAGACGAGACCAGGAGAAGAGACGAGACCAGGAGAAGAGACGAGACGAGAAGAAGAGAAGAGACCAGGAGAAGAGAAGAGACCAGGAGAAGAGAAGAGACCAGGAGAAGAGAAGAGACCAGGAGAAGAGAGCAGGAGAAGAGACGAGACCAGCAGAAGAGACGAGACCAGGAGAAGAGACGAGACCAGGAGAATACACCAGGAGAATACACCAGGAGAAGAGAAGAGACCAGGAGAAGAGACCAGGAGAAGAGACCAGGAGAAGAGAAGAGACCAGGAGAAGAGACCAGGAGAAGAGACCAGGAGAAGAGACGAGACGAGTAGAAGAGACGAGACCGGGAGAAGAGACGAGACCAGGAGAAGAGACGAGACCAGGAGAAGAGACCAGGAGAAAAGAAGAGACCAGGAGAAGGGACCAGGAGAAGAGACCAGGAGAAGAGACGAGACTAAGAGAAGAGAAGAGACCAGGAGAAGAGACCAGGAGAAGAGACGAGACCAGGAGAAGAGACGAGACCAGGAGAAGAGACGAGACCAGGAGAAGAGAAGAGACCAGGAGAAGAGACGAGACCAGGAGAAGAGACGAGAACAGGAGAAGAGACGAGACCAGGAGAAGAGACGAGAACAGGAGAAGAGAAGAGACCAGGAGAAGAGAAGAGACCAGGAGAAGAGACCAGGAGAAGAGACCAGGAGAAGGGAAGAGACCAGGAGAAGAGACCAGGAGAAGAGACCAGGAGAAGAGAAGAGACCAGGAGAAGAGACCAGGAGAAGAGAAAAGACCAGGAGAAGAGACCAGGAGAAGAGACGAGACCAGGAGAAGAGAAGAGACCAGGAGAAGAGACGAGACCAGGAGAAGAGAAGAGACCAGGAGAAGAGACGAGACCAGGAGAAGAGACGAGACCAGGAGAAGAGACCAGGAGAAGAGACCAGGAGAAGAGAAGAGACCAAGACAAGAGACCAGGAGAAGAGACCAGGAGAAGAGAAGAGACCAGGAGAAGAGACCAGGAGAAGAGACGAGACCAGGAGAAGAGACGAGACCAGGAGAAGAGAAGAGACCAGGAGAAGAGACGAGACCAGGAGAAGAGACCAGGAGAAGAGGCGAGACCAGGAGAAGAGACGAGACCAGGAGAAGAGGCGAGACCAGGAGAGGAGACGAGACCAGGAGAAGAGACCAGGAGAAGAGACGAGACCAGGAGAAGAGACGAGAGCAGGAGAAGAGACGAGACCAGGAGAAGAGAAGAGACCAGGAGAAGAGACCAGGAGAAGAGACCAGGAGAAGAGAAGAGACCAGGAGAAGAGACCAGGAGAAGAGACGAGACGAGTAGAAGAGACGAGACCGGGAGAAGAGACGAGACCAGGAGAAGAGACGAGACCAGGAGAAGAGATGAGAGCAGGAGAAGAGACGAGACCAGGAGAAGAGAAGAGACCATGAGAAGAGACCAGGAGAAGAGAAGAGACCAGGAGAAGAGACCAGGAGAAGAGACCAGGAGAAGAGACGAGACCAGGAGAAGAGACGAGACCAGGAGAAGAGAAGAGACCAGGAGAAGAGACCAGGAGAAGAGACCAGGAGAAGAGACCAGGAGAAGAGAAGAGACCAGGAGAAGAGACCAACAGAAGAGATGAGAACAGTAGAAGAGAAGAGACCAGGAGAAGAGACGAGACCAGGAGAAGAGACCAGGAGAAGAGACGAGACCAGGAGAAGAGACGAGACCAGGAGAAGAGAAGAGACCAGGAGAAGAGACGAGGAGAAGAGACGAGGAGAAGAGAAGAGACGAGGAGAAGAGACGAGACGAGGAGAAGAGAAGAGACGAGAAGAGACGAGACGAGGAGAAGAGACGAGACCAGGAGAAGAGAAGAGACGAGGAGAAGAGACGAGACCAGGAGAAGAGACGAGACCAGGAGAAGAGAAGAGACGAGGAGAAGAGAAGAGACCAGGAGAAGAGACCAGGAGAAGAGATGAGACCAGGAGAAGAGACCAGGAGAAGAGAAGAGACCAGGAGAAGAGAAGAGACCAGGAGAAGAGACCAGGAGAAGAGACCAGGAGAAGAGACCAGGAGAAGAGACGAGACCAGGAGAAGAGACGAGACCAGGAGAAGAGACCAGGAGAAGAGAAGAGACAAGGAGAAGAGAAGAGACCAGGAGAAGAGACCAGGAGAAGAGAAGAGACCAGGAGAAGAGAAGAGACCAGGAGAGGAGACCAGGAGAAGAGACCAGGAGAAGAGACGAGACCAGGAGAAGAGACGAGACCAGGAGAAGAGACGAGACGAGAAGAAGAGAAGAGACCACGAGAAGAGAAGAGACCAGGAGAAGAGAAGAGACCAGGAGAAGAGACCAGGAGAAGAGACGAGACCAGCAGAAGAGACGAGACCAGGAGAAGAGACGAGACCAGGAGAATACACCAGGAGAATACACCAGGAGAAGAGAAGAGACCAGGAGAAGAGACCAGGAGAAGAGACCAGGAGAAGAGAAGAGACCAGGAGAAGAGACGAGACCAGGAGAAGAGACCAGGAGAAGAGACCAGGAGAAGAGACGAGACGAGTAGAAGAGACGAGACCAGGAGAAGAGACGAGACCAGGAGAAGAGACGAGACCAGGAGAAGAGACCAGGAGAAAAGAAGAGACCAGGAGAAGGGACCAGGAGAAGAGACCAGGAGAAGAGACGAGACTAAGAGAAGAGAAGAGACCAGGAGAAGAGACCAGGAGAAGAGACGAGACCAGGAGAAGAGACGAGACCAGGAGAAGAGACGAGACCAGGAGAAGAGACGAGACCAGGAGAAGAGACGAGACCAGGAGAAGAGAAGAGACCAGGAGAAGAGACCAGGAGAAGAGACCAGGAGAAGGGAAGAGACCAGGAGAAGAGACCAGGAGAAGAGACCAGGATAAGAGAAGAGACCAGGAGAAGAGACCAGGAGAAGAGAAAAGACCAGGAGAAGAGACCAGGAGAAGAGACGAGACCAGGAGAAGAGAAGAGACCAGGAGAAGAGACGAGACCAGGAGAAGAGAAGAGACCAGGAGAAGAGACGAGACCAGGAGAAGAGACGAGACCAGGAGAAGAGACCAGGAGAAGAGACCAGGAGAAGAGAAGAGACCAAGACAAGAGACCAGGAGAAGAGACCAGGAGAAGAGAAGAGACCAGGAGAAGAGTAGAGACCAGGAGAAGAGTAGAGACTAGGAGAAGAGACGAGACCAGGAGAAGAGACGAGACCAGGAGAAGAGAAGAGACCAGGAGAAGAGACCAGGAGAAGAGACGAGACCAGGAGAAGAGACGAGACCAGGAGAAGAGACGAGACCAGGAGAAGAGGCGAGACCAGGAGAGGAGACCAGGAGAAGAGACCAGGAGAAGAGACGAGACCAGGAGAAGAGACGAGACCAGGAGAAGAGAAGAGACCAGGAGAAGAGACCAGGAGAAGAGAAGAGACCAGGAGAAGAGACCAGGAGAAGAGACCAGGAGAAGAGACGAGACCAGGAGAAGAGACGAGACCAGGAGAAGAGAAGAGACCAGGAGAAGAGACCAGGAGAAGAGACCAGGAGAAGAGACCAGGAGAAGAGACCAGGAGAAGAGAAGAGACCAGGAGAAGAGACCAACAGAAGAGATGAGAACAGTAGAAGAGAAGAGACCAGGAGAAGAGACGAGACCAGGAGAAGAGACCAGGAGAAGAGACGAGACCAGGAGAAGAGACCAGGAGAAGAGAAGAGACCAGGAGAAGAGACCAGGAGAAGAGACCAGGAGAAGAGACGACACCAGGAGAAGAGACGACACCAGGAGAAGAGACGACACCAGGAGAAGAGACGAGACCAGGAGAAGAGACGAGACCAGGAGAAGAGAAGAGACCAGGAGAAGAGACGAGGAGAAGAGACGAGGAGAAGAGAAGAGATGAGGAGAAGAGAAGAGACGAGAAGAGACGAGACAAGGAGAAGAGACGAGACCAGGAGAAGTGAAGAGACCAGGAGAAGAGACCAGGAGAAGAGACCAGGAGAAGAGACCAGGAGAAGAGACCAGGAGAAGAGAATAGACCAGGAGAAGAGAAGAGACCAGGAGAAGAGAAGAGACCAGGAGAAGAGAAGAGACCAGGAGAAGAGACCAGGAGAAGAGACCAGGAGAAGAGACGAGACCAGGAGAAGAGACGAGACGAGAAGAAGATAAAAGACCAGGAGAAGAGACCAGGAGAAGAGAAGAGACCAGGAGAAGAGACCAGGAGAAGAGACCAGGAGAAGAGACCAGGAGAAGAGAAGAGACCAGGAGAAGAGAACAGGAGAAGAGACGAGACCAGGAGAAGAGACGAGACCAGGAGAAGAGACGAGACCAGGAGAAGAGACCAGGAGAAGAGACAAGACCAGGAGAAGAGAAGAGACCAGGAGAAGAAAAGAGACCAGGAGAAGAGACCAGGAGAAGAGACGACACCAGGAGAAGAGAAGAGACCAGGAGAAGAGACGAGACCAGGAGAAGAGACGAGACCAGGAGAAGAGACGAGACCAGGAGAAGAGAAGAGACCAGGAGAAGAGACGAGGAGAAGAGACGAGGAGAAGAGAAGAGACGAGGAGAAGAGACTAGACGAGGAGAAGAGACGAGACTAGGAGAAGAGACGAGACGAGGAGAAGAGATGAGACGAGGAGAAGAGACGAGACCAGGAGAAGAGACCAGGAGAAGAGACCAGGAGAAGAGACCAGGAGAAGAGATGAGACCAGGAGAAGAGACCAGGAGAAGAGACGAGACCAGGAGAAGAGACGAGACCAGGAGAAGAGACGAGACCAGGAGAAGAAACGAGACCAGGAGAAGAGACCAGGAGAAGAGAAGAGACCAGGAGAATAGACCAGGAGAAGAGAAGAGACCAGGAGAAGAGAAGAGACCAGGAGAGGAGACCAGGAGAAGAGACCAGGAGAAGAGACGAGACCAGGAGAAGAGACGAGACCAGGAGAAGAGACGAGACGAGAAGAAGAGAAGAGACCAGGAGAAGAGAAGATACCAGGAGAAGAGAAGAGACCAGGAGAAGAGACCAGGAGAAGAGAAGAGACCAGGATAAGAGACCAGGAGAAGAGACGAGACCAGGAGAAGAGACGAGACCAGGAGAAGAGACGAGACCAGGAGAAGAGACCAGGAGAATACACCAGGAGAAGAGAAGAGACCAGGAGAAGAGACAAGGAGAAGAGACCAGGAGAAGAGAAGAGACCAGGAGAAGAGACGAGTAGAAGAGACGAGACGAGTAGAAGAGACGAGACGAGGAGAAGAGACGAGACCAGGAGAAGAGACGAGACCAGGAGAAGTAACGAGACCAGGAGAAGGGACCAGGAGAAAAGAAGAGACCAGGAGAAATGACCAGGAGAAGAGACAAGACCAAGAGAAGAGACCAGGAGAAGAGACCAGGAGAAGAGACGAGACCAGGAGAAGAGACGAGACCAGGAGAAGAGAAGAGACCATGAGAAGAGACCAGGAGAAGAGACGAGACCAGGAGAAGAGACGAGACCAGGAGAAGAGACGAGAACAGGAGAAGAGACCAGGAGAAGAGACAAGACCAGGATAAGAGACGAGACCAGGAGAAGAGAAGAGACCAGGAGAAGAGAAGAGACCAGGAGAAGAGACCAGGAGAAGGGAAGAGTCCAGGAGAAGAGACCAGGAGAAGAGACCAGGAGAAGAGAAGAGACCAGGAGAAGAGACCAGGAGAAGAGAAAAGACCAGGAGAAGAGACCAGGAGAAGAGACGAGACCAGGAGAAGAGATGAGACCAGGAGAAGAGAAGAGACCAGGAGAAGAGAAGAGACCAGGAGAAGAGACGAGACCAGGAGAAGAGACGAGACCAGGAGAAGAGACCAGGAGAAGAGACCAGGAGAAGAGAAGAGACCAGGACAAGAGAAGAGACCAGGAGAGGAGACCAGGAGAAGAGACCAGGAGAAGAGACGAGACCAGGAGAAGAGACCAGGAGAAGAGAAGAGACCAGGTAAAGAGACCAGGAGAAGAGAAGAGACCAGGAGAAGAGACGAGACCAGGAGAAGAGACGAGACCAGGAGAAGAGACGAGGAGAAGAGACGAGACGAGGAGAAGAGACGAGACGAGGAGAAGAGACGAGACGAGGAGAAGAGACGAGACCAGGAGAAGAGACGAGACCAGGAGAAGAGACGAGACGAGGAGAAGAGACGAGACCAGGAGAAGAGACGAGACCAGGAGAAGAGACGAGACCAGTAGAAGAGAAGAGACCAGGAGAAGAGAAGAGACCAGGAGAAGAGACGAGGAGAAGAGACCAGGAGAAGAGAAGAGACCAGGAGAAGAGAAGAGACCAGGAGAAGAGAAGAGACCAGGAGAAAAGGAGAGAACAGGAGAAGAGTAGAGACCAGGAGAAGAGAAGGGACCAGGAGAAGAGACGAGACCAGGAGAAGAGACGAGACCAGGAGAAGAGACGAGGAGAAGAGAAGAGACGAGGAGAAGAGACGAGACGAGGAGAAGAGACGAGACGAGGAGAAGAGACGAGACGAGGAGAAGAGACGAGACCAGGAGAAGAGACGAGACCAGGAGAAGAGACGAGACCAGTAGTAGAGAAGAGACCAGGAGAAGAGAAGAGACCAGGAGAAGAGACGAGACCAGGAGAAGAGACGAGACCAGGAGAAGAGACGAGGAGAAGAGACGAGGAGAAGAAACGAGGAGAAGAGACGAGACGAGGAGAAGAGACGAGACCAGGAGAAGAGAAGAGACCAGGAGAAGAGAAGAGACCAGGAGAAGAGACCAGGAGAAGAGACCAGGAGAAGAGTCCAGGAGAAGAGACAAGACCAGGAGAAGAGACCAGGAGAACAGACCAGGAGAAGAGACCAGGATAAGAGAAGAGACCAGGAGAAGAGAAGAGACCAGGAGAAGAGAAGTGACCAGGCGAAGAGACGAGACCAGAAGAAGAGACGAGACCAGGAGAAGAGACGAGACCAGGAGAAGAGACGAGAACAGGAGAAGAGACGAGAGCAGGAGAAGAGACGAGAGCAGAAGAACAGACGAGACCGGAGAAGAGACGAGGAGAAGAGACGAGGAGAAGAGACAAGGAGAAGAGACGAGGAGAAGAGACGAGACGAGGAGAAGAGACGAGACCAGGATAAGAGACCAGGAGAAGAGACGAGACCAGGAGAAGAGATGAGACCAGGAGAAGAGAAGAGACCAGGAGAAGAGACCAGGAGAAGAGACCAGGAGAAGAGACCAGGAGAAGAGACCAGGAGAAGAGAAGAGACCAGGAGAAGAGACCAACAGAAGAGATGAGAACAGGAGAAGAGAAGAGACCAGGAGAAGAGACGAGACCAGGAGAAGAGACCAGGAGAAGAGACGAGACCAGGAGAAGAGACCAGGAGAAGAGAAGAGACCAGGAGAAGAGACCAGGAGAAGAGACCAGGAGAAGAGACGAGACCAGGAGAAGAGACGAGACCAGGAGAAGAGACGAGACCAGGAGAAGAGACGAGACCAGGAGAAGAGAAGAGACCAGGAGAAGAGACCAGGAGAAGAGACGAGGAGAAGAGTCGAGGAGAAGAGAAGAGACGAGGAGAAGAGACGAGACGAGGAGAAGACACGAGACGAGGAGAAGAGACGAGACAAGGAGAAGAGACGAGACCAGGAGAAGTGAAGAGACCAGGAGAAGAGACCAGGAGTAGAGACCAGGAGAAGAGACCAGGAGAAGAGAATAGACCAGGAGAAGAGACCAGGAGAAGAGAAGAGACCAGGAGAAGAGAAGAGACCAGGAGAAGAGACCAGGAGAAGAGACCAGGAGAAGAGACGAGACCAGGAGAAGAGACGAGACGAGAAGAAGATAAAAGACCAGGAGAAGAGACCAGGAGAAGAGAAGAGACCAGGAGAAGAGACCAGGAGAAGAGACCAGGAGAAGAGACCAGGAGAAGAGACCAGGAGAAGAGAAGAGACCAGGAGAAGAGACCAGGAGAAGAGACGAGACCAGGAGAAGAGACGAGACCAGGAGAAGAGACGAGACCAGGAGAAGAGACCAGGAGAAGAGACACGACCAGGAGAAGAGACCAGGAGAAGAGAAGAGACCAGGAGAAGAAAAGAGACCAGGAGAAGAGACCAGGAGAAGAGACGACACCAGGAGAAGAGAAGAGACCAGGAGAAGAGAAGAGACCAGGAGAAGAGACGAGACCAGGAGAAGAGACGAGACCAGGAGAAGAGACGAGACCAGGAGAAGAGACGAGACCAGGAGAAGAGAAGAGACCAGGAGAAGAGACGAGGAGAAGAGACGAGGAGAAGAGAAGAGACGAGGAGAAGAGAAGAGACGAGGAGAAGAGAAGAGACGAGGAGAAGAGACGAGACGAGGAGAAGAGACGAGACGAGGAGAAGAGATGAGACGAGGAGAAGAGACGAGACCAGGAGAAGAGAAGAGACGAGGAGAAGAGAAGAGACCAGGAGAAGAGACCAGGAGAAGAGACCAGGAGAAGAGACCAGGAGAAGAGGTGAGACCAGGAGAAGAGACCAATAGAAGAGACCAGGAGAAGAGACGAGACCAGGAGAAGAAACGAGACCAGGAGAAGAGACCAGGAGAAGAGACCAGGAGAAGAGAAGAGACCAGGAGAATAGACCAGGAGAAGAGAAGAGACCAGGAGAAGAGAAGAGACCAGGAGAGGAGACCAGGAGAGGAGACCAGGACAAGAGACCAGGAGAAGAGACGAGACCAGGAGAAGAGACGAGACCAGGAGAAGAGACGAGACGAGAAGAAGAGAAGAGACCAGGAGAAGAGAAGAGACCAGGAGAAGAGAAGAGACCAGGAGAAGAGACCAGGAGAAGAGAAGAGACCAGGAGAAGAGACCAGGAGAAGAGACGAGACCAGGAGAAGAGACGAGACCAGGAGAAGAGACGAGACCAGGAGAATACACCAGGAGAATACACCAGGAGAAGAGAAGAGACCAGGAGAAGAGACCAGGAGAAGAGACCAGGAGAAGAGAAGAGACCAGGAGAAGAGAAGAGAAGAGACCAGGAGAAGAGACGAGACCAGGAGAAGAGACCAGGTGAAGAGACCAGGAGAAGAGACGAGACGAGTAGAAGAGACGAGACGAGTAGAAGAGACGAGACGAGTAGAAGAGACGAGACCAGGAGAAGAGACGAGACCAGGAGAAGAGACGAGACCAGGAGAAGAGACGAGACCAGGAGAAGGGACCAGGAGAAAAGAAGAGACCAGGAGAAATGACCAGGAGAAGAGACAAGACCAAGAGAAGAGACCAGGAGAAGAGACCAGGAGAAGAGACGAGACCAGGAGAAGAGAAGAGACCAGGAGAAGAGACCAGGAGAAGAGACGAGACCAGGAGAAGAGACGAGACCAGGAGAAGAGACGAGAACAGGAGAAGAGACCAGGAGAAGAGACAAGACCAGGATAAGAGACCAGGAGAACAGACCAGGAGAAGAGACCAGGATAAGAGAAGAGACCAGGAGAAGAGAAGAGACCAGGAGAAGAGAAGTGACCAGGCGAAGAGACGAGACGAGGAGAAGAGACGAGAGCAGAAGAAGAGACGAGACCGGAGAAGAGACGAGGAGAAGAGACGAGGAGAAGAGACAAGGAGAAGAGACGAGGAGAAGAGACGAGACGAGGAGAAGAGACGAGACCAGGAGAAGAGACCAGGAGAAGAGAAGAGACAAGGAGAAGAGAAGAGACCAGGAGAAGAGACCAGGAGAAGAGAAGAGACCAGGAGAAGAGAAGAGACCAGGAGAGGAGACCAGGAGAAGAGACCAGGAGAAGAGACGAGACCAGGAGAAGAGACGAGACAAGGAGAAGAGACGAGACGAGAAGAAGAGAAGAGACCAGGAGAAGAGAAGAGACCAGGAGAAGAGAAGAGACCAGGAGAAGAGAAGAGACCAGGAGAAGAGAGCAGGAGAAGAGACGAGACCAGCAGAAGAGACGAGACCAGGAGAAGAGACGAGACCAGGAGAATACACCAGGAGAATACACCAGGAGAAGAGAAGAGACCAGGAGAAGAGACCAGGAGAAGAGACCAGGAGAAGAGAAGAGACCAGGAGAAGAGACCAGGAGAAGAGACCAGGAGAAGAGACGAGACGAGTAGAAGAGACGAGACCGGGAGAAGAGACGAGACCAGGAGAAGAGACGAGACCAGGAGAAGAGACCAGGAGAAAAGAAGAGACCAGGAGAAGGGACCAGGAGAAGAGACCAGGAGAAGAGACGAGACTAAGAGAAGAGAAGAGACCAGGAGAAGAGACCAGGAGAAGAGACGAGACCAGGAGAAGAGACGAGACCAGGAGAAGAGACGAGACCAGGAGAAGAGAAGAGACCAGGAGAAGAGACGAGACCAGGAGAAGAGACGAGAACAGGAGAAGAGACGAGACCAGGAGAAGAGACGAGACCAGGAGAAGAGACGAGAACAGGAGAAGAGAAGAGACCAGGAGAAGAGAAGAGACCAGGAGAAGAGACCAGGAGAAGAGACCAGGAGAAGGGAAGAGACCAGGAGAAGAGACCAGGAGAAGAGACCAGGAGAAGAGAAGAGACCAGGAGAAGAGACCAGGAGAAGAGAAAAGACCAGGAGAAGAGACCAGGAGAAGAGACGAGACCAGGAGAAGAGAAGAGACCAGGAGAAGAGACGAGACCAGGAGAAGAGAAGAGACCAGGAGAAGAGACCAGGAGAAGAGACCAGGAGAAGAGAAGAGACCAAGACAAGAGACCAGGAGAAGAGACCAGGAGAAGAGAAGAGACCAGGAGAAGAGACCAGGAGAAGAGACGAGACCAGGAGAAGAGACGAGACCAGGAGAAGAGAAGAGACCAGGAGAAGAGACGAGACCAGGAGAAGAGACCAGGAGAAGAGGCGAGACCAGGAGAAGAGACGAGACCAGGAGAAGAGGCGAGACCAGGAGAGGAGACGAGACCAGGAGAAGAGACCAGGAGAAGAGACGAGACCAGGAGAAGAGACGAGAGCAGGAGAAGAGACGAGACCAGGAGAAGAGAAGAGACCAGGAGAAGAGACCAGGAGAAGAGACCAGGAGAAGAGAAGAGACCAGGAGAAGAGACCAGGAGAAGAGACCAGGAGAAGAGACGAGACGAGTAGAAGAGACGAGACCGGGAGAAGAGACGAGACCAGGAGAAGAGACGAGACCAGGAGAAGAGACCAGGAGAAAAGAAGAGACCAGGAGAAGGGACCAGGAGAAGAGACCAGGAGAAGAGACGAGACTAAGAGAAGAGAAGAGACCAGGAGAAGAGACCAGGAGAAGAGACGAGACCAGGAGAAGAGACGAGACCAGGAGAAGAGACGAGACCAGGAGAAGAGAAGAGACCAGGAGAAGAGACGAGACCAGGAGAAGAGACGAGAACAGGAGAAGAGACGAGACCAGGAGAAGAGACGAGACCAGGAGAAGAGACGAGAACAGGAGAAGAGAAGAGACCAGGAGAAGAGAAGAGACCAGGAGAAGAGACCAGGAGAAGAGACCAGGAGAAGGGAAGAGACCAGGAGAAGAGACCAGGAGAAGAGACCAGGAGAAGAGAAGAGACCAGGAGAAGAGACCAGGAGAAGAGAAAAGACCAGGAGAAGAGACCAGGAGAAGAGACGAGACCAGGAGAAGAGAAGAGACCAGGAGAAGAGACGAGACCAGGAGAAGAGAAGAGACCAGGAGAAGAGACGAGACCAGGAGAAGAGACGAGACCAGGAGAAGAGACCAGGAGAAGAGACCAGGAGAAGAGAAGAGACCAAGACAAGAGACCAGGAGAAGAGACCAGGAGAAGAGAAGAGACCAGGAGAAGAGACCAGGAGAAGAGACGAGACCAGGAGAAGAGACGAGACCAGGAGAAGAGAAGAGACCAGGAGAAGAGACGAGACCAGGAGAAGAGACCAGGAGAAGAGGCGAGACCAGGAGAAGAGACGAGACCAGGAGAAGAGGCGAGACCAGGAGAGGAGACGAGACCAGGAGAAGAGACCAGGAGAAGAGACGAGACCAGGAGAAGAGACGAGAGCAGGAGAAGAGACGAGACCAGGAGAAGAGAAGAGACCAGGAGAAGAGACCAGGAGAAGAGAAGAGACCAGGAGAAGAGACCAGGAGAAGAGACCAGGAGAAGAGACGAGACCAGGAGAAGAGACGAGACCAGGAGAAGAGAAGAGACCAGGAGAAGAGACCAGGAGAAGAGACCAGGAGAAGAGACCAGGAGAAGAGAAGAGACCAGGAGAAGAGACCAACAGAAGAGATGAGAACAGTAGAAGAGAAGAGACCAGGAGAAGAGACGAGACCAGGAGAAGAGACCAGGAGAAGAGACGAGACCAGGAGAAGAGACCAGGAGAAGAGAAGAGACCAGGAGAAGAGAAGAGACCAGGAGAAGAGACCAGGAGAAGAGACGACACCAGGAGAAGAGACGACAGCAGGAGAAGAGACGAGACCAGGAGAAGAGACGAGACCAGGAGAAGAGAAGAGACCAGGAGAAGAGACGAGGAGAAGAGACGAGGAGAAGAGAAGAGACGAGGAGAAGAGAAGAGACGAGGAGAAGAGACGAGACGAGAAGAGACGAGACAAGGAGAAGAGACGAGACCAGGAGATGTGAAGAGACCAGGAGAAGAGACCAGGAGAAGAGACCAGGAGAAGAGACCAGGAGAAGAGAATAGACCAGGAGAAGAGACCAGGAGAAGAGAAGAGACCAGGAGAAGAGTAGAGACCAGGAGAAGAGACCAGGAAAAGAGACCAGGAGAAGAGACGAGACCAGGAGAAGAGACGAGACGAGAAGAAGAGACGAGACCAGGAGAAGAGACCAGGAGAAGAGACAAGACCAGGAGAAGAGACCAGGAGAAGAGAAGAGACCAGGAGAAGAGACGAGACCAGGAGAAGAGACGAGACCAGGAGAAGAGACCAGGAGAAGAGACAAGACCAGGAGAAGAGACCAGGAGAAGAGAAGAGACCAGGAGAAGAAAAGAGACCAGGAGAAGAGACCAGGAGAAGAGACGACACCAGGAGAAGAGAAGAGACCAGGAGAAGAGACGAGACCAGGAGAAGAGACGAGACCAGGAGAAGAGACGAGACCAGGAGAAGAGACGAGGAGAAGAGAAGAGGAGAAGAGAAGAGACGAGGAGAAGAGACGAGACGAGGAGAAGAGACGAGACGAGGAGAAGAGATTAGACGAGGAGAAGAGACGAGACCAGGAGAAGAGAAGAGACGAGGAGAAGAGACGAGACCAGGAGAAGAGAAGAGACGAGGAGAAGAGAAGAGACCAGGAGAAGAGACCAGGAGAAGAGATGAGACCAGGAGAAGAGACCAGGAGAAGAGAAGAGACCAGGAGAAGAGAAGAGACCAGGAGAAGAGACCAGGAGAAGAGAAGAGACCAGGAGAAGAGAAGAGACCAGGAGAGGAGACCAGGAGAAGAGACCAGGAGAAGAGACGAGACCAGGAGAAGAGACGAGACCAGGAGAAGAGACGATACCAGGAGAAGAGACGAGACCAGGAGAAGAGACCAGGAGAAGAGAAGAGACAAGGAGAAGAGAAGAGACCAGGAGAAGAGACCAGGAGAAGAGAAGAGACCAGGAGAAGAGAAGAGACCAGGAGAGGAGACCAGGAGAAGAGACCAGGAGAAGAGACGAGACCAGGAGAAGAGACGAGACCAGGAGAAGAGACGAGACGAGAAGAAGAGAAGAGACCAGGAGAAGAGAAGAGACCAGGAGAAGAGAAGAGACCAGGAGAAGAGACCAGGAGAAGAGACGAGACCAGCAGAACAGACGAGACCAGGAGAAGAGACGAGACCAGGAGAATACACCGGGAGAATACACCAGGAGAAGAGAAGAGACCAGGAGAAGAGACCAGGAGAAGAGACCAGGAGAAGAGAAGAGACCAGGAGAAGAGACGAGACCAGGAGAAGAGACCAGGAGAAGAGACCAGGAGAAGAGACGAGACGAGTAGAAGAGACGAGACCAGGAGAAGAGACGAGGCCAGGAGAAGAGACGAGACCAGGAGAAGAGACCAGGAGAAAAGAAGAGACCAGGAGAAGGGACCAGGAGAAGAGACCAGGAGAAGAGACGAGACTAAGAGAAGAGAAGAGACCAGGAGAAGAGACCAGGAGAAGAGACGAGACCAGGAGAAGAGACGAGACCAGGAGAAGAGACGAGACCAGGAGAAGAGACGAGACCAGGAGAAGAGAAGAGACCAGGAGAAGAGACCAGGAGAAGAGACCAGGAGAAGGGAAGAGACCAGGAGAAGAGACCAGGAGAAGAGACCAGGAGAAGAGACCAGGAGAAGAGAAAAGACCAGGAGAAGAGACCAGGAGAAGAGACGAGACCAGGAGAAGAGAAGAGACCAGGAGAAGAGACGAGACCAGGAGAAGAGAAGAGACCAGGAGAAGAGAAGAGACCAGGAGAAGAGACGAGACCAGGAGAAGAGAAGAGACCAGGAGAAGAGAAGAGACCAGGAGAAGAGACGAGACCAGGAGAAGAGACGAGACCAGGAGAAGAGACCAGGAGAAGAGACCAGGAGAAGAGAAGAGACCAAGACAAGAGACCAGGAGAAGAGACCAGGAGAAGAGAAGAGACCAGGAGAAGAGTAGAGACCAGGAGAAGAGTAGAGACTAGGAGAAGAGACGAGACCAGGAGAAGAGACGAGACCAGGAGAAGAGAAGAGACCAGGAGAAGAGACCAGGAGAAGAGACGAGACCAGGAGAAGAGACGAGACCAGGAGAAGAGGCGAGACCAGGAGAGGAGACGAGACCAGGAGAAGAGACCAGGAGAAGAGACGAGACCAGGAGAAGAGACGAGACCAGGAGAAGAGACGAGACCAGGAGAAGAGAAGAGACCAGGAGAAGAGACCAGGAGAAGAGAAGAGACCAGGAGAAGAGACCAGGAGAAGAGACCAGGAGAAGAGACGAGACCAGGAGAAGAGACGAGACCAGGAGAAGAGAAGAGACCAGGAGAAGAGACCAGGAGAAGAGACCAGGAGAAGAGACCAGGAGAAGAGAAGAGACCAGGAGAAGAGACCAACAGAAGAGATGAGAACAGTAGAAGAGAAGAGACCAGGAGAAGAGACGAGACCAGGAGAAGAGACCAGGAGAAGAGACGAGACCAGGAGAAGAGACCAGGAGAAGAGAAGAGACCAGGAGAAGAGACCAGGAGAAGAGACCAGGAGAAGAGACGACACCAGGAGAAGAGACGACACCAGGAGAAGAGACGAGACCAGGAGAAGAGACGAGACCAGGAGAAGAGAAGAGACCAGGAGAAGAGACGAGGAGAAGAGACGAGGAGAAGAGAAGAGACGAGGAGAAGAGAAGAGACGAGGAGAAGAGAAGAGACGAGGAGAAGAGAAGAGACAAGGAGAAGAGACGAGACCAGGAGAAGTGAAGAGACCAGGAGAAGAGACCAGGAGAAGAGACCAGGAGAAGAGACCAGGAGAAGAGACCAGGAGAAGAGAATAGACCAGGAGAAGAGACCAGGAGAAGAGAAGAGACCAGGAGAAGAGAAGAGACCAGGAGAAGAGACCAGGAGAAGAGACCAGGAGAAGAGACCAGGAGAAGAGACGAGACCAGGAGAAGAGACGAGACCAGGAGAAGAGACGAGACCAGGAGAAGAGACGAGACCAGGAGAAGAGAAGAGACCAGGAGAAGAGAAGAGACCAGGAGAAGAGACGAGGAGAAGAGACGAGGAGAAGAGAAGAGACGAGGAGAAGAGACTAGACGAGGAGAAGAGACGAGACTAGGAGAAGAGACGAGACGAGGAGAAGAGATGAGACGAGGAGAAGAGACGAGACGAGGAGAAGGGACGAGACCAGGAGAAGAGAAGAGACGAGGAGAAGAGAAGAGACCAGGAGAAGAGACCAGGAGAAGAGACCAGGAGAAGAGACCAGGAGAAGATATGAGACCAGGAGAAGAGACCAGGAGAAGAGACGAGACCAGGAGAAGAGACGAGACCAGGAGAAGAGACGAGACCAGGAGAAGAGACGAGACCAGGAGAAGAAACGAGACCAGGAGAAGAGACCAGGAGAAGAGACCAGGAGAAGAGAAGAGACCAGGAGAATAGACCAGGAGAAGAGAAGAGACCAGGAGAAGAGAAGAGACCAGGAGAGGAGACCAGGAGAAGAGACGAGACCAGGAGAAGAGACGAGACCAGGAGAAGAGACGAGACCAGGAGAAGAGACGAGACGAGAAGAAGAGAAGAGACCAGGAGAAGAGAAGATACCAGGAGAAGAGAAGAGACCAGGAGAAGAGACCAGGAGAAGAGAAGAGACCAGGAGAAGAGACCAGGAGAAGAGACCAGGAGAAGAGAAGAGACCAGGAGAAGAGACGAGTAGAAGAGACGAGACGAGTAGAAGAGACGACACGAGGAGAAGTGACGAGACGAGGAGAAGAGACGAGACCAGGAGAAGAGACGAGACCAGGAGAAGAGACGAGACCAGGAGAAGGGACCAGGAGAAAAGAAGAGACCAGGAGAAATGACCAGGAGAAGAGACAAGACCAAGAGAAGAGACCAGGAGAAGAGACCAGGAGAAGAGACGAGACCAGGAGAAGAGACGAGACCAGGAGAAGTGAAGAGACCAGGAGAAGAGACCAGGAGAAGAGACCAGGAGAAGAGACCAGGAGAAGAGACCAGGAGAAGAGAATAGACCAGGAGAAGAGACCAGGAGAAGAGAAGAGACCAGGAGAAGAGAAGAGACCAGGAGAAGAGACCAGGAGAAGAGACCAGGAGAAGAGACGAGACCAGGAGAAGAGACGAGACGAGAAGAAGATAAAAGACCAGGAGAAGAGACCAGGAGAAGAGAAGAGACCAGGAGAAGAGACCAGGAGAAGAGACCAGGAGAAGAGACCAGGAGAAGAGAAGAGACCAGGAGAAGAGACCAGGAGAAGAGACGAGACCAGGAGAAGAGACGAGACCAGGAGAAGAGACGAGACCAGGAGAAGAGACGAGACCAGGAGAAGAGAAGAGACCAGGAGAAGAAAAGAGACCAGGAGAAGAGACCAGGAGAAGAGACGACACCAGGAGAAGAGAAGAGACCAGGAGAAGAGACGAGACCAGGAGAAGAGACGAGACCAGGAGAAGAGACGAGACCAGGAGAAGAGAAGAGACCAGGAGAAGAGAAGAGACCAGGAGAAGAGACGAGGAGAAGAGACGAGGAGAAGAGAAGAGACGAGGAGAAGAGACTAGACGAGGAGAAGAGACGAGACTAGGAGAAGAGACGAGACGAGGAGAAGAGATGAGACGAGGAGAAGAGACGAGACCAGGAGAAGAGAAGAGACGAGGAGAAGAGAAGAGACCAGGAGAAGAGACCAGGATAAGAGACCAGGAGAAGAGACCAGGAGAAGATATGAGACCAGGAGAAGAGACCAGGAGAAGAGACGAGACCAGGAGAAGAGACGAGACCAGGAGAAGAGACGAGACCAGGAGAAGAAACGAGACCAGGAGAAGAGACCAGGAGAAGAGACCAGGAGAAGAGACCAGGAGAAGAGAAGAGACCAGGAGAATAGACCAGGAGAAGAGAAGAGACCAGGAGAAGAGAAGAGACCAGGAGAGGAGACCAGGAGAAGAGACCAGGAGAAGAGACGAGACCAGGAGAAGAGACGAGACCAGGAGAAGAGACGAGACGAGAAGAAGAGAAGAGACCAGGAGAAGAGAAGATACCAGGAGAAGAGAAGAGACCAGGAGAAGAGACCAGGAGAAGAGACGAGACCAGGAGAAGAGACGAGACCAGGAGAAGAGACGAGACCAGGAGAAGAGACCAGGAGAGTACACCAGGAGAAGAGAAGAGACCAGGAGAAGAGACCAGGAGAAGAGACCAGGAGAAGAGAAGAGACCAGGAGAAGAGACGAGTAGAAGAGACGAGACGAGTAGATGAGACGAGACGAGGAGAAGAGACGAGACGAGGAGAAGAGACGAGACCAGGAGAAGAGACGAGACCAGGAGAAGAGACGAGACCAGGAGAAGGGACCAGGAGAAAAGAAGAGACCAGGAGAAATGACCAGGAGAAGAGACAAGACCAAGAGAAGAGACCAGGAGAAGAGACCAGGAGAAGAGACGAGACCAGGAGAAGAGACGAGACCAGGAGAAGAGAAGAGACCATGAGAAGAGACCAGGAGAAGAGACGAGACCAGGAGAAGAGACGAGACCAGGAGAAGAGACGAGAACAGGAGAAGAGACCAGGAGAAGAGACAAGACCAGGATAAGAGACGAGACCAGGAGAAGAGAAGAGACCAGGAGAAGAGAAGAGACCAGGAGAAGAGACCAGGAGAAGGGAAGAGACTAGGAGAAGAGACCAGGAGAAGAGACCAGGAGAAGAGAAGAGACCAGGAGAAGAGACCAGGAGAAGAGAAGAGACCAGGAGAAAAGACCAGGAGAAGAGAAAAGACCAGGAGAAGAGACCAGGAGAAGAGACGAGACCAGGAGAAGAGAAGAGACCAGGAGAAGAGAAGAGACTAGGAGAAGAGACGAGACCAGGAGAAGAGACGAGACCAGGAGAAGAGACCAGGAGAAGAGACCAGGAGAAGAGAAGAGACCAGGACAAGAGAAGAGACCAGGAGAGGAGACCAGGAGAAGAGACCAGGAGAAGAGACGAGACCAGGAGAAGAGACCAGGAGAAGAGAAGAGACCAGGGAAAGAGACCAGGAGAAGAGAAGAGACCAGGAGAAGAGACGAGGAGAAGAGACGAGGAGAATAGAAGAGACCAGGAGAAGAGAAGAGACCAGGAGAAGAGAAGAGACCAGGAGAAGAGAAGAGACCAGGAGAAAAGGAGAGAACAGGAGAAGAGTAGAGACCAGGAGAAGAGAAGAGACCAGGAGAAGAGACGAGACCAGGAGAAGAGACGAGACCAGGAGAAGAGACGAGGAGAAGAGACGAGACGAGGAGAAGAGACGAGACGAGGAGAAGAGACGAGACGAGGAGAAGAGACGAGACGAGGAGAATAGACGAGACGAGGAGAAGAGACGAGACGAGGAGAAGAGACGAGACGAGGAGAAGAGACGAGACGAGGAGAAGAGACGAGACCAGGAGAAGAGACGAGACCAGGAGAAGAGACGAGACCAGGAGAAGAGAAGAGACCAGGAGAAGAGAAGAGACCAGGAGAAGAGACGAGGAGAAGAGACCAGGAGAAGAGAAGAGACCAGGAGAAGAGAAGAGACCAGGAGAAGAGAAGAGACCAGGAGAAGAGAAGAGACCAGGAGAAAAGGAGAGAACAGGAGAAGAGTAGAGACCAGGAGAAGAGAAGAGACCAGGAGAAGATACGAGACCAGGAGAAGAGACGAGACCAGGAGAAGAGACGAGACCAGGAGAAGAGAAGAGACCAGGAGAAGTGAAGAGACCAGGAGTAGAGACCAGGAGAAGAGACCAGGAGAAGAGAATAGACCAGGAGAAGAGACCAGGAGAAGAGAAGAGACCAGGAGAAGAGAAGAGACCAGGAGAAGAGACCAGGAGAAGAGACCAGGAGAAGAGACGAGACCAGGAGAAGAGACGAGACGAGAAGAAGATAAAAGACCAGGAGAAGAGACCAGGAGAAGAGAAGAGACCAGGAGAAGAGACCAGGAGAAGAGACCAGGAGAAGAGACCAGGAGAAGAGAAGAGACCAGGAGAAGAGACCAGGAGAAGAGACGAGACCAGGAGAAGAGACGAGACCAGGAGAAGAGACCAGGAGAAGAGACAAGACCAGGAGAAGAGACCAGGAGAAGAGAAGAGACCAGGAGAAGAAAAGAGACCAGGAGAAGAGACCAGGAGAAGAGACGACACCAGGAGAAGAGAAGAGACCAGGAGAAGAGAAGAGACCAGGAGAAGAGAAGAGACCAGGAGAAGAGACGAGACCAGGAGAAGAGACGAGACCAGGAGAAGAGACGAGACCAGGAGAAGAGACGAGACCAGGAGAAGAGACGAGACCAGGAGAAGAGAAGAGACCAGGAGAAGAGACGAGACCAGGAGAAGAGAAGAGACGAGGAGAAGAGAAGAGACCAGGAGAAGAGACCAGGAGAAGAGATCAGGAGAAGAGACCAGGAGAAGAGACCAGGAGAAGAGGTGAGACCAGGAGAAGAGACCAATAGAAGAGACCAGGAGAAGAGACGAGACCAGGAGAAGAGACGAGACCAGGAGAAGAAACGAGACCAGGAGAAGAGACCAGGAGAAGAGACCAGGAGAAGAGAAGAGACCAGGAGAATAGACCAGGAGAAGAGAAGAGACCAGGAGAAGAGAAGAGACCAGGAGAGGAGACCAGGAGAGGAGACCAGGAGAGGAGACCAGGAGAAGAGACCAGGAGAAGAGACGAGACCAGGAGAAGAGACGAGACCAGGAGAAGAGACGAGACGAGAAGAAGAGAAGAGACCAGGAGAAGAGAAGAGACCAGGAGAAGAGAAGAGACCAGGAGAAGAGACCAGGAGAAGAGAAGAGACCAGGAGAAGAGACCAGGAGAAGAGACGAGACCAGGAGAAGAGAAGAGACGAGGAGAAGAGAAGAGACCAGGAGAAGAGACCAGGAGAAGAGACCAGGAGAAGAGACCAGGAGAAGATATGAGACCAGGAGAAGAGACCAGGAGAAGAGAAGAGACCAGGAGAAGAGACCAGGAGAAGAGACCAGGAGAAGAGAAGAGACCAGGAGAAGAGACGAGTAGAAGAGACGAGACGAGTAGAAGAGACGACACGAGGAGAAGTGACGAGACGAGGAGAAGAGACGAGACCAGGAGAAGAGACGAGACCAGGAGAAGAGACGAGACCAGGAGAAGGGACCAGGAGAAAAGAAGAGACCAGGAGAAATGACCAGGAGAAGAGACAAGACCAAGAGAAGAGACCAGGAGAAGAGACCAGGAGAAGAGACGAGACCAGGAGAAGAGACGAGACCAGGAGAAGTGAAGAGACCAGGAGAAGAGACCAGGAGAAGAGACCAGGAGAAGAGACCAGGAGAAGAGACCAGGAGAAGAGAATAGACCAGGAGAAGAGACCAGGAGAAGAGAAGAGACCAGGAGAAGAGAAGAGACCAGGAGAAGAGACCAGGAGAAGAGACCAGGAGAAGAGACGAGACCAGGAGAAGAGACGAGACGAGAAGAAGATAAAAGACCAGGAGAAGAGACCAGGAGAAGAGAAGAGACCAGGAGAAGAGACCAGGAGAAGAGACCAGGAGAAGAGACCAGGAGAAGAGAAGAGACCAGGAGAAGAGACCAGGAGAAGAGACGAGACCAGGAGAAGAGACGAGACCAGGAGAAGAGACGAGACCAGGAGAAGAGACGAGACCAGGAGAAGAGACAAGACCAGGAGAAGAGAAGAGACCAGGAGAAGAAAAGAGACCAGGAGAAGAGACCAGGAGAAGAGACGACACCAGGAGAAGAGAAGAGACCAGGAGAAGAGACGAGACCAGGAGAAGAGACGAGACCAGGAGAAGAGACGAGACCAGGAGAAGAGAAGAGACCAGGAGAAGAGAAGAGACCAGGAGAAGAGACGAGGAGAAGAGACGAGGAGAAGAGAAGAGACGAGGAGAAGAGACTAGACGAGGAGAAGAGACGAGACTAGGAGAAGAGACGAGACGAGGAGAAGAGATGAGACGAGGAGAAGAGACGAGACCAGGAGAAGAGAAGAGACGAGGAGAAGAGAAGAGACCAGGAGAAGAGACCAGGATAAGAGACCAGGAGAAGAGACCAGGAGAAGATATGAGACCAGGAGAAGAGACCAGGAGAAGAGACGAGACCAGGAGAAGAGACGAGACCAGGAGAAGAAACGAGACCAGGAGAAGAGACCAGGAGAAGAGACCAGGAGAAGAGAAGAGACCAGGAGAATAGACCAGGAGAAGAGAAGAGACCAGGAGAAGAGAAGAGACCAGGAGAGGAGACCAGGAGAAGAGACCAGGAGAAGAGACGAGACCAGGAGAAGAGACGAGACCAGGAGAAGAGACGAGACGAGAAGAAGAGAAGAGACCAGGAGAAGAGAAGATACCAGGAGAAGAGAAGAGACCAGGAGAAGAGACCAGGAGAAGAGAAGAGACCAGGAGAAGAGACCAGGAGAAGAGACGAGACCAGGAGAAGAGACGAGACCAGGAGAAGAGACGAGACCAGGAGAAGAGACCAGGAGAGTACACCAGGAGAAGAGAAGAGACCAGGAGAAGAGACCAGGAGAAGAGACCAGGAGAAGAGACCAGGAGAAGAGAAGAGACCAGGAGAAGAGACGAGTAGAAGAGACGAGACGAGTAGATGAGACGAGACGAGGAGAAGAGACGAGACGAGGAGAAGAGACGAGACCAGGAGAAGAGACGAGACCAGGAGAAGAGACGAGACCAGGAGAAGGGACCAGGAGAAAAGAAGAGACCAGGAGAAATGACCAGGAGAAGAGACAAGACCAAGAGAAGAGACCAGGAGAAGAGACCAGGAGAAGAGACGAGACCAGGAGAAGAGACGAGACCAGGAGAAGAGAAGAGACCATGAGAAGAGACCAGGAGAAGAGACGAGACCAGGAGAAGAGACGAGACCAGGAGAAGAGACGAGAACAGGAGAAGAGACCAGGAGAAGAGACAAGACCAGGATAAGAGACGAGACCAGGAGAAGAGAAGAGACCAGGAGAAGAGAAGAGACCAGGAGAAGAGACCAGGAGAAGGGAAGAGACTAGGAGAAGAGACCAGGAGAAGAGACCAGGAGAAGAGAAGAGACCAGGAGAAGAGACCAGGAGAAGAGAAGAGACCAGGAGAAAAGACCAGGAGAAGAGAAAAGACCAGGAGAAGAGACCAGGAGAAGAGACGAGACCAGGAGAAGAGAAGAGACCAGGAGAAGAGAAGAGACTAGGAGAAGAGACGAGACCAGGAGAAGAGACGAGACCAGGAGAAGAGACCAGGAGAAGAGACCAGGAGAAGAGAAGAGACCAGGACAAGAGAAGAGACCAGGAGAGGAGACCAGGAGAAGAGACCAGGAGAAGAGACGAGACCAGGAGAAGAGACCAGGAGAAGAGAAGAGACCAGGTAAAGAGACCAGGAGAAGAGAAGAGACCAGGAGAAGAGACGAGGAGAAGAGACGAGGAGAAGAGAAGAGACCAGGAGAAGAGAAGAGACCAGGAGAAGAGAAGAGACCAGGAGAAGAGAAGAGACCAGGAGAAAAGGAGAGAACAGGAGAAGAGTAGAGACCAGGAGAAGAGAAGAGACCAGGAGAAGAGACGAGACCAGGAGAAGAGACGAGACCAGGAGAAGAGACGAGGAGAAGAGACGAGACGAGGAGAAGAGACGAGACGAGGAGAAGAGACGAGACGAGGAGAAGAGACGAGACGAGGAGAAGAGACGAGACGAGGAGAAGAGACGAGACGAGGAGAAGAGACGAGACCAGGAGAAGAGACGAGACCAGGAGAAGAGAAGAGACCAGGAGAAGAGAAGAGACCAGGAGAAGAGACGAGGAGAAGAGACCAGGAGAAGAGAAGAGACCAGGAGAAGAGAAGAGACCAGGAGAAGAGAAGAGACCAGGAGAAGAGAAGAGACCAGGAGAAAAGGAGAGAACAGGAGAAGAGTAGAGACCAGGAGAAGAGAAGAGACCAGGAGAAGAGACGAGACCAGGAGAAGAGACGAGACCAGGAGAAGAGACGAGACCAGGAGAAGAGAAGAGACCAGGAGAAGTGAAGAGACCAGGAGTAGAGACCAGGAGAAGAGACCAGGAGAAGAGAATAGACCAGGAGAAGAGACCAGGAGAAGAGAAGAGACCAGGAGAAGAGAAGAGACCAGGAGAAGAGACCAGGAGAAGAGACCAGGAGAAGAGACGAGACCAGGAGAAGAGACGAGACGAGAAGAAGATAAAAGACCAGGAGAAGAGACCAGGAGAAGAGAAGAGACCAGGAGAAGAGACCAGGAGAAGAGACCAGGAGAAGAGACCAGGAGAAGAGAAGAGACCAGGAGAAGAGACCAGGAGAAGAGACGAGACCAGGAGAAGAGACGAGACCAGGAGAAGAGACCAGGAGAAGAGACAAGACCAGGAGAAGAGACCAGGAGAAGAGAAGAGACCAGGAGAAGAAAAGAGACCAGGAGAAGAGACCAGGAGAAGAGACGACACCAGGAGAAGAGAAGAGACCAGGAGAAGAGAAGAGACCAGGAGAAGAGACGAGACCAGGAGAAGAGACGAGACCAGGAGAAGAGACGAGACCAGGAGAAGAGACGAGACCAGGAGAAGAGACGAGACCAGGAGAAGAGAAGAGACCAGGAGAAGAGACGAGACCAGGAGAAGAGAAGAGACGAGGAGAAGAGAAGAGACCAGGAGAAGAGACCAGGAGAAGAGATCAGGAGAAGAGACCAGGAGAAGAGACCAGGAGAAGAGGTGAGACCAGGAGAAGAGACCAATAGAAGAGACCAGGAGAAGAGACGAGACCAGGAGAAGAGACGAGACCAGGAGAAGAAACGAGACCAGGAGAAGAGACCAGGAGAAGAGACCAGGAGAAGAGAAGAGACCAGGAGAATAGACCAGGAGAAGAGAAGAGACCAGGAGAAGAGAAGAGACCAGGAGAGGAGACCAGGAGAGGAGACCAGGAGAAGAGACCAGGAGAAGAGACGAGACCAGGAGAAGAGACGAGACCAGGAGAAGAGACGAGACGAGAAGAAGAGAAGAGACCAGGAGAAGAGAAGAGACCAGGAGAAGAGAAGAGACCAGGAGAAGAGACCAGGAGAAGAGAAGAGACCAGGAGAAGAGACCAGGAGAAGAGACGAGACCAGGAGAAGAGACGAGACCAGGAGAAGAGACGAGACCAGGAGAATACACCAGGAGAATACACCAGGAGAAGAGAAGAGACCAGGAGAAGAGACCAGGAGAAGAGAAGAGACCAGGAGAAGAGAAGAGACCAGGAGAAGAGAAGAGACCAGGAGAAGAGACGAGACCAGGAGAAGAGACCAGGTGAAGATACCAGGAGAAGAGACGAGACGAGTAGAAGAGACGAGACGAGTAGAAGAGACGAGACCAGGAGAAGAGACGAGACCAGGAGAAGAGACGAGACCAGGAGAAGAGACGAGACCAGGAGAAGGGACCAGGAGAAAAGAAGAGACCAGGAGAAATGACCAGGAGAAGAGACAAGACCAAGAGAAGAGACCAGGAGAAGAGACCAGGAGAAGAGACGAGACCAGGAGAAGAGAAGAGACCAGGAGAAGAGACCAGGAGAAGAGACGAGACCAGGAGAAGAGACGAGACCAGGAGAAGAGACGAGAACAGGAGAAGAGACCAGGAGAAGAGACAAGACCAGGATAAGAGACCAGGAGAACAGACCAGGAGAAGAGACCAGGATAAGAGAAGAGACCAGGAGAAGAGAAGAGACCAGGAGAAGAGAAGTGACCAGGCGAAGAGACGAGACGAGGAGAAGAGACGAGAGCAGAAGAAGAGACGAGACCGGAGAAGAGACGAGGAGAAGAGACGAGGAGAAGAGACAAGGAGAAGAGACGAGGAGAAGAGACGAGACGAGGAGAAGAGACAAGACCAGGATAAGAGACCAGGAGAAGAGACGAGACCAGGAGAAGAGACCAGGAGAAGAGACGAGACCAGGAGAAGAGACCAGGAGAAGAGACCAGAAGAAGAGACCAGGATAAGAGAAGAGACCAGGAGAAGAGAAGAGACCAGGAGAAGAGAAGAGACCAGGAGAAGAGGCGAGACCAGGAGAAGAGGCGAGACCAGGAGAAGAGGCGAGACCAGGAGAAGAGACGAGACCAGGAGAAGAGATGAGAGCAGGAGAAGAGACCAGGAGAAGAGACGAGACCAGGAGAAGAGGCGAGACCAGGAGAAGAGACGAGACCAGGAGAAGAGACGAGACCAGGAGAAGAGACCAGGAGAAGAGACGAGACCAGGAGAAGAGATGAGACCAGGAGAAGAGACCAGGAGAAGAGACGAGACCAGGAAAAGAGACCAGGAGAAGAGACCAGAAGAAGAGACCAGGATAAGAGAAGAGACCAGGAGAAGAGAAGAGACCAGGAGAAGAGAAGAGACCAGGAGAAGAGACGAGACCAGGAGAAGAGGCGAGACCAGGAGAAGAGGCGAGACCAGGAGAAGAGACGAGACCAGGAGAAGAGACGAGACCAGGAGAAGAGACCAGGAGAAGAGACGAGACCAGGAGAAGAGACGAGACCAGTAGAAGAGAAGAGACCAGGAGAAGAGAAGAGACCAGGAGAAGAGACCAGGAGAAGAGACCAGGAGAAGAGACGAAACCAGGAGAAGAGACCAGGAGAAGAGACGAGACCAGGAGAAGAGACGAGACCAGGAGAAGAGACCAGGAGAAGAGACCAGGAGAAGAGACCAGGAGAAGAGAAGAGACCAGGAGAAGAGACCAGGAGAAGAGACCAGGAGAAGAGACGAGACCAGGAGAAGAGACGAGACCAGGAGAAGAGACGAGACCAGGAGAAGAGACGAGACCAGGAGAAGAGACCAGGAGAAGAGACGAGACCAGGAGAAGAGACGAGACCAGGAGAAGAGACGAGGAGAAGAGACGAGGAGAAGAGACGAGGAGAAGAGACGAGGAGAAGAGACGAGGAGAAGAGACGAGGAGAAGAGACGAGGAGAAGAGACAAGACGAGGAGAAGAGACGAGACCAGGAGAAGAGAAGAGACCAGGAGAAGAGAAGAGACCAGGAGAAGAGACCAGGAAAAGAGACCAGGAGAAGAGTCCAGGAGAAGAGACAAGACCAGGAGAAGAGACCAGGAGAAGAGACCAGGAAAAGAGACCAGGAGAAGAGTCCAGGAGAAGAGACAAGACCAGGAGAAGAGACCAGGAGAAAAGACCAGGAGAAGAGACCAGGATAAGAGAAGAGACCAGGAGAAGAGAAGAGACCAGGCGAAGAGACGAGACCAGGAGATGAGACGAGACCAGGAGAAGAGACGAGACCAGGCGAAGAGACGAGAGCAGGAGAAGAGACGAGAAAAGGAGAAGAGACCAGAAGAGACGAGGAGAAGAGACGAGGAGAAGAGACGAGACGAGGAGAAGAGACGAGACCAGGATAAGAGACCTGGAGAAGAGACGAGACCAGGAGAAGAGACCAGGAGAAGAGATCAGAAGAAGAGACCAGGATAAGAGAAGAGACCATGAGAAGAGAAGAGACCAGGAGAAGAGAAGAGACCAGGAGAAGAGAAGAGACCAGGAGAAGAGGCGAGACCAGGAGAAGAGACGAGACCAGGAGAAGAGACGAGACCAGGAGAAGAGACCAGGAGAAGAGAAGAGACCAGGAGAAGAGACCAGGAGAAGAGACCAGGAGAAGAGACGAGACCAGGAAAAGAGACGAGACCAGGAGAAGAGACCAGCAGAAGAGACGAGACCAGGAGAAGAGACGAGACCAGGAGAAGAGACGAGACCAGGAGAAGAGACGAGGAGAAGAGACGAGGAGAAGAGAAGAGACGAGACGAGGAGAAGAGAAGAGACCAGGAGAAGAGAAGAGACCAGGAGAAGAGACCAGGAGAAGAGACAAGACCAGGAGAAGAGACCAGGAGAAGAGACCAGAAGAAGAGACCAGGAGAAGAGAAGAGACCAGGAGAAGAGAAGAGACCAGGAGAAGAGAAGAGACCAGGAGAAGAGACGAGACCAGGAGAAGAGGCGAGACCAGGAGAAGAGGCGAGACCAGGAGAAGAGATGAGAGCAGGAGAAGAGACCAGGAGAAGAGACGAGACCAGGAGAAGAGACGAGACCAGGAGAAGAGACCAGGAGAAGAGACGAGACCAGGAGAAGAGACGAGACCAGGAGAAGAGACGAGGAGAAGAGACGAGGAGAAGAGACGAGGAGAAGAGACGAGGAGAAGAGACAAGACGAGGAGAAGAGACGAGACGAGGAGAAGAGACGAGACCAGGAGAAGAGAAGAGACCAGGAGAAGAGACCAGGAAAAGAGACCAGGAGAAGAGTCCAGGAGAAGAGACAAGACCAGGAGAAGAGACCAGGAGAAGAGACCAGGAAAAGAGACCAGGAGAAGAGTCCAGGAGAAGAGACAAGACCAGGAGAAGAGACCAGGAGAAAAGACCAGGAGAAGAGACCAGGAGAAGAGAAGAGACCAGGAGAAGAGAAGAGACCAGGCGAAGAGACGAGACCAGGAGATGAGACGAGACCAGGAGAAGAGACGAGACCAGGCGAAGAGACGAGACCAGGCGAAGAGACGAGAAAAGGAGAAGAGACGAGGAGAAGAGACGAGGAGAAGAGACGAGACGAGGAGAAGAGACGAGACCAGGATAAGAGACCTGGAGAAGAGACGAGACCAGGAGAAGAGACCAGGAGAAGAGATCAGAAGAAGAGACCAGGATAAGAGAAGAGACCAGGAGAAGAGAAGAGACCAGGAGAAGAGAAGAGACCAGGAGAAGAGACGAGACCAGGAGAAGAGGCGAGACCAGGAGAAGAGACGAGACCAGGAGAAGAGAAGAGACCAGGAGAAGAGACGACACCAGGAGAAGAGACCAGGAGAAGAGAAGAGACCAGGAGAAGAGACCAGGAGAAGAGACCAGGAGAAGAGACGAGACCAGGAGAAGAGACGAGACCAGGAAAAGAGACGAGACCAGGAGAAGAGACCAGCAGAAGAGACGAGACCAGGAGAAGAGAGGAGACCAGGAGAAGAGACGAGACCAGGAGAAGAGACGAGGAGAAGAGACGAGGAGAAGAGACGAGGAGAAGAGACGAGGAGAAGAGACGAGGAGAAGAGACGAGACGCGGAGAAGAGACGAGACAAGGAGAAGAGAAGAGACCAGGAGAAGAGAAGAGACCAGGAGAAGAGACCAGGAGAAGAGACAAGACCAGGAGAAGAGACCAGAAGAAAAGACCAGGAGAAGAGACCAGGATAAGAGAAGAGACCAGGAGAAGAGAAGAGACCAGGAGAAGAGACCAGGAGAAGAGACCAGGAGAAGAGACCAGGAGAAGAGTCCAGGAGAAGAGACAAGACCAGGAGAAGAGACCAGAAGAAAAGACCAGGAGAAGAGACCAGGATAAGAGAAGAGACCAGGAGAAGAGAAGACACCAGGCGAAGAGACGAGACCAGGAGAAGATACGATACCAGGAGAAGAGAAAAGACCAGGAGAAGAGACGAGACCAGGAGAAGAGACGAGACCAGGAGAAGAGACGAGACCAGGAGAAGAGAAGAGACCAGGAGAAGAGACGAGGAGAAGAGACGAGACGAGGAGAAGAGACGAGACGAGGAGAAGAGACGAGACGAGGAGAAGAGATGAGACGAGGAGAAGAGACGAGACCAGGAAAAGAGACCAGGAGAAGAGACCAGAAGAAGAGACCAGGAGAAGAGAAGAGACCAGGAGAAGAGAAGAGACCAGGAGAAGAGACGAGACCAGGAGAAGAGGCGAGACCAGGAGAAGAGACGAGACCAGGAGAAGAGAGGAGACCAGGAGAAGAGACCAGGAGAAGAGACGAGACCAGGAGAAGAGACGAGACCAGTAGAAGAGAAGAGACCAGGAGAAGAGAAGAGACCAGGAGAAGAGACCAGGAGAAGAGACGAAACCAGGAGAAGAGACCTGGAGAAGAGACGAGACCAGGAGAAGAGACGAGACCAGGAGAAGAGACCAGGAGAAGAGACCAGGAGAAGAGAAGAGACCAGGAGAAGAGACCAGGAGAAGAGACCAGGAGAAGAGACCAGGAGAAGAGACGAGACCAGGAGAAGAGATGAGACCAGGAGAAGAGACGAGACCAGGAGAAGAGACCAGCAGAAGAGACGAGACCAGGAGAAGAGACGAGACCAGGAGAAGAGACGAGACCAGGAGAAGAGACCAGGAGAAGAGACCAGGAGAAGAGACGAGGAGAAGAGACGAGGAGAAGAGACGAGGAGAAGAGACGAGGAGAAGAGACAAGACAAGGAGAAGAGACGAGACGAGGAGAAGAGACGAGACCAGGAGAAGAGAAGAGACCAGGAGAAGAGAAGAGACCAGGAGAAGAGACCAGGAAAAGAGACCAGGAGAAGAGTCCAGGAGAAGAGACAAGACCAGGAGAAGAGACCAGGAGAAGAGACCAGGAAAAGAGACCAGGAGAAGAGTCCAGGAGAAGAGACAAGACCAGGAGAAGAGACCAGGAGAAAAGACCAGGAGAAGAGACCAGGATAAGAGAAGAGACCAGGAGAAGAGAAGAGACCAGGCGAAGAGACGAGACCAGGAGATGAGACGAGACCAGGAGATGAGACGAGACCAGGAGAAGAGACGAGACCAGGCGAAGAGACGAGAGCAGGAGAAGAGACGAGAAAAGGAGAAGAGACGAGGAGAAGAGACGAGGAGAAGAGACGAGGAGAAGAGACGAGACGAGGAGAAGAGACGAGACCAGGATAAGAGACCTGGAGAAGAGACGAGACCAGGAGAAGAGACCAGGAGAAGAGATCAGAAGAAGAGACCAGGAGAAGAGAAGAGACCAGGAGAAGAGAAGAGACCAGGAGAAGAGAAGAGACCAGGAGAAGAGACGAGACCAGGAGAAGAGGCGAGACCAGGAGAAGAGACGAGACCAGGAGAAGAGACGAGACCAGGAGAAGAGACCAGGAGAAGAGAAGAGACCAGGAGAAGAGACCAGGAGAAGAGACGAGACCAGGAAAAGAGATGAGACCAGGAGAAGAGACCAGCAGAAGAGACGAGACCAGGAGAAGAGACGAGACCAGGAGAAGAGACGAGACCAGGAGAAGAGACGAGGAGAAGAGACGAGGAGAAGAGACGAGGAGAAGAGACGAGGAGAAGAGACGAGGAGAAGAGACGAGACGAGGAGAAGAGACGAGACGAGGAGAAGAGAAGAGACCAGGAGAAGAGAAGAGACCAGGAGAAGAGACCAGGAGAAGAGACAAGACCAGGAGAAGAGACCAGAAGAAAAGACCAGGAGAAGAGACCAGGATAAGAGAAGAGACCAGTAGAAGAGAAGAGGCCAGGAGAAGAGACCAGGAGAAGAGACCAGGAGAAGAGTCCAGGAGAAGAGACAAGACCAGGAGAAGAGACCAGAAGAAAAGACCAGGAGAAGAGACCAGGATAAGAGAAGAGACCAGGAGAAGAGAAGACACCAGGCGAAGAGACGAGACCAGGAGAAGATACGAGACCAGGAGAAGAGAAAAGACCAGGAGAAGAGACGAGACCAGGAGAAGAGTCGAGACCAGGAGAAGAGACGAGACCAGGAGAAGAGAAGAGACCAGGAGAAGAGACGAGACCAGGAGAAGAGACCAGGAGAAGAGACGACACCAGGAGAAGATACGAGACCAGGAGAAGAGACGAGACCAGGAGAAGAGACGAGACCAGGAGAAGAGACGAGACCAGGAGAAGAGACCAGGAGAAGAGACGAGACGAGGAGAAGAGACGAGACGAGGAGAAGAGACGAGACGAGGAGAAGAGACGAGACCAGGAGAAGAGAAGAGACGAGGAGAAGAGAAGAGACCAGGAGAAGAGACCAGGAGTAGAGACCAGGAGAAGAGATGAGACCAGGAGAAGAGAAGAGACCAGGAGAAGAGACCAGGAGAAGGGAAGAGACCAGGAGAAGAGACCAGGAGAAGAGACCAGGAGAAGAGAAGAGACCAGGAGAAGAGACCAGGAGAAGAGACCAGGAGAAGAGAACAGGAGAAGTGACGAGACCAAGAGAAGAGACCAGGAGAAGAGAAGAGACCAGGAGAAGAGACGAGACCAGGAGAAGAGACGAGACCAGTAGAAGAGAAGAGACCAGGAGAAGAGACCAGGAGAAGAGACGAGACCAGGAGAAGAGACCAGGAGAAGAGAAAAGACCAGGAGAAGAGACCAGGAGAAGAGACGAGACCAGGAGAAGAGAAGAGAAGAGACCAGGAGAAGAGACGAGACCAGGAGAATAGACGAGACCAGGAGAAGAGACGAGACCAGGTGAAGAGACCAGGAGAAGAGACCAGGAGAAGAGAAGAGACCAGGAGAAGAGACCAGGAGAAGAGACCAGGAGAAGAGAAGAGACCAGGAGAAGAGACGAGACCAGGAGAAGAGACGAGGAGAAGAGACGAGGAGAAGAAACGAGGAGAAGAGACGAGACGAGGAGAAGAGACGAGACCAGGAGAAGAGACCAGGAGAAGAGACCAGGAGAAGAGACCAGGATAAGAGAAGAGACCAGGAGAAGAGAAGAGACCAGGAGAAGAGAAGTGACCAGGCGAAGAGACGAGACCAGGAGAAGAGACGAGACCAGGAGAAGAGACGAGAGCAGGAGAAGAGACGAGAGCAGGAGAAGAGACGAGAGCAGAAGAAGAGACGAGACCGGACAAGAGACGAGGAGAAGAGACGAGGAGAAGAGACGAGGAGAAGAGACAAGGAGAAGAGACGAGGAGAAGAGACGAGACGAGGAGAAGAGACGAGACCAGGATAAGAGACCAGGAGAAGAGACGAGACCAGGAGAAGAGACCAGGAGAAGAGACCAGAAGAAGAGACCAGGATAAGAGAAAAGACCAGGATAAGAGAAGAGACCAGGAGAAGAGAAGAGACCAGGAGAAGAGACGAGACCAGGAGAAGAGGCGAGACCAGGAGAAGAGGCGAGACCAGGAGAAGAGACGAGACCAGGAGAAGAGACGAGAACAGGAGAAGAGACCAGGAGAAGAGAAGAGACCAGGAGAAGAGACCAGGAGAAGAGACCAGGAGAAGAGACCAGGAGAAGAGACGAAACCAGGAGAAGAGACCAGGAGAAGAGACGAGACCAGCAGAAGAGACGAGACCAGGGGAAGAGACCAGGAGAAGAGACCAGGAGAAGAGACCAGGAGAAGAGAAGAGACCAGGAGAAGAGACCAGGAGAAGAGACCAGGAGAAGAGACGAGACCAGGAGAAGAGACGAGACCAGGAGAAGAGACGAGACCAGGAGAAGAGACCAGCAGAAGAGACGAGACCAGGAGAAGAGACGAGACCAGGAGAAGAGACGAGGAGAAGAGAAGAGGAGAAGAGACGAGGAGAAGAGACGAGGAGAAGAGACGAGACGAGGAGAAGAGACGAGACGAGGAGAAGAGACGAGACGAGGAGAAGAGACGAGACGAGGAGAAGAGACGAGACCAGGAGAAGAGAAGAGAGCAGGAGAAGAGAAGAGACCAGGAGAAGAGACCAGGAAAAGAGACCAGGAGAAGAGTCCAGGAGAAGAGACGAGACCAGGAGAAGAGACCAGGAGAAGAGACGAGACCAGGAGAAGAGACGAGACCAGGAAAAGAGACCAGGAGAAGAGACCAGAAGAAGAGACCAGGATAAGAGAAGAGACCAGGAGAAGAGAAGAGACCAGGAGAAGAGAAGAGACCAGGAGAAGAGAAGAGACCAGGAGAAGAGACGAGACCAGGAGAAGAGGCGAGACCAGGAGAAGAGACGAGACCAGGAGAAGAGACCAGGAGAAGAGACGAGACCAGGAGAAGAGACGAGACCAGTAGAAGAGAAGAGACCAGTAGAAGAGAAAAGACCAGTAGAAGAGAAGAGACCAGGAGAAGAGAAGAGACCAGGAGAAGAGACCAGGAGAAGAGACCAGGAGAAGAGACCAGGAGAAGAGACGAAACCAGGAGAAGAGACCAGGAGAAGAGACGAGACCAGGAGAAGAGACGAGACCAGGAGAAGAGACGAGACCAGGAGAAGAGACCAGGAGAAGAGACCAGGAGAAGAGACCAGGAGAAGAGAAGAGACCAGGAGAAGAGACCAGGAGAAGAGACGAGACCAGGAGAAGAGACGAGACCAGGAGAAGAGACGAGACCAGGAGAAGAGACGAGACCAGGAGAAGAGACCAGCAGAAGAGACGAGACCAGGAGAAGAGACGAGACCAGGAGAAGAGACGAGGAGAAGAGACGAGGAGAAGAGACGAGGAGAAGAGACGAGGAGAAGAGACGAGACGAGGAGAAGAGACGAGACGAGGAGAAGAGACGAGACGAGGAGAAGAGACGAGACGAGGAGAAGAGACGAGACCAGGAGAAGAGAAGAGACCAGGAGAAGAGAAGAGACCAGGAGAAGAGACCAGGAAAAGAGACCAGGAGAAGAGTCCAGGAGAAGAGATGAGACCAGGAGAAGAGACCAGGAGAAGAGACGAGACCAGGAGAAGAGACGAGACCAGGAGAAGAGACCAGTAGAAGAGACGAGACCAGGAGAAGGGACCAGGAGAAGAGACCAGAAGAAGAGACCAGGATAAGAGAAGAGACCAGGATAAGAGAAGAGACCAGGAGAAGAGAAGAGACCAGGAGAAGAGACGAGACCAGGAGAAGAGGCGAGACCAGGAGAAGAGACGAGACCAGGAGAAGAGACGAGACCAGGAGAAGAGACCAGGAGAAGAGACGAGACCAGGAGAAGAGACGAGACCAGTAGAAGAGAAGAGACCAGGAGAAGAGAAGAGACCAGGAGAAGAGACCAGGAGAAGAGACCAGGAGAAGAGACGAAACCAGGAGAAGAAACCAGGAGAAGAGACGAGACCAGGAGAAGAGACGAGACCAGGAGAAGAGACCAGGAGAAGAGACCAGGAGAAGAGAAGAGACCAGGAGAAGAGACCAGGAGAAGAGACCAGGAGAAGAGAACAGGAGAAGTGACGAGACCAAGAGAAGAGACCAGGAGAAGAGACCAGGAGAAGAGACGAGACCAGGAGAAGAGACGAGACCAGTAGAAGAGAAGAGACCAGGAGAAGAGACCAGGAGAAGAGACGAGACCAGGAGAAGAGACCAGGAGAAGATAAAAGACCAGGAGAAGAGACCAGGAGAAGAGACGAGACCAGGAGAAGAGAAGAGAAGAGACCAGGAGAAGAGACGAGACCAGGAGAATAGACGAGACCAGGAGAAGAGACGAGACCAGGTGAAGAGACCAGGAGAAGAGACCAGGAGAAGAGAAGAGACCAGGAGAAGAGACCAGGAGAAGAGACCAGGAGAAGAGAAGAGACCAGGAGAAGAGACGAGACGAGGAGAAGAGACGAGGAGAAGAGACGAGGAGAAGAAACGAGGAGAAGAGACGAGACGAGGAGAAGAGACGAGACCAGGAGAAGAGACCAGGAGAAGAGACCAGGAGAAGAGAAGAGACCAGGAGAAGAGAAGAGACCAGGAGAAGAGAAGTGACCAGGCGAAGAGACGAGACCAGGAGAAGAGACGAGACCAGGAGAAGAGACGAGAGCAGGAGAAGAGACGAGAGCAGGAGAAGAGACGGGAGCAGAAGAAGAGACGAGACCGGACAAGAGACGAGGAGAAGAGACGAGGAGAAGAGACGAGGAGAAGAGACAAGGAGAAGAGACGAGGAGAAGAGACGAGACGAGGAGAAGAGACGAGACCAGGATAAGAGACCAGGATAAGAGACCAGGAGAAGAGACGAGACCAGGAGAAGAGACCAGGAGAAGAGACCAGGAGAAGAGACCAGAAGAAGAGACCAGGATAAGAGAAAAGACCAGGATAAGAGAAGAGACCAGGAGAAGAGAAGAGACCAGGAGAAGAGACGAGACCAGGAGAAGAGGCGAGACCAGGAGAAGAGGCGAGACCAGGAGAAGAGACGAGACCAGGAGAAGAGACGAGAACAGGAGAAGAGACCAGGAGAAGAGAAGAGACCAGGAGAAGAGACCAGGAGAAGAGACCAGGAGAAGAGACGAAACCAGGAGAAGAGACCAGGAGAAGAGACGAGACCAGCAGAAGAGACGAGACCAGGGGAAGAGACCAGGAGAAGAGACCAGGAGAAGAGACCAGGAGAAGAGAAGAGACCAGGAGAAGAGACCAGGAGAAGAGACGAGACCAGGAGAAGAGACGAGACCAGGAGAAGAGACGAGACCAGGAGAAGAGACGAGACCAGGAGAAGAGACGAGACCAGGAGAAGAGACGAGACCAGGAGAAGAGACCAGCAGAAGAGACGAGACCAGGAGAAGAGACGAGACCAGGAGAAGAGACGAGGAGAAGAGAAGAGGAGAAGAGACGAGGAGAAGAGACGAGGAGAAGAGACGAGACGAGGAGAAGAGACGAGACGAGGAGAAGAGACGAGACGAGGAGAAGAGACGAGACCAGGAGAAGAGAAGAGACCAGGAGAAGAGAAGAGACCAGGAGAAGAGACCAGGAAAAGAGACCAGGAGAAGAGTCCAGGAGAAGAGACGAGACCAGGAGAAGAGACCAGGAGAAGAGACGAGACCAGGAGAAGAGACGAGACCAGGAGAAGAGACCAGTAGAAGAGACGAGACCAGGAAAAGAGACCAGGAGAAGAGACCAGAAGAAGAGACCAGGATAAGAGAAGAGACCAGGATAAGAGAAGAGACCAGGAGAAGAGAAGAGACCAGGAGAAGAGAAGAGACCAGGAGAAGAGAAGAGACCAGGAGAAGAGACGAGACCAGGAGAAGAGGCGAGACCAGGAGAAGAGACGAGACCAGGAGAAGAGACCAGGAGAAGAGACGAGACCAGGAGAAGAGACGAGACCAGTAGAAGAGAAGAGACCAGTAGAAGAGAAAAGACCAGTAGAAGAGAAGAGACCAGGAGAAGAGAAGAGACCAGGAGAAGAGACCAGGAGAAGAGACCAGGAGAAGAGACCAGGAGAAGAGACGAAACCAGGAGAAGAGACCAGGAGAAGAGACGAGACCAGGAGAAGAGACGAGACCAGGAGAAGAGACCAGGAGAAGAGACCAGGAGAAGAGACCAGGAGAAGAGAAGAGACCAGGAGAAGAGACCAGGAGAAGAGACGAGACCAGGAGAAGAGACGAGACCAGGAGAAGAGACGAGACCAGGAGAAGAGACGAGACCAGGAGAAGAGACCAGGAGAAGAGACCAGGAGAAGAGACCAGGAGAAGAGAAGAGACCAGGAGAAGAGACCAGGAGAAGAGACGAGACCAGGAGAAGAGAAGAGACCAGCAGAAGAGACGAGACCAGGAGAAGAGACGAGACCAGGAGAAGAGACGAGGAGAAGAGACGAGGAGAAGAGACGAGGAGAAGAGACGAGACGAGGAGAAGAGACGAGACGAGGAGAAGAGACGAGACGAGGAGAAGAGACGAGACGAGGAGAAGAGACGAGACGAGGAGAAGAGACGAGACCAGGAGAAGAGAAGAGACCAGGAGAAGAGAAGAGACCAGGAGAAGAGACCAGGAAAAGAGACCAGGAGAAGAGTCCAGGAGAAGAGACGAGACCAGGAGAAGAGACCAGGAGAAGAGACGAGACCAGGAGAAGAGACGAGACCAGGAGAAGAGACCAGTAGAAGAGACGAGACCAGGAGAAGGGACCAGGAGAAGAGACCAGAAGAAGAGACCAGGATAAGAGAAGAGACCAGGAGAAGAGAAGAGACCAGGAGAAGAGAAGAGACCAGGAGAAGAGACGAGACCAGGAGAAGAGGCGAGACCAGGAGAAGAGACGAGACCAGGAGAAGAGACGAGACCAGGAGAAGAGACCAGGAGAAGAGACGAGACCAGGAGAAGAGACGAGACCAGTAGAAGAGAAGAGACCAGGAGAAGAGAAGAGACCAGGAGAAGAGACCAGGAGAAGAGACCAGGAGAAGAGACGAAACCAGGAGAAGAAACCAGGAGAAGAGACGAGACCAGGAGAAGAGACGAGACCAGGAGAAGAGACCAGGAGAAGAGACCAGGAGAAGAGACCAGGAGAAGAGAAGAGACCAGGAGAAGAGACCAGGAGAAGAGAAGAGACCAGGAGAAGAGACCAGGAGAAGAGACGAGACCAGGAGAAGAGACGAGACCAGGAGAAGAGACGAGACCAGGAGAAGAGACGAGACCAGGAGAAGAGACGAGACCAGGAGAAGAGACCAGCAGAAGAGACGAGACCAGGAGAAGAGACGAGACCAGGAGAAGAACCAGGAGAAGAGACGAGGAGAAGAGACGAGGAGAAGAGATGAGGAGAAGAGACGAGGAGAAGAGACGAGACGAGGAGAAGAGACGAGACGAGGAGAAGAGACGAGACGAGGAGAAGAGACGAGACGAGGAGAAGAGACGAGACCAGGAGAAGAGACGAGACCAGGAGAAGAGACCAGGAAAAGAGACCAGGAGAAGAGTCCAGGAGAAGAGACAAGACCAGGAGAAGAGACCAGGAGAAAAGACGAGGAGAAGAGACCAGGATAAGAGAAGAGACCAGGAGAAGAGAAGAGACCAGGCGACGAGACGGGACCAGGAGATGAGACGAGACCAGGAGAAGAGACGAGAGCAGGAGAAGAGACGAGAGCAGGAGAAGAGACGAGAGCAGGAGAAGAGACGAGACCAGGAGAAGAGACGAGGAGAAGAGACGAGGAGAAGAGACGAGACGAGGAGAAGAGACGAGACCAGGATAAGAGACCTGGAGAAGAGACGAGACCAGGAGAAGAGACCAGGAGAAGAGATCAGAAGAAGAGACCAGGATAAGAGAAGAGACCAGGAGAAGAGAAGAGACCAGGACAAGTGAAGAGACCAGGAGAAGAGACGAGACCAGGAGAAGAGGCGAGACCAGGAGAAGAGACGAGACCAGGAGAAGAGACGAGACCAGGAGAAGAGACCAGGAGAAGAGAAGAGACCAGGAGAAGAGACCAGGAGAAGAGACCAGGAGAAGAGACGAGACCAGGAAAAGAGACGAGACCAGGAGAAGAGACCAGCAGAAGAGAAGAGACCAGCAGAAGAGACGAGACCAGGAGAAGAGACGAGACCAGGAGAAGAGACGAGACCAGGAGAAGAGACGAGGAGAAGAGACGAGGAGAAGAGACGAGGAGAAGAGACGAGGAGAAGAGACGAGGAGAAGAGACGAGACGAGGAGAAGAGAAGAGACCAGGAGAAGAGAAGAGTCCAGGAGAAGAGACCAGGAGAAGAGTCCAGGAGAAGAGACAAGACCAGGAGAAGAGACCAGAAGAAAAGTCCAGGAGAAGAGACAAGGAGAAGAGAAGAGACCAGGAGAAGAGAAGAGACCAGGAGAAGAGACCAGGAGAAGAGACCAGGATAAGAGAAGAGACCAGGAGAAGAGAAGACACCAGGCGAAGAGACGAGACCAGGAGAAGATACGAGACCAGGAGAAGAGAAAAGAGCAGGAGAAGAGACGAGACCAGGAGAAGAGAAGAGACCAGGAGAAGAGACGAGACCAGGAGAAGAGACCAGGAGAAGAGACGACACCAGGAGAAGAGAAGAGACCAGGAGAAGAGAAGAGACCAGGAGAAGAGACGAGACCAGGAGAAGAGAAGAGACCAGGAGAAGAGACGAGGAGAAGAGAAGAGACGAGGAGAAGAGACGAGACGAGGAGAAGAGACGAGACGAGGAGAAGAGACGAGACCAGGAGAAGAGATGAGACGAGGAGAAGAGATGAGACCAGGAGAAGAGACGAGACGAGGAGAAGAGAAGAGACCAGGAGAAGAGAGCAGGAGAAGAGACCAGGAGAAGAGATGAGACCAGGAGAAGAGACCAGGAGAAGAGACCAGGAGAAGAGACGAGAACAGGAGAAGAGACGAGATCAGGAGAAGAGACGAGACCAGGAGAAGAGACCAGGAGAAGAGACCAGGAGAAGAGACCAGGAGAAGAGAAGAGACCAGGAGAAGAGACCAGGAGAAGAGAAGAGACCAGGAGAAGAGAAGAGACCAGGAGAGGAGACCAGGAGAAGAGACTAGGAGAAGAGACGAGAGCAGGAGAAGAGACGAGACCAGGAGAAGAGACCAGGAGAAGAGACCAGGAGAAGAGAAGAGACCAGGAGAAGAGACCAGGAGAAGAGAAGAGACCAGGAGAAGAGAAGAGACCAGGAGAATAGAAGAGACCAGGAGAAGAGAAGAGACCAGGAGAAGAGACGAGACCAGGAGAAGAGGCGAGACCAGGAGAAGAGGCGAGACCAGGAGAAGAGACGAGACCAGGAGAAGAGACGAGACCAGGAGAAGAGACGAGACCAGGAGAAGAGACCAGGAGAAGAGACGAGACCAGGAGAAGAGACGAGACCAGTAGAAGAGAAGAGACCAGGAGAAGAGAAGAGACCAGGAGAAGAGACCAGGACAAGAGACCAGGAGAAGAGACGAAACCAGGAGAAGAGACGAGACCAGGAGAAGAGACGAGACCAGGAGAAGAGACCAGGAGAAGAGACCAGGAGAAGAGACCAGGAGAAGAGACCAGGAGAAGAGAAGAGACCAGGAGAAGAGACCAGGAGAAGAGAAGAGACCAGGAGAAGAGAAGAGACCAGGAGAAGAGACGAGACCAGGAGAAGAGACGAGACCAGGAGAAGAGACCAGCAGAAGAGACGAGACCAGGAGAAGAGACGAGACCAGGAGAAGAGACGAGACCAGGAGAAGAGACGAGACCAGGAGAAGAGACGAAACCAGGAGAAGAGACGAGGAGAAGAGACGAGGAGAAGAGACGAGGAGAAGAGACGAGACGAGGAGAAGAGACGAGACGAGGAGAAGAGACGAGACGAGGAGAAGAGACGAGACGAGGAGAAGAGACGAGACGAGGAGAAGAGACGAGACCAGGAGAAGAGAAGAGACCAGGAGAAGAGACCAGGAAAAGAGACCAGGAGAAGAGTCCAGGAGAAGAGAAGAGACCAGGAGAGGAGACCAGGAGAAGAGACGAGACCAGGAGAAGAGACGAGACCAGGAGAAGAGACCAGGAGAAGAGACGAGACCAGGAGAAGAGACCAGGAGAAAAGAAGAGACCAGGAGAAAAGAAGAGACCAGGAGAAGTGACCAGGAGCAGAGAACAGGAGAAGTGACGAGACCAAGAGAAGAGAAGAGACCAGGAGAAGAGACCAGGAGAAGAGACGAGACCAGGAGAAGAGACGAGACCAGGAGAAGAGACCAGGAGAAGAGACGAGACCAGGAGAAGAGACGAGACCAGGAGAAGAGACGAGACCAGGAGAAGAGACCAGGAGAAGAGAAGAGACCAGGAGAAGAGACCAGGAGAAGAGAAGAGACCAGGAGAAGAGACCAGGAGAAGAGAAAAGACCAGGAGAAGAGAAAAGACCAGGAGAAGAGACAAGGAGAAGAGACGAGACCAGGAGAAGAGAAGAGAAGAGACCAGGAGAAGAGAAGAGACCAGGAGAAGAGAAGAGACCAGGAGAAGAGACGAGACCAGGAGAAGAGACGAGACCAGGAGAAGAGACCAGGAGAAGAGACCAGGAGAAGAGAAGAGACCAGGAGAAGAGACCAGGAGAAGAGAAGAGACCAGGAGAAGAGACCAGGAGAAGAGAAGAGACCAGGAGAAGAGAAGAGACCAGGAGAAGAGTAGAGAGCAGGAGAAGAGAAGACACCAGGAGAAGAGACGAGACCAGGAGAAGTTACGAGGCCAGGAGAAGAGACGAGACCAGGAGAAGAGACGAGGAGAAGAGAAGAGGAGAAGAGACGAGACGAGGAGAAGAGACGAGACGAGGAGAAGAGACGAGACGAGGAGAAGAGACGAGACGAGGAGAAGAGACGAGACGAGGAGAAGAGACGAGACGAGGAGAAGAGACGAGACGAGGAGAAGAGAAGAGGCCAGGAGAAGAGACCACGAGAAGAGACCAGAAGAAGAGACGAAACCAGGAGAAGAGACCAGGAGAAGAGACGAAACCAGGAGAAGAGACCAGGAGAAGAGATGAGACCAGGAGAAGAGACCAGGAGATGAGACCAGGAGAAGAGACCAGGAGAAGATACCAGGAGAAGATACCAGGAGAAGAGACCAGGAGAAGAGACCAGGAGAAGAGAAGAGACCAGGAGAAGAGACCAGGAGAAGAGACGAGACGAGGAGAAGAGACGAGACGAGGAGAAGAGACGAGACTAGGAGAGGAGACGAGACGAGGAGAAGAGACGAGACGAGGATTAGAGACGAGACCAGGAGAAAAGACGAGACCAGGAGTCGAGACGAGACCAGGAGAAGAGACGAGACCAGAAGAAGAGAAGAGACCAGGAGAAGAGAAGAGACCAGGAGAAGAGAAGAGACCAGGAGAAGAGACCAGGAGAAGAGACGAGACCAGGAGAAGAGACGAGACCAGGAGAAGAGACGAGACCAGGAGAAGAGACGAGACCAGGAGAAGAGACCAGGAGAAGAGAAGAGACCAGGAGAAGAGAAGAGACCAGGAGAAGAGACCAGGAGAAGAGAAGAGACCAGGAGAAGAGACCAGGAGAAGAGACGAGACCAGGAGAAGAGACGAGACCAGGAGAAGAGAAGAGACCAGGAGAAGAGACCAGGAGAAGAGAAGAGACCAGGAGAAGAGACCAGGAGAAGAGACGAGACGAGAACAAGAGAAGAGACCAGGAGAAGAGACCAGGAGAAGAGACGAGACCAGGAGAAGAGACGAGACCAGGAGAAGAGACCAGGAGAAGAGACCAGGAGAAGAGACGAGACCAGGAGAAGAGACCAGGAGAAGAGACCAGGAGAAGAGAAGAGACCAGGAGAAGAGACCAGGAGAAGAGACGAGACCAGGAGAAGAGACCAGGAGAAGAGACGACAACAGGAGAAGAGACCAGGAGAAAAGAAGAGACCGGGAGAAGAGAGAAGACCAGGAGAAGAGACGAGACGAGAAGAAGAGAAGAGACCAGGAGAAGAGAAGAGACCAGGAGAAGAGAAGAGACCAGGAGAAGAGACGAGACCAGGAGAAGAGACGAGACCAGGAAAAGAGACGAGACCAGGAGAAGAGACCAGGAGAAGAGACGACAACAGGAGAAGAGACCAGGAGAAAAGAAGAGACCGGGAGAAGAGACAAGACCAGGAGAAGAGACGAGACGAGAAGAAGAGAAGAGACCAGGAGAAGAGAAAAGACCAGGAGAAGAGAAGAGACCAGGAGAAGAGACGAGACCAGGAGAAGAGACGAGACCAGGAGAAGTTACGAGGCCAGGAGAAGAGACGAGACCAGGAGAAGAGACGAGGAGAAGAGACGAGACGAGGAGAAGAGACGAGACGAGGAGAAGAGACGAGACGAGGAGAAGAGACGAGACCAGGAGAAGAGACGAGACCAGGAGAAGAGACGAGACCAGGAGAAGAGAAGAGGCCAGGAGAAGAGACCACGAGAAGAGACCAGAAGAAGAGACGAAACCAGGAGAAGAGACCAGGAGAAGAGACGAAACCAGGAGAAGAGACCAGGAGAAGAGATGAGACCAGGAGAAGAGACCAGGAGATGAGACCAGGAGATGAGACCAGGAGAAGAGACCAGGAGAAGATACCAGGAGAAGATACCAGGAGAAGAGACCAGGAGAAGAGACCAGGAGAAGAGAAGAGACCAGGAGAAGAGACCAGGAGAAGAGACGAGACGAGGAGAAGAGACGAGACGAGGAGAAGAGACGAGACTAGGAGAGGAGACGAGACGAGGAGAAGAGACGAGACGAGGAGAAGAGACGAGGAGAAGAGACGAGACCAGGAGAAGAGACGAGACCAGGAGACGAGACGAGACCAGGAGAAGAGACGAGACCAGAAGAAGAGAAGAGACCAGGAGAAGAGAAGAGACCAGGAGAAGAGACCAGGAGAAGAGACGAGACCAGGAGAAGAGACGAGACCAGGAGAAGAGACGAGACCAGGAGAAGAGACCAGGAGAAGAGAAGAGACCAGGAGAAGAGACCAGGAGAAGAGAAGAGACCAGGAGAAGAGACCAGGAGAAGAGACGAGACCAGGAGAAGAGACGAGACCAGGAGAAGAGAAGAGACCAGGAGAAGAGACCAGGAGAAGAGAAGAGACCAGGAGAAGAGACCAGGAGAAGAGACGAGACGAGAACAAGAGAAGAGACCAGGAGAAGAGACCAGGAGAAGAGACGAGACCAGGAGAAGAGACGAGACCAGGAGAAGGGAAGAGACCAGGAGAAGAGACCAGGAGAAGAGACCAGGAGAAGAGACGAGACCAGGAGAAGAGACCAGGAGAAGAGACCAGGAGAAGAGAAGAGACCAGGAGAAGAGACCAGGAGAAGAGACCAGGAGAAGAGAAGAGACCAGGAGAAGAGACCAGGAGAAGAGAAGAGACCAGGAGAAGAGACCAGGAGAAGAGACCAGGAGAAGAGACGAAACCAGGAGAAGAGACCAGGAGAAGAGACGAAACCAGGAGAAGAGACCAGGAGAAGAGAAGAGACCAGGAGAAGAGACCAGGAGAAGATACCAGGAGAAGAGACCAGGAGAAGAGACCAGGAGAAGAGAAGAGACCAGGAGAAGAGACCAGGAGAAGAGACGAGACCAGGAGAAGAGACCAGGAGAAGTGACCAGGAGAAGAGACGAGACGAGGAGAAGAGACGAGACGAGAAGAAGAGACGAGACGAGGAGAGGAGACGAGACGAGGAGAGGAGACGAGACGAGGAGAAGAGACGAGACGTGGAGAAGAGACGAGGAGAAGAGACGAGGAGAGGAGACGAGGACAAAAGACGAGGAGAAGAGACAAGACCAGGAGACGAGACGAGACCAGGAGACGAGACGAGACCAGGAGAAGAGACGAGACCAGGAGAAGAGACGAGGAGAAGAGACGAGGAGAAGAGACGAGGAGAAGAGACGAGACGAGGAGAAGAGACGAGACGAGGAGAAGAGACGAGACGAGGAGAAGAGACGAGACGAGGAGAAGAGACGAGACCAGGAGAAGAGAAGAGACCAGGAGAAGAGACCAGGAAAAGAGACCAGGAGAAGAGTCCAGGAGAAGAGACGAGACCAGGAGAAGAGACCAGGAGAAGAGACGAGACCAGGAGAAGAGACGAGACCAGGAGAAGAGACCAGTAGAAGAGACGAGACCAGGAAAAGAGACCAGGAGAAGAGACCAGAAGAAGAGACCAGGATAAGAGAAGAGACCAGGAGAAGAGAAGAGACCAGGAGAAGAGAAGAGACCAGGAGAAGAGACGAGACCAGGAGAAGAGGCGAGACCAGGAGAAGAGACGAGACCAGGAGAAGAGACGAGACCAGGAGAAGAGACCAGGAGAAGAGACGAGACCAGGAGAAGAGACGAGACCAGGAGAAGAGACGAGACCAGTAGAAGAGAAGAGACCAGTAGAAGAGAAGAGACCAGTAGAAGAGAAGAGACCAGGAGAAGAGACCAGGAGAAGAGACCAGGAGAAGAGACCAGGAGAAGAGACGAAACCAGGAGAAGAGACCAGGAGAAGAGACGAGACCAGGAGAAGAGACGAGACCAGGAGAAGAGACCAGGAGAAGAGACCAGGAGAAGAGACCAGGAGAAGAGAAGAGACCAGGAGAAGAGACGAGACCAGGAGAAGAGACGAGACCAGGAGAAGAGACGAGACCAGGAGAAGAGACCAGGAGAAGAGAAGAGACCAGGAGAAGAGAAGAGACCAGGAGAAGAGACCAGGAGAAGAGAAGAGACCAGGAGAAGATACCAGGAGAAGAGACGAGACCAGGAGAAGAGACGAGACCAGGAGAAGAGAAGAGACCAGGAGAAGAGACCAGGAGAAGAGAAGAGACCAGGAGAAGAGACCAGGAGAAGAGACGAGACGAGAACAAGAGAAGAGACCAGGAGAAGAGACCAGGAGAAGAGACGAGACCAGGAGAAGAGACGAGACCAGGAGAAGAGAAGAGACCAGGAGAAGAGACCAGGAGAAGAGACCAGGAGAAGAGACGAGACCAGGAGAAGAGACCAGGAGAAGAGACCAGGAGAAGAGAAGAGACCAGGAGAAGAGACCAGGAGAAGAGACGAGACCAGGAGAAGAGACCAGGAGAAGAGACGACAACAGGAGAAGAGACCAGGAGAAAAGAAGAGACCGGGAGAAGAGAGAAGACCAGGAGAAGAGACGAGACGAGAAGAAGAGAAGAGACCAGGAGAAGAGAAGAGACCAGGAGAAGAGAAGAGACCAGGAGAAGAGACGAGACCAGGAGAAGAGACGAGACCAGGAAAAGAGACGAGACCAGGAGAAGAGACCAGGAGAAGAGACGACAACAGGAGAAGAGACCAGGAGAAAAGAAGAGACCGGGAGAAGAGACAAGACCAGGAGAAGAGACGAGACGAGAAGAAGAGAAGAGACCAGGAGAAGAGAAAAGACCAGGAGAAGAGAAGAGACCAGGAGAAGAGACGAGACCAGGAGAAGAGACGAGACCAGGAGAAGTTACGAGGCCAGGAGAAGAGACGAGTCCAGGAGAAGAGACGAGGAGAAGAGACGAGACGAGGAGAAGAGACGAGACGAGGAGAAGAGACGAGACGAGGAGAAGAGACGAGACGAGGAGAAGAGACGAGACGAGGAGAAGAGACGAGACCAGGAGAAGAGACGAGACCAGGAGAAGAGAAGAGGCCAGGAGAAGAGACCACGAGAAGAGACCAGAAGAAGAGACGAAACCAGGAGAAGAGACCAGGAGAAGAGACGAAACCAGGAGAAGAGACCAGGAGAAGAGATGAGACCAGGAGAAGAGACCAGGAGATGAGACCAGGAGAAGAGACCAGGAGAAGAGACCAGGAGAAGATACCAGGAGAAGATACCAGGAGAAGAGACCAGGAGAAGAGACCAGGAGAAGAGAAGAGACCAGGAGAAGAGACCAGGAGAAGAGACGAGACGAGGAGAAGAGAAGAGACGAGGAGAAGAGACGAGACTAGGAGAGGAGACGAGACGAGGAGAAGAGACGAGACGAGGAGAAGAGACGAGGAGAAGAGACGAGACCAGGAGAAGAGACGAGACCAGGAGACGAGACGAGACCAGGAGAAGAGACGAGACCAGAAGAAGAGAAGAGACCAGGAGAAGAGAAGAGACCAGGAGAAGAGACCAGGAGAAGAGACGAGACCAGGAGAAGAGACGAGACCAGGAGAAGAGACGAGACCAGGACAAGAGACCAGGAGAAGAGAAGAGACCAGGAGAAGAGACCAGGAGAAGAGAAGAGACCAGGAGAAGAGACCAGGAGAAGAGACGAGACCAGGAGAAGAGACGAGACCAGGAGAAGAGAAGAGACCAGGAGAAGAGACCAGGAGAAGAGAAGAGACCAGGAGAAGAGACCAGGAGAAGAGACGAGACGAGAACAAGAGAAGAGACCAGGAGAAGAGACCAGGAGAAGAGACGAGACCAGGAGAAGAGACGAGACCAGGAGAAGAGAAGAGACTAGGAGAAGAGACCAGGAGAAGAGACCAGGAGAAGAGACGAGACCAGGAGAAGAGACCAGGAGAAGAGACCAGGAGAAGAGAAGAGACCAGGAGAAGAGACCAGGAGAAGAGACCAGGAGAAGAGAAGAGACCAGGAGAAGAGACCAGGAGAAGAGACCAGGAGAAGAGAAGAGACCAGGAGAAGAGACCAGGAGAAGAGAAGAGACCAGGAGAAGAGACCAGGAGAAGAGACCAGGAGAAGAGACGAAACCAGGAGAAGAGACCAGGAGAAGAGACGAAACCAGGAGAAGAGACCAGGAGAAGAGAAGAGACCAGGAGAAGAGACCAGGAGAAGATACCAGGAGAAGAGACCAGGAGAAGAGACCAGGAGAAGAGAAGAGACCAGGAGAAGAGACCAGGAGAAGAGACGAGACCAGGAGAAGAGACCAGGAGAAGTGACCAGGAGAAGAGACGAGACGAGGAGAAGAGACGAGACGAGGAGAAGAGACGAGACGAGGAGAGGAGACGAGACGAGGAGAGGAGACGAGACGAGGAGAAGAGACGAGACGTGGAGAAGAGACGAGGAGAAGAGACGAGGAGAGGAGACGAGGACAAAAGACGAGGAGAAGAGACAAGACCAGGAGACGAGACGAGACCAGGAGACGAGACGAGACCAGGAGAAGAGACGAGACCAGGAGAAGAGACGAGACCAGGAGAAGAGACGAGGAGAAGAGACGAGGAGAAGAGACGAGGAGAAGAGACGAGACGAGGAGAAGAGACGAGACGAGGAGAAGAGACGAGACGAGGAGAAGAGACGAGACGAGGAGAAGAGACGAGACGAGGAGAAGAGACGAGACCAGGAGAAGAGAAGAGACCAGGAGAAGAGAAGAGACCAGGAGAAGAGACCAGGAAAAGAGACCAGGAGAAGAGTCCAGGAGAAGAGACGAGACCAGGAGAAGAGACCAGGAGAAGAGACGAGACCAGGAGAAGAGACGAGACCAGGAGAAGAGACCAGTAGAAGAGACGAGACCAGGAAAAGAGACCAGGAGAAGAGACCAGAAGAAGAGACCAGGATAAGAGAAGAGACCAGGAGAAGAGAAGAGACCAGGAGAAGAGAAGAGACCAGGAGAAGAGAAGAGACCAGGAGAAGAGACGAGACCAGGAGAAGAGGCGAGACCAGGAGAAGAGACGAGACCAGGAGAAGAGACGAGACCAGGAGAAGAGACCAGGAGAAGAGACGAGACCAGGAGAAGAGACGAGACCAGGAGAAGAGAAGAGACCAGTAGAAGAGAAGAGACCAGTAGAAGAGAAGAGACCAGGAGAAGAGAAGAGACCAGGAGAAGAGACCAGGAGAAGAGACCAGGAGAAGAGACCAGGAGAAGAGACGAAACCAGGAGAAGAGACCAGGAGAAGAGACGAGACCAGGAGAAGAGACGAGACCAGGAGAAGAGACGAGACCAGGAGAAGAGACCAGGAGAAGAGACCAGGAGAAGAGACCAGGAGAAGAGAAGAGACCAGGAGAAGAGACCAGGAGAAGAGACGAGACCAGGAGAAGAGACGAGACCAGGAGAAGAGACGAGACCAGGAGAAGAGACCAGCAGAAGAGACGAGACCAGGAGAAGAGACGAGACCAGGAGAAGAGACGAGACCAGGAGAAGAGAGGAGGAGAAGAGACGAGGAGAAGAGACGAGGAGAAGAGACGAGGAGAAGAGACGAGACGATGAGAAGAGACGAGACGAGGAGAAGAGACGAGACGAGGAGAAGAGACGAGACGAGGAGAAGAGACGAGACCAGGAGAAGAGAAGAGACCAGGAGAAGAGACCAGGAGAAGAGACCAGGAAAAGAGACCAGGAGAAGAGTCCAGGAGAAGAGACGAGACCAGGAGAAGAGACCAGGAGAAGAGACGAGACCAGGAGAAGAGACGAGACCAGGAGAAGAGACCAGTAGAAGAGACGAGACCAGGAGAAGAGACCAGGAGAAGAGACCAGAAGAAGAGACCAGGATAAGAGAAGAGACCAGGAGAAGAGAAGAGACCAGGAGAAGAGAAGAGACCAGGAGAAGAGACGAGACCAGGAGAAGAGGCGAGACCAGGAGAAGAGACGAGACCAGGAGAAGAGACGAGACCAGGAGAAGAGACCAGGAGAAGAGACGAGACCAGGAGAAGAGACGAGACCAGTAGAAGAGAAGAGACCAGGAGAAGAGAAGAGACCAGGAGAAGAGACCAGGAGAAGAGACCAGGAGAAGAGACGAAACCAGGAGAAGAAACCAGGAGAAGAGACGATACCAGGAGAAGAAACCAGGAGAAGAGACGAGACCAGGAGAAGAGACGAGACCAGGAGAAGAGACCAGGAGAAGAGACCAGGAGAAGAGAAGAGACCAGGAGAAGAGACCAGGAGAAGAGAAGAGACCAGGAGAAGAGACCAGGAGAAGAGACGAGACCAGGAGAAGAGACGAGACCAGGAGAAGAGACGAGACCAGGAGAAGAGACGAGACCAGGAGAAGAGACCAGCAGAAGAGACGAGACCAGGAGAAGAGACGAGACCAGGAGAAGAGACGAGACCAGGAGAAGAGACCAGGAGAAGAGACCAGCAGAAGAGACGAGACCAGGAGAAGAGACGAGACCAGGAGAAGAGACGAGACCAGGAGAAGAGACGAGGAGAAGAGACGAGGAGAAGAGACGAGGAGAAGAGACGAGGAGAAGAGACGAGGAGAAGAGACGAGACGAGGAGAAGAGACGAGACGAGGAGAAGAGACGAGACGAGGAGAAGAGACGAGACCAGGAGAAGAGACGAGACCAGGAGAAGAGAAGAGACCAGGAGAAGAGACCAGGAAAAGAGACCAGGAGAAGAGTCCAGGAGAAGAGACAAGACCAGGAGAAGAGACCAGGAGAAGTGACCAGGAGAAGAGACGAGACCAGGAGAAGAGACCAGGAGAAGTGACCAGGAGAAGAGACGAGACGAGGAGAAGAGACGAGACGAGGAGAAGAGACGAGACGAGGAGAGGAGACGAGACGAGGAGAGGAGACGAGACGAGGAGAAGAGACGAGACGTGGAGAAGAGACGAGGAGAAGAGACGAGGAGAGGAGACGAGGACAAAAGACGAGGAGAAGAGACAAGAGCAGGAGACGAGACGAGACCAGGAGACGAGACGAGACCAGGAGAAGAGACGAGACCAGGAGAAGAGACGAGACCAGGAGAAGAGACGAGGAGAAGAGACGAGGAGAAGAGACGAGGAGAAGAGACGAGGAGAAGAGACGAGACGAGGAGAAGAGACGAGACGAGGAGAAGAGACGAGACGAGGAGAAGAGACGAGACGAGGAGAAGAGACGAGACGAGGAGAAGAGACGAGACCAGGAGAAGAGAAGAGACCAGGAGAAGAGAAGAGACCAGGAGAAGAGACCAGGAAAAGAGACCAGGAGAAGAGTCCAGGAGAAGAGACGAGACCAGGAGAAGAGACCAGGAGAAGAGACGAGACCAGGAGAAGAGACGAGACCAGGAGAAGAGACCAGTAGAAGAGACGAGACCAGGAAAAGAGACCAGGAGAAGAGACCAGAAGAAGAGACCAGGATAAGAGAAGAGACCAGGAGAAGAGAAGAGACCAGGAGAAGAGAAGAGACCAGGAGAAGAGAAGAGACCAGGAGAAGAGACGAGACCAGGAGAAGAGGCGAGACCAGGAGAAGAGACGAGACCAGGAGAAGAGACGAGACCAGGAGAAGAGACCAGGAGAAGAGACGAGACCAGGAGAAGAGACGAGACCAGGAGAAGAGAAGAGACCAGTAGAAGAGAAGAGACCAGTAGAAGAGAAGAGACCAGGAGAAGAGAAGAGACCAGGAGAAGAGACCAGGAGAAGAGACCAGGAGAAGAGACCAGGAGAAGAGACGAAACCAGGAGAAGAGACCAGGAGAAGAGACGAGACCAGGAGAAGAGACGAGACCAGGAGAAGAGACGAGACCAGGAGAAGAGACCAGGAGAAGAGACCAGGAGAAGAGACCAGGAGAAGAGAAGAGACCAGGAGAAGAGACCAGGAGAAGAGACGAGACCAGGAGAAGAGACGAGACCAGGAGAAGAGACGAGACCAGGAGAAGAGACCAGCAGAAGAGACGAGACCAGGAGAAGAGACGAGACCAGGAGAAGAGACGAGACCAGGAGAAGAGAGGAGGAGAAGAGACGAGGAGAAGAGACGAGGAGAAGAGACGAGGAGAAGAGACGAGACGATGAGAAGAGACGAGACGAGGAGAAGAGACGAGACGAGGAGAAGAGACGAGACGAGGAGAAGAGACGAGACCAGGAGAAGAGAAGAGACCAGGAGAAGAGACCAGGAGAAGAGACCAGGAAAAGAGACCAGGAGAAGAGTCCAGGAGAAGAGACGAGACCAGGAGAAGAGACCAGGAGAAGAGACGAGACCAGGAGAAGAGACGAGACCAGGAGAAGAGACCAGTAGAAGAGACGAGACCAGGAGAAGAGACCAGGAGAAGAGACCAGAAGAAGAGACCAGGATAAGAGAAGAGACCAGGAGAAGAGAAGAGACCAGGAGAAGAGAAGAGACCAGGAGAAGAGACGAGACCAGGAGAAGAGGCGAGACCAGGAGAAGAGACGAGACCAGGAGAAGAGACGAGACCAGGAGAAGAGACCAGGAGAAGAGACGAGACCAGGAGAAGAGACGAGACCAGTAGAAGAGAAGAGACCAGGAGAAGAGAAGAGACCAGGAGAAGAGACCAGGAGAAGAGACCAGGAGAAGAGACGAAACCAGGAGAAGAAACCAGGAGAAGAGACGATACCAGGAGAAGAAACCAGGAGAAGAGACGAGACGAGGAGAAGAGACGAGACGAGGAGAAGAGACGAGACGAGGAGAGGAGACGAGACGAGGAGAGGAGACGAGACGAGGAGAAGAGACGAGACGTGGAGAAGAGACGAGGAGAAGAGACGAGGAGAGGAGACGAGGACAAAAGACGAGGAGAAGAGACAAGAGCAGGAGACGAGACGAGACCAGGAGACGAGATGAGACCAGGAGAAGAGACGAGACCAGGAGAAGAGACGAGACCAGGAGAAGAGACGAGGAGAAGAGACGAGGAGAAGAGACGAGGAGAAGAGACGAGGAGAAGAGACGAGACGAGGAGAAGAGACGAGACGAGGAGAAGAGACGAGACGAGGAGAAGAGACGAGACGAGGAGAAGAGACGAGACGAGGAGAAGAGACGAGACGAGGAGAAGAGACGAGACCAGGAGAAGAGAAGAGACCAGGAGAAGAGAAGAGACCAGGAGAAGAGACCAGGAAAAGAGACCAGGAGAAGAGTCCAGGAGAAGAGACGAGACCAGGAGAAGAGACCAGGAGAAGAGACGAGACCAGGAGAAGAGACGAGACCAGGAGAAGAGACCAGTAGAAGAGACGAGACCAGGAAAAGAGACCAGGAGAAGAGACCAGAAGAAGAGACCAGGATAAGAGAAGAGACCAGGAGAAGAGAAGAGACCAGGAGAAGAGAAGAGACCAGGAGAAGAGAAGAGACCAGGAGAAGAGACGAGACCAGGAGAAGAGGCGAGACCAGGAGAAGAGACGAGACCAGGAGAAGAGACGAGACCAGGAGAAGAGACCAGGAGAAGAGACGAGACCAGGAGAAGAGACGAGACCAGGAGAAGAGAAGAGACCAGTAGAAGAGAAGAGACCAGTAGAAGAGAAGAGACCAGGAGAAGAGAAGAGACCAGGAGAAGAGACCAGGAGAAGAGACCAGGAGAAGAGACCAGGAGAAGAGACGAAACCAGGAGAAGAGACCAGGAGAAGAGACGAGACCAGGAGAAGAGACGAGACCAGGAGAAGAGACGAGACCAGGAGAAGAGACCAGGAGAAGAGACCAGGAGAAGAGACCAGGAGAAGAGAAGAGACCAGGAGAAGAGACCAGGAGAAGAGACGAGACCAGGAGAAGAGACGAGACCAGGAGAAGAGACGAGACCAGGAGAAGAGACCAGCAGAAGAGACGAGACCAGGAGAAGAGACGAGACCAGGAGAAGAGACGAGACCAGGAGAAGAGAGGAGGAGAAGAGACGAGGAGAAGAGACGAGGAGAAGAGACGAGGAGAAGAGACGAGACGATGAGAAGAGACGAGACGAGGAGAAGAGACGAGACGAGGAGAAGAGACGAGACGAGGAGAAGAGACGAGACCAGGAGAAGAGAAGAGACCAGGAGAAGAGACCAGGAGAAGAGACCAGGAAAAGAGACCAGGAGAAGAGTCCAGGAGAAGAGACGAGACCAGGAGAAGAGACCAGGAGAAGAGACGAGACCAGGAGAAGAGACGAGACCAGGAGAAGAGACCAGTAGAAGAGACGAGACCAGGAGAAGAGACCAGGAGAAGAGACCAGAAGAAGAGACCAGGATAAGAGAAGAGACCAGGAGAAGAGAAGAGACCAGGAGAAGAGAAGAGACCAGGAGAAGAGAAGAGACCAGGAGAAGAGACGAGACCAGGAGAAGAGGCGAGACCAGGAGAAGAGACGAGACCAGGAGAAGAGACGAGACCAGGAGAAGAGACCAGGAGAAGAGACGAGACCAGGAGAAGAGACGAGACCAGTAGAAGAGAAGAGACCAGGAGAAGAGAAGAGACCAGGAGAAGAGACCAGGAGAAGAGACCAGGAGAAGAGACGAAACCAGGAGAAGAAACCAGGAGAAGAGACGATACCAGGAGAAGAAACCAGGAGAAGAGACGAGACCAGGAGAAGAGACGAGACCAGGAGAAGAGACCAGGAGAAGAGACCAGGAGAAGAGACCAGGAGAAGAGAAGAGACCAGGAGAAGAGACCAGGAGAAGAGAAGAGACCAGGAGAAGAGACCAGGAGAAGAGACGAGACCAGGAGAAGAGACGAGACCAGGAGAAGAGACGAGACCAGGAGAAGAGACGAGACCAGGAGAAGAGACCAGCAGAAGAGACGAGACCAGGAGAAGAGACGAGACCAGGAGAAGAGACGAGACCAGGAGAAGAGACCAGGAGAAGAGACCAGCAGAAGAGACGAGACCAGGAGAAGAGACGAGACCAGGAGAAGAGACGAGACCAGGAGAAGAGACGAGGAGAAGAGACGAGGAGAAGAGACGAGGAGAAGAGACGAGGAGAAGAGACGAGGAGAAGAGACGAGACGAGGAGAAGAGACGAGACGAGGAGAAGAGACGAGACGAGGAGAAGAGACGAGACCAGGAGAAGAGACGAGACCAGGAGAAGAGAAGAGACCAGGAGAAGAGACCAGGAAAAGAGACCAGGAGAAGAGTCCAGGAGAAGAGACAAGACCAGGAGAAGAGACCAGGAGAAGTGACCAGGAGAAGAGACGAGACCAGGAGAAGAGACCAGGAGAAGTGACCAGGAGAAGAGACGAGACGAGGAGAAGAGACGAGACGAGGAGAAGAGACGAGACGAGGAGAGGAGACGAGACGAGGAGAGGAGACGAGACGAGGAGAAGAGACGAGACGTGGAGAAGAGACGAGGAGAAGAGACGAGGAGAGGAGACGAGGACAAAAGACGAGGAGAAGAGACAAGAGCAGGAGACGAGACGAGACCAGGAGACGAGACGAGACCAGGAGAAGAGACGAGACCAGGAGAAGAGACGAGACCAGGAAAAGAGACGAGGAGAAGAGACGAGGAGAAGAGACGAGGAGAAGAGACGAGGAGAAGAGACGAGACGAGGAGAAGAGACGAGACGAGGAGAAGAGACGAGACGAGGAGAAGAGACGAGACGAGGAGAAGAGACGAGACGAGGAGAAGAGACGAGACCAGGAGAAGAGAAGAGACCAGGAGAAGAGAAGAGACCAGGAGAAGAGACCAGGAAAAGAGACCAGGAGAAGAGTCCAGGAGAAGAGACGAGACCAGGAGAAGAGACCAGGAGAAGAGACGAGACCAGGAGAAGAGACGAGACCAGGAGAAGAGACCAGTAGAAGAGACGAGACCAGGAAAAGAGACCAGGAGAAGAGACCAGAAGAAGAGACCAGGATAAGAGAAGAGACCAGGAGAAGAGAAGAGACCAGGAGAAGAGAAGAGACCAGGAGAAGAGAAGAGACCAGGAGAAGAGACGAGACCAGGAGAAGAGGCGAGACCAGGAGAAGAGACGAGACCAGGAGAAGAGACGAGACCAGGAGAAGAGACCAGGAGAAGAGACGAGACCAGGAGAAGAGACGAGACCAGGAGAAGAGAAGAGACCAGTAGAAGAGAAGAGACCAGTAGAAGAGAAGAGACCAGGAGAAGAGAAGAGACCAGGAGAAGAGACCAGGAGAAGAGACCAGGAGAAGAGACCAGGAGAAGAGACGAAACCAGGAGAAGAGACCAGGAGAAGAGACGAGACCAGGAGAAGAGACGAGACCAGGAGAAGAGACGAGACCAGGAGAAGAGACCAGGAGAAGAGACCAGGAGAAGAGACCAGGAGAAGAGAAGAGACCAGGAGAAGAGACCAGGAGAAGAGACGAGACCAGGAGAAGAGACGAGACCAGGAGAAGAGACGAGACCAGGAGAAGAGACCAGCAGAAGAGACGAGACCAGGAGAAGAGACGAGACCAGGAGAAGAGACGAGACCAGGAGAAGAGACGAGACCAGGAGAAGAGAGGAGGAGAAGAGAGGAGGAGAAGAGACGAGGAGAAGAGACGAGGAGAAGAGACGAGGAGAAGAGACGAGACGATGAGAAGAGACGAGACGAGGAGAAGAGACGAGACGAGGAGAAGAGACGAGACCAGGAGAAGAGAAGAGACCAGGAGAAGAGACCAGGAGAAGAGACCAGGAAAAGAGACCAGGAGAAGAGTCCAGGAGAAGAGACGAGACCAGGAGAAGAGACCAGGAGAAGAGACGAGACCAGGAGAAGAGACGAGACCAGGAGAAGAGACCAGTAGAAGAGACGAGACCAGGAGAAGAGACCAGGAGAAGAGACCAGAAGAAGAGACCAGGATAAGAGAAGAGACCAGGAGAAGAGAAGAGACCAGGAGAAGAGAAGAGACCAGGAGAAGAGACGAGACCAGGAGAAGAGGCGAGACCAGGAGAAGAGACGAGACCAGGAGAAGAGACGAGACCAGGAGAAGAGACCAGGAGAAGAGACGAGACCAGGAGAAGAGACGAGACCAGTAGAAGAGAAGAGACCAGGAGAAGAGAAGAGACCAGGAGAAGAGACCAGGAGAAGAGACCAGGAGAAGAGACGAAACCAGGAGAAGAAACCAGGAGAAGAGACGATACCAGGAGAAGAAACCAGGAGAAGAGACGAGACCAGGAGAAGAGACGAGACCAGGAGAAGAGACCAGGAGAAGAGACCAGGAGAAGAGACCAGGAGAAGAGAAGAGACCAGGAGAAGAGACCAGGAGAAGAGAAGAGACCAGGAGAAGAGACCAGGAGAAGAGACGAGACCAGGAGAAGAGACGAGACCAGGAGAAGAGACGAGACCAGGAGAAGAGACGAGACCAGGAGAAGAGACCAGCAGAAGAGACGAGACCAGGAGAAGAGACGAGACCAGGAGAAGAGACGAGACCAGGAGAAGAGACCAGGAGAAGAGACCAGCAGAAGAGACGAGACCAGGAGAAGAGACGAGACCAGGAGAAGAGACGAGACCAGGAGAAGAGACGAGGAGAAGAGACGAGGAGAAGAGACGAGGAGAAGAGACGAGGAGAAGAGACGAGGAGAAGAGACGAGGAGAAGAGACGAGACGAGGAGAAGAGACGAGACGAGGAGAAGAGACGAGACGAGGAGAAGAGACGAGACCAGGAGAAGAGACGAGACCAGGAGAAGAGAAGAGACCAGGAGAAGAGACCAGGAAAAGAGACCAGGAGAAGAGTCCAGGAGAAGAGACAAGACCAGGAGAAGAGACCAGGAGAAGTGACCAGGAGAAGAGACGAGACCAGGAGAAGAGACCAGGAGAAGTGACCAGGAGAAGAGACGAGACGAGGAGAAGAGACGAGACGAGGAGAAGAGACGAGACGAGGAGAGGAGACGAGACGAGGAGAGGAGACGAGACGAGGAGAAGAGACGAGACGTGGAGAAGAGACGAGGAGAAGAGACGAGGAGAGGAGACGAGGACAAAAGACGAGGAGAAGAGACAAGAGCAGGAGACGAGACGAGACCAGGAGACGAGACGAGACCAGGAGAAGAGACGAGACCAGGAGAAGAGACGAGACCAGGAGAAGAGACGAGGAGAAGAGACGAGGAGAAGAGACGAGGAGAAGAGACGAGACGAGGAGAAGAGACGAGACGAGGAGAAGAGACGAGACGAGGAGAAGAGACGAGACGAGGAGAAGAGACGAGACGAGGAGAAGAGACGAGACCAGGAGAAGAGAAGAGACCAGGAGAAGAGAAGAGACCAGGAGAAGAGACCAGGAAAAGAGACCAGGAGAAGAGTCCAGGAGAAGAGACGAGACCAGGAGAAGAGACCAGGAGAAGAGACGAGACCAGGAGAAGAGACGAGACCAGGAGAAGAGACCAGTAGAAGAGACGAGACCAGGAAAAGAGACCAGGAGAAGAGACCAGAAGAAGAGACCAGGATAAGAGAAGAGACCAGGACAAGAGAAGAGACCAGGAGAAGAGAAGAGACCAGGAGAAGAGAAGAGACCAGGAGAAGAGACGAGACCAGGAGAAGAGGCGAGACCAGGAGAAGAGACGAGACCAGGAGAAGAGACGAGACCAGGAGAAGAGACCAGGAGAAGAGACGAGACCAGGAGAAGAGACGAGACCAGGAGAAGAGAAGAGACCAGTAGAAGAGAAGAGACCAGTAGAAGAGAAGAGACCAGGAGAAGAGAAGAGACCAGGAGAAGAGACCAGGAGAAGAGACCAGGAGAAGAGACCAGGAGAAGAGACGAAACCAGGAGAAGAGACCAGGAGAAGAGACGAGACCAGGAGAAGAGACGAGACCAGGAGAAGAGACGAGACCAGGAGAAGAGACCAGGAGAAGAGACCAGGAGAAGAGACCAGGAGAAGAGAAGAGACCAGGAGAAGAGACCAGGAGAAGAGACGAGACCAGGAGAAGAGACGAGACCAGGAGAAGAGACGAGACCAGGAGAAGAGACCAGCAGAAGAGACGAGACCAGGAGAAGAGACGAGACCAGGAGAAGAGACGAGACCAGGAGAAGAGAGGAGGAGAAGAGAGGAGGAGAAGAGACGAGGAGAAGAGACGAGGAGAAGAGACGAGGAGAAGAGACGAGACGATGAGAAGAGACGAGACGAGGAGAAGAGACGAGACGAGGAGAAGAGAAGAGACCAGGAGAAGAGACCAGGAGAAGAGACCAGGAAAAGAGACCAGGAGAAGAGTCCAGGAGAAGAGACGAGACCAGGAGAAGAGACCAGGAGAAGAGACGAGACCAGGAGAAGAGACGAGACCAGGAGAAGAGACCAGTAGAAGAGACGAGACCAGGAGAAGAGACCAGGAGAAGAGACCAGAAGAAGAGACCAGGATAAGAGAAGAGACCAGGAGAAGAGAAGAGACCAGGAGAAGAGAAGAGACCAGGAGAAGAGACGAGACCAGGAGAAGAGGCGAGACCAGGAGAAGAGACGAGACAAGGAGAAGAGACGAGACCAGGAGAAGAGACCAGGAGAAGAGACGAGACCAGGAGAAGAGACGAGACCAGTAGAAGAGAAGAGACCAGGAGAAGAGAAGAGACCAGGAGAAGAGACCAGGAGAAGAGACCAGGAGAAGAGACGAAACCAGGAGAAGAAACCAGGAGAAGAGACGATACCAGGAGAAGAAACCAGGAGAAGAGACGAGACCAGGAGAAGAGACGAGACCAGGAGAAGAGACCAGGAGAAGAGACCAGGAGAAGAGACCAGGAGAAGAGAAGAGACCAGGAGAAGAGACCAGGAGAAGAGAAGAGACCAGGAGAAGAGACCAGGAGAAGAGACGAGACCAGGAGAAGAGACGAGACCAGGAGAAGAGACGAGACCAGGAGAAGAGACGAGACCAGGAGAAGAGACCAGCAGAAGAGACGAGACCAGGAGAAGAGACGAGACCAGGAGAAGAGACGAGACCAGGAGAAGAGACCAGGAGAAGAGACCAGCAGAAGAGACGAGACCAGGAGAAGAGACGAGACCAGGAGAAGAGACGAGACCAGGAGAAGAGACGAGGAGAAGAGACGAGGAGAAGAGACGAGGAGAAGAGACGAGGAGAAGAGACGAGGAGAAGAGACGAGACGAGGAGAAGAGACGAGACGAGGAGAAGAGACGAGACGAGGAGAAGAGACGAGACCAGGAGAAGAGACGAGACCAGGAGAAGAGAAGAGACCAGGAGAAGAGACCAGGAAAAGAGACCAGGAGAAGAGTCCAGGAGAAGAGACAAGACCAGGAGAAGAGACCAGGAGAAAAGACCAGGAGAAGAGACCAGGATAAGAGAAGAGACCAGGAGAAGAGAAGAGACCAGGCGAAGAGACGGGACCAGGAGATGAGACGAGACCAGGAGAAGAGACGAGACCAGGAGAAGAGACGAGAGCAGGAGAAGAGACAAGAGCAGAAGAGACGAGAGCAGGAGAAGAGACGAGACCAGGAGAAGAGACGAGACCAGGAGAAGAGACGAGGAGAAGAGACGAGGAGAAGAGACGAGACCAGGAGAAGAGACGAGACCAGGATAAGAGACCAGGAGAAGAGACGAGACCAGGATAAGAGACCTGGAGAAGAGACGAGACCAGGAGAAGAGACCAGGAGAAGAGATCAGAAGAAGAGACCAGGATAAGAGAAGAGACCAGGAGAAGAGAAGAGACCAGGACAAGTGAAGAGACCAGGAGAAGAGACGAGACCAGGAGAAGAGACGAGACCAGGAGAAGAGACGAGACCAGGAGAAGAGACCAGGAGAAGAGAAGAGACCAGGAGAAGAGACCAGGAGAAGAGACCAGGAGAAGAGACGAGACCAGGAAAAGAGACGAGACCAGGAGAAGAGACCAGCAGAAGAGAAGAGACCAGCAGAAGAGACGAGACCAGGAGAAGAGACGAGACCAGGAGAAGAGACGAGACCAGGAGAAGAGACGAGGAGAAGAGACGAGGAGAAGAGACGAGACGAGGAGAAGAGAAGAGACCAGGAGAAGAGAAGAGACCAGGAGAAGAGACCAGGAGAAGAGTCCAGGAGAAGAGACAAGACCAGGAGAAGAGACCAGAAGAAAAGTCCAGGAGAAGAGACAAGGAGAAGAGAAGAGACCAGGAGAAGAGAAGAGACCAGGAGAAGAGACCAGGAGAAGAGACCAGGATAAGAGAAGAGACCAGGAGAAGAGAAGACACCAGGCGAAGAGACGAGACCAGGAGAAGATACGAGACCAGGAGAAGAGAAAAGAGCAGGAGAAGAGACGAGACCAGGAGAAGAGAAGAGACCAGGAGAAGAGACGAGACCAGGAGAAGAGACCAGGAGAAGAGACGACACCAGGAGAAGAGAAGAGACCAGGAGAAGAGAAGAGACCAGGAGAAGAGACGAGACCAGGAGAAGAGAAGAGACCAGGAGAAGAGACGAGGAGAAGAGAAGAGACGAGGAGAAGAGACGAGACGAGGAGAAGAGACGAGACGAGGAGAAGAGACCAGGAGAAGAGACGACACCAGGAGAAGAGAAGAGACCAGGAGAAGAGAAGAGACCAGGAGAAGAGACGAGACCAGGAGAAGAGAAGAGACCAGGAGAAGAGACGAGGAGAAGAGAAGAGACGAGGAGAAGAGACGAGACGAGGAGAAGAGACGAGACCAGGAGAAGAGACGAGACCAGGAGAAGAGACGAGAACAGGAGAAGAGATGAGACCAGGAGAAGAGACGAGACGAGGAGAAGAGACCAGGAGAAGAGACCAGGAGAAGAGACCAGGAGAAGAGATGAGACCAGGAGAAGAGACCAGGAGAAGAAATGAGACCAGGAGAAGAGAAGAGACCTGGAGAGGAGACCAGGAGAAGAGACCAGGAGAATAGAAGAAACCAGGAGAAGAGAAGAGACCAGGAGAAGAGACGAGACCAGGAGAAGAGGCGAGACCAGGAGAAGAGACCAGGAGAAGAGACCAGGAGAAGAGAAGAGACCAGGAGAAGAGACCAGGAGAAGAGAAGAGACCAGGAGAAGAGAAGAGACCAGGAGAGGAGACCAGGAGAAGAGACCAGGAGAATAGAAGAAACCAGGAGAAGAGAAGAGACCAGGAGAAGAGACGAGACCAGGAGAAGAGGTGAGACCAGGAGAACAGACGAGACCAGGAGAAGAGACGAGACCAGGAGAAGAGACGAGACCAGGAGAAGAGACCAGGAGAAGAGACGAGACCAGGAGAAGAGACGAGACCAGTAGAAGAGAAGAGACCAGGAGAAGAGAAGAGACCAGGAGAAGAGACCAGGACAAGAGACCAGGAGAAGAGACGAAACCAGGAGAAGAGACGAGACCAGGAGAAGAGACGAGACCAGGAGAAGAGACGAGACCAGGAGAAGAGACCAGGAGAAGAGACCAGGAGAAGAGACCAGGAGAAGAGACCAGGAGAAGAGAAGAGACCAGGTGAAGAGACCAGGAGAAGAGACCAGGAGAAGAGAAGAGACCAGGAGAAGAGAAGAGACCAGGAGAAGAGACGAGACCAGGAGAAGAGACGAGACCAGGAGAAGAGACGAGACCAGGAGAAGAGACCAGCAGAAGAGACGAGACCAGCAGAAGAGACGAGACCAGCAGAAGAGACGAGACCAGCAGAAGAGACGAGACCAGGAGAAGAGACGAAACCAGGAGAAGAGACGAGGAGAAGAGACGAGGAGAAGAGACGAGGAGAAGAGACGAGACGAGGAGAAGAGACGAGACCAGGAGAAGAGAAGAGACCAGGAGAAGAGAAGAGACCAGGAGAAGAGACCAGGAAAAGAGAACAGGAGAAGAGTCCAGGAGAAGAGACGAGACCAGGAGAGGAGACCAGGAGAAGAGACGAGACCAGGAGAAGAGACGAGACCAGGAGAAGAGACCAGGAGAAGAGACGAGACCAGGAAAAGAGACCAGGAGAAGAGACCAGGAGAAGAGACCAGAAGAACAGACCAGGAGAAGAGAAGAGACCAGGAGAAGAGAAGAGACCAGGAGAAGAGAAGAGACCAGGAGAAGAGACGAGACCAGGAGAAGAGGCGAGACCAGGAGAAGAGACGAGACCAGGAGAAGAGACGAGACCAGGAGAAGAGACGAGACCAGGAGAAGAGACGAGACCAGTAGAAGAGAAGAGACCAGTAGAAGTGAAGAGACCAGGAGAAGAGAAGAGACCAGGAGAAGAGACCAGGAGAAGAGACCAGGAGAAGAGACGAAACCAGGAGAAGAAACCAGGAGAAGAGACGAGACCAGGAGAAGAGACGAGACCAGGAGAAGAGACCAGGAGAAGAGACCAGGAGAACAGACCAGGAGAAGAGAAGAGACCAGGAGAAGAGACCAGGAGAAGAGACCAGGAGAAGAGACGAGACCAGGAGAAGAGACGAGACCAGGAGAAGAGACGAGACCAGGAGAAGAGACCAGCAGAAGAGACGAGACCAGGAGAAGAGACGAGACCAGGAGAAGAGACGAGACCAGGAGAAGAGACGAGGAGAAGAGACGAGACCAGGAGAAGAGACCAGGAGAAGAGACGAGACCAGGAGAAGAGACGAGACCAGTAGAAGAGAAGAGACCAGGAGAAGAGACCAGGATAAGAGACGAGACCAGGAGAAGAGACGAGACCAGGAGAAGAGAAAGACCAGGAGAAGAGGAGAGACCAGGAGAAGAGACCAGGAGAAGAGACCAGGAGAATACACCAGGAGAAGAGAGGAGACCAGGAGAAGAGACCAGGAGAAGAGACCAGGAGAAGAGACCAGGAGAAGAGAAGAGACCAGGAGAAGAGAAGAGACCAGGAGAAGAGACGAGACCAGGAGAAGAGACCAGGAGAAGAGACCAGGAGAAGAGACCAGGAGAAGAGAAGAGACCAGGAGAAGAGAAGAGACCAGGAGAAGAGAAGAGACCAGGAGAAGAGACGAGACCAGGAGAAGAGACCAGGAGAAGAGACCAGGAGAAGAGACGAGACGAGTAGAAGAGACGAGATAAGGAGAAGAGACGAGATGAGGAGAAGAGACGAGACGAGGAGAAGAGACGAGACGAGGAGAAGAGACGAGACGAGGAGAAGAGACGAGACCAGGAGAAGAGACGAGACCAGGAGAAGAGACCAGGAGAAAAGAAGAGACCAGGAGAAGTGACCAGGAGCAGAGAACAGGAGAAGTGACGAGACCAAGAGAAGAGAAGAGACCAGGAGAAGAGACGAGACCAGGAGAAGAGACGAGACCAGGAGAAGAGACGAGACCAGGAGAAGAGACCAGGAGAAGAGACGAGACCAGGAGAAGAGATGAGACCAGGAGAAGAGACCAGGAGAAGAGAAGAGACCAGGAGAAGAGACCAGGAGAAGAGAAGAGACCAGGAGAAGAGACCAGGAGAAGAGAAAAGACCAGGAGAAGAGAAAAGACCAGGAGAAGAGACAAGGAGAAGAGACGAGACCAGGAGAAGAGAAGAGAAGAGACCAGGAGAAGAGAAGAGACCAGGAGAAGAGACGAGACCAGGAGAAGAGACGAGACCAGGAGACGAGACCAGGAGAAGAGACCAGGAGAAGAGACCAGGAGAAGAGAAGAGACCAGGAGAAGAGACCAGGAGAAGAGAAGAGAGCAGGAGAAGAGACCAGGAGAAGAGAAGAGACCAGGAGAAGAGAAGAGACCAGGAGAAGAGTAGAGACCAGGAGAAGAGAAGAGACCAGGAGAAGAGACGAGACCAGGAGAAGTTACGAGGCCAGGAGAAGAGACGAGACCAGGAGAAGAGACGAGGAGAAGAGAAGAGGAGAAGAGACGAGACGAGGAGAAGAGACGAGACGAGGAGAAGAGACGAGACCAGGAGAAGAGACGAGACCAGGAGAAGAGACGAGACCAGGAGAAGAGAAGAGGCCAGGAGAAGAGACCACGAGAAGAGACCAGAAGAAGAGACGAAACCAGGAGAAGAGACCAGGAGAAGAGACGAAACCAGGAGAAGAGACCAGGAGAAGAGATGAGACCAGGAGAAGAGACCAGGAGATGAGACCAGGAGAAGAGACCAGGAGAAGATACCAGGAGAAGATACCAGGAGAAGATACCAGGAGAAGAGACCAGGAGAAGAGAAGAGACCAGGAGAAGAGACCAGGAGAAGAGACGAGACGAGGAGAAGAGACGAGACGAGGAGAAGAGACGAGACTAGGAGAGGAGACGAGACGAGGAGAAGAGACGAGACGAGGAGAAGAGACGAGGAGAAGAGACGAGACCAGGAGCAGAGGCGAGACCAGGAGACGAGACGAGACCAGGAGAAGAGACGAGACCAGGAGAAGAGAAGAGACCAGGAGAAGAGACCAGGAGAAGAGACGAGACCAGGAGAAGAGACGAGACCAGGAGAAGAGACGAGACCAGGAGAAGAGACCAGGAGAAGAGAAGAGACCAGGAGAAGAGACCAGGAGAAGAGACGAGACCAGGAGAAGAGACGAGACCAGGAGAAGAGAAGAGACCAGGAGAAGAGACCAGGAGAAGAGAAGAGACCAGGAGAAGAGACCAGGAGAAGAGACGAGACGAGAACAAGAGAAGAGACCAGGAGACGAGACCAGGAGAAGAGACGAGACCAGGAGAAGAGACGAGACCAGGAGAAGAGAAGAGACCAGGAGAAGAGACCAGGAGAAGAGACCAGGAGAAGAGACCAGGAGAAGAGACGAGACCAGGAGAAGAGACCAGGAGAAGAGACCAGGAGAAGAGAAGAGACCAGGAGAAGAGACCAGGAGAAGAGACCAGGAGAAGAGAAGAGACCAGGAGAAGAGACCAGGAGAAGAGAAGAGACCAGGAGAAGAGACCAGGAGAAGAGACCAGGAGAAGAGACGAGACCAGGAGAAGAGACCAGGAGAAGAGACGAAACCAGGAGAAGAGACCAGGAGAAGAGAAGAGACCAGGAGAAGAGACCAGGAGAAGATACCAGGAGAAGAGACCAGGAGAAGAGACCAGGAGAAGAGAAGAGACCAGGAGAAGAGACCAGGAGAAGAGACGAGACCAGGAGAAGAGACCAGGAGAAGTGACCAGGAGAAGAGACGAGACGAGGAGAAGAGACGAGACGAGGAGAAGAGACGAGACGAGGAGAGGAGACGAGACGAGGAGAGGAGACGAGACGAGGAGAAGTGACGAGACGTGGAGAAGAGACGAGGAGAAGAGACGAGGAGAGGAGACGAGGACAAAAGACGAGGAGAAGAGACAAGACCAGGAGACGAGACGAGACCAGGAGACGAGACGAGACCAGGAGAAGAGACGAGACCAGGAGAAGAGAAGAGACCAGGAGAAGAGAAGAGACCAGGAGAAGAGACCAGGAGAAGAGACGAGACCAGGAGAAGAGACGAGACCAGGAGAAGAGACGAGACCAGGAGAAGAGAAGAAACCAGGAGAAGAGACCAGGAGAAGAGAAGAGACCAGGAGAAGAGAAGAGACCAGGAGAAGAGACCAGGAGAAGAGAAGAGACCAGGAGAAGAGACCAGGAGAAGAGAAGAGACCAGGAGAAGAGACCAGGAGAAGAGACGAGACCAGGAGAAGAGACGAGACCAGGAGAAGAGAAGAGACCAGGAGAAGAGACCAGGAGAAGAGAAGAGACCAGGAGAAGAGACCAGGAGAAGAGACGAGACGAGAACAAGAGAAGAGACCAGGAGAAGAGACCAGGAGAAGAGACGAGACCAGGAGAAGAGACGAGACCAGGAGAAGAGACGAGACCAGGAGAAGAGAAAGACCAGGAGAAGAGGAGAGACCAGGAGAAGAGACCAGGAGAAGAGACCAGGAGAAGAGACCAGGAGAAGGGAAGAGACCAGGAGAAGAGACCAGGAGAAGAGAAGAGACCAGGAGAAGAGACCAGGAGAAGAGAAGAGACCAGGAGAAGAGACCAGGAGAAGAGACGAGACGAGAACAAGAGAAGAGACCAGGAGAAGAGACCAGGAGAAGAGACGAGACCAGGAGAAGAGACGAGACCAGGAGAAGAGAAAGACCAGGAGAAGAGGAGAGACCAGGAGAAGAGACCAGGAGAAGAGACCAGGAGAAGAGACCAGGAGAAGGGAAGAGACCAGGAGAAGAGACCTGGAGAGAGAAGAGACCAGGAGAAGAGACCAGGAGAAGAGAAGAGACCAGGAGAAGAGACCAGGAGAAGAGACGAGACCAGGAGAAGAGACGAGACCAGGAGAAGAGACGAGACCAGGAGAAGAGAAGAGACCAGGAGAAGAGACCAGGAGAAGAGACCAGGAGAAGTGACCAGGAAAAGAGAAGAGACCAGGAGAAGAGACCAGGCGAAGAAAAGAGACCAGGAGAAGAGAAGAGACCAGGAGAAGAGAAGAGACCAGGAGAAGAGACCAGGAGAAGAGAAGAGACCAGGAGAAGAGACCAGGAGAAGAGACGAGACCAGGAGAAGAGACGAGACCAGGAGAAGAGACGAGACCAGGAGAAGAGACGAGACCAGGAGAAGAGAAGAGACCAGGAGAAGAGACCAGGAGAAGAGAAGAGACCAGTAGAAGAGAAGAGACCAGGAGAAGAGACCAGGAGAAGAGACGAGACCAGGAGAAGAGACGAGACCAGGAGAAGAGAAAGACCAGGAGAAGAGGAGAGACCAGGAGAAGAGACCAGGAGAAGAGACCAGGAGAAGGGAAGAGACCAGGAGAAGAGACCAGGAGAAGAGAAGAGACCAGGAGAAGAGACGAGACCAGGAGAAGAGACGAGACCAGGAGAAGAGACGAGACCAGGAGAAGAGAAGAGACCAGGAGAAGAGACCAGGAGAAGAGACGAGACCAGGAGAAGAGACGAGACCAGGAGAAGAGACGAGACCAGGAGAAGAGACGAGACCAGGAGAAGAGAAGAGACCAGGAGAAGAGAAGAGACCAGGAGAAGAGACGAGACCAGGAGAAGAGACCAGGAGAAGAGACCAGGAGAAGAGACGAGACGAGTAGAAGAGACGAGATAAGGAGAAGAGACGAGATGAGGAGAAGAGACGAGACGAGGAGAAGAGACGAGACGAGGAGAAGAGACGAGACGAGGAGAAGAGACGAGACGAGGAGAAGAGACGAGACCAGGAGAAGAGACGAGACCAGGAGAAGAGACCAGGAGAAAAGAAGAGACCAGGAGAAGTGACCAGGAGCAGAGAACAGGAGAAGTGACGAGACCAAGAGAAGAGAAGAGACCAGGAGAAGAGACCAGGAGAAGAGACGCGACCAGGAGAAGAGACGAGACCAGGAGAAGAGACCAGGAGAAGAGACGAGACCAGGAGAAGAGACGAGACCAGGAGAAGAGACCAGGAGAAGAGACCAGGAGAAGAGAAGAGACCAGGAGAAGAGACCAGGAGAAGAGAAAAGACCAGGAGAAGAGAAAAGACCAGGAGAAGAGACAAGGAGAAGAGACGAGACCAGGAGAAGAGAAGAGAAGAGACCAGGAGAAGAGAAGAGACCAGGAGAAGAGACGAGACCAGGAGAAGAGACGAGACCAGGAGACGAGACCAGGAGAAGAGACCAGGAGAAGAGACCAGGAGAAGAGAAGAGACCAGGAGAAGAGACCAGGAGAAGAGAAGAGACCAGGAGAAGAGACCAGGAGAAGAGAAGAGACCAGGAGAAGAGAAGAGACCAGGAGAAGAGTAGAGACCAGGAGAAGAGAAGAGACCAGGAGAAGAGACGAGACCAGGAGAAGTTACGAGGCCAGGAGAAGAGACGAGACCAGGAGAAGAGACGAGGAGAAGAGAAGAGGAGAAGAGACGAGACGAGGAGAAGAGACGAGACGAGGAGAAGAGACGAGACCAGGAGAAGAGACGAGACCAGGAGAAGAGACGAGACCAGGAGAAGAGAAGAGGCCAGGAGAAGAGACCACGAGAAGAGACCAGAAGAAGAGACGAAACCAGGAGAAGAGACCAGGAGAAGAGACGAAACCAGGAGAAGAGACCAGGAGAAGAGATGAGACCAGGAGAAGAGACCAGGAGATGAGACCAGGAGAAGAGACCAGGAGAAGATACCAGGAGAAGATACCAGGAGAAGATACCAGGAGAAGATACCAGGAGAAGAGACCAGGAGAAGAGACCAGGAGAAGAGAAGAGACCAGGAGAAGAGACCAGGAGAAGAGACGAGACGAGGAGAAGAGACGAGACGAGGAGAAGAGACGAGACTAGGAGAGGAGACGAGACGAGGAGAAGAGACGAGACGAGGAGAAGAGACGAGGAGAAGAGACGAGACCAGGAGCAGAGGCGAGACCAGGAGACGAGACGAGACCAGGAGAAGAGACGAGACCAGGAGAAGAGACGAGACCAGGAGAAGAGAAGAGACCAGGAGAAGAGACCAGGAGAAGAGACGAGACCAGGAGAAGAGACGAGACCAGGAGAAGAGACGAGACCAGGAGAAGAGACCAGGAGAAGAGAAGAGACCAGGAGAAGAGACCAGGAGAAGAGACGAGACCAGGAGAAGAGACGAGACCAGGAGAAGAGAAGAGACCAGGAGAAGAGACCAGGAGAAGAGAAGAGACCAGGAGAAGAGACCAGGAGAAGAGACGAGACGAGAACAAGAGAAGAGACCAGGAGACGAGACCAGGAGAAGAGACGAGACCAGGAGAAGAGACGAGACCAGGAGAAGAGAAGAGACCAGGAGAAGAGACCAGGAGAAGAGACCAGGAGAAGAGACCAGGAGAAGAGACGAGACCAGGAGAAGAGACCAGGAGAAGAGACCAGGAGAAGAGAAGAGACCAGGAGAAGAGACCAGGAGAAGAGACCAGGAGAAGAGAAGAGACCAGGAGAAGAGACCAGGAGAAGAGAAGAGACCAGGAGAAGAGACCAGGAGAAGAGACCAGGAGAAGAGACGAGACCAGGAGAAGAGACCAGGAGAAGAGACGAAACCAGGAGAAGAGACCAGGAGAAGAGAAGAGACCAGGAGAAGAGACCAGGAGAAGATACCAGGAGAAGAGACCAGGAGAAGAGACCAGGAGAAGAGAAGAGACCAGGAGAAGAGACCAGGAGAAGAGACGAGACCAGGAGAAGAGACCAGGAGAAGTGACCAGGAGAAGAGACGAGACGAGGAGAAGAGACGAGACGAGGAGAAGAGACGAGACGAGGAGAGGAGACGAGACGAGGAGAGGAGACGAGACGAGGAGAAGTGACGAGACGTGGAGAAGAGACGAGGAGAAGAGACGAGGAGAGGAGACGAGGACAAAAGACGAGGAGAAGAGACAAGACCAGGAGACGAGACGAGACCAGGAGACGAGACGAGACCAGGAGAAGAGACGAGACCAGGAGAAGAGAAGAGACCAGGAGAAGAGAAGAGACCAGGAGAAGAGAAGAGACCAGGAGAAGAGACCAGGAGAAGAGACGAGACCAGGAGAAGAGACGAGACCAGGAGAAGAGACGAGACCAGGAGAAGAGAAGAAACCAGGAGAAGAGACCAGGAGAAGAGAAGAGACCAGGAGAAGAGAAGAGACCAGGCGAAGAGACCAGGAGAAGAGAAGAGACCAGGAGAAGAGACCAGGAGAAGAGACGAGACCAGGAGAAGAGACGAGACCAGGAGAAGAGAAGAGACCAGGAGAAGAGACCAGGAGAAGAGAAGAGACCAGGAGAAGAGACCAGGAGAAGAGACGAGACGAGAACAAGAGAAGAGACCAGGAGAAGAGACCAGGAGAAGAGACGAGACCAGGAGAAGAGACGAGACCAGGAGAAGAGACGAGACCAGGAGAAGAGAAAGACCAGGAGAAGAGGAGAGACCAGGAGAAGAGACCAGGAGAAGAGACCAGGAGAAGAGACCAGGAGAAGGGAAGAGACCAGGAGAAGAGACCAGGAGAAGAGAAGAGACCAGGAGAAGAGACCAGGAGAAGAGAAGAGACCAGGAGAAGAGACCAGGAGAAGAGACGAGACGAGAACAAGAGAAGAGACCAGGAGAAGAGACCAGGAGAAGAGACGAGACCAGGAGAAGAGACGAGACCAGGAGAAGAGAAAGACCAGGAGAAGAGGAGAGACCAGGAGAAGAGACCAGGAGAAGAGACCAGGAGAAGAGACCAGGAGAAGGGAAGAGACCAGGAGAAGAGACCTGGAGAGAGAAGAGACCAGGAGAAGAGACCAGGAGAAGAGACGAGACCAGGAGAAGAGACGAGACCAGGAGAAGAGACGAGACCAGGAGAAGAGAAGAGACCAGGAGAAGAGACCAGGAGAAGAGACCAGGAGAAGTGACCAGGAAAAGAGAAGAGACCAGGAGAAGAGACCAGGAGAAGAAAAGAGACCAGGAGAAGAGAAGAGACCAGGAGAAGAGAAGAGACCAGGAGAAGAGACCAGGAGAAGAGAAGAGACCAGGAGAAGAGACGAGACCAGGAGAAGAGACGAGACCAGGAGAAGAGACGAGACCAGGAGAAGAGACGAGACCAGGAGAAGAGAAGAGACCAGGAGAAGAGACGAGACCAGGAGAAGAGACCAGGAGAAGAGAAGAGACCAGTAGAAGAGAAGAGACCAGGAGAAGAGACCAGGAGAAGAGACGAGACCAGGAGAAGAGACGAGACCAGGAGAAGAGAAAGACCAGGAGAAGAGGAGAGACCAGGAGAAGAGACCAGGAGAAGAGACCAGGAGAAGGGAAGAGACCAGGAGAAGAGACCAGGAGAAGAGACGAGACCAGGAGAAGAGACGAGACCAGGAGAAGAGACGAGACCAGGAGAAGAGACGAGACCAGGAGAAGAGACGAGACCAGGAGAAGAGAAGAGACCAGGAGAAGAGACCAGGAGAAGAGAAGAGACCAGGAGAAGAGACCAGGAGAAGAGACGAGACCAGGAGAAGAGACGAGACCAGGAGAAGAGACGAGACCAGGAGAACAGACGAGACCAGGAGAAGAGAAGAGACCAGGAGAAGAGACCAGGAGAAGAGACGAGACCAGGAGAAGAGACGAGACCAGGAGAAGAGACGAGACCAGGAGAAGAGAAGAGACCAGGAGAAGAGAAGAGACTAGGAGAAGAGACCAGGAGAAGAGACGAGACCAGGAGAAGAGACGAGACCAGGAGAAGAGACCAGGAGAAGAGACGAGACCAGGAGAAGAGACGAGACCAGGAGAAGAGAAGGGACCAGGAGAAGAGAAGAGACCAGGAGAAGAGAAGAGACCAGGAGAAGAGACCAGGAGAAGAGACGAGACCAGGAGAAGAGACGAGAACAGGAGAAGAGACCAGGAGAAGAGACGAGACCAGGAGAAGAGAAGAGACCAGGAGAAGAGACCAGGAGAAGAGACGAGACCAGGAGAAGAGACGAGACCAGGAGAAGAGACGAGACCAGGAGAAGAGAAGAGACCAGGAGAAGAGAAGAGACTAGGAGAAGAGACCAGGAGAAGAGACGAGACCAGGAGAAGAGACGAGACCAGGAGAAGAGACCAGGAGAAGAGACGAGACCAGGAGAAGAGACGAGACCAGGAGAAGAGAAGGGACCAGGAGAAGAGAAGAGACCAGGAGAAGAGAAGAGACCAGGAGAAGAGACCAGGAGAAGAGACGAGACCAGGAGAAGAGACGAGAACAGGAGAAGAGACCAGGAGAAGAGACGAGACCAGGAGAAGACAGCAGGAGAAGAGACGAGATCAGGAGAAGAGACGAGACCAGGAGAAGAGACGAGACCAGGAGAAGAGACCAGGAGAAGAGACGACACCAGGAGAAGAGACCAGGAAAAGAGACGAGACCAGGAGAAGAGACCAGGAGAAGAGACGACAACAGGAGAAGAGACCAGGAGAAAAGAAGAGACCGGGAGAAGAGACAAGACCAGGAGAAGAGACGAGACCAGGAGAAGAGACCAGGAGAATACACCAGGAGAAGAGAAGAGACCAGGAGAAGAGACCAGGAGAAGAGACCAGGAGAAGAGAAGATACCAGGAGAAGAGACCAGGAGAAGAGAAGATACCAGGAGAAGAGACCAGGACAAGAGACCAGGAGAAGAGACCAGGAGAAGAGAAGAGACCAGGAGAAGAGACGAGACCAGGAGAAGAGACGAGACGAGGAGAAGAGACGAGACGAGGAGAAGAGACGAGACCAGGAAAAGAGAAGAGACCAGGAGAAGAGACCAGGAGAATACACGAGACCAGGAGAAGAGACGAGACCAGGAGAAGAGACGAGACCAGGAGAAGAGAAGAGACCAGGAGAAGAGACCAGGAGAATAAACGAGACCAGGAGAAGAGAAGAGACCAGGAGAAGAGAAGAGACAAGGAGAAGAGACCAGGAGAAGAGACGAGGAGAAGAGACCAGGAGAAGAGAGCAGGAGAAGAGAAGAGACCAGGAGAAGAGACGAGACCAGGAGAAGAGACCAGGAGAAGAGACCAGGAGAAGAGACCAGGAGAAGAGACCAGGAGAAGAGAAGAGACCAGGAGAAGAGACGAGACCAGGAGAAGAGACCAGGAGAAGAGACGAGACCAGGAGAAGAGACCAGGAGAAGAGACGAGACCAGGAGAAGACACCAGGAGAAGAGACGAGATCAGGAGAAGAGACGAGACCAGGAGAAGAGACGAGACCAGGAGAAGAGACGAGACCAGGAGAAGAGACCAGGCGAAGAGACGAGACCAGGAGAAGAGACGAGACCAGGAGAAGAGACGAGACCAGGAGAAGAGAAAGACCAGGAGAAGAGGAGAGACCAGGAGAAGAGACCAGGAGAAGAGACCAGGAGAAGAGACCAGGAGAAGGGAAGAGACCAGGAGAAGAGACCAGGAGAAGAGAAGAGACCAGGAGAAGAGACCAGGAGAAGAGACCAGGAGAAGAGACCAGGAGAAGAGACGAGACCAGGAGAAGAGAAGAGACCAGGAGAAGAGACCAGGAGAAGAGACGGGACCAGGAGAAGAGACGAGACCAGGAGAAGAGAAGAGACCAGGAGAAGAGACCAGGAGAAGAGACCAGGAGAAGAGACCAGGAGAAGAGACGAGGAGAAGAGACGAGGAGAAGAGACCAGGAGAAGAGAGCAGGAGAAGAGAAGAGACCAGGAGAAGAGACGAGACCAGGAGAAGAGACCAGGAGAAGAGAGCAGGAGAAGAGACCAGGAGAAGAGAAGAGACCAGGAGAAGAGACGAGACCAGGAGAAGAGACCAGGAGAAGAGGCGAGACCAGGAGAAGAGACCAGGAGAAGAGACGAGACCAGGAGAAGAGACCAGGAGAAGAGACGAGACCAGGAGAAGAGACCAGGAGAAGAGACGAGACCAGGAGACGAGACTAGGAGAAGAGACGAGACCAGGAGAAGAGACGAGACCAGGAGAAGAGGAGAGACCAGGAGAAGAGACCAGGAGAAGAGACCAGGAGAAGAGACCAGGAGAAGGGAAGAGACCAGGAGAAGAGACCAGGAGAAGAGAAGAGACCAGGAGAAGAGACCAGGAGAAGGGACGAGACCAGGAGAAGAGACGAGACCAGGAGAAGAGACGAGACCAGGAGAAGAGACGAGACCAGGAGAAGAGACCAGGAGAAGAGACCAGTAGAAGAGAAGAGACCAGGAGAAGAGACCAGGAGAAGAGAAGAGACCAGGAGAAGAGACCAGGAGAAGAGACCAGGAGAAGAGAAGAGACCAGGAGAAGAGACGAGACCAGGAGAAGAGACCAGGAGAAGAGAAGAGACCAGGAGAAGAGACCAGGAGAAGAGACCAGGAGAAGAGACCAGGAGAAGAGAAGAGACCAGGAGAAGAGAAGAGACCAGGAGAAGAGACGAGACCAGGAGAAGAGACCAGGAGAAGAGACCAGGAGAAGAGACCAGGAGAAGAGAGCAGGAGAAGAGACCAGGAGAAGAGAAAAGACCAGGAGAAGAGACGAGACCAGGAGAAGAGACGAGGAGAAGAGACGAGACCAGGAGAAGAGACCAGGAGAAGAGACGAAACCAGGAGAAGAGACCAGGAGAAGAGAAGAGAACAGGAGAAGAGACCAGGAGAAGAGACCAGGAGAAGAGACCAGGAGAAGAGAAGAGACCAGGAGAAGAGACCAGGAGAAGAGACGAGACCAGGAGAAGAGACCAGGAGAAGTGACCAGGAGAAGAGACGAGACGAGGAGAAGAGACGAGACGAGGAGAAGAGACGAGACGAGGAGAGGAGACGAGACGAGGAGAGGAGACGAGACGAGGAGAGGAGACGAGACGAGGAGAAGTGACGAGACGTGGAGAAGAGACGAGGAGAAGAGACGAGGAGAGGAGACGAGGACAAAAGACGAGGAGAAGAGACAAGACCAGGAGACGAGACGAGACCAGGAGACGAGACGAGACCAGGAGAAGAGACGAGACCAGGAGAAGAGAAGAGACCAGGAGAAGAGAAGAGACCAGGAGAAGAGAAGAGACCAGGAGAAGAGACCAGGAGAAGAGACGAGACCAGGAGAAGAGACGAGACCAGGAGAAGAGACGAGACCAGGAGAAGAGAAGAAACCAGGAGAAGAGACCAGGAGAAGAGAAGAGACCAGGAGAAGAGAAGAGACCAGGAGAAGAGACCAGGAGAAGAGAAGAGACCAGGAGAAGAGACGAGACCAGGAGAAGAGAAGAGACCAGGAGAAGAAACCAGGAGAAGAGAAGAGACCAGGAGAAGAGACCAGGAGAAGAGACGAGACGAGAACAAGAGAAGAGACCAGGAGAAGAGACCAGGAGAAGAGACGAGACCAGGAGAAGAGACGAGACCAGGAGAAGAGACGAGACCAGGAGAAGAGAAAGACCAGGAGAAGAGGAGAGACCAGGAGAAGAGACCAGGAGAAGAGACCAGGAGAAGAGACCAGGAGAAGGGAAGAGACCAGGAGAAGAGACCAGGAGAAGAGAAGAGACCAGGAGAAGAGACCAGGAGAAGAGAAGAGACCAGGAGAAGAGACCAGGAGAAGAGACGAGACGAGAACAAGAGAAGAGACCAGGAGAAGAGACCAGGAGAAGAGACGAGACCAGGAGAAGAGACGAGACCAGGAGAAGAGAAAGACCAGGAGAAGAGGAGAGACCAGGAGAAGAGACCAGGAGAAGAGACCAGGAGAAGAGACCAGGAGAAGGGAAGAGACCAGGAGAAGAGACCTGGAGAAGAGAAGAGACCAGGAGAAGAGACCAGGAGAAGAGAAGAGACCAGGAGAAGAGACCAGGAGAAGAGACGAGACCAGGAGAAGAGACGAGACCAGGAGAAGAGACGAGACCAGGAGAAGAGAAGAGACCAGGAGAAGAGACCAGGAGAAGAGACCAGGAGAAGAGACCAGGAAAAGAGAAGAGACCAGGAGAAGAGACCAGGAGAAGAAAAGAGACCAGGAGAAGAGAAGAGACCAGGAGAAGAGAAGAGACCAGGAGAAGAGACCAGGAGAAGAGAAGAGACCAGGAGAAGAGACCAGGAGAAGAGACGAGACCAGGAGAAGAGACGAGACCAGGAGAAGAGACGAGACCAGGAGAAGAGACGAGACCAGGAGAAGAGAAGAGACCAGGAGAAGAGACGAGACCAGGAGAAGAGACCAGGAGAAGAGAAGAGACCAGTAGAAGAGAAGAGACCAGGAGAAGAGACCAGGAGAAGAGACCAGGAGAAGAGACGAGACCAGGAGAAGAGACGAGACCAGGAGAAGAGAAAGACCAGGAGAAGAGGAGAGACCAGGAGAAGAGACGAGGAGAAGAGACCAGGAGAAGGGAAGAGACCAGGAGAAGAGACCAGGAGAAGAGAAGAGACCAGGAGAAGAGACGAGACCAGGAGAAGAGACCAGGAGAAGAGACCAGGAGAAGAGACCAGGAGAAGAGAGCAGGAGAAGAGACCAGGAGAAGAGAAAAGACCAGGAGAAGAGACGAGACCAGGAGAAGAGACGAGGAGAAGAGACGAGACCAGGAGAAGAGACCAGGAGAAGAGACGAAACCAGGAGAAGAGACCAGGAGAAGAGAAGAGACCAGGAGAAGAGACCAGGAGAAGAGACCAGGAGAAGAGACCAGGAGAAGATACCAGGAGAAGAGACCAGGAGAAGAGACCAGGAGAAGAGAAGAGACCAGGAGAAGAGACCAGGAGAAGAGACGAGACCAGGAGAAGAGACCAGGAGAAGTGACCAGGAGAAGAGACGAGACGAGGAGAAGAGACGAGACGAGGAGAAGAGACGAGACGAGGAGAGGAGACGAGACGAGGAGAGGAGACGAGACGAGGAGAAGTGACGAGACGTGGAGAAGAGACGAGGAGAAGAGACGAGGAGAGGAGACGAGGACAAAAGACGAGGAGAAGAGACAAGACCAGGAGACGAGACGAGACCAGGAGACGAGACGAGACCAGGAGAAGAGACGAGACCAGGAGAAGAGAAGAGACCAGGAGAAGAGAAGAGACCAGGAGAAGAGAAGAGACCAGGAGAAGAGACCAGGAGAAGAGACGAGACCAGGAGAAGAGACGAGACCAGGAGAAGAGACGAGACCAGGAGAAGAGAAGAAACCAGGAGAAGAGACCAGGAGAAGAGAAGAGACCAGGAGAAGAGAAGAGACCAGGAGAAGAGACCAGGAGAAGAGAAGAGACCAGGAGAAGAGACCAGGAGAAGAGAAGAGACCAGGAGAAGAGACCAGGAGAAGAGACGAGACCAGGAGAAGAGACGAGACCAGGAGAAGAGAAGAGACCAGGAGAAGAAACCAGGAGAAGAGAAGAGACCAGGAGAAGAGACCAGGAGAAGAGACGAGACGAGAACAAGAGAAGAGACCAGGAGAAGAGACCAGGAGAAGAGACGAGACCAGGAGAAGAGACGAGACCAGGAGAAGAGACGAGACCAGGAGAAGAGAAAGACCAGGAGAAGAGGAGAGACCAGGAGAAGAGACCAGGAGAAGAGACCAGGAGAAGAGACCAGGAGAAGGGAAGAGACAAGGAGAAGAGACCAGGAGAAGAGAAGAGACCAGGAGAAGAGACCAGGAGAAGAGAAGAGACCAGGAGAAGAGACCAGGAGAAGAGACGAGACGAGAACAAGAGAAGAGACCAGGAGAAGAGACCAGGAGAAGAGACGAGACCAGGAGAAGAGAAGAGACCAGGAGAAGAGAAAGACCAGGAGAAGAGGAGAGACCAGGAGAAGAGACCAGGAGAAGAGACCAGGAGAAGAGACCAGGAGAAGGGAAGAGACCAGGAGAAGAGACCTGGAGAAGAGAAGAGACCAGGAGAAGAGACCAGGAGAAGAGAAGAGACCAGGAGAAGAGACCAGGAGAAGAGACGAGACCAGGAGAAGAGACGAGACCAGGAGAAGAGACGAGACCAGGAGAAGAGAAGAGACCAGGAGAAGAGAAGAGACCAGGAGAAGAGACCAGGAGAAGAGACCAGGAGAAGAGACCAGGAAAAGAGAAGAGACCAGGAGAAGAGACCAGGAGAAGAAAAGAGACCAGGAGAAGAGAAGAGACCAGGAGAAGAGAAGAGACCAGGAGAAGAGACCAGGAGAAGAGAAGAGACCAGGAGAAGAGACCAGGAGAAGAGACGAGACCAGGAGAAGAGACGAGACCAGGAGAAGAGACGAGACCAGGAGAAGAGAAGAGACCAGGAGAAGAGACGAGACCAGGAGAAGAGACGAGACCAGGAGAAGAGAAGAGACCAGTAGAAGAGAAGAGACCAGGAGAAGAGACCAGGAGAAGAGACCAGGAGAAGAGACGAGACCAGGAGAAGAGACGAGACCAGGAGAAGAGAAAGACCAGGAGAAGAGGAGAGACCAGGAGAAGAGACCAGGAGAAGAGACCAGGAGAAGGGAAGAGACCAGGAGAAGAGACCAGGAGAAGAGAAGAGACCAGGAGAAGAGACGAGACCAGGAGAAGAGACGAGACCAGGAGAAGAGAAGAGACCAGGAGAAGAGACCAGGAGAAGAGACGAGACCAGGAGAAGAGACGAGACCAGGAGAAGAGACGAGACCAGGAGAAGAGACGAGACCAGGAGAACAGACGAGACCAGGAGAAGAGAAGAGACCAGGAGAAGAGACCAGGAGAAGAGACGAGACCAGGAGAAGAGACGAGACCAGGAGAAGAGACGAGACCAGGAGAAGAGAAGAGACCAGGAGAAGAGAAGAGACTAGGAGAAGAGACCAGGAGAAGAGACGAGACCAGGAGAAGAGACGAGACCAGGAGAAGAGACCAGGAGAAGAGACGAGACCAGGAGAAGAGACGAGACCAGGAGAAGAGAAGGGACCAGGAGAAGAGAAGAGACCAGGAGAAGAGAAGAGACCAGGAGAAGAGACCAGGAGAAGAGACGAGACCAGGAGAAGAGACGAGAACAGGAGAAGAGACCAGGAGAAGAGACGAGACCAGGAGAAGACAGCAGGAGAAGAGACGAGATCAGGAGAAGAGACGAGACCAGGAGAAGAGACGAGACCAGGAGAAGAGACCAGGAGAAGAGACGACACCAGGAGAAGAGACCAGGAAAAGAGACGAGACCAGGAGAAGAGACCAGGAGAAGAGACGACAACAGGAGAAGAGACCAGGAGAAAAGAAGAGACCGGGAGAAGAGACAAGACCAGGAGAAGAGACGAGACGAGAAGAAGAGAAGAGACCAGGAGAAGAGAAGAGACCAGGAGAAGAGACGAGACCAGGAGAAGAGACGAGACCAGGAGAAGAGACCAGGAGAATACACCAGGAGAAGAGAAGAGACCAGGAGAAGAGACCAGGAGAAGAGACCAGGAGAAGAGAAGATACCAGGAGAAGAGACCAGGAGAAGAGAAGATACCAGGAGAAGAGACCAGGACAAGAGACCAGGAGAAGAGACCAGGAGAAGAGAAGAGACCAGGAGAAGAGACGAGACCAGGAGAAGAGACGAGACGAGGAGAAGAGACGAGACGAGGAGAAGAGACGAGACCAGGAAAAGAGAAGAGACCAGGAGAAGAGACCAGGAGAATACATGAGACCAGGAGAAGAGACGAGACCAGGAGAAGAGAAGAGACCAGGAGAAGAGACCAGGAGAATAAACGAGACCAGGAGAATAGAAGAGACCAGGAGAAGAGAAGAGACCAGGAGAAGAGACCAGGAGAAGAGACGAGGAGAAGAGACCAGGAGAAGAGAGCAGGAGAAGAGAAGAGACCAGGAGAAGAGACGAGACCAGGAGAAGAGACCAGGAGAAGAGACCAGGAGAAGAGACCAGGAGAAGAGAAGAGACCAGGAGAAGAGACGAGACCAGGAGAAGAGACCAGGAGAAGAGACGAGACCAGGAGAAGACACCAGGAGAAGAGACGAGATCAGGAGAAGAGACGAGACCAGGAGAAGAGACGAGACCAGGAGAAGAGACCAGGAGAAGAGACGAGACCAGGAGAAGAGACGAGACCAGGAGAAGAGACGAGACCAGGAGAAGAGACGAGACCAGGAGAAGAGACCAGGAGAAGAGACCAGGAGAAGGGAAGAGACCAGGAGAAGAGACCAGGAGAAGAGAAGAGACCAGGAGAAGAGACCAGGAGAAGAGACCAGGAGAAGAGACCAGGAGAAGTGACGAGACCAGGAGAAGAGAAGAGACCAGGAGAAGAGACCAGGAGAAGAGACGAGACCAGGAGAAGAGACGAGACCAGGAGAAGAGAAGAGACCAGGAGAAGAGACCAGGAGAAGAGACCAGGAGAAGAGACCAGGAGAAGAGACGAGGAGAAGAGACGAGGAGAAGAGACCAGGAGAAGAGAGCAGGAGAAGAGAAGAGACCAGGAGAAGAGACGAGACCAGGAGAACAGACCAGGAGAAGAGACCAGGAGAAGAGAGCAGGAGAAGAGACCAGGAGAAGAGAAGAGACCAGGAGAAGAGACGAGACCAGGAGAAGAGACCAGGAGAAGAGGCGAGACCAGGAGAAGAGACCAGGAGAAGAGACGAGACCAGGAGAAGACACCAGGAGAAGAGACGAGATCACGAGAAGAGACGAGACCAGGAGAAGAGACGAGACCAGGAGAAGAGACCAGGAGAAGAGACGAGACCAGGAGAAGAGACCAGGAGAAGAGACGAGACCAGGAGACGAGACCAGGAGAAGAGACGAGACCAGGAGAAGAGACGAGACCAGGAGAAGAGGAGAGACCAGGAGAAGAGACCAGGAGAAGAGACCAGGAGAAGAGACCAGGAGAAGGGAAGAGACCAGGAGAAGAGACCAGGAGAAGAGAAGAGACCAGGAGAAGAGACCAGGAGAAGAGACCAGGAGAAGAGACGAGACCAGGAGAAGAGACGAGACCAGGAGAAGAGACGAGACCAGGAGAAGAGACGAGACCAGGAGAAGAGACCAGGAGAAGAGACCAGGAGAAGAGAAGAGACCAGGAGAAGAGACCAGGAGAAGAGACCAGGAGAAGAGAAGAGACCAGGAGAAGAGACGAGACCAGGAGAAGAGACCAGGAGAAGAGAAGAGACCAGGAGAAGAGACCAGGAGAAGAGACCAGGAGAAGAGACCAGGAGAAGAGAAGAGACCAGGAGAAGAGAAGAGACCAGGAGAAGAGACGAGACCAGGAGAAGAGACCAGGAGAAGAGACCAGGAGAAGAGACCAGGAGAAGAGACCAGGAGAAGAGACCAGGAGAAGAGAAAAGACCAGGAGAAGAGACGAGACCAGGAGAAGAGACGAGGAGAAGAGACGAGACCAGGAGAAGAGACCAGGAGAAGAGACGAGACCAGGAGAAGACACCAGGAGAAGAGACGAGACCAGGAGAAGAGACGAGACCAGGAGAAGAGACGAGACCAGGAGAAGAGACCAGGAGAAGAGACGACACCAGGACAAGAGACCAGGAGAAAAGAAGAGACCGGGAGAAGAGACCAGGAGAAGAGACGAGACCAGGAGAAGAGACGAGACCAGGAGAAGAGACGAGACGAGAAGAAGAGAAGAGACCAGGAGAAGAGAAGAGACCAGGAGAAGAGAAGAGACCAGGAGAAGAGAAGAGACCAGGAGAAGAGACCAGGAGAAGAGACGAGACCAGGAGAAGAGAAGAGACCAGGAGAAGAGACGAGACCAGGAGAAGAGACCAGGAGAATACACCAGGAGAAGAGAAGAGACCAGGAGAAGAGACCAGGAGAAGAGACCAGGAGAAGAGAAGATACCAGGAGAAGAGACCAGGAGAAGAGAAGATACCAAGAGAAGAGACCAGGAGAAGAGACGAGACGAGGAGAAGAGACGAGACGAGGAGAAGAGACGAGACCAGGAGAAGAGACCAGGAGAAAAGAAGCGACCAGGAGAAGAGACCAGGAGAAGAGACCAGGAGAAGAGACGAGACCAGGAGAAGAGATGAGACCAGGAGAAGAGACCAGCAGAAGAGACGAGACCAGCAGAAGAGACGAGACCAGGAGAAGAGACGAGACCAGGAGAAGAGAAGAGACCAGGAGAAGAGACCAGGAGAAGAGAGCAGGAGAAGAGAAGAGACCAGGAGAAGAGACGAGACCAGGAGAAGAGACCAGGAGAAGAGACCAGGAGAAGAGACCAGGAGAAGAGACCAGGTGAAGAGAAGAGACCAGGAGAAGAGACGAGACCAGGAGAAGAGACCAGGAGAAGAGACGAGACCAGGAGAAGAGACCAGGAGAAGAGACGAGATCAGGAGAAGAGACGAGACCAGGAGAAGAGACCAGGAGAAGAGACGAGACCAGGAGAAGACACCAGGAGAAGAGACGAGATCACGAGAAGAGACGAGACCAGGAGAAGAGACGAGACAGGAGAAGAGACCAGGAGAAGAGACGAGACCAGGAGAAGAGACCAGGAGAAGAGACGAGACCAGGAGACGAGACCAGGAGAAGAGACGAGACCAGGAGAAGAGACGAGACCAGGAGAAGAGGAGAGACCAGGAGAAGAGACCAGGAGAAGAGACCAGGAGAAGAGACCAGGAGAAGGGAAGAGACCAGGAGAAGAGACCAGGAGAAGAGAAGAGACCAGGAGAAGAGACCAGGAGAAGAGACGAGACCAGGAGAAGAGACGAGACCAGGAGAAGAGACGAGACCAGGAGAAGAGACCAGGAGAAGAGACCAGTAGAAGAGAAGAGACCAGGAGAAGAGACCAGGAGAAGAGAAGAGACCAGGAGAAGAGACCAGGAGAAGAGACCAGGAGAAGAGACGAGACCAGGAGAAGAGACGAGACCAGGAGAAGAGACGAGACCAGGAGAAGAGACCAGGAGAAGAGACCAGGAGAAGAGTCCAGGAGAAGAGACCAGGAGAAGAGAAGAGACCAGGAGAAGAGATGAGACCAGGAGAAGAGATGAGACCAGGAGAAGAGATGAGACCAGGAGAAGAGACGAGGAGAAGAGACGAGACCAGGAGAAGACACCAGGAGAAGAGACGAGACCAGGAGAAGAGACGAGACCAGGAGAAGAGACGAGACCAGGAGAAGAGACCAGGAGAAGAGACGACACCAGTACAAGAGACCAGGAGAAAAGAAGAGACCGGGAGAAGAGACCAGGAGAAGAGACGAGACCAGGAGAAGAGACGAGACCAGGAGAAGAGACGAGACGAGAAGAAGAGAAGAGACCAGGAGAAGAGAAGAGACCAGGAGAAGAGAAGAGACCAGGAGAAGAGACCAGGAGAATACACCAGGAGAAGAGAAGAGACCAGGAGAACAGACCAGGAGAAGAGACCAGGAGAAGAGAAGATACCAGGAGAAGAGACCAGGAGAATAGAAGATACCAGGAGAAGAGACCAGGAGAAGAGATGAGACGAGGAGAAGAGACGAGACGAGGAGAAGAGACGAGACCAGGAGAAGAGACCAGGAGTAAAGAAGCGACCAGGAGAAGATACCAGGAGAAGAGACCAGGAGAAGAGACGAGACCAGGAGAAGAGATGAGACCAGGAGAAGAGACCAGGAGAAGAGACGAGACCAGGAGAAGAGACGAGACCAGGAGAAGAGAAGAGACCAGGAGAAGAGAAGAGACCAGGAGAAGAGACCAGGAGAAGAGAGCAGGAGAAGAGACGAGACCAGGAGAAGAGACGAGACCAGGAGAAGAGAGCAGGAGAAGAGACCAGGAGAAGAGAGCAGGAGAAGAGACCAGGAGAAGAGAAGATACCAGGAGAAGAGACCAGGAGAAGAGAAGATACCAGGAGAAGAGACCAGGAGAAGAGATGAGACGAGGAGAAGAGACGAGACGAGGAGAAGAGACGAGACCAGGAGAAGAGACCAGGAGAAAAGAAGCGACCAGGAGAAGAGACCAGGAGAAGAGACCAGGAGAAGAGACGAGACCAGGAGAAGAGATGAGACCAGGAGAAGAGACCAGGAGAAGAGACGAGACCAGGAGAAGAGACGAGACCAGGAGAAGAGAAGAGACCAGGAGAAGAGAAGAGACCAGGAGAAGAGACCAGGAGAAGAGAGCAGGAGAAGAGAAGAGACCAGGAGAAGAGACGAGACCAGGAGAAGAGACCAGGAGAAGAGACCAGGAGAAGAGAGCAGGAGAAGAGACCAGGTGAAGAGAAGAGACCAGGAGAAGAGACGAGACGAGACCAGGAGAAGAGACCAGGAGAAGAGACGAGACCAGGAGAAGAGACCAGGAGAAGAGACGAGACCAGGAGAAGAGACGAGACCAGGAGAAGAGACCAGGAGAAGAGACCAGTAGAAGAGAAGAGACCAGGAGAAGAGACCAGGAGAAGAGAAGAGACCAGGAGAAGAGACCAGGAGAAGAGACCAGGAGAAGAGAAGAGACCAGGAGAAGAGAAGAGACCAGGAGAAGAGACGAGACCAGGAGAAGAGACCAGGAGAAGAGACCAGGAGAAGAGACCAGGAGAAGAGACCAGGAGAAGAGACCAGGAGAAGAGACGAGACCAGGAGAAGAGATGAGACCAGGAGAAGAGACCAGGAGAAGAGACGAGACCAGGAGAAGAGACGAGACCAGGAGAAGAGACCAGGAGAAGAGAAGAGAGCAGGAGAAGAGAAGAGACCAGGAGAAGAGACCAGGAGAAGAGAGCAGGAGAAGAGAAGAGACCAGGAGAAGAGACGAGACCAGGAGAAGAGACCAGGAGAAGAGACCAGGAGAAGAGAGCAGGAGAAGAGACCAGGAGAAGAGAAGATACCAGGAGAAGAGACCAGGAGAAGAGAAGATACCAGGAGAAGAGACCAGGAGAAGAGATGAGACGAGGAGAAGAGACGAGACGAGGAGAAGAGACGAGACAAGGAGAAAAGACCAGGAGAAAAGAAGCGACCAGGAGAAGAGACCAGGAGAAGAGACCAGGAGAAGAGACGAGACCAGGAGAAGAGATGAGACCAGGAGAAGAGACCAGGAGAAGAGACGAGACCAGGAGAAGAGACGAGACCAGGAGAAGAGAAGAGACCAGGAGAAGAGACGAGACCAGGAGAAGAGACCAGGAGAAGAGACCAGGAGAAGAGAGCAGGAGAAGAGACCAGGTGAAGAGAAGAGACCAGGAGAAGAGACGAGACCAGGAGAAGAGACCAGGAGAAGAGACGAGACCAGGAGAAGAGACCAGGAGAAGAGACGAGACCAGGAGAAGAGACGAGACCAGGAGAAGAGACCAGGAGAAGAGACGAGACCAGGAGAAGAGACCAGGAGAAGAGACCAGTAGAAGAGAAGAGACCAGGAGAAGGGACCAGGAGAAGAGAAGAGACCAGGAGAAGAGACCAGGAGAAGAGACCAGGAGAAGAGAAGAGACCAGGAGAAGAGAAGAGACCAGGAGAAGAGACGAGACCAGGAGAAGAGACCAGGAGAAGAGACCAGGAGAAGAGAGCAGGAGAAGAGACCAGGAGAAGAGAAGAGACCAGGAGAAGAGACGAGACCAGGAGAAGAGACGAGGAGAAGAGACGAGACCAGGAGAAGAGACCAGGAGAAGAGACGAGACCAGGAGAAGACACCAGGAGAAGAGACGAGACCAGGAGAAGAGACGAGACCAGGAGAAGAGACGAGACCAGGAGAAGAGACCAGGAGAAGAGACGACACCAGGACAAGAGACCAGGAGAAAAGAAGAGACCGGGAGAAGAGACCAGGAGAAGAGACGAGACCAGGAGAAGAGACGAGACCAGGAGAAGAGACGAGACGAGAAGAAGAGAAGAGACCAGGAGAAGAGAAGAGACCAGGAGAAGAGAAGAGACCAGGAGAAGAGAAGAGACCAGGAGAAGAGACCAGGAGAAGAGACGAGACCAGGAGAAGAGAAGAGACCAGGAGAAGAGACGAGACCAGGAGAAGAGACCAGGAGAATACACCAGGAGAAGAGAAGAGACCAGGAGAAGAGACCAGGAGAAGAGACCAGGAGAAGAGAAGATACCAGGAGAAGAGACCAGGAGAAGAGAAGATACCAAGAGAAGAGACCAGGAGAAGAGACGAGACGAGGAGAAGAGACGAGACGAGGAGAAGAGACGAGACCAGGAGAAGAGACCAGGAGAAAAGAAGCGACCAGGAGAAGAGACCAGGAGAAGAGACCAGGAGAAGAGACGAGACCAGGAGAAGAGATGAGACCAGGAGAAGAGACCAGCAGAAGAGACGAGACCAGGAGAAGAGACGAGACCATGAGAAGAGAAGAGACCAGGAGAAGAGAAGAGACCAGGAGAAGAGACCAGGAGAAGAGAGCAGGAGAAGAGAAGAGACCAGGAGAAGAGACGAGACCAGGAGAAGAGACCAGGAGAAGAGACCAGGAGAAGAGAGCAGGAGAAGAGACCAGGTGAAGAGAAGAGACCAGGAGAAGAGACGAGACCAGGAGAAGAGACCAGGAGAAGAGACTAGACCAGGAGAAGAGACCAGGAGAAGAGACGAGATCAGGAGAAGAGACGAGACCAGGACAAGAGACGAGACCAGGAGAAGAGACCAGGAGAAGAGACGAGACCAGGAGAAGAGACCAGGAGAAGAGACGAGACCAGGAGAAGAGACAAGACCAGGAGAAGAGACGAGACGAGAAGAAGAGAAGAGACCAGGAGAAGAGAAGAGACCAGGAGAAGAGAAGAGACCAGGAGAAGAGAAGAGACCAGGAGAAGAGACCAGGAGAAGAGACGAGACCAGGAGAACAGACGAGGCCAGGAGAAGAGACGAGACCACGAGAAGAGACCAGGAGAATACACCAGGAGAAGAGAAGAGACCAGGAGAAGAGACCAGGAGAAGAGACTAGGAGAAGAGAAGATACCAGGAGAAGAGACCAGGAGAAGAGACGAGACGAGGAGAAGAGACGAGACGAGGAGAAGAGACGAGACCAGGAGAAGAGACGAGACCAGGAGAAGAGACCAGGAGAAAAGAAGCGACCAGGAGAAGAGACCAGGAGAAGAGACCAGGAGAAGAGACGAGACCAGGAGAAGAGAAGAGACCAGGAGAAGAGACGAGACCAGGAGAAGAGACGAGACCAGGAGAAGAGACGAGACCAGGAGAAGAGAAGAGACCAGGAGAAGAGACCAGGAGAAGAGACCAGGAGAAGAGAAGAGACCAGGAGAAGAGACGAGACCAGGAGAAGAGACCAGGAGAAGAGACCAGGAGAAGAGACCAGGAGAAGAGAAGAGACCAGGAGAAGAGACCAGGAGAAGAGAAGAGACCAGGAGAAGAGACGAGACCAGGAGAAGAGACCAGGAGAAGAGACGAGACCAGGAGAAGAGACCAGGAGAAGAGACGAGACCAGGAGAAGAGACGAGACCAGGAGAAGAGACCAGGAGAAGAGACGAGACCAGGAGAAGAGACCAGGAGAAGAGACGAGACCAGTAGAAGAGACCAGGAGAAGAGACGAGAACAGGATAAGAGACCAGGAGAAAAGAAGAGACCAGGAGAAGAGACCAGGAGAAGAGACGAGACCAGGAGAAGAGACGAGACCAGGAGAAGAGACGAGACGAGAAGAAGAGAAGAGACCAGGAGAAGAGAAGAGACCAGGAGAAGAAAAGAGACCAGGAGAAGAGACCAGGAGAAGAGACGAGACCAGGAGAACAGACGAGGCCAGGAGAAGAGAAGAGACCAGGAGAAGAGACGAGACCACGAGAAGAGACCAGGAGAATACACCAGGAGAAGAGAAGAGACCAGGAGAAGAGACCAGGAGAAGAGACCAGGAGAAGAGACCAGGAGAAGAGAAGATACCAGGAGAAGAGACCAGGAGAAGAGACGAGACGAGGAGAAGAGACGAGACCAGGAGAAGAGACGAGACCAGGAGAAGAGACGAGACCAGGAGAAGAGACCAGGAGAAAAGAAGTGACCAGGAGAAGAGACCAGGAGAAGAGACCAGGAGAAGAGACGAGACCAGGAGAAGAGAAGAGACCAGGAGAAGAGAAGAGACCAGGAGAAGAGACGAGACCAGGAGAAGAGACGAGACCAGGAGAAGAGACGAGACCAGGAGAAGAGAAGAGACCAGTAGAAGAGAAGAGACCAGGAGAAGAGACCAGGAGAAGAGACGAGACCAGGAGAAGAGACGAGAACAGGAGAAGAGACCAGGAGAAGAGACGAGACCAGGAGAAGAGACGAGACCAGGAGAAGAGAAGAGACCAGTAGAAGAGAAGAGACCAGGAGAAGAGACCAGGAGAAGAGACCAGGAGAAGGGAAGAGACCAGGAGAAGAGACCAGGAGAAGACACCAGGAGAAGAGAAGAGACCAGGAGAAGAGACCAGGAGAAGAGACCAGGAGAAGAGACGAGACCAGGAGAAGAGACCAGGAGAAGAGACGAGACCAAGAGAAGAGAAGAGAAGAGACCAGGAGAAGAGACGAGACCAGGAGAAGAGACGAGACCAGGAGAAGAGACGAGAGCAGGAGAAGAGACGAGACCAGGAGAAGAGACCAGGAGAAGAGAAGAGACCAGGAGAAGAGACCAGGAGAAGAGACCAGGAGAAGAGACGAGACGAGAACAAGAGAAGAGACCAGGAGAAGAGACCAGGAGAAGAGACGAGACCAGGAGAAGAGACCAGGAGAAGAGACCAGGAGAAGAGACGAGACAAGAAGAGACGAGACCAGGAGAAGAGAAAGACCAGGAGAAGAGGAGAGACCAGGAGAAGAGACCAGGAGAAGAGACCAGGAGAAGAGACCAGGAGAAGGGAAGAGACCAGGAGAAGAGACCAGGAGAAGAGAAGACACCAGGAGAAGAGACTAGGATAAGAGACGAGACGTGGAGAAGAGACGAGAAGAGGAGAAGAGACGAGACCAGGAGAAGAGACGAGACCAGGAGAAGAGACGAGACCAGGAGAAGAGACCAATAGAAAAGAAGCGACCAGGAGAAGAGACCAGGAGAAGAGACCGGGAGAAGAGACGAGACCAGGAGAAGAGAAGAGACCAGGAGAAGAGACCAGGAGAAGAGACGAGACCAGGAGAAGAGACGAGACCAGGAGAAGAGACGAGACCAGGAGAAGAGAAGAGACCAGGAGAAGAGACCAGGAGAAGAGACCAGTAGAAGAGAAGAGACCAGGAGAAGAGACCAGGAGAAGAGAAGAGACCAGGAGAAGAGACCAGGAGAAGAGACCAGGAGAAGAGAAGAGACCAGGAGAAGAGACGAGACCAGGAGAAGAGACCAGGAGAAGAGACCAGGAGAAGAGACCAGGAGAAGAGAGCAGGAGAAGAGACCAGGAGAAGAGAAGAGACCAGGAGAAGAGACGAGACCAGGAGAAGAGACAAGGAGAAGAGACGAGACCAGGAGAAGAGACCAGGAGAAGAGACGAGACCAGGAGAAGAGACCAGGAGAAGAGACGAGACCAGGAGAAGAGACGAGACCAGGAGAAGAGACGAGACCAGGAGAAGAGACCAGGAGAAGAGACGACACCAGGACAAGAGACCAGGAGAAAAGAAGAGACCGGGAGAAGAGACCAGGAGAAGAGACGAGACCAGGAGAAGAGACGAGACCAGGAGAAGAGACGAGACGAGAAGAAGAGAAGAGACCAGGAGAAGAGAAGAGAAGAGACCAGAAGAAGAGAAGAGACCAGGAGAAGAGAAGAGACCAGGAGAAGAGAAGAGACCAGGAGAAGAGACGAGACCAGGAGAAGAGAAGAGACCAGGAGAAGAGACGAGACCAGGAGAAGAGACCAGGAGAATACACCAGGAGAAGAGAAGAGACCAGGAGAAGAGACCAGGAGAAGAGACCAGGAGAAGAGAAGATACCAGGAGAAGAGACCAGGAGAAGAGAAGATACCAAGAGAAGAGACCAGGAGAAGAGAGGAGACGAGGAGAAGAGACGAGACGAGGAGAAGAGACGAGACCAGGAGAAGAGACCAGGAGAAAAGAAGCGACCAGGAGAAGAGACCGGGAGAAGAGACCAGGAGAAGAGACGAGACCAGGAGAAGAGATGAGACCAGGAGAAGAGACCAGGAGAAGAGACGAGACCAGGAGAAGAGACGAGACCAGGAGAAGAGAAGAGACCAGGAGAAGAGAAGAGACCAGGAGAAGAGAGCAGGAGAAGAGAAGAGACCAGGAGAAGAGACGAGACCAGGAGAAGAGACCAGGAGAAGAGACCAGGAGAAGAGAGCAGGAGAAGAGACCAGGTGAAGAGAAGAGACCAGGAGAAGAGACGAGACCAGGAGAAGAGACCAGGAGAAGCGACGAGACCAGGAGAAGAGACCAGGAGAAGAGACGAGATCAGGAGAAGAGACGAGACCAGGAGAAGAGACGAGACCAGGAGAAGAGACCAGGAGAAGAGACGAGACCAGGAGAAGAGACCAGGAGAAGAGACGAGACCAGGAGAAGAGACAAGACCAGGAGAAGAGACGAGACGAAAAGAAGAGAAGAGACCAGGAGAAGAGAAGAGACCAGGAGAAGAGACCAGGAGAAGAGACGAGACCAGGAGAACAGACGAGGCCAGGAGAAGAGACCACGAGAAGAGACCAGGAGAATACACCAGGAGAAGAGAAGAGACCAGGAGAAGAGACCAGGAGAAGAGACTAGGAGAAGAGAAGATACCAGGAGAAGAGACCAGGAGAAGAGACGAGACGAGGAGAAGAGACGAGACGAGGAGAAGAGACGAGACCAGGAGAAGAGACGAGACCAGGAGAAGAGACCAGGAGAAGAGACCAGGAGAAGAGACGAGACCAGGAGAAGAGAAGAGACCAGGAGAAGAGACGAGACCAGGAGAAGAGACGAGACCAGGAGAAGAGACGAGACCAGGAGAAGAGACCAGGAGAAGAGACCAGGAGAAGAGAAGAGACCAGGAGAAGAGACGAGACCAGGAGAAGAGACCAGGAGAAGAGACCAGGAGAAGAGACCAGGAGAAGAGAAGAGACCAGGAGAAGAGACCAGGAGAAGAGAAGAGACCAGGAGAAGAGACGAGACCAGGAGAAGAGACCAGGAGAAGAGACGAGACCAGGAGAAGAGACCAGGAGAAGAGACGAGACCAGGAGAAGAGACCAGGAGAAGAGACGAGACCAGGAGAAGAGACGAGACCAGGAGAAGAGACGAGACCAGGAGAAGAGACCAGGAGAAGAGACGAGACCAGGAGAAGAGACCAGGAGAAGAGACGAGACCAGGAGAAGAGACCAGGAGAAGAGACGAGAACAGGATAAGAGACCAGGAGAAAAGAAGAGACCAGGAGAAGAGACCAGGAGAAGAGACGAGACCAGGAGAAGAGACGAGACCAGGAGAAGAGACGAGACGAGAAGAAGAGAAGAGACCAGGAGAAGAGAAGAGACCAGGAGAAGAAAAGAGACCAGGAGAAGAGACCAGGAGAAGAGACGAGACCAGGAGAACAGACGAGGCCAGGAGAAGAGAAGAGACCAGGAGAAGAGACGAGACCACGAGAAGAGACCAGGAGAATACACCAGGAGAAGAGAAGAGACCAGGAGAAGAGACCAGGAGAAGAGACCAGGAGAAGAGAAGATACCAGGAGACGAGACCAGGAGAAGAGACGAGACGAGGAGAAGAGACGAGACCAGGAGAAGAGACGAGACCAGGAGAAGAGACGAGACCAGGAGAAGAGACCAGGAGAAAAGAAGCGACCAGGAGAAGAGACCAGGAGAAGAGACCAGCAGAAGAGACGAGACCAGGAGAATAGAAGAGACCAGGAGAAGAGACGAGACCAGGAGAAGAGACGAGACCAGGAGAAGAGACGAGACCAGGAGAAGAGAAGAGACCAGGAGAAGAGAAGAGACCAGGAGAAGAGACCAGGAGAAGAGACGAGACGAGGAGAAGAGACGAGAACAGGAGAAGAGACCAGGAGAAGAGACGAGACCAGGAGAAGAGACGAGACCAGGAGAAGAGAAGAGACCAGTAGAAGAGAAGAGACCAGGAGAAGAGACCAGGAGAAGAGACCAGGAGAAGGGAAGAGACCAGGAGAAGAGACCAGGAGAAGACACCAGGAGAAGAGAAGAGACCAGGAGAAGAGACCAGGAGAAGAGACCAGGAGAAGAGACGAGACCAGGAGAAGAGACCAGGAGAAGAGACGAGACCAAGAGAAGAAAAGAGAAGAGACAAGGAGAAGAGACGAGACCAGGAGAAGAGACGAGACCAGGAGAAGAGACGTGACCAGGGGAAGAGACCAGGAGAAGAGAAGAGACCAGGAGAAGAGACCAGGAGAAGAGACCAGGAGAAGAGACGAGACGAGAACAAGAGAAGAGACCAGGAGAAGAGACCAGGAGAAGAGACGAGACCAGGAGAAGAGACCAGGAGAAGAGACGAGACCAGGAGAAGAGAAGAGACCAGTAGAAGAGAAGAGACCAGGAGAAGAGACCAGGAGAAGAGACCAGGAGAAGAGACGAGACAAGAAGAAGAGACGAGACCAGGAGAAGAGGAGAGACCAGGAGAAGAGACCAGGAGAAGAGACCAGGAGAAGAGACCAGGAGAAGGGAAGAGACCAGGAGAAGAGAAGAGACCAGGAGAAGAGAAGAGACCAGGAGAAGAGACTAGGATAAGAGACGAGACGAGGAGAAGAGACGAGAAGAGGAGAAGAGACGAGACCAGGAGAAGAGACGAGACCAGGAGAAGAGACCAGTAGAAAAGAAGCGACCATGAGAAGAGACCAGGAGAAGAGACCAGGAGAAGAGACGAGACCAGGAGAAGAGACCAGGAGAAGAGACGTGACCAGGTTAAGAGACCAGGAGAAGAGAAGAGACCAGGAGAAGAGACCAGGAGAAGAGAAGAGACCAGGAGAAGAGACGAGACCAGGAGAAGAGACCAGGAGAAGAGACGAGACCAGGAGAAGAGACCAGGAGAAGAGACGAGACCAGGAGAAGAGACCAGGAGAAGAGACGAGATCAGGAGAAGAGACGAGACCAGGAGAAGAGACGAGACCAGGAGAAGAGACCAGGAGAAGAGACGAGACCAGGAGAAGAGACCAGGAGAAGAGACGAGACCAGGAGAAGAGTCCAGGAGAAGAGACGAGACCAGGATAAGAGACCAGGAGAAAAGAAGAGACCAGGAGAAGAGACCAGGAGAAGAGACGAGACCAGGAGAAGAGACGAGACCAGGAGAAGAGACGAGACGAGAAGAAGAGAAGAGACCAGGAGAAGAGAAGAGACCAGGAGAAGAAAAGAGACCAGGAGAAGAGACCAGGAGAAGAGACGAGACCAGGAGAACAGACGAGGCCAGGAGAAGAGAAGAGACCAGGAGAAGAGACGAGACCACGAGAAGAGACCAGGAGAATACACCAGGAGAAGAGAAGAGACCAGGAGAAGAGACCAGGAGAAGAGACCAGGAGAAGAGACGAGACGAGGAGAAGAGCCGAGACCAGGAGAAGAGACGAGACCAGGAGAAGAGACGAGACCAGGAGAAGAGACCAGGAGAAAAGAAGCGACCAGGAGAAGAGACCAGGAGAAGAGACGAGACCAGGAGAAGAGACGAGACCAGGAGAAGAGAAGAGACCAGGAGAAGAGACGAGACCAGGAGAAGAGACGAGACCAGGAGAAGAGACGAGACCAGGAGAAGAGACCAGGAGAAAAGAAGCGACCAGGAGAAGAGACCAGGAGAAGAGACCAGGAGAAGAGACGAGACCAGTAGAAGAGAAGAGACCAGGAGAAGAGAAGAGACCAGGAGAAGAGAAGAGACCAGGAGAAGAGACGAGACCAGGAGAAGAGACGAGACCAGGAGAAGAGACGAGACCAGGAGAAGAGAAGAGACCAGGAGAAGAGAAGAGACCAGGAGAAGAGACCAGGAGAAGAGACGAGACCAGGAGAAGAGACGAGAACAGGAGAAGAGACCAGGAGAAGAGACGAGACCAGGAGAAGAGACGAGACCAGGAGAAGAGAAGAGACCAGGAGAAGAGACCAGGAGAAGAGACCAGGAGAAGAGACCAGGAGAAGAGACCAGGAGAAGAGACCAGGAGAAGGGAAGAGACCAGGAGAAGGACCAGGAGAAGACACCAGGAGAAGAGAAGAGACCAGGAGAAGAGACCAGGAGAAGAGACCAGGAGAAGAGACGAGACCAGGAGAAGAGAAGAGAAGAGACCAGGAGAAGAGACGAGACCAGGAGAAGAGACGAGACCAGGAGAAGAGACGAGACCAGGAGAAGAGACCAGGAGAAGAGAAGAGACCAGGAGAAGAGACCAGGAGAAGAGACCAGGAGAAGAGACGAGACGAGAACAAGAGAAGAGACCAGGAGAAGAGACCAGGAGAAGAGAAGAGACCAGGAGAAGAGACCAGGAGAAGAGACGAGACCAGGAGAAGAGACCAGGAGAAGAGACCAGGAGAAGAGACCAGGAGAAGAGAAGAGACCAGGAGAAGAGACCAGGAGAAGAGAAGAGACCAGGAGAAGAGACGAGACCAGGAGAAGAGACCAGGAGAAGAGACGAGACCAGGAGAAGAGACCAGGAGAAGAGACGAGACCAGGAGAAGAGACGAGACCAGGAGAAGAGACGAGACCAGGAGAAGAGACCAGGAGAAGAGACGAGACCAGGAGAAGAGACCAGGAGAAGAGACGAGACCAGGAGAAGAGACCAGGAGAAGAGACGAGACCAGGAGAAGAGACCAGGAGAAGAGACGAGAACAGGATAAGAGACCAGGAGAAAAGAAGAGACCAGGAGAAGAGACCAGGAGAAGAGACGAGACCAGGAGAAGAGACGAGACCAGGAGAAGAGACGAGACGAGAAGAAGAGAAGAGACCAGGAGAAGAGAAGAGACCAGGAGAAGAAAAGAGACCAGGAGAAGAGACCAGGAGAAGAGACGAGACCAGGAGAACAGACGAGGCCAGGAGAAGAGAAGAGACCAGGAGAAGAGACGAGACCACGAGAAGAGACCAGGAGAATACACCAGGAGAAGAGAAGAGACCAGGAGAAGAGACCAGGAGAAGAGACCAGGAGAAGAGAAGATACCAGGAGAAGAGACCAGGAGAAGAGACGAGACGAGGAGAAGAGACGAGACCAGGAGAAGAGACGAGACCAGGAGAAGAGACGAGACCAGGAGAAGAGACCAGGAGAAAAGAAGCGACCAGGAGAAGAGACCAGGAGAAGAGACCAGCAGAAGAGACGAGACCAGGAGAATAGAAGAGACCAGGAGAAGAGACGAGACCAGGAGAAGAGACGAGACCAGGAGAAGAGACGAGACCAGGAGAAGAGAAGAGACCAGGAGAAGAGAAGAGACCAGGAGAAGAGACCAGGAGAAGAGACGAGACGAGGAGAAGAGACGAGAACAGGAGAAGAGACCAGGAGAAGAGACGAGACCAGGAGAAGAGACGAGACCAGGAGTAGAGAAGAGACCAGTAGAAGAGAAGAGACCAGGAGAAGAGACCAGGAGAAGAGACCAGGAGAAGGGAAGAGACCAGGAGAAGAGACCAGGAGAAGACACCAGGAGAAGAGAAGAGACCAGGAGAAGAGACCAGGAGAAGAGACCAGGAGAAGAGACGAGACCAGGAGAAGAGACCAGGAGAAGAGACGAGACCAAGAGAAGAAAAGAGAAGAGACAAGGAGAAGAGACGAGACCAGGAGAAGAGACGAGACCAGGAGAAGAGACGTGACCAGGGGAAGAGACCAGGAGAAGAGAAGAGACCAGGAGAAGAGACCAGGAGAAGAGACCAGGAGAAGAGACGAGACGAGAACAAGAGAAGAGACCAGGAGAAGAGACCAGGAGAAGAGACGAGACCAGGAGAAGAGACCAGGAGAAGAGACGAGACCAGGAGAAGAGAAGAGACCAGTAGAAGAGAAGAGACCAGGAGAAGAGACCAGGAGAAGAGACCAGGAGAAGAGACGAGACAAGAAGAAGAGACGAGACCAGGAGAAGAGGAGAGACCAGGAGAAGAGACCAGGAGAAGAGACCAGGAGAAGAGACCAGGAGAAGGGAAGAGACCAGGAGAACAGAAGAGACCAGGAGAAGAGAAGAGACCAGGAGAAGAGACTAGGATAAGAGACGAGACGAGGAGAAGAGACGAGAAGAGGAGAAGAGACGAGACCAGGAGAAGAGACGAGACCAGGAGAAGAGACCAGTAGAAAAGAAGCGACCATGAGAAGAGACCAGGAGAAGAGACCAGGAGAAGAGACGAGACCAGGAGAAGAGACCAGGAGAAGAGACGTGACCAGGTTAAGAGACCAGGAGAAGAGAAGAGACCAGGAGAAGAGACCAGGAGAAGAGAAGAGACCAGGAGAAGAGACGAGACCAGGAGAAGAGACCAGGAGAAGAGACGAGACCAGGAGAAGAGACCAGGAGAAGAGACGAGACCAGGAGAAGAGACCAGGAGAAGAGACGAGATCAGGAGAAGAGACGAGACCAGGAGAAGAGACGAGACCAGGAGAAGAGACCAGGAGAAGAGACGAGACCAGGAGAAGAGACCAGGAGAAGAGACGAGACCAGGAGAAGAGTCCAGGAGAAGAGACGAGACCAGGATAAGAGACCAGGAGAAAAGAAGAGACCAGGAGAAGAGACCAGGAGAAGAGACGAGACCAGGAGAAGAGACGAGACCAGGAGAAGAGACGAGACGAGAAGAAGAGAAGAGACCAGGAGAAGAGAAGAGACCAGGAGAAGAAAAGAGACCAGGAGAAGAGACCAGGAGAAGAGACGAGACCAGGAGAACAGACGAGGCCAGGAGAAGAGAAGAGACCAGGAGAAGAGACGAGACCACGAGAAGAGACCAGGAGAATACACCAGGAGAAGAGAAGAGACCAGGAGAAGAGACCAGGAGAAGAGACCAGGAGAAGAGACGAGACGAGGAGAAGACCCGAGACCAGGAGAAGAGACGAGACCAGGAGAAGAGACGAGACCAGGAGAAGAGACCAGGAGAAAAGAAGCGACCAGGAGAAGAGACCAGGAGAAGAGACGAGACCAGGAGAAGAGACGAGACCAGGAGAAGAGAAGAGACCAGGAGAAGAGACGAGACCAGGAGAAGAGACGAGACCAGGAGAAGAGACGAGACCAGGAGAAGAGACCAGGAGAAAAGAAGCGACCAGGAGAAGAGACCAGGAGAAGAGACCAGGAGAAGAGACGAGACCAGTAGAAGAGAAGAGACCAGGAGAAGAGAAGAGACCAGGAGAAGAGACGAGACCAGGAGAAGAGACGAGACCAGGAGAAGAGACGAGACCAGGAGAAGAGACGAGACCAGGAGAAGAGAAGAGACCAGGAGAAGAGAAGAGACCAGGAGAAGAGACCAGGAGAAGAGACGAGACCAGGAGAAGAGACGAGAACAGGAGAAGAGACCAGGAGAAGAGACGAGACCAGGAGAAGAGACGAGACCAGGAGAAGAGAAGAGACCAGGAGAAGAGACCAGGAGAAGAGACCAGGAGAAGAGACCAGGAGAAGGGAAGAGACCAGGAGAAGGACCAGGAGAAGACACCAGGAGAAGAGAAGAGACCAGGAGAAGAGACCAGGAGAAGAGACCAGGAGAAGAGACGAGACCAGGAGAAGAGAAGAGAAGAGACCAGGAGAAGAGACGAGACCAGGAGAAGAGACGAGACCAGGAGAAGAGACGAGACCAGGAGAAGAGACCAGGAGAAGAGAAGAGACCAGGAGAAGAGACCAGGAGAAGAGACCAGGAGAAGAGACGAGACGAGAACAAGAGAAGAGACCAGGAGAAGAGACCAGGAGAAGAGAAGAGACCAGGAGAAGAGACCAGGAGAAGAGACGAGACCAGGAGAAGAGAAGAGACCAGTAGAAGAGAAGAGACCAGGAGAAGAGACCAGGAGAAGAGACGAGACAAGAAGAAGAGACGAGACCAGGAGAAGAGAAAGACCAGGAGAAGAGGAGAGACCAGGAGAAGAGACCAGGAGAAGAGACCAGGAGAAGAGACCAGGAGAAGGGAAGAGACCAGGAGAAGAGACCAGGAGAAGAGACTAGGATAAGAGACGAGACGAGGAGAAGAGACGAGAAGAGGAGAAGAGACGAGACCAGGAGAAGAGACGAGACCAGGAGAAGAGACGAGACCAGGAGAAGAGACCAGGAGAAGAGACGAGACCAGGAGAAGAGACCAGGAGAAGAGAAGAGACCAGGAGAAGAGACCAGGAGAAGAGAAGAGACCAGGAGAAGAGACGAGACCAGGAGAAGAGACCAGGAGAAGAGACGAGACCAGGAGAAGAGACCAGGAGAAGAGACGAGACCAGGAGAAGAGACCAGGAGAAGAGACGAGATCAGGAGAAGAGACGAGACCAGGAGAAGAGACAAGACCAGGAGAAGAGACCAGGAGAAGAGACGAGACCAGGAGAAGAGACCAGGAGAAGAGACGAGACCAGGAGAAGAGACCAGGAGAAGAGACGAGACCAGGTTAAGAGACCAGGAGAAAAGAAGAGACCAGGAGAAGAGAAGAGACCAGGAGAAGAGACGAGACCAGGAGAAGAGACGAGACCAGGAGAAGAGACGAGACGAGAAGAAGAGAAGAGACCAGGAGAAGAGAAGAGACCAGGAGAAGAAAAGAGACCAGGAGAAGAGACCAGGAGAAGAGACGAGACCAGGAGAACAGACGAGGCCAGGAGAAGAGAAGAGACCAGGAGAAGAGACGAGACCACGAGAAGAGACCAGGAGAATACACCAGGAGAAGAGAAGAGACCAGGAGAAGAGACCAGGAGAAGAGAAGATACCAGGAGAAGAGACGAGGAGAAGAGACGAGACGAGGAGAAGAGACGAGACGAGGAGAAGAGACGAGACCAGGAGAAGAGACGAGACCAGGAGAAGAGACGAGACCAGGAGAAGCGACCAGGAGGAAAGAAGGGACCAGGAGAAGAGACCAGGAGAAGAGACGAGACCAGGAGAAGAGACGAGACCAGGAGAAGAGACGAGACCAGGAGAAGAGACGAGACCAGGAGAAGAGACCAGGAGAAGAGACGAGACCAGGAGAAGAGACGAGAACAGGAGAAGAGACAAGGAGAAGAGACGAGACCAGGAGAAGAGAAGAGACCAGGAGAAGAGAAGAGACCAGGAGAAGAGACCAGGAGAAGAGACCAGGAGAAGAGACCAGGAGAAGGGAAGAGACCAGGAGAAGAGACCAGGAGAAGACACCAGGAGAAGATAAGAGACCAGGAGAAGAGACCAGGAGAAGAGACATGGAGAAGAGACGAGACCAGGAGAAGAGACCAGGAGAAGAGACGAGACCAAGAGAAGAGAAGAGACGAGACCAGGAGAAGAGACGAGACCAGGAGAAGAGACGAGACCAGGAGAAGAGACCAGGAGAAGAGAAGAGACCAGGAGAAGAGACCAGGAGACGAGACCAGGAGAAGAGAAGAGACCAGGAGAAGAGAAGAGACCAGGAGAAGAGACCAGGAGAAGAGACCAGGAGAAGAGACAAGGAGAAGAGACGAGACCAGGAGAAGAGACCAGGAGAAGAGACGAGACCAGGAGAAGAGAAGGGACCAGTAGAAGAGAAGAGACCAGGAGAAGAGACCAGGAGAAGAGACCAGGAGAAAAGACGAGACAAGAAGAAGAGACGAGACCAGGAGAAGAGACGAGACCAGGAGAAGAGAAGAGACCAGGAGAAGAGACCAGGAGAAGAGACCAGGAGAAGAGACCAGGAGAAGGGAAGAGACCAGGAGAAGAGACCAGGAGAAGAGAAGAGACCAGGAGAAGAGACTACGATAAGAGACGAGACGAGGAGAAGAGACGAGAAGAGGAGAAGAGACGAGACCAGGAGAAGAGACGAGACCAGGAGAAGAGACGACACCAGGAGAAGAGACGAGACCAGGAGAAGAGACCAGTAGAAAAGAAGCGACCAGGAGAAGAGACCAGGAGAAGAGACCAGGAGAAGAGACGAGACCAGGAGAAGAGAAGAGACCAGGAGAAGAGACCAGGAGAAGAGACGAGACCAGGAGAAGAGACGAGACCAGGAGAAGAGAAGAGACCAGGAGAAGAGAAGAGACCAGGAGAAGAGACCAGGAGAAGAGACGAGACCAGGAGAAGAGACGAGACCAGGAGAAGAGACCAGGAGAAGAGACGAGACCAGGAGAAGAGACGAGACCAGGAGAAGAGAAGAGACCAGGAGAAGAGAAGAGACCAGGAGAAGAGACCAGGAGAAGAGACCAGGAGAAGAGACGAGGAGAAGGGAAGAGACCAGGAGAAGAGACCAGGAGAAGACACCAGGAGAAGAGAAGAGACCAGGAGAAGAGACCAGGAGAAGAGACCAGGAGAAGAGAAAAGACCAGGAGAAGAGACCAGGAGAAGAGACGAGACCAAGAGAAGATAAGAGAAGAGACCAGGAGAAGAGACGAGACCAGGAGAAGAGACGAGACCAGGAGAAGAGACGAGACCAGGAGAAGAGACGAGACGAGAACAAGAGAAGAGACCAGGAGAAGAGACCAGGAGAAGAGACGAGACCAGGAGAAGAGACCAGGAGAAGAGACGAGACCAGGAGAAGAGACCAGGAGAAGAGACGAGAGCAGGAGAAGACACCAGGAGAAGAGACGAGATCAGGAGAAGAGACGAGATCAGGAGAAGAGACGAGACCAGGAGAAGAGACGAGACCAGGAGAAGAGACCAGGAGAAGAGACGAGACCAGGAGAAGAGACCAGGAGAAGAGACGAGACCAGGAGAAGAGACCAGGAGAAGAGACGAGAACAGGAGAAGAGACCAGGAGAAAAGAAGAGACCAGGAGAAGAGACCAGGAGAAGAGACGAGACCAGGAGAAGAGACCAGGAGAAGAGACGAGACCAGGAGAAGAGACGAGACCAGGAGAAGAGACGAGACCATGAGAAGAGACCAGGAGAATACACCAGGAGAAGAGAAGAGACCAGGAGAAGAGACCAGGAGAAGAGACCAGGAGAAGAGACCAGGAGAAGGGAAGAGACCAGGAGAAGAGAAGAGACCAGGAGAAGAGAAGAGACCAGGAGAAGAGACTAGGATAAGAGACGAGACGAGGAGAAGAGACGAGAAGAGGAGAAGAGACGAGACCAGGAGAAGAGACGAGACCAGGAGAAGAGACCAGTAGAAAAGAAGCGACCATGAGAAGAGACCAGGAGAAGAGACCAGGAGAAGAGACGAGACCAGGAGAAGAGACCAGGAGAAGAGACGAGACCAGGAGAAGAGTCCAGGAGAAGAGACGAGAACAGGATAAGAGACCAGGAGAAAAGAAGAGACCAGGAGAAGAGACCAGGAGAAGAGACGAGACCAGGAGAAGAGACGAGACCAGGAGAAGAGACGAGACGAGAAGAAGAGAAGAGACCAGGAGAAGAGAAGAGACCAGGAGAAGAAAAGAGACCAGGAGAAGAGACCAGGAGAAGAGACGAGACCAGGAGAACAGACGAGGCCAGGAGAAGAGAAGAGACCAGGAGAAGAGACGAGACCACGAGAAGAGACCAGGAGAATACACCAGGAGAAGAGAAGAGACCAGGAGAAGAGACCAGGAGAAGAGACCAGGAGAAGAGACGAGACGAGGAGAAGAGCCGAGACCAGGAGAAGAGACGAGACCAGGAGAAGAGACGAGACCAGGAGAAGAGACCAGGAGAAAAGAAGCGACCAGGAGAAGAGACCAGGAGAAGAGACCAGGAGAAGAGACGAGACCAGGAGAAGAGAAGAGACCAGGAGAAGAGACGAGACCAGGAGAAGAGACGAGACCAGGAGAAGAGACGAGACCAGGAGAAGAGACCAGGAGAAAAGAAGCGACCAGGAGAAGAGACCAGGAGAAGAGACCAGGAGAAGAGACGAGACCAGTAGAAGAGAAGAGACCAGGAGAAGAGAAGAGACCAGGAGAAGAGACGAGACCAGGAGAAGAGACGAGACCAGGAGAAGAGAAGAGACCAGGAGAAGAGAAGAGACCAGGAGAAGAGACCAGGAGAAGAGACGAGACCAGGAGAAGAGACGAGAACAGGAGAAGAGACCAGGAGAAGAGACGAGACCAGGAGAAGAGACGAGACCAGGAGAAGAGAAGAGACCAGGAGAAGAGACCAGGAGAAGAGACCAGGAGAAGAGACCAGGAGAAGGGAAGAGACCAGGAGAAGGACCAGGAGAAGACACCAGGAGAAGAGAAGAGACCAGGAGAAGAGACCAGGAGAAGAGACCAGGAGAAGAGACGAGACCAGGAGAAGAGAAGAGAAGAGACCAGGAGAAGAGACGAGACCAGGAGAAGAGACGAGACCAGGAGAAGAGACGAGACCAGGAGAAGAGACCAGGAGAAGAGAAGAGACCAGGAGAAGAGACCAGGAGAAGAGACCAGGAGAAGAGACGAGACGAGAACAAGAGAAGAGACCAGGAGAAGAGACCAGGAGAAGAGACGAGACCAGGAGAAGAGACCAGGAGAAGAGACGAGACCAGGAGAAGAGAAGAGACCAGTAGAAGAGAAGAGACCAGGAGAAGAGACCAGGAGAAGAGACGAGACAAGAAGAAGAGACGAGACCAGGAGAAGAGAAAGACCAGGAGAAGAGGAGAGACCAGGAGAAGAGACCAGGAGAAGAGACCAGGAGAAGAGACCAGGAGAAGGGAAGAGACCAGGAGAAGAGACCAGGAGAAGAGACTAGGATAAGAGACGAGACGAGGAGAAGAGACGAGAAGAGGAGAAGAGACGAGACCAGGAGAAGAGACGAGACCAGGAGAAGAGTCGAGACCAGGAGAAGAGACCAGTAGAAAAGAAGCGACCAGGAGAAGAGACCAGGAGAAGAGAACAGGAGAAGAGACGAGACCAGGAGAAGAGACCAGGAGAAGAGACGAGACCAGGAGAAGAGACGAGACCAGGAGAAGAGACCAGGAGAAGAGACGAGACCAGGAGAAGAGACCAGGAGAAGAGACGAGATCAGGAGAAGAGACGAGACCAGGAGAAGAGACAAGACCAGGAGAAGAGACCAGGAGAAGAGACGAGACCAGGAGAAGAGACCAGGAGAAGAGACGAGACCAGGAGAAGAGACCAGGAGAAGAGACGAGACCAGGTTAAGAGACCAGGAGAAAAGAAGAGACCAGGAGAAGAGAAGAGACCAGGAGAAGAGACGAGACCAGGAGAAGAGACGAGACCAGGAGAAGAGACGAGACGAGAAGAAGAGAAGAGACCAGGAGAAGAGAAGAGACCAGGAGAAGAAAAGAGACCAGGAGAAGAGACCAGGAGAAGAGACGAGACCAGGAGAACAGACGAGGCCAGGAGAAGAGAAGAGACCAGGAGAAGAGACGAGACCACGAGAAGAGACCAGGAGAATACACCAGGAGAAGAGAAGAGACCAGGAGAAGAGACCAGGAGAAGAGACCAGGAGAAGAGAAGATACCAGGAGAAGAGACGAGGAGAAGAGACGAGACGAGGAGAAGAGACGAGACCAGGAGAAGAGACGAGACCAGGAGAAGAGACGAGACCAGGAGAAGCGACCAGGAGAAAAGAAGGGACCAGGAGAAGAGACCAGGAGAAGAGACGAGACCAGGAGAAGAGACGAGACCAGGAGAAGAGACGAGACCAGGAGAAGAGACGAGACCAGGAGAAGAGACCAGGAGAAGAGACGAGACCAGGAGAAGAGACGAGAACAGGAGAAGAGACAAGGAGAAGAGACGAGACCAGGAGAAGAGAAGAGACCAGGAGAAGAGAAGAGACCAGGAGAAGAGACCAGGAGAAGAGACCAGGAGAAGAGACCAGGAGAAGGGAAGAGACCAGGAGAAGAGACCAGGAGAAGACACCAGGAGAAGATAAGAGACCAGGAGAAGAGACCAGGAGAAGAGACATGGAGAAGAGACGAGACCAGGAGAAGAGACCAGGAGAAGAGACGAGACCAAGAGAAGAGAAGAGACGAGACCAGGAGAAGAGACGAGACCAGGAGAAGAGACGAGACCAGGAGAAGAGACCAGGAGAAGAGAAGAGACCAGGAGAAGAGACCAGGAGAAGAGACCAGGAGAAGAGACGAGAAGAGAACAAGAGAAGAGACCAGGAGAAGAGACAAGGAGAAGAGACGAGACCAGGAGAAGAGACCAGGAGAAGAGACGAGACCAGGAGAAGAGAAGGGACCAGTAGAAGAGAAGAGACCAGGAGAAGAGACCAGGAGAAGAGACCAGGAGAAAAGACGAGACAAGAAGAAGAGACGAGACCAGGAGAAGAGAAAGACCAGGAGAAGAGGAGAGACCAGGAGAAGAGACCAGGAGAAGAGACCAGGAGAAGAGACCAGGAGAAGGGAAGAGACCAGGAGAAGAGACCAGGAGAAGAGAAGAGACCAGGAGAAGAGACTAGGATAAGAGACGAGACGAGGAGAAGAGACGAGAAGAGGAGAAGAGACGAGACCAGGAGAAGAGACGAGACCAGGAGAAGAGACGACACCAGGAGAAGAGACGAGACCAGGAGAAGAGACCAGTAGAAAAGAAGCGACCAGGAGAAGAGACCAGGAGAAGAGACCAGGAGAAGAGACGAGACCAGGAAAAGAGAAGAGACCAGGAGAAGAGACCAGGAGAAGAGACGAGACCAGGAGAAGAGACGAGACCAGGAGAAGAGAAGAGACCAGGAGAAGAGAAGAGACCAGGAGAAGAGACCAGGAGAAGAGACGAGACCAGGAGAAGAGACGAGACCAGGAGAAGAGACCAGGAGAAGAGACGAGACCAGGAGAAGAGACGAGACCAGGAGAAGAGACGAGACCAGGAGAAGAGAAGAGACCAGGAGAAGAGACCAGGAGAAGAGACCAGGAGAAGAGACCAGGAGAAGGGAAGAGACCAGGAGAAGAGACCAGGAGAAGACACCAGGAGAAGAGAAGAGACCAGGAGAAGAGACCAGGAGAAGAGACCAGGAGAAGAGAAAAGACCAGGAGAAGAGACCAGGAGAAGAGACGAGACCAAGAGAAGATAAGAGACGAGACCAGGAGAAGAGACGAGACCAGGAGAAGAGACGAGACCAGGAGAAGAGACGAGACCAGGAGAAGAGACGAGACGAGAACAAGAGAAGAGACCAGGAGAAGAGACCAGGAGAAGAGACGAGACCAGGAGAAGAGACCAGGAGAAGAGACGAGACCAGGAGAAGAGACCAGGAGAAGAGACGAGAGCAGGAGAAGACACCAGGAGAAGAGACGAGATCAGGAGAAGAGACGAGATCAGGAGAAGAGACGAGACCAGGAGAAGAGACGAGACCAGGAGAAGAGACCAGGAGAAGAGACGAGACCAGGAGAAGAGACCAGGAGAAGAGACGAGACCAGGAGAAGAGACCAGGAGAAGAGACGAGAACAGGAGAAGAGACGAGACCAGGAGAAGAGACGAGACCACGAGAAGAGACCAGGAGAATACACCAGGAGAAGAGAAGAGACCAGGAGAAGAGACCAGGAGAAGAGACCAGGAGAAGAGAAGATACCAGGAGAAGAGACAAGGAGAAGAGACGAGACGAGGAGAAGAGACGAGACGAGGAGAAGAGACGAGACCTGGAGAAGAGACGAGACCAGGAGAAGAGACGAGACCAGGAGAAGAGACCAGGAGAAAAGAAGCGACCAGGAGAAGAGACCAGGAGAAGAGACCAGGAGAAGAGACGAGACCAGGAGAAGAGAAGAGACCAGGAGAAGAGACCAGGAGAAGAGACGAGACCAGGAGAAGAGACGAGACCAGGAGAAGAGACGAGACCAGGAGAAGAGAAGAGACCAGACCAGGAGAAGAGACGAGACCAGGAGAAGAGACGAGAACAGGAGAAGAGACCAGGAGAAGACACGAGACCAGGAGAAGAGACGAGACCAGGAGAAGAGAAGAGACCAGGAGAAGAGAAGAGACCAGGAGAAGAGACCAGGAGAAGAGACCAGGAGAAGGGAAGAGACCAGGAGAAGAGACCAGGAGAAGACACCAGGAGAAGAGAAGAGACCAGGAGAAGACACCAGGAGAAGAGACGAGATCAGGAGAAGAGACGAGACCAGGAGAAGAGACGAGACCAGGAGAAGAGACCAGGAGAAGAGACGAGACCAGGAGAAGAGACGAGACCAGGAGAAGAGAAAGACCAGGAGAAGAGGAGAGACCAGGAGAAGAGACCAGGAGAAGAGAACAGGAGAAGAGACCAGGAGAAAAGACCAGGAGAAGGGAAGAGACCAGGAGAAGAGACCAGGAGAAGAGAAGAGACCAGGAGAAGAGAAGAGGCCAGGAGAAGAGACGAGACCAGGAGAAGAGACGAGACCAGGAGAAGAGACGAGACCAGGAGAAGAGAAGAGACCAGGAGAAGAGACCAGGAGAATACACGAGACCAGGAGAAGAGACGAGACCAGGAGAAGAGACGAGACCAGGAGAAGAGACGAGACCAGGAGAAGAGAAGAGACCAGGAGAAGAGACCAGGAGAATAAACGAGACCAGGAGAAGAGAAGAGACCAGGAGAAGAGAAGAAACCAGGAGAAGAGACCAGGAGAAGAGACGAGGAGAAGAGACCAGGAGAAGAGAGCAGGAGAAGAGAAGAGACCAGGAGAAGAGACGAGACCAGGAGAAGAGACCAGGAGAAGAGACCAGGAGAAGAGACCAGGAGAAGAGACCAGGAGAAGAGAAGAGACCAGGAGAAGAGACGAGACCAGGAGAAGAGACCAGGAGAAGAGACGAGACCAGGAGAAGAGACCAGGAGAAGAGAAGAGACCAGGAGAAGACACCAGGAGAAGAGACGAGATCAGGAGAAGAGACGAGACCAGGAGAAGAGACGAGACCAGGAGAAGAGACGAGACCAGGAGAAGAGACCAGGAGAAGAGACGAGACCAGGAGAAGAGACGAGACCAGGAGAAGAGACGAGACCAGGAGAAGAGAAAGACCAGGAGAAGAGGAGAGACCAGGAGAAGAGACCAGGAGAAGAGACCAGGAGAAGAGACCAGGAGAAGGGAAGAGACCAGGAGAAGAGACCAGGAGAAGAGAAGAGACCAGGAGAAGAGACCAGGAGAAGAGACCAGGAGAAGAGACCAGGAGAAGAGACGAGACCAGGAGAAGAGAAGAGACCAGGAGAAGAGACCAGGAGAAGAGACGAGACCAGGAGAAGAGACGAGACCAGGAGAAGAGAAGAGACCAGGAGAAGAGACCAGGAGAAGAGACCAGGAGAAGAGACCAGGAGAAGAGACGAGGAGAAGAGACGAGGAGAAGAGACCAGGAGAAGAGAGCAGGAGAAGAGAAGAGACCAGGAGAAGAGACGACACCAGGAGAAGAGACCAGGAGAAGAGACCAGGAGAAGAGAGCAGGAGAAGAGACCAGGAGAAGAGAAGAGACCAGGAGAAGAGACGAGACCAGGAGAAGAGACCAGGAGAAGATGCGAGACCAGGAGAAGAGACCAGGAGAAGAGACGAGACCAGGAGAAGACACTAGGAGAAGAGACGAGATCACGAGAAGAGACGAGACCAGGAGAAGAGACGAGACCAGGAGAAGAGACCAGGAGAAGAGACGAGACCAGGAGAAGAGACCAGGAGAAGAGACGAGACCAGGAGACGAGACCAGGAGAAGAGACGAGACCAGGAGAAGAGACGAGACCAGGAGAAGAGGAGAGACCAGGAGAAGAGACCAGGAGAAGAGACCAGGAGAAGAGACCAGGAGAAGGGAAGAGACCAGGAGAAGAGACCAGGAGAAGAGAAGAGACCAGGAGAAGAGACCAGGAGAAGAGACCAGGAGAAGAGACCAGGAGAAGAGACGAGACCAGGAGAAGAGACGAGACCAGGAGAAGAGACGAGACCAGGAGAAGAGACGAGACCAGGAGAAGAGACCAGGAGAAGAGACCAGGAGAAGAGAAGAGACCAGGAGAAGAGACCAGGAGAAGAGAAGAGACCAGGAGAAGAGACCAGGAGAAGAGACCAGGAGAAGAGACCAGGAGAAGAGAAGAGACCAGGAGAAGAGACGAGACCAGGAGAAGAGACCAGGAGAAGAGAAGAGACCAGGAGAAGAGACCAGGAGAAGAGACCAGGAGAAGAGACCAGGAGAAGAGAAGAGACCAGGAGAAGAGAAGAGACCAGGAGAAGAGACGAGACCAGGAGAAGAGACCAGGAGAAGAGACCAGGAGAAGAGAGCAGGAGAAGAGAGCAGGAGAAGAGACCAGGAGAAGAGAAAAGACCAGGAGAAGAGACGAGACCAGGAGAAGAGACGAGGAGAAGAGACGAGACCAGGAGAAGAGACCAGGAGAAGATACGAGACCAGGAGAAGACACCAGGAGAAGAGACGAGACCAGGAGAAGAGACGAGACCAGGAGAAGAGACGAGACCAGGAGAAGAGACCAGGAGAAGAGACGACACCAGGACAAGAGACCAGGAGAAAAGAAGAGACCGGGAGAAGAGACCAGGAGAAGAGACGAGACCAGGAGAAGAGACGAGACCAGGAGAAGAGACGAGACGAGAAGAAGAGAAGAGACCAGGAGAAGAGAAGAGACCAGGAGAAGAGAAGAGACCAGGAGAAGAGACCAGGAGAAGAGACGAGACCAGGAGAAGAGACGAGACCAGGAGAAGAGACCAGGAGAATACACCAGGAGAAGAGAAGAGACCAGGAGAAGAGACCAGGAGAAGAGACCAGGAGAAGAGAAGATACCAGGAGAAGAGACCAGGAGAAGAGAAGATACCAAGAGAAGAGACCAGGAGAAGAGACGAGACGAGGAGAAGAGACGAGACGAGGAGAAGAGACGAGACCAGGAGAAGAGACCAGGAGAAAAGAAGCGACCAGGAGAAGAGACCAGGAGAAGAGACCAGGAGAAGAGACGAGACCAGGAGAAGAGATGAGACCAGGAGAAGAGACCAGCAGAAGAGACGAGACCAGGAGAAGAGACGAGACCATGAGAAGAGAAGAGACCAGGAGGAGAGAAGAGACCAGGAGAAGAGAGCAGGAGAAGAGAAGAGACCAGGAGAAGAGACGAGACCAGGAGAAGAGACCAGGAGAAGAGACCAGGAGAAGAGAGCAGGAGAAGAGACCAGGTGAAGAGAAGAGACCAGGAGAAGAGACGAGACCAGGAGAAGAGACCAGGAGAAGAGACGAGACCAGGAGAAGAGACCAGGAGAAGAGACGAGATCAGGAGAAGAGACGAGACCAGGAGAAGAGACCAGGAGAAGAGACGAGACCAGGAGAAGACACCAGGAGAAGAGACGAGATCACGAGAAGAGACGAGACCAGGAGAAGAGACGAGACCAGGAGAAGAGACCAGGAGAAGAGACGAGACCAGGAGAAGAGACCAGGAGAAGAGACGAGACCAGGAGACGAGACCAGGAGAAGAGACGAGACCAGGAGAAGAGACGAGACCAGGAGAAGAGGAGAGACCAGGAGAAGAGACCAGGAGAAGAGACCAGGAGAAGAGACCAGGAGAAGGGAAGAGAACAGGAGAACAGACCAGGAGAAGAGAAGAGACCAGGAGAAGAGACCAGGAGAAGAGACGAGACCAGGAGAAGAGACGAGACCAGGAGAAGAGACGAGACCAGGAGAAGAGACCAGGAGAAGAGACCAGTAGAAGAGAAGAGACCAGGAGAAGAGACCAGGAGAAGAGAAGAGACCAGGAGAAGAGACCAGGAGAAGAGACCAGGAGAAGAGAAGAGACCAGGAGAAGAGACGAGACCAGGAGAAGAGACGAGACCAGGAGAAGAGACCAGGAGAAGAGACCAGGAGAAGAGACCAGGAGAAGAGACCAGGAGAAGAGAAGAGACCAGGAGAAGAGAAGAGACCAGGAGAAGAGACGAGACCAGGAGAAGAGATGAGACCAGGAGAAGAGACGAGGAGAAGAGACGAGACCAGGAGAAGAGACCAGGAGAAGAGATGAGACCAGGAGAAGACACCAGGAGAAGAGACGAGACCAGGAGAAGAGACGAGACCAGGAGAAGAGACGAGACCAGGAGAAGAGACCAGGAGAAGAGACGACACCAGTACAAGAGACCAGGAGAAAAGAAGAGACCGGGAGAAGAGACAAGGAGAAGAGACGAGACCAGGAGAAGAGACGAGACCAGGAGAAGAGACGAGACGAGAAGAAGAGAAGAGACCAGGAGAAGAGAAGAGACCAGGAGAAGAGAAGAGACCAGGAGAAGAGACCAGGAGAAGAGACGAGACCAGGAGAAGAGAAGAGACCAGGAGAAGAGACGAGACCAGGAGAAGAGACCAGGAGAATACACCAGGAGAAGAGAAGAGACCAGGAGAAGAGACCAGGAGAAGAGACCAGGAGAAGAGAAGATACCAGGAGAAAAGACCAGGAGAAGAGAGGATACCAGGAGAAGAGACCAGGAGAAGAGATGAGACGAGGAGAAGAGACGAGACGAGGAGAAGAGACGAGACCAGGAGAAGAGACCAGGAGTAAAGAAGCGACCAGGAGAAGAGACCAGGAGAAGAGACCAGGAGAAGAGACGAGACCAGGAGAAGAGATGAGACCAGGAGAAGAGACCAGGAGAAGAGACGAGACCAGGAGAAGAGACGAGACCAGGAGAAGAGAAGAGACCAGGAGAAGAGAAGAGACCAGGAGAAGAGACCAGGAGAAGAGAGCAGGAGAAGAGAAGAGACCAGGAGAAGAGACGAGACCAGGAGAAGAGACCAGGAGAAGAGACCAGGAGAAGAGAGCAGGAGAAGAGACCAGGAGAAGAGAAGATACCAGGAGAAGAGACCAGGAGAAGAGAAGATACCAGGAGAAGAGACCAGGAGAAGAGATGAGACGAGGAGAAGAGACGAGACGAGGAGAAGAGACGAGACCAGGAGAAGAGACCAGGAGAAAAGAAGAGACCAGGAGAAGAGACCAGGAGAAGAGACCAGGAGAAGAGACGAGACCAGGAGAAGAGATGAGACCAGGAGAAGAGACCAGGAGAAGAGACGAGACCAGGAGAAGAGACGAGACCAGGAGAAGAGAAGAGACCAGGAGAAGAGACCAGGAGAAGAGAGCAGGAGAAGAGAAGAGACCAGGAGAAGAGACGAGACCAGGAGAAGAGACCAGGAGAAGAGACCAGGAGAACAGAGCAGGAGAAGAGACCAGGTGAAGAGAAGAGACCAGGAGAAGAGACGAGACGAGACCAGGACAAGAGACCAGGAGAAGAGACGAGACCAGGAGAAGAGACCAGGAGAAGAGACGAGACCAGGAGAAGAGACCAGGTGAAGAGAAGAGACCAGGAGAAGAGACCAGTAGAAGAGAAGAGACCAGGAGAAGAGACCAGGAGAAGAGAAGAGACCAGGAGAAGAGACCAGGAGAAGAGACCAGGAGAAGAGAAGAGACCAGGAGAAGAGAAGAGACCAGGAGAAGAGACGAGACCAGGAGAAGAGACCAGGAGAAGAGACCAGGAGAAGAGAGCAGGAGAAGAGACCAGGAGAAGAGAAGAGACCAGGAGAAGAGACGAGACCAGGAGAAGAGACGAGGAGAAGAGACGAGACCAGGAGAAGAGACCAGGAGTAAAGAAGCGACCAGGAGAAGAGACCAGGAGAAGAGACCAGGAGAAGAGACGAGACCAGGAGAAGAGATGAGACCAGGAGAAGAGACCAGGAGAAGAGACGAGACCAGGAGAAGAGAAGAGACCAGGAGAAGAGAAGAGACCAGGAGAAGAGAAGAGACCAGGAGAAGAGACCAGGAGAAGAGAGCAGGAGAAGAGAAGAGACCAGGAGAAGAGACGAGACCAGGAGAAGAGACCAGGAGAAGAGACCAGGAGAAGAGAGCAGGAGAAGAGACCAGGAGAAGAGAAGATACCAGGAGAAGAGACCAGGAGAAGAGAAGATACCAGGAGAAGAGACCAGGAGAAGAGATGAGACGAGGAGAAGACACGAGACGAGGAGAAGAGACGAGACCAGGAGAAGAGACCAGGAGAAAAGAAGCGACCAGGAGAAGAGACCAGGAGAAGAGACCAGGAGAAGAGACGAGACCAGGAGAAGAGATGAGACCAGGAGAAGAGACCAGGAGAAGAGACGAGACCAGGAGAAGAGACGAGACCAGGAGAAGAGAAGAGACCAGGAGAAGAGAAGAGACCAGGAGAAGAGACCAGGAGAAGAGAGCAGGAGAAGAGAAGAGACCAGGAGAAGAGACGAGACCAGGAGAAGAGACCAGGAGAAGAGACCAGGACAAGAGAGCAGGAGAAGAGACCAGGTGAAGAGAAGAGACCAGGAGAAGAGACGAGACCAGGAGAAGAGACCAGGAGAAGAGACGAGACCAGGAGAAGAGACCAGGAGAAGAGACGAGACCAGGAGAAGAGACCAGGAGAAGAGACGAGACCAGGAGAAGAGACGAGACCAGGAGAAGAGACCAGGAGAAGAGACCAGTAGAAGAGAAGAGACCAGGAGAAGAGACCAGGAGAAGAGAAGAGACCAGGAGAAGAGACCAGGAGAAGAGACCAGGAGAAGAGACCAGGAGAAGAGAAGAGACCAGGAGAAGAGAAGAGACCAGGAGAAGAGACGAGACCAGGAGAAGAGACCAGGAGAAGAGACCAGGAGAAGAGACCAGGAGAAGAGAGCAGGAGAAGAGACCAGGAGAAGAGAAGAGACCAGGAGAAGAGACGAGACCAGGAGAAGAGACGAGGAGAAGAGACGAGACCAGGAGAAGAGACCAGGAGAAGAGACGAGACCAGGAGAAGACACCAGGAGAAGAGACGAGACCAGGAGAAGAGACGAGACCAGGAGAAGAGACGAGACCAGGAGAAGAGACCAGGAGAAGAGACGACACCAGGACAAGAGACCAGGAGAAAAGAAGAGACCGGGAGAAGAGACCAGGAGAAGAGACGAGACCAGGAGAAGAGACGAGACCAGGAGAAGAGACGAGACGAGAAGAAGAGAAGAGACCAGGAGAAGAGAAGAGACCAGGAGAAGAGAAGAGACCAGGAGAAGAGAAGAGACCAGGAGAAGAGACCAGGAGAAGAGACGAGACCAGGAGAAGAGAAGAGACCAGGAGAAGAGACGAGACCAGGAGAAGAGACCAGGAGAATACACCAGGAGAAGAGAAGAGACCAGGAGAAGAGACCAGGAGAAGAGAAGATACCAGGAGAAGAGACCAGGAGAAGAGAAGATACCAAGAGAAGAGACCAGGAGAAGAGACGAGACGAGGAGAAGAGACGAGACGAGGAGAAGAGACGAGACCAGGAGAAGAGACGAGACCAGGAGAAGAGACCAGGAGAAGAGACGAGACCAGGAGAAGAGATGAGACCAGGAGAAGAGACCAGCAGAAGAGACGAGACCAGGAGAAGAGACGAGACCATGAGAAGAGAAGAGACCAGGAGAAGAGAAGAGACCAGGAGAAGAGACCAGGAGAAGAGAGCAGGAGAAGAGAAGAGACCAGGAGAAGAGACGAGACCAGGAGAAGAGACCAGGAGAAGAGACCAGGAGAAGAGAGCAGGAGAAGAGACCAGGTGAAGAGAAGAGACCAGGAGAAGAGACGAGACCAGGAGAAGAGACCAGGAGAAGAGACGAGACCAGGAGAAGAGACCAGGAGAAGAGACGAGATCAGGAGAAGAGACGAGACCAGGAGAAGAGACGAGACCAGGAGAAGAGACCAGGAGAAGAGACGAGACCAGGAGAAGAGAGCAGGAGAAGAGACGAGACCAGGAGAAGAGACAAGACCAGGAGAAGAGACGAGACGAGAAGAAGAGAAGAGACCAGGAGAAGAGAAGAGACCAGGAGAAGAGAAGAGACCAGGAGAAGAGAAGAGACCAGGAGAAGAGACCAGGAGAAGAGACGAGACCACGAGAAGAGACCAGGAGAATACACCAGGAGAAGAGAAGAGACCAGGAGAAGAGACCAGGAGAAGAGACTAGGAGAAGAGAAGATACCAGGAGAAGAGACCAGGAGAACAGACGAGACGAGGAGAAGAGACGAGACGAGGAGAAGAGACGAGACCAGGAGAAGAGACGAGACCAGGAGAAGAGACCAGGAGAAAAGAAGCGACCAGGAGAAGAGACCAGGAGAAGAGACCAGGAGAAGAGACGAGACCAGGAGAAGAGAAGAGACCAGGAGAAGAGACGAGACCAGGAGAAGAGACGAGACCAGGAGAAGAGACGAGACCAGGAGAAGAGAAGAGACCAGGAGAAGAGACCAGGAGAAGAGACCAGGAGAAGAGAAGAGACCAGGAGAAGAGACGAGACCAGGAGAAGAGACCAGGAGAAGAGACCAGGAGAAGAGACCAGGAGAAGAGACCAGGAGAAGAGAAGAGACCAGGAGAAGAGACCAGGAGAAGAGAAGAGACCAGGAGAAGAGACGAGACCAGGAGAATAGACCAGGAGATGAGACGAGACCAGGAGAAGAGACCAGGAGAAGAGACGAGACCAGGAGAAGAGACGAGACCAGGAGAAGAGACCAGGAGAAGAGACGAGACCAGGAGAAGAGACCAGGAGAAGAGACGAGACCAGTAGAAGAGACCAGGAGAAGAGACGAGAACAGGATAAGAGACCAGGAGAAGAGACGAGACCAGGATAAGAGACCAGGAGAAGAGACGAGACCAGGAGAAGAGACGAGACCAGGAGAAGAGACGAGACGAGAAGAAGAGAAGAGACCAGGAGAAGAGAAGAGACCAGGAGAAGAAAAGAGACCAGGAGAAGAGACCAGGAGAAGAGACGAGACCAGGAGAACAGACGAGGCCAGGAGAAGAGAAGAGACCAGGAGAAGAGACGAGACCACGAGAAGAGACCAGGAGAATACACCAGGAGAAGAGAAGAGACCAGGAGAAGAGACCAGGAGAAGAGACCAGGAGAAGAGAAGAGACCAGGAGAAGAGAAGATACCAGGAGAAGAGACCAGGAGAAGAGACGAGACGAGGAGAAGAGACGAGACCAGGAGAAGAGACGAGACCAGGAGAAGAGACGAGACCAGGAGAAGAGACCAGGAGAAAAGAAGTGACCAGGAGAAGAGACCAGGAGAAGAGACCAGGAGAAGAGACGAGACCAGGAGAAGAGAAGAGACCAGGAGAAGAGAAGAGACCAGGAGAAGAGACGAGACCAGGAGAAGAGACGAGACCAGGAGAAGAGACGAGACCAGGAGAAGAGAAGAGACCAGGAGAAGAGAAGAGACCAGGAGAAGAGACCAGGAGAAGAGACGAGACCAGGAGAAGAGACGAGAACAGGAGAAGAGACCAGGAGAAGAGACGAGACCAGGAGAAGAGACGAGACCAGGAGAAGAGAAGAGACCAGTAGAAGAGAAGAGACCAGGAGAAGAGACCAGGAGAAGGGAAGAGACCAGAAGAGACCAGGAGAAGACACCAGGAGAAGAGAAGAGACCAGGAGAAGAGACCAGGAGAAGAGACCAGGAGAAGAGACGAGACCAGGAGAAGAGACCAGGAGAAGAGACGAGACCAAGAGACGAGAAGAGTTGAGACCAGGAGAAGAGACGAGACCAGGAGAAGAGACGAGACCAGGAGAAGAGACGAGAGCAGGAGAAGAGACGAGACCAGGAGAAGAGACCAGGAGAAGAGAAGAGACCAGGAGAAGAGACCAGGAGAAGAGACCAGGAGAAGAGACGAGACGAGAACAAGAGAAGAGACCAGGAGAAGAGACCAGGAGAAGAGACGAGACCAGGAGAAGAGACCAGGAGAAGAGACGAGACCAGGAGAAGAGAAGAGACCAGTAGAAGAGAAGAGACCAGGAGAAGAGACCAGGAGAAGAGACCAGGAGAAGAGACGAGACAAGAAGAAGAGGCGAGACCAGGAGAAGAGAAAGACCTGGAGAAGAGGAGAGACCAGGAGAAGAGACCAGGAGAAGAGACCAGGAGAAGAGACCAGGAGAAGAGACCAGGAGAAGGGAAGAGACCAGGAGAAGAGACCAGGAGAAGAGAAGAGACCAGGAGAAGAGACTAGGATAAGAGACGAGACGAGGAGAAGAGACGAGAAGAGGAGAAGAGACGAGACCAGGAGAAGAGACGAGACCAGGAGAAGAGACGAGACCAGGAGAAGAGACCAATAGAAAAGAAGCGACCAGGAGAAGAGACCAGGAGAAGAGACCAGGAGAAGAGACGAGACCAGGAGAAGAGAAGAGACCAGGAGAAGAGACCAGGAGAAGAGACGAGACCAGGAGAAGAGACGAGACCAGGAGAAGAGACGAGACCAGGAGAAGAGAAGAGACCAGGAGAAGAGACCAGGAGAAGAGACGAGACCAGGAGAAGAGAAGAGACCAGGAGAAGAGACGAGACCAGGAGAAGAGATGAGACCAGGAGAAGAGACGAGGAGAAGAGACGAGACCAGGAGAAGAGACCAGGAGAAGAGACGAGACCAGGAGAAGACACCAGGAGAAGAGACGAGACCAGGAGAAGAGACGAGACCAGGAGAAGAGACGAGACCAGGAGAAGAGACCAGGAGAAGAGACGACACCAGTACAAGAGACCAGGAGAAAAGAAGAGACCGGGAGAAGAGACAAGGAGAAGAGACGAGACCAGGAGAAGAGACGAGACCAGGAGAAGAGACGAGACGAGAAGAAGAGAAGAGACCAGGAGAAGAGAAGAGACCAGGAGAAGAGAAGAGACCAGGAGAAGAGACCAGGAGAAGAGACGAGACCAGGAGAAGAGAAGAGACCAGGAGAAGAGACGAGACCAGGAGAAGAGACCAGGAGAATACACCAGGAGAAGAGAAGAGACCAGGAGAAGAGACCAGGAGAAGAGACCAGGAGAAGAGAAGATACCAGGAGAAGAGACCAGGAGAAGAGAGGATACCAGGAGAAGAGACCAGGAGAAGAGATGAGACGAGGAGAAGAGACGAGACGAGGAGAAGAGACGAGACCAGGAGAAGAGACCAGGAGTAAAGAAGCGACCAGGAGAAGAGACCAGGAGAAGAGACCAGGAGAAGAGACGAGACCAGGAGAAGAGATGAGACCAGGAGAAGAGACCAGGAGAAGAGACGAGACCAGGAGAAGAGACGAGACCAGGAGAAGAGAAGAGACCAGGAGAAGAGAAGAGACCAGGAGAAGAGACCAGGAGAAGAGAGCAGGAGAAGAGAAGAGACCAGGAGAAGAGACGAGACCAGGAGAAGAGACCAGGAGAAGAGACCAGGAGAAGAGAGCAGGAGAAGAGACCAGGAGAAGAGAAGATACCAGGAGAAGAGACCAGGAGAAGAGAAGATACCAGGAGAAGAGACCAGGAGAAGAGATGAGACGAGGAGAAGAGACGAGACGAGGAGAAGAGACGAGACCAGGAGAAGAGACCAGGAGAAAAGAAGAGACCAGGAGAAGAGACCAGGAGAAGAGACCAGGAGAAGAGACCAGGAGAAGAGACGAGACCAGGAGAAGAGATGAGACCAGGAGAAGAGACCAGGAGAAGAGACGAGACCAGGAGAAGAGACGAGACCAGGAGAAGAGAAGAGACCAGGAGAAGAGAAGAGACCAGGAGAAGAGACCAGGAGAAGAGAGCAGGAGAAGAGAAGAGACCAGGAGAAGAGACGAGACCAGGAGAAGAGACCAGGAGAAGAGACCAGGAGAACAGAGCAGGAGAAGAGACCAGGTGAAGAGAAGAGACCAGGAGAAGAGACGAGACGAGACCAGGACAAGAGACCAGGAGAAGAGACGAGACCAGGAGAAGAGACCAGGAGAAGAGACGAGACCAGGAGAAGAGACCAGTAGAAGAGAAGAGACCAGGAGAAGAGACCAGTAGAAGAGAAGAGACCAGGAGAAGAGACCAGGAGAAGAGAAGAGACCAGGAGAAGAGACCAGGAGAAGAGACCAGGAGAAGAGAAGAGACCAGGAGAAGAGAAGAGACCAGGAGAAGAGAAGAGACCAGGAGAAGAGACGAGACCAGGAGAAGAGACCAGGAGAAGAGACCAGGAGAAGAGACCAGGAGAAGAGACCAGGAGAAGAGAAGAGACCAGGAGAAGAGACGAGACCAGGAGAAGAGACGAGGAGAAGAGACGAGACCAGGAGAAGAGACCAGGAGTAAAGAAGCGACCAGGAGAAGAGACCAGGAGAAGAGACCAGGAGAAGAGACGAGACCAGGAGAAGAGATGAGACCAGGAGAAGAGACCAGGAGAAGAGACGAGACCAGGAGAAGAGAAGAGACCAGGAGAAGAGAAGAGACCAGGAGAAGAGAAGAGACCAGGAGAAGAGACCAGGAGAAGAGAGCAGGAGAAGAGAAGAGACCAGGAGAAGAGACGAGACCAGGAGAAGAGACCAGGAGAAGAGACCAGGAGAAGAGAGCAGGAGAAGAGACCAGGAGAAGAGAAGATACCAGGAGAAGAGACCAGGAGAAGAGAAGATACCAGGAGAAGAGACCAGGAGAAGAGATGAGACGAGGAGAAGACACGAGACGAGGAGAAGAGACGAGACCAGGAGAAGAGACCAGGAGAAAAGAAGCGACCAGGAGAAGAGACCAGGAGAAGAGACCAGGAGAAGAGACGAGACCAGGAGAAGAGATGAGACCAGGAGAAGAGACCAGGAGAAGAGACGAGACCAGGAGAAGAGACGAGACCAGGAGAAGAGAAGAGACCAGGAGAAGAGAAGAGACCAGGAGAAGAGACCAGGAGAAGAGAGCAGGAGAAGAGAAGAGACCAGGAGAAGAGACGAGACCAGGAGAAGAGACCAGGAGAAGAGACCAGGACAAGAGAGCAGGAGAAGAGACCAGGTGAAGAGAAGAGACCAGGAGAAGAGACGAGACCAGGAGAAGAGACCAGGAGAAGAGACGAGACCAGGAGAAGAGACCAGGAGAAGAGACGAGACCAGGAGAAGAGACGAGACGAGAAGAAGAGAAGAGACCAGGAGAAGAGAAGAGACCAGGAGAAGAGAAGAGACCAGGAGAAGAGAAGAGACCAGGAGAAGAGACCAGGAGAAGAGACGAGACCAGGAGAAGAGAAGAGACCAGGAGAAGAGACGAGACCAGGAGAAGAGACCAGGAGAATACACCAGGAGAAGAGAAGAGACCAGGAGAAGAGACCAGGAGAAGAGAAGATACCAGGAGAAGAGACCAGGAGAAGAGAAGATACCAAGAGAAGAGACCAGGAGAAGAGACGAGACGAGGAGAAGAGACGAGACGAGGAGAAGAGACGAGACCAGGAGAAGAGACGAGACCAGGAGAAGAGACCAGGAGAAGAGACGAGACCAGGAGAAGAGATGAGACCAGGAGAAGAGACCAGCAGAAGAGACGAGACCAGGAGAAGAGACGAGACCATGAGAAGAGAAGAGACCAGGAGAAGAGAAGAGACCAGGAGAAGAGACCAGGAGAAGAGAGCAGGAGAAGAGAAGAGACCAGGAGAAGAGACGAGACCAGGAGAAGAGACCAGGAGAAGAGACCAGGAGAAGAGAGCAGGAGAAGAGACCAGGTGAAGAGAAGAGACCAGGAGAAGAGACGAGACCAGGAGAAGAGACCAGGAGAAGAGACGAGACCAGGAGAAGAGACCAGGAGAAGAGACGAGACCAGGAGAAGAGACGAGATCAGGAGAAGAGACGAGACCAGGAGAAGAGACCAGGAGAAGAGACGAGACCAGGAGAAGAGACCAGGAGAAGAGACGAGACCAGGAGAAGAGACAAGACCAGGAGAAGAGACGAGACGAGAAGAAGAGAAGAGACCAGGAGAAGAGAAGAGACCAGGAGAAGAGAAGAGACCAGGAGAAGAGACCAGGAGAAGAGACGAGACCAGGAGAACAGACGAGGCCAGGAGAAGAGACGAGACCACGAGAAGAGACCAGGAGAATACACCAGGAGAAGAGAAGAGACCAGGAGAAGAGACCAGGAGAAGAGACTAGGAGAAGAGAAGATACCAGGAGAAGAGACCAGGAGAACAGACGAGACGAGGAGAAGAGACGAGACGAGGAGAAGAGACGAGACCAGGAGAAGAGACGAGACCAGGAGAAGAGACCAGGAGAAAAGAAGCGACCAGGAGAAGAGACCAGGAGAAGAGACCAGGAGAAGAGACGAGACCAGGAGAAGAGAAGAGACCAGGAGAAGAGACGAGACCAGGAGAAGAGACGAGACCAGGAGAAGAGACGAGACCAGGAGAAGAGAAGAGACCAGGAGAAGAGACCAGGAGAAGAGACCAGGAGAAGAGAAGAGACCAGGAGAAGAGACGAGACCAGGAGAAGAGACCAGGAGAAGAGACCAGGAGAAGAGACCAGGAGAAGAGAAGAGACCAGGAGAAGAGACCAGGAGAAGAGAAGAGACCAGGAGAAGAGACGAGACCAGGAGAATAGACCAGGAGATGAGACGAGACCAGGAGAAGAGACCAGGAGAAGAGACGAGACCAGGAGAAGAGACGAGACCAGGAGAAGAGACCAGGAGAAGAGACGAGACCAGGAGAAGAGACCAGGAGAAGAGACGAGACCAGTAGAAGAGACCAGGAGAAGAGACGAGAACAGGATAAGAGACCAGGAGAAGAGACGAGACCAGGATAAGAGACCAGGAGAAGAGACGAGACCAGGAGAAGAGACGAGACCAGGAGAAGAGACGAGACCAGGAGAAGAGACGAGACGAGAAGAAGAGAAGAGACCAGGAGAAGAGAAGAGACCAGGAGAAGAAAAGAGACCAGGAGAATAGACCAGGAGAAGAGACGAGACCAGGAGAACAGACGAGGCCAGGAGAAGAGAAGAGACCAGGAGAAGAGACGAGACCACGAGAAGAGACCAGGAGAATACACCAGGAGAAGAGAAGAGACCAGGAGAAGAGACCAGGAGAAGAGACCAGGAGAAGAGACCAGGAGAAGAGAAGATACCAGGAGAAGAGACCAGGAGAAGAGACGAGACCAGGAGAAGAGACGAGACCAGGAGAAGAGACGAGACCAGGAGAAGAGACGAGACCAGGAGAAGAGACCAGGAGAAAAGAAGTGACCAGGAGAAGAGACCAGGAGAAGAGACCAGGAGAAGAGACGAGACCAGGAGAAGAGAAGAGACCAGGAGAAGAGAAGAGACCAGGAGAAGAGACGAGACCAGGAGAAGAGACGAGACCAGGAGAAGAGATGAGACCAGGAGAAGAGAAGAGACCAGGAGAAGAGAAGAGACCAGGAGAAGAGACCAGGAGAAGAGACGAGACCAGGAGAAGAGACGAGAACAGGAGAAGAGACCAGGAGAAGAGACGAGACCAGGAGAAGAGACGAGACCAGGAGAAGAGAAGAGACCAGTAGAAGAGAAGAGACCAGGAGAAGAGACCAGGAGAAGGGAAGAGACCAGGAGAAGAGACCAGGAGAAGACACCAGGAGAAGAGAAGAGACCAGGAGAAGAGACCAGGAGAAGAGACGAGACCAGGAGAAGAGACCAGGAGAAGAGACGAGACCAAGAGACGAGAAGAGTTGAGACCAGGAGAAGAGACGAGACCAGGAGAAGAGACGAGACCAGGAGAAGAGACGAGACCAGGAGAAGAGACGAGAGCAGGAGAAGAGACGAGACCAGGAGAAGAGACCAGGAGAAGAGAAGAGACCAGGAGAAGAGACCAGGAGAAGAGACCAGGAGAAGAGACGAGACGAGAACAAGAGAAGAGACCAGGAGAAGAGACCAGGAGAAGAGACGAGACCAGGAGAAGAGACCAGGAGAAGAGACGAGACCAGGAGAAGAGACGAGACCAGTAGAAGAGAAGAGACCAGGAGAAGAGACCAGGAGAAGAGACCAGGAGAAGAGACGAGACAAGAAGAAGAGGCGAGACCAGGAGAAGAGAAAGACCTGGAGAAGAGGAGAGACCAGGAGAAGAGACCAGGAGAAGAGACCAGGAGAAGAGACCAGGAGAAGGGAAGAGACCAGGAGAAGAGACCAGGAGAAGAGAAGAGACCAGGAGAAGAGACTAGGATAAGAGACGAGACGAGGAGAAGAGACGAGAAGAGGAGAAGAGACGAGACCAGGAGAAGAGACGAGACCAGGAGAAGAGACGAGACCAGGAGAAGAGACCAATAGAAAAGAAGCGACCAGGAGAAGAGACCAGGAGAAGAGACCAGGAGAAGAGACGAGACCAGGAGAAGAGAAGAGACCAGGAGAAGAGACCAGGAGAAGAGACGAGACCAGGAGAAGAGACGAGACCAGGAGAAGAGACGAGACCAGGAGAAGAGAAGAGACCAGGAGAAGAGACCAGGAGAAGAGACCAGGAGAAGAGACCAGGAGAAGAGAAGAGACCAGGAGAAGAGACCAGGAGAAGAGAAGAGACCAGGAGAAGAGACGAGACCAGGAGAAGAGACCAGGAGAAGAGACGAGACCAGGAGAAGAGACAAGACCAGGAGAAGAGACGAGACGAGAAGAAGAGAAGAGACCAGGAGAAGAGAAGAGACCAGGAGAAGAGAAGAGACCAGGAGAAGAGACCAGGAGAAGAGACGAGACCAGGAGAACAGACGAGGCCAGGAGAAGAGACGAGACCACGAGAAGAGACCAGGAGAATACACCAGGAGAAGAGAAGAGACCAGGAGAAGAGACCAGGAGAAGAGACTAGGAGAAGAGAAGATACCAGGAGAAGAGACCAGGAGAACAGACGAGACGAGGAGAAGAGACGAGACGAGGAGAAGAGACGAGACCAGGAGAAGAGACGAGACCAGGAGAAGAGACCAGGAGAAAAGAAGCGACCAGGAGAAGAGACCAGGAGAAGAGACCAGGAGAAGAGACGAGACCAGGAGAAGAGAAGAGACCAGGAGAAGAGACGAGACCAGGAGAAGAGACGAGACCAGGAGAAGAGACGAGACCAGGAGAAGAGAAGAGACCAGGAGAAGAGACCAGGAGAAGAGACCAGGAGAAGAGAAGAGACCAGGAGAAGAGACGAGACCAGGAGAAGAGACCAGGAGAAGAGACCAGGAGAAGAGACCAGGAGAAGAGAAGAGACCAGGAGAAGAGACCAGGAGAAGAGAAGAGACCAGGAGAAGAGACGAGACCAGGAGAATAGACCAGGAGATGAGACGAGACCAGGAGAAGAGACCAGGAGAAGAGACGAGACCAGGAGAAGAGACGAGACCAGGAGAAGAGACCAGGAGAAGAGACGAGACCAGGAGAAGAGACCAGGAGAAGAGACGAGACCAGTAGAAGAGACCAGGAGAAGAGACGAGAACAGGATAAGAGACCAGGAGAAGAGACGAGACCAGGATAAGAGACCAGGAGAAGAGACGAGACCAGGAGAAGAGACGAGACCAGGAGAAGAGACGAGACCAGGAGAAGAGACGAGACGAGAAGAAGAGAAGAGACCAGGAGAAGAGAAGAGACCAGGAGAAGAAAAGAGACCAGGAGAATAGACCAGGAGAAGAGACGAGACCAGGAGAACAGACGAGGCCAGGAGAAGAGAAGAGACCAGGAGAAGAGACGAGACCACGAGAAGAGACCAGGAGAATACACCAGGAGAAGAGAAGAGACCAGGAGAAGAGACCAGGAGAAGAGACCAGGAGAAGAGACCAGGAGAAGAGAAGATACCAGGAGAAGAGACCAGGAGAAGAGACGAGACCAGGAGAAGAGACGAGACCAGGAGAAGAGACGAGACCAGGAGAAGAGACGAGACCAGGAGAAGAGACCAGGAGAAAAGAAGTGACCAGGAGAAGAGACCAGGAGAAGAGACCAGGAGAAGAGACGAGACCAGGAGAAGAGAAGAGACCAGGAGAAGAGAAGAGACCAGGAGAAGAGACGAGACCAGGAGAAGAGACGAGACCAGGAGAAGAGATGAGACCAGGAGAAGAGAAGAGACCAGGAGAAGAGAAGAGACCAGGAGAAGAGACCAGGAGAAGAGACGAGACCAGGAGAAGAGACGAGAACAGGAGAAGAGACCAGGAGAAGAGACGAGACCAGGAGAAGAGACGAGACCAGGAGAAGAGAAGAGACCAGTAGAAGAGAAGAGACCAGGAGAAGAGACCAGGAGAAGGGAAGAGACCAGGAGAAGAGACCAGGAGAAGACACCAGGAGAAGAGAAGAGACCAGGAGAAGAGACCAGGAGAAGAGACGAGACCAGGAGAAGAGACCAGGAGAAGAGACGAGACCAAGAGACGAGAAGAGTTGAGACCAGGAGAAGAGACGAGACCAGGAGAAGAGACGAGACCAGGAGAAGAGACGAGACCAGGAGAAGAGACGAGAGCAGGAGAAGAGACGAGACCAGGAGAAGAGACCAGGAGAAGAGAAGAGACCAGGAGAAGAGACCAGGAGAAGAGACCAGGAGAAGAGACGAGACGAGAACAAGAGAAGAGACCAGGAGAAGAGACCAGGAGAAGAGACGAGACCAGGAGAAGAGACCAGGAGAAGAGACGAGACCAGGAGAAGAGACGAGACCAGTAGAAGAGAAGAGACCAGGAGAAGAGACCAGGAGAAGAGACCAGGAGAAGAGACGAGACAAGAAGAAGAGGCGAGACCAGGAGAAGAGAAAGACCTGGAGAAGAGGAGAGACCAGGAGAAGAGACCAGGAGAAGAGACCAGGAGAAGAGACCAGGAGAAGGGAAGAGACCAGGAGAAGAGACCAGGAGAAGAGAAGAGACCAGGAGAAGAGACTAGGATAAGAGACGAGACGAGGAGAAGAGACGAGAAGAGGAGAAGAGACGAGACCAGGAGAAGAGACGAGACCAGGAGAAGAGACGAGACCAGGAGAAGAGACCAATAGAAAAGAAGCGACCAGGAGAAGAGACCAGGAGAAGAGACCAGGAGAAGAGACGAGACCAGGAGAAGAGAAGAGACCAGGAGAAGAGACCAGGAGAAGAGACGAGACCAGGAGAAGAGACGAGACCAGGAGAAGAGACGAGACCAGGAGAAGAGAAGAGACCAGGAGAAGAGACCAGGAGAAGAGACCAGGAGAAGAGACCAGGAGAAGAGAAGAGACCAGGAGAAGAGACCAGGAGAAGAGAAGAGACCAGGAGAAGAGACGAGACCAGGAGAAGAGACCAGGAGAAGAGACGAGACCAGGAGAAGAGACCAGGAGAAGAGACGAGACCAGGAGAAGAGACCAGGAGAAGAGACGAGATCAGGAGAAGAGACGAGACCAGGAGAAGAGACGAGACCAGGAGAAGAGACCAGGAGAAGAGACGAGACCAGGAGAAGAGACCAGGAGAAGAGACGAGACCAGGAGAAGAGACCAGGAGAAGAGACGAGACCAGGAGAAGAGACCAGGAGAAGAGACGAGAACAGGATAAGAGACCAGGAGAAAAGAAGAGACCAGGAGAAGAGACCAGGAGAAGAGACGAGACCAGGAGAAGAGACGAGACCAGGAGAAGAGACGAGACGAGAAGAAGAGAAGAGACCAGGAGAAGAGAAGAGACCAGGAGAAGAAAAGAGACCAGGAGAAGAGACCAGGAGAAGAGACGAGACCAGGAGAACAGACGAGGCCAGGAGAAGAGAAGAGACCAGGAGAAGAGACGAGACCACGAGAAGAGACCAGGAGAATACACCAGGAGAAGAGAAGAGACCAGGAGAAGAGACCAGGAGAAGAGACCAGGAGAAGAGAAGATACCAGGAGAAGAGACCAGGAGAAGAGACGAGACGAGGAGAAGAGACGAGACCAGGAGAAGAGACGAGACCAGGAGAAGAGACGAGACCAGGAGAAGAGACCAGGAGAAAAGAAGCGACCAGGAGAAGAGACCAGGAGAAGAGACCAGCAGAAGAGACGAGACCAGGAGAAGAGAAGAGACCAGGAGAAGAGACGAGACCAGGAGAAGAGACGAGACCAGGAGAAGAGAAGAGACCAGGAGAAGAGAAGAGACCAGGAGAAGAGACCAGGAGAAGAGACGAGACCAGGAGAAGAGACGAGAACAGGAGAAGAGACCAGGAGAAGAGACGAGACCAGGAGAAGAGACGAGACCAGGAGAAGAGAAGAGACCAGTAGAAGAGAAGAGACCAGGAGAAGAGACCAGGAGAAGAGACCAGGAGAAGGGAAGAGACCAGGAGAACAGACCAGGAGAAGACACCAGGAGAAGAGAAGAGACCAGGAGAAGAGACCAGGAGAAGAGACCAGGAGAAGAGACGAGACCAGGAGAAGAGACCAGGAGAAGAGACGAGACAAAGAGAAGAAAAGAGAAGAGACAAGGAGAAGAGACGAGACCAGGAGAAGAGACGAGACCAGGAGAAGAGACGTGACCAGGGGAAGAGACCAGGAGAAGAGAAGAGACCAGGAGAAGAGACCAGGAGAAGAGACCAGGAGAAGAGACGAGACGAGAACAAGAGAAGAGACCAGGAGAAGAGACCAGGAGAAGAGACCAGGAGAAGAGACGAGACCAGGAGAAGAGAAGAGACCAGGAGAAGAGACCAGGAGAAGAGACGAGACCAGGAGAAGAGAAGAGACCAGGAGAAGAGACGAGACCAGGAGAAGAGATGAGACCAGGAGAAGAGACGAGGAGAAGAGACGAGACCAGGAGAAGAGACCAGGAGAAGAGACGAGACCAGGAGAAGACACCAGGAGAAGAGACGAGACCAGGAGAAGAGACGAGACCAGGAGAAGAGACGAGACCAGGAGAAGAGACCAGGAGAAGAGACGACACCAGTACAAGAGACCAGGAGAAAAGAAGAGACCGGGAGAAGAGACAAGGAGAAGAGACGAGACCAGGAGAAGAGACGAGACCAGGAGAAGAGACGAGACGAGAAGAAGAGAAGAGACCAGGAGAAGAGAAGAGACCAGGAGAAGAGAAGAGACCAGGAGAAGAGACCAGGAGAAGAGACGAGACCAGGAGAAGAGAAGAGACCAGGAGAAGAGACGAGACCAGGAGAAGAGACCAGGAGAATACACCAGGAGAAGAGAAGAGACCAGGAGAAGAGACCAGGAGAAGAGACCAGGAGAAGAGAAGATACCAGGAGAAGAGACCAGGAGAAGAGAGGATACCAGGAGAAGAGACCAGGAGAAGAGATGAGACGAGGAGAAGAGACGAGACGAGGAGAAGAGACGAGACCAGGAGAAGAGACCAGGAGTAAAGAAGCGACCAGGAGAAGAGACCAGGAGAAGAGACCAGGAGAAGAGACGAGACCAGGAGAAGAGATGAGACCAGGAGAAGAGACCAGGAGAAGAGACGAGACCAGGAGAAGAGACGAGACCAGGAGAAGAGAAGAGACCAGGAGAAGAGAAGAGACCAGGAGAAGAGACCAGGAGAAGAGAGCAGGAGAAGAGAAGAGACCAGGAGAAGAGACGAGACCAGGAGAAGAGACCAGGAGAAGAGACCAGGAGAAGAGAGCAGGAGAAGAGACCAGGAGAAGAGAAGATACCAGGAGAAGAGACCAGGAGAAGAGAAGATACCAGGAGAAGAGACCAGGAGAAGAGATGAGACGAGGAGAAGAGACGAGACGAGGAGAAGAGACGAGACCAGGAGAAGAGACCAGGAGAAAAGAAGAGACCAGGAGAAGAGACCAGGAGAAGAGACCAGGAGAAGAGACGAGACCAGGAGAAGAGATGAGACCAGGAGAAGAGACCAGGAGAAGAGACGAGACCAGGAGAAGAGACGAGACCAGGAGAAGAGAAGAGACCAGGAGAAGAGAAGAGACCAGGAGAAGAGACCAGGAGAAGAGAGCAGGAGAAGAGAAGAGACCAGGAGAAGAGACGAGACCAGGAGAAGAGACCAGGAGAAGAGACCAGGAGAACAGAGCAGGAGAAGAGACCAGGTGAAGAGAAGAGACCAGGAGAAGAGACGAGACGAGACCAGGACAAGAGACCAGGAGAAGAGACGAGACCAGGAGAAGAGACCAGGAGAAGAGACGAGACCAGGAGAAGAGACCAGTAGAAGAGAAGAGACCAGGAGAAGAGACCAGTAGAAGAGAAGAGACCAGGAGAAGAGACCAGGAGAAGAGAAGAGACCAGGAGAAGAGACCAGGAGAAGAGACCAGGAGAAGAGAAGAGACCAGGAGAAGAGAAGAGACCAGGAGAAGAGAAGAGACCAGGAGAAGAGACGAGACCAGGAGAAGAGACCAGGAGAAGAGACCAGGAGAAGAGACCAGGAGAAGAGACCAGGAGAAGAGAAGAGACCAGGAGAAGAGACGAGACCAGGAGAAGAGACGAGGAGAAGAGACGAGACCAGGAGAAGAGACCAGGAGTAAAGAAGCGACCAGGAGAAGAGACCAGGAGAAGAGACCAGGAGAAGAGACGAGACCAGGAGAAGAGATGAGACCAGGAGAAGAGACCAGGAGAAGAGACGAGACCAGGAGAAGAGAAGAGACCAGGAGAAGAGAAGAGACCAGGAGAAGAGAAGAGACCAGGAGAAGAGACCAGGAGAAGAGAGCAGGAGAAGAGAAGAGACCAGGAGAAGAGACGAGACCAGGAGAAGAGACCAGGAGAAGAGACCAGGAGAAGAGAGCAGGAGAAGAGACCAGGAGAAGAGAAGATACCAGGAGAAGAGACCAGGAGAAGAGAAGATACCAGGAGAAGAGACCAGGAGAAGAGATGAGACGAGGAGAAGACACGAGACGAGGAGAAGAGACGAGACCAGGAGAAGAGACCAGGAGAAAAGAAGCGACCAGGAGAAGAGACCAGGAGAAGAGACCAGGAGAAGAGACGAGACCAGGAGAAGAGATGAGACCAGGAGAAGAGACCAGGAGAAGAGACGAGACCAGGAGAAGAGACGAGACCAGGAGAAGAGAAGAGACCAGGAGAAGAGAAGAGACCAGGAGAAGAGACCAGGAGAAGAGAGCAGGAGAAGAGAAGAGACCAGGAGAAGAGACGAGACCAGGAGAAGAGACCAGGAGAAGAGACCAGGACAAGAGAGCAGGAGAAGAGACCAGGTGAAGAGAAGAGACCAGGAGAAGAGACGAGACCAGGAGAAGAGACCAGGAGAAGAGACGAGACCAGGAGAAGAGACCAGGAGAAGAGACGAGACCAGGAGAAGAGACGAGACGAGAAGAAGAGAAGAGACCAGGAGAAGAGAAGAGACCAGGAGAAGAGAAGAGACCAGGAGAAGAGAAGAGACCAGGAGAAGAGACCAGGAGAAGAGACGAGACCAGGAGAAGAGAAGAGACCAGGAGAAGAGACGAGACCAGGAGAAGAGACCAGGAGAATACACCAGGAGAAGAGAAGAGACCAGGAGAAGAGACCAGGAGAAGAGAAGATACCAGGAGAAGAGACCAGGAGAAGAGAAGATACCAAGAGAAGAGACCAGGAGAAGAGACGAGACGAGGAGAAGAGACGAGACGAGGAGAAGAGACGAGACCAGGAGAAGAGACGAGACCAGGAGAAGAGACCAGGAGAAGAGACGAGACCAGGAGAAGAGATGAGACCAGGAGAAGAGACCAGCAGAAGAGACGAGACCAGGAGAAGAGACGAGACCATGAGAAGAGAAGAGACCAGGAGAAGAGAAGAGACCAGGAGAAGAGACCAGGAGAAGAGAGCAGGAGAAGAGAAGAGACCAGGAGAAGAGACGAGACCAGGAGAAGAGACCAGGAGAAGAGACCAGGAGAAGAGAGCAGGAGAAGAGACCAGGTGAAGAGAAGAGACCAGGAGAAGAGACGAGACCAGGAGAAGAGACCAGGAGAAGAGACGAGACCAGGAGAAGAGACCAGGAGAAGAGACGAGACCAGGAGAAGAGACGAGACCAGGAGAAGAGACGAGACCAGGAGAAGAGACCAGGAGAAGAGACGAGACCAGGAGAAGAGACCAGGAGAAGAGACGAGACCAGGAGAAGAGACAAGACCAGGAGAAGAGACGAGACGAGAAGAAGAGAAGAGACCAGGAGAAGAGAAGAGACCAGGAGAAGAGAAGAGACCAGGAGAAGAGACCAGGAGAAGAGACGAGACCAGGAGAACAGACGAGGCCAGGAGAAGAGACGAGACCACGAGAAGAGACCAGGAGAATACACCAGGAGAAGAGAAGAGACCAGGAGAAGAGACCAGGAGAAGAGACTAGGAGAAGAGAAGATACCAGGAGAAGAGACCAGGAGAACAGACGAGACGAGGAGAAGAGACGAGACGAGGAGAAGAGACGAGACCAGGAGAAGAGACGAGACCAGGAGAAGAGACCAGGAGAAAAGAAGCGACCAGGAGAAGAGACCAGGAGAAGAGACCAGGAGAAGAGACGAGACCAGGAGAAGAGAAGAGACCAGGAGAAGAGACGAGACCAGGAGAAGAGACGAGACCAGGAGAAGAGAAGAGACCAGGAGAAGAGACCAGGAGAAGAGACCAGGAGAAGAGAAGAGACCAGGAGAAGAGACGAGACCAGGAGAAGAGACCAGGAGAAGAGACCAGGAGAAGAGACCAGGAGAAGAGAAGAGACCAGGAGAAGAGACCAGGAGAAGAGAAGAGACCAGGAGAAGAGACGAGACCAGGAGAATAGACCAGGAGATGAGACGAGACCAGGAGAAGAGACCAGGAGAAGAGACGAGACCAGGAGAAGAGACGAGACCAGGAGAAGAGACCAGGAGAAGAGACGAGACCAGGAGAAGAGACCAGGAGAAGAGACGAGACCAGTAGAAGAGACCAGGAGAAGAGACGAGAACAGGATAAGAGACCAGGAGAAGAGACGAGACCAGGATAAGAGACCAGGAGAAGAGACGAGACCAGGAGAAGAGACGAGACCAGGAGAAGAGACGAGACCAGGAGAAGAGACGAGACGAGAAGAAGAGAAGAGACCAGGAGAAGAGAAGAGACCAGGAGAAGAAAAGAGACCAGGAGAATAGACCAGGAGAAGAGACGAGACCAGGAGAACAGACGAGGCCAGGAGAAGAGAAGAGACCAGGAGAAGAGACGAGACCACGAGAAGAGACCAGGAGAATACACCAGGAGAAGAGAAGAGACCAGGAGAAGAGACCAGGAGAAGAGACCAGGAGAAGAGACCAGGAGAAGAGAAGATACCAGGAGAAGAGACCAGGAGAAGAGACGAGACCAGGAGAAGAGACGAGACCAGGAGAAGAGACGAGACCAGGAGAAGAGACGAGACCAGGAGAAGAGACTAGGAGAAAAGAAGTGACCAGGAGAAGAGACCAGGAGAAGAGACCAGGAGAAGAGACGAGACCAGGAGAAGAGAAGAGACCAGGAGAAGAGAAGAGACCAGGAGAAGAGACGAGACCAGGAGAAGAGACGAGACCAGGAGAAGAGATGAGACCAGGAGAAGAGAAGAGACCAGGAGAAGAGAAGAGACCAGGAGAAGAGACCAGGAGAAGAGACGAGACCAGGAGAAGAGACGAGAACAGGAGAAGAGACCAGGAGAAGAGACGAGACCAGGAGAAGAGACGAGACCAGGAGAAGAGAAGAGACCAGTAGAAGAGAAGAGACCAGGAGAAGAGACCAGGAGAAGGGAAGAGACCAGGAGAAGAGACCAGGAGAAGACACCAGGAGAAGAGAAGAGACCAGGAGAAGAGACCAGGAGAAGAGACGAGACCAGGAGAAGAGACCAGGAGAAGAGACGAGACCAAGAGACGAGAAGAGTTGAGACCAGGAGAAGAGACGAGACCAGGAGAAGAGACGAGACCAGGAGAAGAGACGAGACCAGGAGAAGAGACGAGAGCAGGAGAAGAGACGAGACCAGGAGAAGAGACCAGGAGAAGAGAAGAGACCAGGAGAAGAGACCAGGAGAAGAGACCAGGAGAAGAGACGAGACGAGAACAAGAGAAGAGACCAGGAGAAGAGACCAGGAGAAGAGACGAGACCAGGAGAAGAGACCAGGAGAAGAGACGAGACCAGGAGAAGAGACGAGACCAGTAGAAGAGAAGAGACCAGGAGAAGAGACCAGGAGAAGAGACCAGGAGAAGAGACGAGACAAGAAGAAGAGGCGAGACCAGGAGAAGAGAAAGACCTGGAGAAGAGGAGAGACCAGGAGAAGAGACCAGGAGAAGAGACCAGGAGAAGAGACCAGGAGAAGGGAAGAGACCAGGAGAAGAGACCAGGAGAAGAGAAGAGACCAGGAGAAGAGACTAGGATAAGAGACGAGACGAGGAGAAGAGACGAGAAGAGGAGAAGAGACGAGACCAGGAGAAGAGACGAGACCAGGAGAAGAGACGAGACCAGGAGAAGAGACCAATAGAAAAGAAGCGACCAGGAGAAGAGACCAGGAGAAGAGACCAGGAGAAGAGACGAGACCAGGAGAAGAGAAGAGACCAGGAGAAGAGACCAGGAGAAGAGACGAGACCAGGAGAAGAGACGAGACCAGGAGAAGAGACGAGACCAGGAGAAGAGAAGAGACCAGGAGAAGAGACCAGGAGAAGAGACCAGGAGAAGAGACCAGGAGAAGAGAAGAGACCAGGAGAAGAGACCAGGAGAAGAGAAGAGACCAGGAGAAGAGACGAGACCAGGAGAAGAGACCAGGAGAAGAGACGAGACCAGGAGAAGAGACCAGGAGAAGAGACGAGACCAGGAGAAGAGACCAGGAGAAGAGACGAGATCAGGAGAAGAGACGAGACCAGGAGAAGAGACGAGACCAGGAGAAGAGACCAGGAGAAGAGACGAGACCAGGAGAAGAGACCAGGAGAAGAGACGAGACCAGGAGAAGAGACCAGGAGAAGAGACGAGACCAGGAGAAGAGACCAGGAGAAGAGACGAGAACAGGATAAGAGACCAGGAGAAAAGAAGAGACCAGGAGAAGAGACCAGGAGAAGAGACGAGACCAGGAGAAGAGACGAGACCAGGAGAAGAGACGAGACGAGAAGAAGAGAAGAGACCAGGAGAAGAGAAGAGACCAGGAGAAGAAAAGAGACCAGGAGAAGAGACCAGGAGAAGAGACGAGACCAGGAGAACAGACGAGGCCAGGAGAAGAGAAGAGACCAGGAGAAGAGACGAGACCACGAGAAGAGACCAGGAGAATACACCAGGAGAAGAGAAGAGACCAGGAGAAGAGACCAGGAGAAGAGACCAGGAGAAGAGAAGATACCAGGAGAAGAGACCAGGAGAAGAGACGAGACGAGGAGAAGAGACGAGACCAGGAGAAGAGACGAGACCAGGAGAAGAGACGAGACCAGGAGAAGAGACCAGGAGAAAAGAAGCGACCAGGAGAAGAGACCAGGAGAAGAGACCAGCAGAAGAGACGAGACCAGGAGAAGAGAAGAGACCAGGAGAAGAGACGAGACCAGGAGAAGAGACGAGACCAGGAGAAGAGAAGAGACCAGGAGAAGAGAAGAGACCAGGAGAAGAGACCAGGAGAAGAGACGAGACCAGGAGAAGAGACGAGAACAGGAGAAGAGACCAGGAGAAGAGACGAGACCAGGAGAAGAGACGAGACCAGGAGAAGAGAAGAGACCAGTAGAAGAGAAGAGACCAGGAGAAGAGACCAGGAGAAGAGACCAGGAGAAGGGAAGAGACCAGGAGAACAGACCAGGAGAAGACACCAGGAGAAGAGAAGAGACCAGGAGAAGAGACCAGGAGAAGAGACCAGGAGAAGAGACGAGACCAGGAGAAGAGACCAGGAGAAGAGACGAGACAAAGAGAAGAAAAGAGAAGAGACAAGGAGAAGAGACGAGACCAGGAGAAGAGACGAGACCAGGAGAAGAGACGTGACCAGGGGAAGAGACCAGGAGAAGAGAAGAGACCAGGAGAAGAGACCAGGAGAAGAGACCAGGAGAAGAGACGAGACGAGAACAAGAGAAGAGACCAGGAGAAGAGACCAGGAGAAGAGACGAGACCAGGAGAAGAGACCAGGAGAAGAGACGAGACCAGGAGAAGAGAAGAGACCAGTAGAAGAGAAGAGACCAGGAGAAGAGACCAGGAGAAGAGACCAGGAGAAGAGACGAGACAAGAAGAAGAGACGAGACCAGGAGAAGAGAAAGACCAGGAGAAGAGGAGAGACCAGGAGAAGAGACCAGGAGAAGAGACCAGGAGAAGAGACCAGGAGAAGGGAAGAGACCAGGAGAAGAGACCAGGAGAAGAGAAGAGACCAGGAGAAGAGAAGAGACCAGGAGAAGAGACTAGGATAAGAGACGAGACGAGGAGAAGAGACGAGAAGAGGAGAAGAGACGAGACCAGGAGAAGAGACGAGACCAGGAGAAGAGACCAGTAGAAAAGAAGCGACCATGAGAAGAGACCAGGAGAAGAGACCAGGAGAAGAGACGAGACCAGGAGAAGAGACCAGGAGAAGAGACGTGACCAGGTTAAGAGACCAGGAGAAGAGAAGAGACCAGGAGAAGAGACCAGGAGAAGAGAAGAGACCAGGAGAAGAGACGAGACCAGGAGAAGAGACCAGGAGAAGAGACGAGACCAGGAGAAGAGACCAGGAGAAGAGACGAGACCAGGAGAAGAGACCAGGAGAAGAGACGAGATCAGGAGAAGAGACGAGACCAGGAGAAGAGACGAGACCAGGAGAAGAGACCAGGAGAAGAGACGAGACCAGGAGAAGAGACCAGGAGAAGAGACGAGACCAGGAGAAGAGAAGAGACCAGGAGAAGAGACGAGACCAGGAGAAGAGACCAGGAGAATACACCAGTAGAAGAGAAGAGACCAGGAGAAGAGACCAGGAGAAGAGACCAGGAGAAGAGAAGATACCAGGAGAAGAGACCAGGAGAAGAGAAGATACCAAGAGAAGAGACCAGGAGAAGAGACGAGACGAGAAGAAGAGACGAGACGAGGAGAAGAGACGAGACCAGGAGAAGAGACCAGGAGAAAAGAAGCGACCAGGAGAAGAGACCGGGAGAAGAGACCAGGAGAAGAGACGAGACCAGGAGAAGAGATGAGACCAGGAGAAGAGACCAGGAGAAGAGACGAGACCAGGAGAAGAGACGAGACCAGGAGAAGAGAAGAGACCAGGAGAAGAGAAGAGACCAGGAGAAGAGAGCAGGAGAAGAGAAGAGACCAGGAGAAGAGACGAGACCAGGAGAAGAGACCAGGAGAAGAGACCAGGAGAAGAGAGCAGGAGAAGAGACCAGGTGAAGAGAAGAGACCAGGAGAAGAGACGAGACCAGGAGAAGAGACCAGGAGAAGAGACGAGACCAGGAGAAGAGACCAGGAGAAGAGACGAGATCAGGAGAAGAGACGAGACCAGGAGAAGAGACGAGACCAGGAGAAGAGACCAGGAGAAGAGACGAGACCAGGAGAAGAGACCAGGAGAAGAGACGAGACCAGGAGAAGAGACAAGACCAGGAGAAGAGATGAGACGAAAAGAAGAGAAGAGACCAGGAGAAGAGAAGAGACCAGGAGAAGAGAAGAGACCAGGAGAAGAGACCAGGAGAAGAGACGAGACCAGGAGAACAGACGAGGCCAGGAGAAGAGACGAGACCACGAGAAGAGACCAGGAGAATACACCAGGAGAAGAGAAGAGACCAGGAGAAGAGACCAGGAGAAGAGACTAGGAGAAGAGAAGATACCAGGAGAAGAGACCAGGAGAAGAGACGAGACCAGGAGAAGAGACGAGACCAGGAGAAGAGACGAGACCAGGAGAAGAGACCAGGAGAAGAGACCAGGAGAAGAGACGAGACCAGGAGAAGAGAAGAGACCAGGAGAAGAGACGAGACCAGGAGAAGAGACGAGACCAGGAGAAGAGAAGAGACCAGGAGAAGAGACCAGGAGAAGAGACCAGGAGAAGAGAAGAGACCAGGAGAAGAGACGAGACCAGGAGAAGAGACCAGGAGAAGAGACCAGGAGAAGAGACCAGGAGAAGAGAAGAGACCAGGAGAAGAGACCAGGAGAAGAGAAGAGACCAGGAGAAGAGACGAGACCAGGAGAAGAGACCAGGAGAAGAGACGAGACCAGGAGAAGAGACCAGGAGAAGAGACGAGACCAGGAGAAGAGACCAGGAGAAGAGACGAGATCAGGAGAAGAGACGAGACCAGGAGAAGAGACGAGACCAGGAGAAGAGACCAGGAGAAGAGACGAGACCAGGAGAAGAGACCAGGAGAAGAGACGAGACCAGGAGAAGAGACCAGGAGAAGAGACGAGACCAGGAGAAGAGACCAGGAGAAGAGACGAGAACAGGATAAGAGACCAGGAGAAAAGAAGAGACCAGGAGAAGAGACCAGGAGAAGAGACGAGACCAGGAGAAGAGACGAGACCAGGAGAAGAGACGAGACGAGAAGAAGAGAAGAGACCAGGAGAAGAGAAGAGACCAGGAGAAGAAAAGAGACCAGGAGAAGAGACCAGGAGAAGAGACGAGACCAGGAGAACAGACGAGGCCAGGAGAAGAGAAGAGACCAGGAGAAGAGACGAGACCACGAGAAGAGACCAGGAGAATACACCAGGAGAAGAGAAGAGACCAGGAGAAGAGACCAGGAGAAGAGACCAGGAGAAGAGAAGATACCAGGAGAAGAGACCAGGAGAAGAGACGAGACGAGGAGAAGAGACGAGACCAGGAGAAGAGACGAGACCAGGAGAAGAGACCAGGAGAAAAGAAGCGACCAGGAGAAGAGACCAGGAGAAGAGACCAGCAGAAGAGACGAGACCAGGAGAAGAGAAGAGACCAGGAGAAGAGACGAGACCAGGAGAAGAGACGAGACCAGGAGAAGAGACGAGACCAGGAGAAGAGAAGAGACCAGGAGAAGAGAAGAGACCAGGAGAAGAGACCAGGAGAAGAGACGAGACCAGGAGAAGAGACGAGAACAGGAGAAGAGACCAGGAGAAGAGACGAGACCAGGAGAAGAGACGAGACCAGGAGAAGAGAAGAGACCAGTAGAAGAGAAGAGACCAGGAGAAGAGACCAGGAGAAGAGACCAGGAGAAGGGAAGAGACCAGGAGAAGAGACCAGGAGAAGACACCAGGAGAAGAGAAGAGACCAGGAGAAGAGACCAGGAGAAGAGACCAGGAGAAGAGACGAGACCAGGAGAAGAGACCAGGAGAAGAGACGAGACCAAGAGAAGAAAAGAGAAGAGACAAGGAGAAGAGACGAGACCAGGAGAAGAGACGAGACCAGGAGAAGAGACGTGACCAGGGGAAGAGACCAGGAGAAGAGAAGAGACCAGGAGAAGAGACCAGGAGAAGAGACCAGGAGAAGAGACGAGACGAGAACAAGAGAAGAGACCAGGAGAAGAGACCAGGAGAAGAGACGAGACCAGGAGAAGAGACCAGGAGAAGAGACGAGACCAGGAGAAGAGAAGAGACCAGTAGAAGAGAAGAGACCAGGAGAAGAGACCAGGAGAAGAGACCAGGAGAAGAGACGAGACAAGAAGAAGAGACGAGACCAGGAGAAGAGAAAGACCAGGAGAAGAGGAGAGACCAGGAGAAGAGACCAGGAGAAGAGACCAGGAGAAGAGACCAGGAGAAGGGAAGAGACCAGGAGAAGAGACCAGGAGAAGAGAAGAGACCAGGAGAAGAGACTAGGATAAGAGACGAGACGAGGAGAAGAGACGAGAAGAGGAGAAGAGACGAGACCAGGAGAAGAGACGAGACCAGGAGAAGAGACCAGTAGAAAAGAAGCGACCATGAGAAGAGACCAGGAGAAGAGACCAGGAGAAGAGACGAGACCAGGAGAAGAGACCAGGAGAAGAGACGTGACCAGGTTAAGAGACCAGGAGAAGAGAAGAGACCAGGAGAAGAGACCAGGAGAAGAGAAGAGACCAGGAGAAGAGACGAGACCAGGAGAAGAGACCAGGAGAAGAGACGAGACCAGGAGAAGAGACCAGGAGAAGAGACGAGACCAGGAGAAGAGACCAGGAGAAGAGACGAGATCAGTAGAAGAGACGAGACCAGGAGAAGAGACGAGACCAGGAGAAGAGACCAGGAGAAGAGACGAGACCAGGAGAAGAGACCAGGAGAAGAGACGAGACCAGGAGAAGAGACCAGGAGAAGAGACGAGACCAGGAGAAGAGTCCAGGAGAAGAGACGAGACCAGGATAAGAGACCAGGAGAAAAGAAGAGACCAGGAGAAGAGACCAGGAGAAGAGACGAGACCAGGAGAAGAGACGAGACCAGGAGAAGAGACGAGACGAGAAGAAGAGAAGAGACCAGGAGAAGAGAAGAGACCAGGAGAAGAAAAGAGACCAGGAGAAGAGACCAGGAGAAGAGACGAGACCAGGAGAACAGACGAGGCCAGGAGAAGAGAAGAGACCAGGAGAAGAGACGAGACCACGAGAAGAGACCAGGAGAATACACCAGGAGAAGAGAAGAGACCAGGAGAAGAGACCAGGAGAAGAGACCAGGAGAAGAGAAGATACCAGGAGAAGAGACCAGGAGAAGAGACGAGACGAGGAGAAGAGCCGAGACCAGGAGAAGAGACGAGACCAGGAGAAGAGACGAGACCAGGAGAAGAGACCAGGAGAAAAGAAGCGACCAGGAGAAGAGACCAGGAGAAGAGACCAGGAGAAGAGACGAGACCAGGAGAAGAGAAGAGACCAGGAGAAGAGACGAGACCAGGAGAAGAGACGAGACCAGGAGAAGAGACGAGACCAGGAGAAGAGACCAGGAGAAAAGAAGCGACCAGGAGAAGAGACCAGGAGAAGAGACCAGGAGAAGAGAAGAGACCAGGAGAAGAGAAGAGACCAGGAGAAGAGAAGAGACCAGGAGAAGAGACGAGACCAGGAGAAGAGACGAGACCAGGAGAAGAGACGAGACCAGGAGAAGAGAAGAGACCAGGAGAAGAGAAGAGACCAGGAGAAGAGACCAGGAGAAGAGACGAGACCAGGAGAAGAGACGAGAACAGGAGAAGAGACCAGGAGAAGAGACGAGACCAGGAGAAGAGACGAGACCAGGAGAAGAGAAGAGACCAGGAGAAGAGACCAGGAGAAGAGACCAGGAGAAGAGACCAGGAGAAGGGAAGAGACCAGGAGAAGAGACCAGGAGAAGACACCAGGAGAAGAGAAGAGACCAGGAGAAGACACCAGGAGAAGAGACGAGATCAGGAGAAGAGACGAGACCAGGAGAAGAGACGAGACCAGGAGAAGAGACCAGGAGAAGAGACGAGACCAGGAGAAGAGACGAGACCAGGAGAAGAGAAAGACCAGGAGAAGAGGAGAGACCAGGAGAAGAGACCAGGAGAAGAGAACAGGAGAAGAGACCAGGAGAAAAGACCAGGAGAAGGGAAGAGACCAGGAGAAGAGACCAGGAGAAGAGAAGAGACCAGGAGAAGAGAAGAGGCCAGGAGAAGAGACGAGACCAGGAGAAGAGACCAGGAGAAGAGACGAGACCAAGAGAAGAGAAGAGACGAGACCAGGAGAAGAGACGAGACCAGGAGAAGAGACGAGACCAGGAGAAGAGACGAGACCAGGAGAAGAGACCAGGAGAAGAGAAGAGACCAGGAGAAGAGACCAGGAGAAGAGACCAGGAGAAGAGACGAGACGAGAACAAGAGAAGAGACCAGGAGAAGAGACCAGGAGAAGAGACGAGACCAGGAGAAGAGACCAGGAGAAGAGACGAGACCAGGAGAAGAGACCAGGAGAAGAGACGTGACCAGGTTAAGAGACCAGGAGAAGAGAAGAGACCAGGAGAAGAGACCAGGAGAAGAGAAGAGACCAGGAGAAGAGACGAGACCAGGAGAAGAGACCAGGAGAAGAGACGAGACCAGGAGAAGAGACCAGGAGAAGAGACGAGACCAGGAGAAGAGTCCAGGAGAAGAGACGAGACCAGGATAAGAGACCAGGAGAAAAGAAGAGACCAGGAGAAGAGACCAGGAGAAGAGACGAGACCAGGAGAAGAGACGAGACCAGGAGAAGAGACGAGACGAGAAGAAGAGAAGAGACCAGGAGAAGAGAAGAGACCAGGAGAAGAAAAGAGACCAGGAGAAGAGACCAGGAGAAGAGACGAGACCAGGAGAACAGACGAGGCCAGGAGAAGAGAAGAGACCAGGAGAAGAGACGAGACCACGAGAAGAGACCAGGAGAATACACCAGGAGAAGAGAAGAGACCAGGAGAAGAGACCAGGAGAAGAGACCAGGAGAAGAGAAGATACCAGGAGAAGAGACCAGGAGAAGAGACGAGACGAGGAGAAGAGCCGAGACCAGGAGAAGAGACGAGACCAGGAGAAGAGACGAGACCAGGAGAAGAGACCAGGAGAAAAGAAGCGACCAGGAGAAGAGACCAGGAGAAGAGACCAGGAGAAGAGACGAGACCAGGAGAAGAGAAGAGACCAGGAGAAGAGACGAGACCAGGAGAAGAGACGAGACCAGGAGAAGAGACGAGACCAGGAGAAGAGACCAGGAGAAAAGAAGCGACCAGGAGAAGAGACCAGGAGAAGAGACCAGGAGAAGAGAAGAGACCAGGAGAAGAGAAGAGACCAGGAGAAGAGAAGAGACCAGGAGAAGAGACGAGACCAGGAGAAGAGACGAGACCAGGAGAAGAGACGAGACCAGGAGAAGAGAAGAGACCAGGAGAAGAGAAGAGACCAGGAGAAGAGACCAGGAGAAGAGACGAGACCAGGAGAAGAGACGAGAACAGGAGAAGAGACCAGGAGAAGAGACGAGACCAGGAGAAGAGACGAGACCAGGAGAAGAGAAGAGACCAGGAGAAGAGACCAGGAGAAGAGACCAGGAGAAGAGACCAGGAGAAGGGAAGAGACCAGGAGAAGAGACCAGGAGAAGACACCAGGAGAAGAGAAGAGACCAGGAGAAGACACCAGGAGAAGAGACGAGATCAGGAGAAGAGACGAGACCAGGAGAAGAGACGAGACCAGGAGAAGAGACCAGGAGAAGAGACGAGACCAGGAGAAGAGACGAGACCAGGAGAAGAGAAAGACCAGGAGAAGAGGAGAGACCAGGAGAAGAGACCAGGAGAAGAGAACAGGAGAAGAGACCAGGAGAAAAGACCAGGAGAAGGGAAGAGACCAGGAGAAGAGACCAGGAGAAGAGAAGAGACCAGGAGAAGAGAAGAGGCCAGGAGAAGAGACGAGACCAGGAGAAGAGACCAGGAGAAGAGACGAGACCAAGAGAAGAGAAGAGACGAGACCAGGAGAAGAGACGAGACCAGGAGAAGAGACGAGACCAGGAGAAGAGACGAGACCAGGAGAAGAGACCAGGAGAAGAGAAGAGACCAGGAGAAGAGACCAGGAGAAGAGACCAGGAGAAGAGACGAGACGAGAACAAGAGAAGAGACCAGGAGAAGAGACCAGGAGAAGAGACGAGACCAGGAGAAGAGACCAGGAGAAGAGACGAGACCAGGAGAAGAGACCAGGAGAAGAGACGTGACCAGGTTAAGAGACCAGGAGAAGAGAAGAGACCAGGAGAAGAGACCAGGAGAAGAGAAGAGACCAGGAGAAGAGACGAGACCAGGAGAAGAGACCAGGAGAAGAGACGAGACCAGGAGAAGAGACCAGGAGAAGAGACGAGACCAGGAGAAGAGACCAGGAGAAGAGACGAGATCAGTAGAAGAGACGAGACCAGGAGAAGAGACGAGACCAGGAGAAGAGACCAGGAGAAGAGACGAGACCAGGAGAAGAGACCAGGAGAAGAGACGAGACCAGGAGAAGAGACCAGGAGAAGAGACGAGACCAGGAGAAGAGTCCAGGAGAAGAGACGAGACCAGGATAAGAGACCAGGAGAAAAGAAGAGACCAGGAGAAGAGACCAGGAGAAGAGACGAGACCAGGAGAAGAGACGAGACCAGGAGAAGAGACGAGACGAGAAGAAGAGAAGAGACCAGGAGAAGAGAAGAGACCAGGAGAAGAAAAGAGACCAGGAGAAGAGACCAGGAGAAGAGACGAGACCAGGAGAACAGACGAGGCCAGGAGAAGAGAAGAGACCAGGAGAAGAGACGAGACCACGAGAAGAGACCAGGAGAATACACCAGGAGAAGAGAAGAGACCAGGAGAAGAGACCAGGAGAAGAGACCAGGAGAAGAGAAGATACCAGGAGAAGAGACCAGGAGAAGAGACGAGACGAGGAGAAGAGCCGAGACCAGGAGAAGAGACGAGACCAGGAGAAGAGACGAGACCAGGAGAAGAGACCAGGAGAAAAGAAGCGACCAGGAGAAGAGACCAGGAGAAGAGACCAGGAGAAGAGACGAGACCAGGAGAAGAGAAGAGACCAGGAGAAGAGACGAGACCAGGAGAAGAGACGAGACCAGGAGAAGAGACGAGACCAGGAGAAGAGACCAGGAGAAAAGAAGCGACCAGGAGAAGAGACCAGGAGAAGAGACCAGGAGAAGAGAAGAGACCAGGAGAAGAGAAGAGACCAGGAGAAGAGAAGAGACCAGGAGAAGAGACGAGACCAGGAGAAGAGACGAGACCAGGAGAAGAGACGAGACCAGGAGAAGAGAAGAGACCAGGAGAAGAGAAGAGACCAGGAGAAGAGACCAGGAGAAGAGACGAGACCAGGAGAAGAGACGAGAACAGGAGAAGAGACCAGGAGAAGAGACGAGACCAGGAGAAGAGACGAGACCAGGAGAAGAGAAGAGACCAGGAGAAGAGACCAGGAGAAGAGACCAGGAGAAGAGACCAGGAGAAGGGAAGAGACCAGGAGAAGAGACCAGGAGAAGACACCAGGAGAAGAGAAGAGACCAGGAGAAGACACCAGGAGAAGAGACGAGATCAGGAGAAGAGACGAGACCAGGAGAAGAGACGAGACCAGGAGAAGAGACCAGGAGAAGAGACGAGACCAGGAGAAGAGACGAGACCAGGAGAAGAGAAAGACCAGGAGAAGAGGAGAGACCAGGAGAAGAGACCAGGAGAAGAGAACAGGAGAAGAGACCAGGAGAAAAGACCAGGAGAAGGGAAGAGACCAGGAGAAGAGACCAGGAGAAGAGAAGAGACCAGGAGAAGAGAAGAGGCCAGGAGAAGAGACGAGACCAGGAGAAGAGACCAGGAGAAGAGACGAGACCAAGAGAAGAGAAGAGAAGAGACCAGGAGAAGAGACGAGACCAGGAGAAGAGACGAGACCAGGAGAAGAGACGAGACCAGGAGAAGAGACCAGGAGAAGAGAAGAGACCAGGAGAAGAGACCAGGAGAAGAGACCAGGAGAAGAGACGAGACGAGAACAAGAGAAGAGACCAGGAGAAGAGACCAGGAGAAGAGACGAGACCAGGAGAAGAGACCAGGAGAAGAGACGAGACCAGGATAAGAGAAGAGACCAGTAGAAGAGAAGAGACCAGGAGAAGAGACCAGGAGAAGAGACGAGACAAGAAGAAGAGACGAGACCAGGAGAAGAGAAAGACCAGGAGAAGAGGAGAGACCAGGAGAAGAGACCAGGAGAAGAGACCAGGAGAAGAGACCAGGAGAAGGGAAGAGACCAGGAGAAGAGACCAGGAGAAGAGAAGAGACCAGGAGAAGAGACTAGGATAAGAGACGAGACGAGGAGAAGAGACGAGAAGAGGAGAAGAGACGAGACCAGGAGAAGAGACGAGACCAGGAGAAGAGACGAGACCAGGAGAAGAGACGAGACCAGGAGAAGAGACCAGTAGAAAAGAAGCGACCAGGAGAAGAGACCAGGAGAAGAGACCAGGAGAAGAGACGAGACCAGGAGAAGAGACCAGGAGAAGAGACGAGACCAGGAGAAGAGACCAGGAGAAGAGAAGAGACCAGGAGAAGAGACCAGGAGAAGAGAAGAGACCAGGAGAAGAGACGAGACCAGGAGAAGAGACCAGGAGAAGAGACGAGACCAGGAGAAGAGACCAGGAGAAGAGACGAGACCAGGAGAAGAGACCAGGAGAAGAGACGAGATCAGGAGAAGAGACGAGACCAGGAGAAGAGACGAGACCAGGAGAAGATACCAGGAGAAGAGACGAGACCAGGAGAAGAGACCAGGAGAAGAGACGAGACCAGGAGAAGAGACCAGGAGAAGAGACGAGACCAGGATAAGAGACCAGGAGAAAAGAAGAGACCAGGAGAAGAGAAGAGACCAGGAGAAGAGACGAGACCAGGAGAAGAGACGAGACCAGGAGAAGAGACGAGACGAGAAGAAGAGAAGAGACCAGGAGAAGAGAAGAGACCAGGAGAAGAAAAGAGACCAGGAGAAGAGACCAGGAGAAGAGACGAGACCAGGAGAACAGACGAGGCCAGGAGAAGAGAAGAGACCAGGAGAAGAGACGAGACCACGAGAAGAGACCAGGAGAATACACCAGGAAAAGAGAAGAGACCAGGAGAAGAGACCAGGAGAAGAGACCAGGAGAAGAGAAGATACCAGGAGAAGAGACGAGGAGAAGAGACGAGACGAGGAGAAGAGACGAGACCAGGAGAAGAGACGAGACCAGGAGAAGAGACGAGACCAGGAGAAGAGACGAGACGAGAAGAAGAGAAGAGACCAGGAGAAGAGAAGATACCAGGAGAAGAGACCAGGAGAAGAGACGAGACCAGGAGAAGAGACGAGAACAGGAGAAGAGACAAGGAGAAGAGACGAGACCAGGAGAAGAGAAGAGACCAGGAGAAGTGAAGAGACCAGGAGAAGAGACCAGGAGAAGAGACCAGGAGAAGAGACCAGGAGAAGGGAAGAGACCAGGAGAAGAGACCAGGAGAAGACACCAGGAGAAGATAAGAGACCAGGAGAAGAGACCAGGAGAAGAGACCAGGAGAAGAGTCGAGACCAGGAGAAGAGACCAGGAGAAGAGACGAGACCAAGAGAAGAGAAGAGAAGAGACTAGGAGAAGAGACGTGACCAGGAGAAGAGACGAGACCAGGAGAAGAGACCAGGAGAAGAGAAGAGACCAGGAGAAGAGACCAGGAGAAGAGACCAGGAGAAGAGACGAGACGAGAACAAGAGAAGAGACCAGGAGAAGAGACAAGGAGAAGAGACGAGACCAGGAGAAGAGACCAGGAGAAGAGACGAGACCAGGAGAAGAGAAGGGACCAGTAGAAGAGAAGAGACCAGGAGAAGAGACCAGGAGAAGAGACCAGGAGAAAAGACGAGACAAGAAGAAGAGACGAGACCAGGAGAAGAGAAAGACCAGGAGAAGAGGAGAGACCAGGAGAAGAGACCAGGAGAAGAGACCAGGAGAAGAGACCAGGAGAAGGGAAGAGACCAGGAGAAGAGACCAGGAGAAGAGAAGAGACCAGGAGAAGAGACTAGGATAAGAGACGAGACGAGGAGAAGAGACGAGAAGAGGAGAAGAGACGAGACCAGGAGAAGAGACGAGACCAGGAGAAGAGACGACACCAGGAGAAGAGACGAGACCAGGAGAAGAGACCAGTAGAAAAGAAGCGACCAGGAGAAGAGACCAGGAGAAGAGACCAGGAGAAGAGACGAGACCAGGAGAAGAGAAGAGACCAGGAGAAGAGACCAGGAGAAGAGACGAGACCAGGAGAAGAGACGAGACCAGGAGAAGAGACGAGACCAGGAGAAGAGAAGAGACCAGGAGAAGAGAAGAGACCAGGAGAAGAGACCAGGAGAAGAGACGAGACCAGGAGAAGAGACGAGACCAGGAGAAGAGACCAGGAGAAGAGACGAGACCAGGAGAAGAGACGAGACCAGGAGAAGAGACGAGACCAGGAGAAGAGAAGAGACCAGGAGAAGAGAAGAGACCAGGAGAAGAGACCAGGAGAAGAGACCAGGAGAAGAGACCAGGAGAAGGGAAGAGACCAGGAGAAGAGACCAGGAGAAGACACCAGGAGAAGAGAAGAGACCAGGAGAAGAGACCAGGAGAAGAGACCAGGAGAAGAGAAAAGACCAGGAGAAGAGACCAGGAGAAGAGACGAGACCAAGAGAAGATAAGAGAAGGGACCAGGAGAAGAGACGAGACCAGGAGAAGAGACGAGACCAGGAGAAGAGACGAGACCAGGAGAAGAGAAGAGACCAGGAGAAGAGACGAGACCAGGAGAAGAGACCAGGAGAAGAGAAGAGACCAGGAGAAGAGACCAGGAGAAGAGACGAGACAAGAAGAAGAGACGAGACCAGGAGAAGAGAAAGACCAGGAGAAGAGGAGAGACCAGGAGAAGAGACCAGGAGAAGAGACCAGGAGAAGAGACCAGGAGAAGGGAAGAGACCAGGAGAAGAGACCAGGAGAAGAGAAGAGACCAGGAGAAGAGACTAGGATAAGAGACGAGACGAGGAGAAGAGACGAGAAGAGGAGAAGAGACGAGACCAGGAGAAGAGACGAGACCAGGAGAAGAGACGAGACCAGGAGAAGAGACGAGACCAGGAGAAGAGACCAGTAGAAAAGAAGCGACCAGGAGAAGAGACCAGGAGAAGAGACCAGGAGAAGAGACGAGACCAGGAGAAGAGACCAGGAGAAGAGACGAGACCAGGAGAAGAGACCAGGAGAAGAGAAGAGACCAGGAGAAGAGACCAGGAGAAGAGAAGAGACCAGGAGAAGAGACGAGACCAGGAGAAGAGACCAGGAGAAGAGACGAGACCAGGAGAAGAGACCAGGAGAAGAGACGAGACCAGGAGAAGAGACCAGGAGAAGAGACGAGATCAGGAGAAGAGACGAGACCAGGAGAAGAGACGAGACCAGGAGAAGATACCAGGAGAAGAGACGAGACCAGGAGAAGAGACCAGGAGAAGAGACGAGACCAGGAGAAGAGACCAGGAGAAGAGACGAGACCAGGATAAGAGACCAGGAGAAAAGAAGAGACCAGGAGAAGAGAAGAGACCAGGAGAAGAGACGAGACCAGGAGAAGAGACGAGACCAGGAGAAGAGACGAGACGAGAAGAAGAGAAGAGACCAGGAGAAGAGAAGAGACCAGGAGAAGAAAAGAGACCAGGAGAAGAGACCAGGAGAAGAGACGAGACCAGGAGAACAGACGAGGCCAGGAGAAGAGAAGAGACCAGGAGAAGAGACGAGACCACGAGAAGAGACCAGGAGAATACACCAGGAAAAGAGAAGAGACCAGGAGAAGAGACCAGGAGAAGAGACCAGGAGAAGAGAAGATACCAGGAGAAGAGACGAGGAGAAGAGACGAGACGAGGAGAAGAGACGAGACCAGGAGAAGAGACGAGACCAGGAGAAGAGACGAGACCAGGAGAAGAGACGAGACGAGAAGAAGAGAAGAGACCAGGAGAAGAGAAGATACCAGGAGAAGAGACCAGGAGAAGAGACGAGACCAGGAGAAGAGACGAGAACAGGAGAAGAGACAAGGAGAAGAGACGAGACCAGGAGAAGAGAAGAGACCAGGAGAAGTGAAGAGACCAGGAGAAGAGACCAGGAGAAGAGACCAGGAGAAGAGACCAGGAGAAGGGAAGAGACCAGGAGAAGAGACCAGGAGAAGACACCAGGAGAAGATAAGAGACCAGGAGAAGAGACCAGGAGAAGAGACCAGGAGAAGAGTCGAGACCAGGAGAAGAGACCAGGAGAAGAGACGAGACCAAGAGAAGAGAAGAGAAGAGACTAGGAGAAGAGACGTGACCAGGAGAAGAGACGAGACCAGGAGAAGAGACCAGGAGAAGAGAAGAGACCAGGAGAAGAGACCAGGAGAAGAGACCAGGAGAAGAGACGAGACGAGAACAAGAGAAGAGACCAGGAGAAGAGACAAGGAGAAGAGACGAGACCAGGAGAAGAGACCAGGAGAAGAGACGAGACCAGGAGAAGAGAAGGGACCAGTAGAAGAGAAGAGACCAGGAGAAGAGACCAGGAGAAGAGACCAGGAGAAAAGACGAGACAAGAAGAAGAGACGAGACCAGGAGAAGAGAAAGACCAGGAGAAGAGGAGAGACCAGGAGAAGAGACCAGGAGAAGAGACCAGGAGAAGAGACCAGGAGAAGGGAAGAGACCAGGAGAAGAGACCAGGAGAAGAGAAGAGACCAGGAGAAGAGACTAGGATAAGAGACGAGACGAGGAGAAGAGACGAGAAGAGGAGAAGAGACGAGACCAGGAGAAGAGACGAGACCAGGAGAAGAGACGACACCAGGAGAAGAGACGAGACCAGGAGAAGAGACCAGTAGAAAAGAAGCGACCAGGAGAAGAGACCAGGAGAAGAGACCAGGAGAAGAGACGAGACCAGGAGAAGAGAAGAGACCAGGAGAAGAGACCAGGAGAAGAGACGAGACCAGGAGAAGAGACGAGACCAGGAGAAGAGACGAGACCAGGAGAAGAGAAGAGACCAGGAGAAGAGAAGAGACCAGGAGAAGAGACCAGGAGAAGAGACGAGACCAGGAGAAGAGACGAGACCAGGAGAAGAGACCAGGAGAAGAGACGAGACCAGGAGAAGAGACGAGACCAGGAGAAGAGACGAGACCAGGAGAAGAGAAGAGACCAGGAGAAGAGAAGAGACCAGGAGAAGAGACCAGGAGAAGAGACCAGGAGAAGAGACCAGGAGAAGGGAAGAGACCAGGAGAAGAGACCAGGAGAAGACACCAGGAGAAGAGAAGAGACCAGGAGAAGAGACCAGGAGAAGAGACCAGGAGAAGAGAAAAGACCAGGAGAAGAGACCAGGAGAAGAGACGAGACCAAGAGAAGATAAGAGAAGGGACCAGGAGAAGAGACGAGACCAGGAGAAGAGACGAGACCAGGAGAAGAGACGAGACCAGGAGAAGAGAAGAGACCAGGAGAAGAGACGAGACCAGGAGAAGAGACCAGGAGAAGAGAAGAGACCAGGAGAAGAGACCAGGAGAAGAGACCAGGAGAAGAGACGAGACGAGAACAAGAGAAGAGACCAGGAGAAGAGACCAGGAGAAGAGACGAGACCAGGAGAAGAGACCAGGAGAAGAGACGAGAGCAGGAGAAGACACCAGGAGAAGAGACGAGATCAGGAGAAGAGACCAGGAGAAGAGAAGAGACCAGGAGAAGAGACCAGGAGAAGAGAAGAGACCAGGAGAAGAGACGAGACCAGGAGAAGAGACCAGGAGAAGAGACGAGACCAGGAGAAGAGACCAGGAGAAGAGACGAGACCAGGAGAAGAGACCAGGAGAAGAGACGAGATCAGGAGAAGAGACGAGACCAGGAGAAGAGACGAGACCAGGAGAAGATACCAGGAGAAGAGACGAGACCAGGAGAAGAGACCAGGAGAAGAGACGAGACCAGGAGAAGAGACCAGGAGAAGAGACGAGACCAGGATAAGAGACCAGGAGAAAAGAAGAGACCAGGAGAAGAGAAGAGACCAGGAGAAGAGACGAGACCAGGAGAAGAGACGAGACCAGGAGAAGAGACGAGACGAGAAGAAGAGAAGAGACCAGGAGAAGAGAAGAGACCAGGAGAAGAAAAGAGACCAGGAGAAGAGACCAGGAGAAGAGACGAGACCAGGAGAACAGACGAGGCCAGGAGAAGAGAAGAGACCAGGAGAAGAGACGAGACCACGAGAAGAGACCAGGAGAATACACCAGGAAAAGAGAAGAGACCAGGAGAAGAGACCAGGAGAAGAGACCAGGAGAAGAGAAGATACCAGGAGAAGAGACGAGGAGAAGAGACGAGACGAGGAGAAGAGACGAGACCAGGAGAAGAGACGAGACCAGGAGAAGAGACGAGACCAGGAGAAGAGACGAGACGAGAAGAAGAGAAGAGACCAGGAGAAGAGAAGATACCAGGAGAAGAGACCAGGAGAAGAGACGAGACCAGGAGAAGAGACGAGAACAGGAGAAGAGACAAGGAGAAGAGACGAGACCAGGAGAAGAGAAGAGACCAGGAGAAGTGAAGAGACCAGGAGAAGAGACCAGGAGAAGAGACCAGGAGAAGAGACCAGGAGAAGGGAAGAGACCAGGAGAAGAGACCAGGAGAAGACACCAGGAGAAGATAAGAGACCAGGAGAAGAGACCAGGAGAAGAGACCAGGAGAAGAGTCGAGACCAGGAGAAGAGACCAGGAGAAGAGACGAGACCAAGAGAAGAGAAGAGAAGAGACTAGGAGAAGAGACGTGACCAGGAGAAGAGACGAGACCAGGAGAAGAGACCAGGAGAAGAGAAGAGACCAGGAGAAGAGACCAGGAGAAGAGACCAGGAGAAGAGACGAGACGAGAACAAGAGAAGAGACCAGGAGAAGAGACAAGGAGAAGAGACGAGACCAGGAGAAGAGACCAGGAGAAGAGACGAGACCAGGAGAAGAGAAGGGACCAGTAGAAGAGAAGAGACCAGGAGAAGAGACCAGGAGAAGAGACCAGGAGAAAAGACGAGACAAGAAGAAGAGACGAGACCAGGAGAAGAGAAAGACCAGGAGAAGAGGAGAGACCAGGAGAAGAGACCAGGAGAAGAGACCAGGAGAAGAGACCAGGAGAAGGGAAGAGACCAGGAGAAGAGACCAGGAGAAGAGAAGAGACCAGGAGAAGAGACTAGGATAAGAGACGAGACGAGGAGAAGAGACGAGAAGAGGAGAAGAGACGAGACCAGGAGAAGAGACGAGACCAGGAGAAGAGACGACACCAGGAGAAGAGACGAGACCAGGAGAAGAGACCAGTAGAAAAGAAGCGACCAGGAGAAGAGACCAGGAGAAGAGACCAGGAGAAGAGACGAGACCAGGAGAAGAGAAGAGACCAGGAGAAGAGACCAGGAGAAGAGACGAGACCAGGAGAAGAGACGAGACCAGGAGAAGAGACGAGACCAGGAGAAGAGAAGAGACCAGGAGAAGAGAAGAGACCAGGAGAAGAGACCAGGAGAAGAGACGAGACCAGGAGAAGAGACGAGACCAGGAGAAGAGACCAGGAGAAGAGACGAGACCAGGAGAAGAGACGAGACCAGGAGAAGAGACGAGACCAGGAGAAGAGAAGAGACCAGGAGAAGAGAAGAGACCAGGAGAAGAGACCAGGAGAAGAGACCAGGAGAAGAGACCAGGAGAAGGGAAGAGACCAGGAGAAGAGACCAGGAGAAGACACCAGGAGAAGAGAAGAGACCAGGAGAAGAGACCAGGAGAAGAGACCAGGAGAAGAGAAAAGACCAGGAGAAGAGACCAGGAGAAGAGACGAGACCAAGAGAAGATAAGAGAAGGGACCAGGAGAAGAGACGAGACCAGGAGAAGAGACGAGACCAGGAGAAGAGACGAGACCAGGAGAAGAGAAGAGACCAGGAGAAGAGACGAGACCAGGAGAAGAGACCAGGAGAAGAGAAGAGACCAGGAGAAGAGACCAGGAGAAGAGACGAGACAAGAAGAAGAGACGAGACCAGGAGAAGAGAAAGACCAGGAGAAGAGGAGAGACCAGGAGAAGAGACCAGGAGAAGAGACCAGGAGAAGAGACCAGGAGAAGGGAAGAGACCAGGAGAAGAGACCAGGAGAAGAGAAGAGACCAGGAGAAGAGACTAGGATAAGAGACGAGACGAGGAGAAGAGACGAGAAGAGGAGAAGAGACGAGACCAGGAGAAGAGACGAGACCAGGAGAAGAGACGAGACCAGGAGAAGAGACGAGACCAGGAGAAGAGACCAGTAGAAAAGAAGCGACCAGGAGAAGAGACCAGGAGAAGAGACCAGGAGAAGAGACGAGACCAGGAGAAGAGACCAGGAGAAGAGACGAGACCAGGAGAAGAGACCAGGAGAAGAGAAGAGACCAGGAGAAGAGACCAGGAGAAGAGAAGAGACCAGGAGAAGAGACGAGACCAGGAGAAGAGACCAGGAGAAGAGACGAGACCAGGAGAAGAGACCAGGAGAAGAGACGAGACCAGGAGAAGAGACCAGGAGAAGAGACGAGATCAGGAGAAGAGACGAGACCAGGAGAAGAGACGAGACCAGGAGAAGATACCAGGAGAAGAGACGAGACCAGGAGAAGAGACCAGGAGAAGAGACGAGACCAGGAGAAGAGACCAGGAGAAGAGACGAGACCAGGATAAGAGACCAGGAGAAAAGAAGAGACCAGGAGAAGAGAAGAGACCAGGAGAAGAGACGAGACCAGGAGAAGAGACGAGACCAGGAGAAGAGACGAGACGAGAAGAAGAGAAGAGACCAGGAGAAGAGAAGAGACCAGGAGAAGAAAAGAGACCAGGAGAAGAGACCAGGAGAAGAGACGAGACCAGGAGAACAGACGAGGCCAGGAGAAGAGAAGAGACCAGGAGAAGAGACGAGACCACGAGAAGAGACCAGGAGAATACACCAGGAAAAGAGAAGAGACCAGGAGAAGAGACCAGGAGAAGAGACCAGGAGAAGAGAAGATACCAGGAGAAGAGACGAGGAGAAGAGACGAGACGAGGAGAAGAGACGAGACCAGGAGAAGAGACGAGACCAGGAGAAGAGACGAGACCAGGAGAAGAGACGAGACGAGAAGAAGAGAAGAGACCAGGAGAAGAGAAGATACCAGGAGAAGAGACCAGGAGAAGAGACGAGACCAGGAGAAGAGACGAGAACAGGAGAAGAGACAAGGAGAAGAGACGAGACCAGGAGAAGAGAAGAGACCAGGAGAAGTGAAGAGACCAGGAGAAGAGACCAGGAGAAGAGACCAGGAGAAGAGACCAGGAGAAGGGAAGAGACCAGGAGAAGAGACCAGGAGAAGACACCAGGAGAAGATAAGAGACCAGGAGAAGAGACCAGGAGAAGAGACCAGGAGAAGAGTCGAGACCAGGAGAAGAGACCAGGAGAAGAGACGAGACCAAGAGAAGAGAAGAGAAGAGACTAGGAGAAGAGACGTGACCAGGAGAAGAGACGAGACCAGGAGAAGAGACCAGGAGAAGAGAAGAGACCAGGAGAAGAGACCAGGAGAAGAGACCAGGAGAAGAGACGAGACGAGAACAAGAGAAGAGACCAGGAGAAGAGACAAGGAGAAGAGACGAGACCAGGAGAAGAGACCAGGAGAAGAGACGAGACCAGGAGAAGAGAAGGGACCAGTAGAAGAGAAGAGACCAGGAGAAGAGACCAGGAGAAGAGACCAGGAGAAAAGACGAGACAAGAAGAAGAGACGAGACCAGGAGAAGAGAAAGACCAGGAGAAGAGGAGAGACCAGGAGAAGAGACCAGGAGAAGAGACCAGGAGAAGAGACCAGGAGAAGGGAAGAGACCAGGAGAAGAGACCAGGAGAAGAGAAGAGACCAGGAGAAGAGACTAGGATAAGAGACGAGACGAGGAGAAGAGACGAGAAGAGGAGAAGAGACGAGACCAGGAGAAGAGACGAGACCAGGAGAAGAGACGACACCAGGAGAAGAGACGAGACCAGGAGAAGAGACCAGTAGAAAAGAAGCGACCAGGAGAAGAGACCAGGAGAAGAGACCAGGAGAAGAGACGAGACCAGGAGAAGAGAAGAGACCAGGAGAAGAGACCAGGAGAAGAGACGAGACCAGGAGAAGAGACGAGACCAGGAGAAGAGACGAGACCAGGAGAAGAGAAGAGACCAGGAGAAGAGAAGAGACCAGGAGAAGAGACCAGGAGAAGAGACGAGACCAGGAGAAGAGACGAGACCAGGAGAAGAGACCAGGAGAAGAGACGAGACCAGGAGAAGAGACGAGACCAGGAGAAGAGACGAGACCAGGAGAAGAGAAGAGACCAGGAGAAGAGAAGAGACCAGGAGAAGAGACCAGGAGAAGAGACCAGGAGAAGAGACCAGGAGAAGGGAAGAGACCAGGAGAAGAGACCAGGAGAAGACACCAGGAGAAGAGAAGAGACCAGGAGAAGAGACCAGGAGAAGAGACCAGGAGAAGAGAAAAGACCAGGAGAAGAGACCAGGAGAAGAGACGAGACCAAGAGAAGATAAGAGAAGGGACCAGGAGAAGAGACGAGACCAGGAGAAGAGACGAGACCAGGAGAAGAGACGAGACCAGGAGAAGAGAAGAGACCAGGAGAAGAGACGAGACCAGGAGAAGAGACCAGGAGAAGAGAAGAGACCAGGAGAAGAGACCAGGAGAAGAGACCAGGAGAAGAGACGAGACGAGAACAAGAGAAGAGACCAGGAGAAGAGACCAGGAGAAGAGACGAGACCAGGAGAAGAGACCAGGAGAAGAGACGAGAGCAGGAGAAGACACCAGGAGAAGAGACGAGATCAGGAGAAGAGACGAGATCAGGAGAAGAGACGAGACCAGGAGAAGAGACGAGACCAGGAGAAGAGACGAGACCAGGAGAAGAGACCAGGAGAAGAGACGAGACCAGGAGAAGAGACCAGGAGAAGAGACGAGACCAGGAGAAGAGACCAGGAGAAGAGACGAGAACAGGAGAAGAGACCAGGAGAAAAGAAGAGACCAGGAGAAGAGACCAGGAGAAGAGACGAGACCAGGAGAAGAGACCAGGAGAAGAGACGAGACCAGGAGAAGAGACGAGACCAGGAGAAGAGACGAGACCACGAGAAGAGACCAGGAGAATACACCAGGAGAAGAGAAGAGACCAGGAGAAGAGACCAGGAGAAGAGACCAGGAGAAGAGAAGATACCAGGAGAAGAGACAAGGAGAAGAGACGAGACGAGGAGAAGAGACGAGACGAGGAGAAGAGACGAGACGAGGAGAAGAGACGAGACCAGGAGAAGAGACGAGACCAGGAGAAGAGACCAGGAGAAAAGACGCGACCAGGAGAAGAGACCAGGAGAAGAGACCAGGAGAAGAGACGAGACCAGGAGAAGAGAAGAGACCAGGAGAAGAGACCAGGAGAAGAGACGAGACCAGGAGAAGAGACGAGACCAGGAGAAGAGACGAGACCAGGAGAAGAGACGAGACCAGGAGAAGAGACGAGACGAGAAGAAGAGAAGAGACCAGGAGAAGAGAAGATACCAGGAGAAGAGACCAGGAGAAGAGACGAGACCAGGAGAAGAGACGAGAACAGGAGAAGAGACAAGGAGAAGAGACGAGACCAGGAGAAGAGAAGAGACCAGGAGAAGTGAAGAGACCAGGAGAAGAGACCAGGAGAAGAGACCAGGAGAAGAGACCAGGAGAAGGGAAGAGACCAGGAGAAGAGACCAGGAGAAGACACCAGGAGAAGATAAGAGACCAGGAGAAGAGACCAGGAGAAGAGACCAGGAGAAGAGTCGAGACCAGGAGAAGAGACCAGGAGAAGAGACGAGACCAAGAGAAGAGAAGAGAAGAGACTAGGAGAAGAGACGTGACCAGGAGAAGAGACGAGACCAGGAGAAGAGACCAGGAGAAGAGAAGAGACCAGGAGAAGAGACCAGGAGAAGAGACCAGGAGAAGAGACGAGACGAGAACAAGAGAAGAGACCAGGAGAAGAGACAAGGAGAAGAGACGAGACCAGGAGAAGAGACCAGGAGAAGAGACGAGACCAGGAGAAGAGAAGGGACCAGTAGAAGAGAAGAGACCAGGAGAAGAGACCAGGAGAAGAGACCAGGAGAAAAGACGAGACAAGAAGAAGAGACGAGACCAGGAGAAGAGAAAGACCAGGAGAAGAGGAGAGACCAGGAGAAGAGACCAGGAGAAGAGACCAGGAGAAGAGACCAGGAGAAGGGAAGAGACCAGGAGAAGAGACCAGGAGAAGAGAAGAGACCAGGAGAAGAGACTAGGATAAGAGACGAGACGAGGAGAAGAGACGAGAAGAGGAGAAGAGACGAGACCAGGAGAAGAGACGAGACCAGGAGAAGAGACGACACCAGGAGAAGAGACGAGACCAGGAGAAGAGACCAGTAGAAAAGAAGCGACCAGGAGAAGAGACCAGGAGAAGAGACCAGGAGAAGAGACGAGACCAGGAGAAGAGAAGAGACCAGGAGAAGAGACCAGGAGAAGAGACGAGACCAGGAGAAGAGACGAGACCAGGAGAAGAGACGAGACCAGGAGAAGAGAAGAGACCAGGAGAAGAGAAGAGACCAGGAGAAGAGACCAGGAGAAGAGACGAGACCAGGAGAAGAGACGAGACCAGGAGAAGAGACCAGGAGAAGAGACGAGACCAGGAGAAGAGACGAGACCAGGAGAAGAGACGAGACCAGGAGAAGAGAAGAGACCAGGAGAAGAGAAGAGACCAGGAGAAGAGACCAGGAGAAGAGACCAGGAGAAGAGACCAGGAGAAGGGAAGAGACCAGGAGAAGAGACCAGGAGAAGACACCAGGAGAAGAGAAGAGACCAGGAGAAGAGACCAGGAGAAGAGACCAGGAGAAGAGAAAAGACCAGGAGAAGAGACCAGGAGAAGAGACGAGACCAAGAGAAGATAAGAGAAGGGACCAGGAGAAGAGACGAGACCAGGAGAAGAGACGAGACCAGGAGAAGAGACGAGACCAGGAGAAGAGAAGAGACCAGGAGAAGAGACGAGACCAGGAGAAGAGACCAGGAGAAGAGAAGAGACCAGGAGAAGAGACCAGGAGAAGAGACCAGGAGAAGAGACGAGACGAGAACAAGAGAAGAGACCAGGAGAAGAGACCAGGAGAAGAGACGAGACCAGGAGAAGAGACCAGGAGAAGAGACGAGAGCAGGAGAAGACACCAGGAGAAGAGACGAGATCAGGAGAAGAGACGAGATCAGGAGAAGAGACGAGACCAGGAGAAGAGACGAGACCAGGAGAAGAGACGAGACCAGGAGAAGAGACCAGGAGAAGAGACGAGACCAGGAGAAGAGACCAGGAGAAGAGACGAGACCAGGAGAAGAGACCAGGAGAAGAGACGAGAACAGGAGAAGAGACCAGGAGAAAAGAAGAGACCAGGAGAAGAGACCAGGAGAAGAGACGAGACCAGGAGAAGAGACCAGGAGAAGAGACGAGACCAGGAGAAGAGACGAGACCAGGAGAAGAGACGAGACCACGAGAAGAGACCAGGAGAATACACCAGGAGAAGAGAAGAGACCAGGAGAAGAGACCAGGAGAAGAGACCAGGAGAAGAGAAGATACCAGGAGAAGAGACAAGGAGAAGAGACGAGACGAGGAGAAGAGACGAGACGAGGAGAAGAGACGAGACGAGGAGAAGAGACGAGACCAGGAGAAGAGACGAGACCAGGAGAAGAGACCAGGAGAAAAGACGCGACCAGGAGAAGAGACCAGGAGAAGAGACCAGGAGAAGAGACGAGACCAGGAGAAGAGAAGAGACCAGGAGAAGAGACCAGGAGAAGAGACGAGACCAGGAGAAGAGACGAGACCAGGAGAAGAGACGAGACCAGGAGAAGAGAAGAGACCAGACCAGGAGAAGAGACGAGACCAGGAGAAGAGACGAGAACAGGAGAAGAGACCAGGAGAAGAGACGAGACCAGGAGAAGAGACGAGACCAGGAGAAGAGAAGAGACCAGGAGAAGAGAAGAGACCAGGAGAAGAGACCAGGAGAAGAGACCAGGAGAAGAGACCAGGAGAAGGGAAGAGACCAGGAGAAGAGACCAGGAGAAGACACCAGGAGAAGAGACGAGATCAGGAGAAGAGACGAGACCAGGAGAAGAGACGAGACCAGGAGAAGAGACCAGGAGAAGAGACGAGACCAGGAGAAGAGACGAGACCAGGAGAAGAGAAAGACCAGGAGAAGAGGAGAGACCAGGAGAAGAGACCAGGAGAAGAGAACAGGAGAAGAGACCAGGAGAAAAGACCAGGAGAAGGGAAGAGACCAGGAGAAGAGACCAGGAGAAGAGAAGAGACCAGGAGAAGAGAAGAGGCCAGGAGAAGAGACGAGACCAGGAGAAGAGACGAGACCAGGAGAAGAGAAGAGACCAGGAGAAGAGACCAGGAGAAGAGACCAGTAGAAGAGAAGAGACCAGGAGAAGAGACCAGGAGAAGAGAAGAGACCAGGAGAAGAGACCAGGAGAAGAGACCAGGAGAAGAGAAGACACCAGGAGAAGAGACGAGACCAGGAGAAGAGACCAGGAGAAGAGACCAGGAGAAGAGACCAGGAGAAGAGAAGAGACCAGGAGAAGAGACGAGACCAGGAGAAGAGACCAGGAGAAGAGACGAGACCAGGAGAAGAGACCAGGAGAAGAGACCAGGAGAAGAGACCAGGAGAAGAGAAGAGACCAGGAGAAGAGACCAGGAGAAGAGACGAGACCAGGAGAAGAGACGAGACCAGGAGAAGAGACCAGGAGAAGAGACGAGACCAGGAGAAGAGACCAGGAGAAGAGACCAGGAGAAAAGAAGCGACCAGGAGAAGAGACCAGGAGAAGAGACCAGGAGAAGAGACGAGACCAGGAGAAGAGAAGAGACCAGGAGACGAGACCAGGAGAAGAGACGAGACCAGGAGAAGAGACGAGACCAGGAGAAGAGACCAGGAGAAGAGACGACACCAGGAGAAGAGACCAGGAGAAAAGAAGAGACCGGGAGAAGAGACCAGGAGAAGAGACGAGACCAGGAGAAGAGACGAGACCAGGAGAAGAGACGAGACGAGAAGAAGAGAAGAGACCAGGAGAAGAGAAGAGACCAGGAGAAGAGAAGAGACCAGGAGAAGAGACCAGGAGAAGAGACGAGACCAGGAGAAGAGACCAGGAGAAGAGACGAGACCAGGAGAAGAGACCAGGAGAAGAGACGAGAACAGGAGAAGAGACCAGGAGAAAAGAAGAGACCAGGAGAAGAGACCAGGAGAAGAGACGAGACCAGGAGAAGAGACCAGGAGAAGAGACGAGACCAGGAGAAGAGACGAGACCAGGAGAAGAGACGAGACCACGAGAAGAGACCAGGAGAATACACCAGGAGAAGAGAAGAGACCAGGAGAAGAGACCAGGAGAAGAGACCAGGAGAAGAGAAGATACCAGGAGAAGAGACAAGGAGAAGAGACGAGACGAGGAGAAGAGACGAGACGAGGAGAAGAGACGAGACCAGGAGAAGAGACGAGACCAGGAGAAGAGACGAGACCAGGAGAAGAGACCAGGAGAAAAGAAGCGACCAGGAGAAGAGACCAGGAGAAGAGACGAGACCAGGAGAAGAGACGAGACCAGGAGAAGAGACGAGACCAGGAGAAGAGACGAGACCAGGAGAAGAGACGAGACCAGGAGAAGAGAAGAGACCAGACCAGGAGAAGAGACGAGACCAGGAGAAGAGACGAGAACAGGAGAAGAGACCAGGAGAAGACACGAGACCAGGAGAAGAGACGAGACCAGAAGAAGAGAAGAGACCAGGAGAAGAGAAGAGACCAGGAGAAGAGACCAGGAGAAGAGACCAGGAGAAGAGACCAGGAGAAGGGAAGAGACCAGGAGAAGAGACCAGGAGAAGACACCAGGAGAAGAGAAGAGACCAGGAGAAGACACCAGGAGAAGAGACGAGATCAGGAGAAGAGACGAGACCAGGAGAAGAGACGAGACCAGGAGAAGAGACCAGGAGAAGAGACGAGACCAGGAGAAGAGACGAGACCAGGAGAAGAGAAAGACCAGGAGAAGAGGAGAGACCAGGAGAAGAGACCAGGAGAAGAGAACAGGAGAAGAGACCAGGAGAAAAGACCAGGAGAAGAGAAGAGACCAGGAGAAGAGACCAGGAGAAGAGACCAGGAGAAGAGAAGAGACCAGGAGAAGAGACCAGGAGAAGAGAAGAGACCAGGAGAAGAGACCAGGAGAAGAGACCAGGAGAAGAGAAGAGACCAGGAGAAGAGACGAGACCAGGAGAAGAGACCAGGAGAAGAGACCAGGAGAAGAGACCAGGAGAAGAGAAGAGACCAGGAGAAGAGACGAGACCAGGAGAAGAGACCAGGAGAAGAGACGAGACCAGGAGAAGAGACCAGGAGAAGAGACCAGGAGAAGAGACCAGGAGAAGAGAAGAGACCAGGAGAAGAGACGAGACCAGGAGAAGAGACCAGGAGAAGAGACGAGACCAGGAGAAGAGACCAGGAGAAAAGAAGCGACCAGGAGAAGAGACCAGGAGAAGAGACCAGGAGAAGAGACGAGACCAGGAGAAGAGAAGAGACCAGGAGACGAGACCAGGAGAAGAGACGAGACCAGGAGAAGAGACGAGACCAGGAGAAGAGACCAGGAGAAGAGACGACACCAGGAGAAGAGACCAGGAGAAAAGAAGAGACCGGGAGAAGAGACCAGGAGAAGAGACGAGACCAGGAGAAGAGACGAGACCAGGTGAAGAGACGAGACGAGAAGAAGAGAAGAGACCAGGAGAAGAGAAGAGACCAGGAGAAGAGAAGAGACCAGGAGAAGAGACCAGGAGAAGAGACGAGACCAGGAGAAGAGAAGAGACCAGGAGAAGAGAAGAGACCAGGAGAAGAGACCAGGAGAATACACCAGGAGAAGAGAAGAGACCAGGAGAAGAGACCAGGAGAAGAGACCAGGAGAAGAGAAGAGACCAGGAGAATAGACGAGACCAGGAGAAGAGACCAGGAGAATACACCAGGAGAAGAGAAGAGACCAGGAGAAGAGACCAGGAGAAGAGACCAGGAGAAGAGAAGATACCAGGAGAAGAGACCAGGAGAAGAGAATATACCAGGAGAAGAGACCAGGAGAAGAGACGAGACAAGGAGAAGAGACGAGACGAGGAGAAGAGACGAGACCAGGAGAAGAGACCAGGAGAAAAGAAGCGACCAGGAGAAGAGACGAGGAGAAGAGACCAGGAGAAGAGAAGAGACCAGGAGAAGAGAAGAGACCAGGAGAAGAGACGAGACCAGGAGAAGAGACCAGGAGAAGAGACCAGGAGAAGAGACCAGGAGAAGAGACCAGGAGAAGAGAGCAGGAGAAGAGACCAGGAGAAGAGGCGAGACCAGGAGAAGAGAAGAGACCAGGAGAAGAGACGAGACCAGGAGAAGAGACGAGACCAGGAGACGAGACCAGGAGAAGAGACCAGGAGAAGAGACCAGGAGAAGAGACCAGGAGAAGAGAAGAGACCAGGAGAAGAGACGAGACCAGGAGAAGAGACCAGGAGAAGAGACCAGGAGAAGAGACCAGGAGAAGAGACCAGGAGAAGAGAGCAGGAGAAGAGACCAGGAGAAGAGGCGAGACCAGGAGAAGAGACGAGACCAGGAGAAGAGACCAGGAGAAGAGACGAGACCAGGAGAAGAGACCAGGAGAAGAGACGAGACCAGGAGAAGAGACCAGGAGAAGAGACGAGATCAGGAGAAGAGACGAGACCAGGAGAAGAGACGAGACCAGGAGAAGAGACCAGGAGAAGAGACGAGACCAGGAGAAGAGACCAGGAGAAGAGACGAGACCAGGAGAAGAGACCAGGAGAAGAGACGAGAACAGGAGAAGAGACCAGGAGAAAAGAAGAGACCAGGAGAAGAGACCAGGAGAAGAGACGAGACCAGGAGAAGAGACGAGACCAGGAGAAGAGACGAGACGAGAAGAAGAGAAGAGACCAGGAGAAGAGAAGAGACCAGGAGAAGAGAAGAGACCAGGAGAAGAGACCAGGAGAAGAGACGAGACCAGGAGAACAGACGAGGCCAGGAGAATAGAAGAGACCAGGAGAAGAGACGAGACCACGAGAAGAGACCAGGAGAATACACCAGGAGAAGAGAAGAGACCAGGAGAAGAGACCAGGAGAAGAGACCAGGAGAAGAGAAGATACCAGGAGAAGAGACCAGGAGAAGAGACGAGACCACGAGAAGAGACCAGGAGAATACACCAGGAGAAGAGAAGAGACCAGGAGAAGAGACCAGGAGAAGAGACCAGGAGAAGAGAAGATACCAGGAGAAGAGACCAGGAGAAGAGACGACACGAGGAGAAGAGACGAGACGAGGAGAAGAGACGAGACCAGGAGAAGAGACGAGACCAGGAGAAGAGACGAGACCAGGAGAAGAGACCAGGAGAAAAGAAGCGACCAGGAGAAGAGACCAGGAGAAGAGACCAGGAGAAGAGACGAGACCAGGAGAAGAGAAGAGATCAGGAGAAGAGACCAGGAGAAGAGACGAGACCAGAAGAGACGAGACCAGGAGAAGAGAAGAGACCAGGAGAAGAGAAGAGACCAGGAGAAGAGACCAGGAGAAGAGACGAGACCAGGAGAAGAGACGAGAACAGGAGAAGAGACCAGGAGAAGAGACGAGACCAGGAGAAGAGACGAGACCAGGAGAAGAGACGAGACCAGGAGAAGAGAAGAGACCAGGAGAAGAGAAGAGACCAAAAGAAGAGACCAGGAGAAGAGACCAGGAGAAGAGACCAGGAGAAGGGAAGAGACCAGGAGAAGAGACCAGGAGAAGAGACCAGGAGAAGAGACCAGGAGAAGAGAAGAGACCAGGAGAAGAGACCAGGAGAAGAGACCAGGAGAAGAGACGAGACGAGACCAGGAGAAGAGACCAGGAGAAGAGACCAGGAGAAGAGACCAGGAGAAGAGACGAGACCAGGAGAAGAGACCAGGAGAAGAGACGAGACCAGGAGAAGAGACGAGACCAGTAGAAGAGAAGAGACCAGGAGAAGAGACCAGGAGAAGAGAACAGGAGAAGAGACGAGACAAGAAGAAGAGACGAGACCAGGAGAAGAGAAAGACCAGGAGAAGAGGAGAGACCAGGAGAAGAGACCAGGAGAAGGGAAGAGACCAGGAGAAGAGACGAGACCAGGAGAAGAGAAGAGACCAGGAGAAGAGACCAGGAGAAGAGACCAGGAGAAGAGACCAGGAGAAGGGAAGAGACCAGGAGAAGAGACCAGGAGAAGACACCAGGAGAAGAGAAGAGACCAGGAGAAGAGACCAGGAGAAGAGACCAGGAGAAGAGAAAAGACCAGGAGAAGAGACCAGGAGAAGAGACGAGACCAGGAGAAGAGACGAGACCAGGAGAAGAGAAGAGACCAGGAGAAGAGACGAGACCAGGAGAAGAGACCAGGAGAAGAGAAGAGACCAGGAGAAGAGACCAGGAGAAGAGACGAGACGAGAACAAGAGAAGAGACCAGGAGAAGAGACCAGGAGAAAAGAAGCGACCAGGAGAAGAGACCAGGAGAAGAGACCAGGAGAAGAGACGAGACCAGGAGAAGAGAAGAGACCAGGAGAAGAGAAGAGACCAGGAGAAGAGACGAGACCAGGAGAAGAGACGAGACCAGGAGAAGAGAAGAGACCAGGAGAAGAGACCAGGAGAAGAGACGAGACCAGGAGAAGAGACGAGACCAGGAGAAGAGAAGAGACCAGGAGAAGAGACGAGACCAGGAGAAGAGACCAGGAGAATACACCAGGAGAAGAGAAGAGACCAGGAGAAGAGACCAGGAGAAGAGACCAGGAGAAGAGAAGATACCAGGAGAAGAGACCAGGAGAAGAGAAGATACCAAGAGAAGAGACCAGGAGAAGAGACGAGACGAGGAGAAGAGACGAGACGAGGAGAAGAGACGAGACCAGGAGAAGAGACCAGGAGAAAAGAAGCGACCAGGAGAAGAGACCAGGAGAAGAGACCAGGAGAAGAGACGAGACCAGGAGAAGAGATGAGACCAGGAGAAGAGACCAGCAGAAGAGACGAGACCAGGAGAAGAGACGAGACCAGGAGAAGAGAAGAGACCAGGAGAAGAGAAGAGACCAGGAGAAGAGACCAGGAGAAGAGACCAGGAGAAGAGAGCAGGAGAAGAGAAGAGACCAGGAGAAGAGACGAGACCAGGAGAAGAGAGCAGGAGAAGAGACCAGGAGAAGAGAGCAGGAGAAGAGACCAGGTGAAGAGAATAGACCAGGAGAAGAGACGAGACCAGGAGAAGAGACCAGGAGAAGAGACGAGACCAGGAGAAGAGACCAGGAGAAGAGACGAGATCAGGAGAAGAGACGAGACCAGGAGAAGAGACGAGACCAGGAGAAGAGACCAGGAGAAGAGACGAGACCAGGAGAAGAGACCAGGAGAAGAGACGAGACCAGGAGAAGAGACCAGGAGAAGAGACGAGACCAGGAGAAGAGACAAGACCAGGAGAAGAGACGAGACGAGAAGAAGAGAAGAGACCAGGAGAAGAGAAGAGACCAGGAGAAAAGAAGAGACCAGGAGAAGAGACCAGGAGAAGAGACGAGACCAGGAGAACAGACGAGGCCAGGAGAAGAGACGAGACCACGAGAAGAGACCAGGAGAATACACCAGGAGAAGAGAAGAGACCAGGAGAAGAGACCAGGAGAAGAGACTAGGAGAAGAGAAGATACCAGGAGAAGAGACCAGGAGAAGAGACGAGACGAGGAGAAGAGACGAGACGAGGAGAAGAGACGAGACGAGGAGAAGAGACGAGACCAGGAGAAGAGACCAGGAGAAAAGAAGCGACCAGGAGAAGAGACCAGGAGAAGAGACCAGGAGAAGAGACGAGACCAGGAGAAGAGAAGAGACCAGGAGAAGAGACGAGACCAGGAGAAGAGACGAGACCAGGAGAAGAGAAGAGACCAGGAGAAGAGACCAGGAGAAGAGACCAGGAGAAGAGAAGAGACCAGGAGAAGAGACGAGACCAGGAGAAGAGACCAGGAGAAGAGACCAGGAGAAGAGACCAGGAGAAGAGAAGAGACCAGGAGAAGAGACGAGACCAGGAGAAGAGACCAGGAGAAGAGACGAGACCAGGAGAAGAGACCAGGAGAAGAGACGAGACCAGGAGAAGAGACCAGGAGAAGAGATGAGATCAGGAGAAGAGACGAGACCAGGAGAAGAGACGAGACCAGGAGAAGAGACCAGGAGAAGAGACGAGACCAGGAGAAGAGACCAGGAGAAGAGACGAGACCAGGAGAAGAGACCAGGAGAAGAGACGAGACCAGGAGAAGAGACCAGGAGAAGAGACGAGAACAGGATAAGAGACCAGGAGAAAAGAAGAGACCAGGAGAAGAGACCAGGAGAAGAGACGAGACCAGGAGAAGAGACGAGACCAGGAGAAGAGACGAGACGAGAAGAAGAGAAGAGACCAGGAGAAGAGAAGAGACCAGGAGAAGAAAAGAGACCAGGAGAAGAGACCAGGAGAAGAGACGAGACCAGGAGAACAGACGAGGCCAGGAGAAGAGAAGAGACCAGGAGAAGAGACGAGACCACGAGAAGAGACCAGGAGAATACACCAGGAGAAGAGAAGAGACCAGGAGAAGAGACCAGGAGAAGAGACCAGGAGAAGAGAAGATACCAGGAGAAGAGACCAGGAGAAGAGACGAGACCAGGAGAAGAGACGAGACCAGGAGAAGAGACGAGACCAGGAGAAGAGACGAGACCAGGAGAAGAGACCAGGAGAAAAGAAGCGACCAGGAGAAGAGACCAGGAGAAGAGACGAGACCAGGAGAAGAGAAGAGACCAGGAGAAGAGACGAGACCAGGAGAAGAGACGAGACCAGGAGAAGAGACGAGACCAGGAGAAGAGACGAGACCAGGAGAAGAGAAGAGACCAGGAGAAGAGAAGAGACCAGGAGAAGAGACCAGGAGAAGAGACGAGACCAGGAGAAGAGACGAGAACAGGAGAAGAGACCAGGAGAAGAGACGAGACCAGGAGAAGAGACGAGACCAGGAGAAGAGAAGAGACCAGTAGAAGAGAAGAGACCAGGAGAAGAGACCAGGAGAAGAGACCAGGAGAAGAGACCAGGAGAAGGGAAGAGACCAGGAGAAGAGACCAGGAGAAGACACCAGGAGAAGAGAAGAGACCAGGAGAAGAGACCAGGAGAAGAGACGAGACCAGGAGAAGAGACCAGGAGAAGAGACGAGACCAAGAGAAGAGAAGAGAAGAGACCAGGAGAAGAGACGAGACCAGGAGAAGAGACGAGACCAGGAGAAGAGACGAGACCAGGAGAAGAGACCAGGAGAAGAGAAGAGACCAGGAGAAGAGACCAGGAGAAGAGACCAGGAGAAGAGACGAGACGAGAACAAGAGAAGAGACCAGGAGAAGAGACCAGGAGAAGAGACGAGACCAGGAGAAGAGACCAGGAGAAGAGACGAGACCAGGAGAAGAGAAGAGACCAGTAGAAGAGAAGAGACCAGGAGAAGAGACCAGGAGAAGAGACCAGGAGAAGAGACGAGACAAGAAGAAGAGACGAGACCAGGAGAAGAGAAAGACCAGGAGAAGAGGAGAGACCAGGAGAAGAGACCAGGAGAAGAGACCAGGAGAAGAGACTAGGATAAGAGACGAGACGAGGAGAAGAGACGAGAAGAGGAGAAGAGACGAGACCAGGAGAAGAGACGAGACCAGGAGAAGAGACCAGTAGAAAAGAAGCGACCAGGAGAAGAGACCAGGAGAAGAGACCAGGAGAAGAGACGAGACCAGGAGAAGAGAAGAGACCAGGAGAAGAGACGAGACCAGGAGAAGAGACGAGACCAGGAGAAGAGACGAGACCAGGAGAAGAGACCAGGAGAAGAGACCAGTAGAAGAGAAGAGACCAGGAGAAGAGACCAGGAGAAGAGAAGAGACCAGGAGAAGAGACCAGGAGAAGAGACCAGGAGAAGAGAAGAGACCAGGAGAAGAGACGAGACCAGGAGAAGAGACCAGGAGAAGAGACCAGGAGAAGAGACCAGGAGAAGAGAGCAGGAGAAGAGACCAGGAGAAGAGAAGAGACCAGGAGAAGAGACGAGACCAGGAGAAGAGACGAGGAGAAGAGACGAGACCAGGAGAAGAGACCAGGAGAAGAGACGAGACCAGGAGAAGACACCAGGAGAAGAGACGAGACCAGGAGAAGAGACGAGACCAGGAGAAGAGACGAGACCAGGAGAAGAGACCAGGAGAAGAGACGACACCAGGACAAGAGACCAGGAGAAAAGAAGAGACCGGGAGAAGAGAACAGGAGAAGAGAAGAGACCAGGAGAAGAGACGAGACCAGGAGAAGAGACCAGGAGAAGAGAAGAGACCAGGAGAAGAGACCAGGAGAAGAGAAGAGACCAGGAGAAGAGACCAGGAGAAGAGACGAGACCAGGAGAAGAGAAGAGACCAGGAGAAGAGAAGAGACCAGGAGAAGAGACGAGACCAGGAGAAGAGACCAGGAGAATACGCCAGGAGAAGAGAAGAGACCAGGAGAAGAGACCAGGAGAAGAGAAGATACCAGGAGAAGAGACCAGGAGAAGAGAAGATACCAAGAGAAGAGACCAGGAAAAGAGACGAGACGAGGAGAAGAGACGAGACCAGGAGAAGAGACGAGACCAGGAGAAGAGACCGGGAGAAAAGAAGCGACCAGGAGAAGAGACCAGGAGAAGAGACCAGGAGAAGAGACGAGACCAGGAGAAGAGAAGAGACCAGGAGAAGAGAAGAGACCAGGAGAAGAAAAGAGACCAGGAGAAGAGACCAGGAGAAGAGACGAGACCAGGAGAACAGACGAGGCCAGGAGAAGAGAAGAGACCAGGAGAAGAGACGAGACCACGAGAAGAGACCAGGAGAATACACCAGGAGAAGAGAAGAGACCAGGAGAAGAGACCAGGAGAAGAGACCAGGAGAAGAGAAGATACCAGGAGAAGAGACCAGGAGAAGAGACGAGACCAGGAGAAGAGACGAGACCAGGAGAAGAGACGAGACCAGGAGAAGAGACGAGACCAGGAGAAGAGACCAGGAGAAAAGAAGCGACCAGGAGAAGAGACCAGGAGAAGAGACGAGACCAGGAGAAGAGAAGAGACCAGGAGAAGAGACGAGACCAGGAGAAGAGACGAGACCAGGAGAAGAGACGAGACCAGGAGAAGAGACGAGACCAGGAGAAGAGAAGAGACCAGGAGAAGAGAAGAGACCAGGAGAAGAGACCAGGAGAAGAGACGAGACCAGGAGAAGAGACGAGAACAGGAGAAGAGACCAGGAGAAGAGACGAGACCAGGAGAAGAGACGAGACCAGGAGAAGAGAAGAGACCAGTAGAAGAGAAGAGACCAGGAGAAGAGACCAGGAGAAGAGACCAGGAGAAGAGACCAGGAGAAGGGAAGAGACCAGGAGAAGAGACCAGGAGAAGACACCAGGAGAAGAGAAGAGACCAGGAGAAGAGACCAGGAGAAGAGACGAGACCAGGAGAAGAGACCAGGAGAAGAGACGAGACCAAGAGAAGAGAAGAGAAGAGACCAGGAGAAGAGACGAGACCAGGAGAAGAGACGAGACCAGGAGAAGAGACGAGACCAGGAGAAGAGACCAGGAGAAGAGAAGAGACCAGGAGAAGAGACCAGGAGAAGAGACCAGGAGAAGAGACGAGACGAGAACAAGAGAAGAGACCAGGAGAAGAGACCAGGAGAAGAGACGAGACCAGGAGAAGAGACCAGGAGAAGAGACGAGACCAGGAGAAGAGAAGAGACCAGTAGAAGAGAAGAGACCAGGAGAAGAGACCAGGAGAAGAGACCAGGAGAAGAGACGAGACAAGAAGAAGAGACGAGACCAGGAGAAGAGAAAGACCAGGAGAAGAGGAGAGACCAGGAGAAGAGACCAGGAGAAGAGACCAGGAGAAGAGACTAGGATAAGAGACGAGACGAGGAGAAGAGACGAGAAGAGGAGAAGAGACGAGACCAGGAGAAGAGACGAGACCAGGAGAAGAGACCAGTAGAAAAGAAGCGACCAGGAGAAGAGACCAGGAGAAGAGACCAGGAGAAGAGACGAGACCAGGAGAAGAGAAGAGACCAGGAGAAGAGACGAGACCAGGAGAAGAGACGAGACCAGGAGAAGAGACGAGACCAGGAGAAGAGACCAGGAGAAGAGACCAGTAGAAGAGAAGAGACCAGGAGAAGAGACCAGGAGAAGAGAAGAGACCAGGAGAAGAGACCAGGAGAAGAGACCAGGAGAAGAGAAGAGACCAGGAGAAGAGACGAGACCAGGAGAAGAGACCAGGAGAAGAGACCAGGAGAAGAGACCAGGAGAAGAGAGCAGGAGAAGAGACCAGGAGAAGAGAAGAGACCAGGAGAAGAGACGAGACCAGGAGAAGAGACGAGGAGAAGAGACGAGACCAGGAGAAGAGACCAGGAGAAGAGACGAGACCAGGAGAAGACACCAGGAGAAGAGACGAGACCAGGAGAAGAGACGAGACCAGGAGAAGAGACGAGACCAGGAGAAGAGACCAGGAGAAGAGACGACACCAGGACAAGAGACCAGGAGAAAAGAAGAGACCGGGAGAAGAGAACAGGAGAAGAGAAGAGACCAGGAGAAGAGACGAGACCAGGAGAAGAGACCAGGAGAAGAGAAGAGACCAGGAGAAGAGACCAGGAGAAGAGAAGAGACCAGGAGAAGAGACCAGGAGAAGAGACGAGACCAGGAGAAGAGAAGAGACCAGGAGAAGAGAAGAGACCAGGAGAAGAGACGAGACCAGGAGAAGAGACCAGGAGAATACGCCAGGAGAAGAGAAGAGACCAGGAGAAGAGACCAGGAGAAGAGAAGATACCAGGAGAAGAGACCAGGAGAAGAGAAGATACCAAGAGAAGAGACCAGGAAAAGAGACGAGACGAGGAGAAGAGACGAGACCAGGAGAAGAGACGAGACCAGGAGAAGAGACCGGGAGAAAAGAAGCGACCAGGAGAAGAGACCAGGAGAAGAGACCAGGAGAAGAGACGAGACCAGGAGAAGAGAAGAGACCAGGAGAAGAGAAGAGACCAGGAGAAGAGACGAGACCAGGAGAAGAGACGAGACCAGGAGAAGAGACGAGACCAGGAGAAGAGAAGAGACCAGGAGAAGAGACCAGGAGAAGAGACCAGGAGGAGAGACGAGACCAGGAGAAGAGACCAGGAGAAGAGACGAGATCAGGAGAAGAGACGAGACCAGGAGAAGAGACGAGACCAGGAGAAGAGACCAGGAGAAGAGACGAGACCAGGAGAAGAGACCAGGAGAAGAGACGAGACCAGGAGAAGAGACCAGGAGAAGAGACGAGACCAGGAGAAGAGACCAGGAGAAGAGACGAGACCAGGAGAAGAGACCAGGAGAAGAGACGAGAACAGGATAAGAGACCAGGAGAAAAGAAGAGACCAGGAGAAGAGACCAGGAGAAGAGACGAGACCAGGAGAAGAGACGAGACCAGGAGAAGAGACGAGACGAGAAGAAGAGAAGAGACCAGGAGAAGAGAAGAGACCAGGAGAAGAAAAGAGACCAGGAGAAGAGACCAGGAGAAGAGACGAGACCAGGAGAACAGACGAGGCCAGGAGAAGAGAAGAGACCAGGAGAAGAGACGAGACCACGAGAAGAGACCAGGAGAATACACCAGGAGAAGAGAAGAGACCAGGAGAAGAGACCAGGAGAAGAGACCAGGAGAAGAGACCAGGAGAAGAGAAGATACCAGGAGAAGAGACCAGGAGAAGAGACGAGACCAGGAGAAGAGACGAGACCAGGAGAAGAGACGAGACCAGGAGAAGAGACCAGGAGAAAAGAAGCGACCAGGAGAAGAGACCAGGAGAAGAGACCAGGAGAAGAGACGAGACCAGGAGAAGAGAAGAGACCAGGAGAAGAGACGAGACCAGGAGAAGAGACGAGACCAGGAGAAGAGACGAGACCAGGAGAAGAGAAGAGACCAGGAGAAGAGAAGAGACCAGGAGAAGAGAAGAGACCAGGAGAAGAGAAGAGACCAGGAGAAGAGAAGAGACCAGGAGAAGAGACCAGGAGAAGAGACGAGACCAGGAGAAGAGACGAGAACAGGAGACGAGACCAGGAGAAGAGACGAGACCAGGAGAAGAGACGAGACCAGGAGAAGAGAAGAGACCAGTAGAAGAGAAGAGACCAGGAGAAGAGACCAGGAGAAGAGACCAGGAGAAGGGAAGAGACCAGGAGAAGAGACCAGGAGAAGACACCAGGAGAAGAGAAGAGACCAGGAGAAGAGACCAGGAGAAGAGACCAGGAGAAGAGACGAGACCAGGAGAAGAGACCAGGAGAAGAGACGAGACCAAGAGAAGAGAAGAGAAGAGACCAGGAGAAGAGACGAGACCAGGAGAAGAGACGAGACCAGGAGAAGAGACGAGACCAGGAGAAGAGACCAGGAGAAGAGAAGAGACCAGGAGAAGAGACCAGGAGAAGAGACCAGGAGAAGAGACGAGACGAGAACAAGAGAAGAGACCAGGAGAAGAGACCAGGAGAAGAGACGAGACCAGGAGAAGAGACCAGGAGAAGAGACGAGACCAGGAGAAGAGAAGAGACCAGTAGAAGAGAAGAGACCAGGAGAAGAGACCAGGAGAAGAGACCAGGAGAAGAGACGAGACAAGAAGAAGAGACGAGACCAGGAGAAGAGAAAGACCAGGAGAAGAGGAGAGACCAGGAGAAGAGACCAGGAGAAGATACCAGGAGAAGAGACCAGGAGAAGGGAAGAGACCAGGAGAAGAGACCAGGAGAAGAGAAGAGACCAGGAGAAGAGACTAGGATAAGAGACGAGACGAGGAGAAGAGACGAGAAGAGGAGAAGAGACGAGACCAGGAGAAGAGACGAGACCAGGAGAAGAGACCAGTAGAAAAGAAGCGACCAGGAGAAGAGACCAGGAGAAGAGACCAGGAGAAGAGACGAGACCAGGAGAAGAGAAGAGACCAGGAGAAGAGACGAGACCAGGAGAAGAGACGAGACCAGGAGAAGAGACGAGACCAGGAGAAGAGACGAGACCAGGAGAAGAGACGAGACCAGGAGAAGAGACCAGGAGAAGAGACCAGTAGAAGAGAAGAGACCAGGAGAAGAGACCAGGAGAAGAGAAGAGACCAGGAGAAGAGACCAGGAGAAGAGACCAGGAGAAGAGAAGAGACCAGGAGAAGAGACGAGACCAGGAGAAGAGACGAGACCAGGAGAAGAGACCAGGAGAAAAGAAGCGACCAGGAGAAGAGACCATGAGAAGAGACCAGGAGAAGAGACGAGACCAGGAGAAGAGAAGAGACCAGGAGAAGAGAAGAGACCAGGAGAAGAGACGAGACCAGGAGAAGAGACGAGACCAGGAGAAGAGAAGAGACCAGGAGAAGAGAAGAGACCAGGAGAAGAGACCAGGAGAAGAGACGAGACCAGGAGAAGAGACGAGACCAGGAGAAGAGACGAGACCAGGAGAAGAGACCAGGAGAAGAGAAGAGACCAGGAGAAGAGGCGAGACGAGGAGAAGAGAAGAGACCAGGAGAAGAGAAGAGACCAGGAGAAGAGACCAGGAGAAGAGACCAGGAGAAGAGACCAGGAGAAGGGAAGAGACCAGGAGAAGACACCAGGAGAAGACACCAGGAGAAGAGAAGAGACCAGGAGAAGAGACCAGGAGAAGAGACCAGGAGAAGAGAAAAGACCAGGAGAAGAGACCAGGAGAAGAGACGAGACCAGGAGAAGAGACGAGACCAGGAGAAGAGACGAGACCAGGAGAAGAGAAGAGACCAGGGGAAGAGACGAGACCAGGAGAAGAGACCAGGAGAAGAGAAGAGACCAGGAGAAGAGACCAGGAGAAGAGACGAGACGAGAACAAGAGAAGAGACCAGGAGAAGAGACCAGGAGAAGAGACGAGACCAGGAGAAGAGACCAGGAGAAGAGACGAGACCAGGAGAAGAGACGAGACCAGTAGAAGAGAAGAGACCAGGAGAAGAGACCAGGAGAAGAGACCAGGAGAAGAGATGAGACAAGAAGAAGAGACGAGGCCAGGAGAAGAGAAAGACCACAGAAGAGGAGAGACCAGGAGAAGAGACCAGGAGAAGAGACCAGGAGAAGAGACCAGGAGAAGGGAAGAGACCAGGAGAAGAGACCAGGAGAAGAGAAGAGACCAGGAGAAGAGACCAGGAGAAGAGAGGAGACCAGGAGAAGAGACGAGACCAGGAGAAGAGAAGAGACCAGGAGAAGAGACCAGGAGAAGAGAAGAGACCAGGAGAAGAGACCAGGAGAAGAGAAGAGACCAGGAGAAGAGACCAGGAGAAGAGACGAGACGAGGAGAAGAGACCAGGAGAAGAGACTAGGAGAAGAGACCAGGAGAAGAGAGAAGGAGAAGAGACCAGGAGAAGAGAAGAGACCAGGAGAAGAGACGAGACCAGGAGAAGAGACCAGGAGAAGAGACGAGACCAGGAGAAGAGACCAGGAGAAGAGACGAGACCAGGAGAAGAGACGAGACCAGGAGACGAGACCAGGAGAAGAGACCAGGAGAAGAGACGACACCAGGAGAAGAGACCAGGAGAAGAGACGAGACCAGGAGAAGAGACCAGGAGAAGAGACGACAACAGGAGAAGAGACCAGGAGAAAAGAAGAGACCGGGAGAAGAGACCAGGAGAAGAGACGAGACCAGGAGAAGAGACGAGACCAGGAGAAGAGACGAGACGAGAAGAAGAGAAGAGACCAGGAGAAGAGAAGAGACCAGGAGAAGAGAAGAGACCAGGAGATGAGACCAGGAGAAGAGACGAGACCAGGAGAAGAGACGAGACCAGGAGAAGAGACGAGACCAGGAGAAGAGACCAGGAGAATACACCAGGAGAAGAGAAGAGACCAGGAGAAGAGACCAGGAGAAGAGACCAGGAGAAGAGACCAGGAGAAGAGACCAGGAGAAGAGAAGATACCAGGAGAAGAGACCAGGAGAAGAGAAGAGACCAGGAGAAGAGACCAGGAGAAGAGACGAGACGAGAACAAGAGAAGAGACCAGGAGAAGAGACCAGGAGAAGAGACGAGACCAGGAGACGAGACCAGGAGAAGAGACGAGACCAGGAGAAGAGACCAGGAGAAGAGACGACAACAGGAGAAGAGACCAGGAGAAAAGAAGAGACTGGGAGAAGAGACCAGGAGAAGAGAAGAGACCAGGAGAAGAGACGAGACCAGGAGAAGAGACGAGACCAGGAGAAGAGACGAGACCACGAAAAGAGACCAGGAGAATACACCAGGAGAAGAGAAGAGACCAGGAGAAGAGACCAGGAGAAGAGACCAGGAGAAGAGACCAGGAGAAGAGAAGATACCAGGAGAAGAGACCAGGAGAAGAGACGAGACGAGGAGAAGAGACGAGACGAGGAGAAGAGACGAGACGAGGAGAAGAGACGAGACCAGGAGAAGAGACGAGACCAGGAGAAGAGACCAGGAGAAAAGAAGCGACCAGGAGAAGAGACCAGGAGAAGAGACCAGGAGAAGAGAAGAGACCAGGAGAAGAGATGAGACCAGGAGAAGAGATGAGACCAGGAGAAGAGACGAGACCAGGAGAAGAGACGAGACCAGGAGAAGAGAAGAGACCAGGAGAAGAGACCAGGAGAAGAGACGAGACCAGGAGAAGAGACGAGAACAGGAGAAGAGACCAGGAGAAGAGACGAGACCAGGAGAAGAGACGAGACCAGGAGAAGAGACCAGGAGAAGAGACGAGACCAGGAGAAGAGACGAGACGAGGAGAGGAGACGAGACGAGGAGAAGAGACGAGACGAGGAGAAGAGACGAGGAGAAGAGACGAGACCAGGAGAAGAGACGAGAACAGGAGAAGAGACCAGGAGAAGAGACGAGACCAGGAGAAGAGACGAGACCAGGAGAAGAGAAGAGACCAGGAGAAGAGATCAGGAGAAGAGACCAGGAGAAGAGACCAGGAGAAGGGAAGAGACCAGGAGAAGAGATCAGGAGAAGAGACGAGACCAAGAGAAGAGAAGAGAAGAGACCAGGAGAAGAGACGAGACCAGGAGAAGAGACGAGAACAGGAGAAGAGACCAGGAGAAGAGACGAGACCAGGAGAAGAGACGAGACCAGGAAAAGAGACAAGGAGAAAAGAAGCGACCAGGAGAAGAGACCAGGAGAAGAGACCAGGAGAAGAGACGAGACCAGGAGAAGAGACGAGACCAGGAGAAGAGAAGAGACCAGGAGAAGAGACGAGACCAGGAGAAGAGACGAGACCAGGAGAAGAGAAGAGACCAGGAGAAGAGACCAGGAGAAGAGACGAGACCAGGAGAAGAGACAAGACCAGGAGAAGAGACCAGGAGAAGAGTCGAGACGAGGAGAAGAGAAGAGACCAGGAGAAGAGACCAGGAGAAGAGACCAGGAGAAGGGAAGAGACCAGGAGAAGAGACCAGGAGAAGACACCAGGAGAAGAGAAAAGACCAGGAGAAGAGACCAGGAGAAGAGACCAGGAGAAGAGAAAAGACCAGGAGAAGAGACCAGGAGAAGAGACGAGACCAGGAGAAGAGACGAGACCAGGAGAAGAGAAGAGACCAGGAGAAGAGACGAGACCAGGAGAAGAGACCAGGAGAAGAGAAGAGACCAGGAGAAGAGACCAGGAGAAGAGACGAGACGAGAACAAGAGAAGAGACCAGGAGAAGAGACCAGGAGAAGAGACGAGACCAGGAGACGAGACCAGGAGAAGAGACGAGACCAGGAGAAGAGACGAGACCAGGAGAAGAGACCAGGAGAAGAGACCAGGAGAAGAGATGAGACAAGAAGAAGAGACGAGACCAGGAGAAGAGAAAGACCAGGAGAAGAGGAGAGACCAGGAGAAGAGACCAGGAGAAGAGACCAGGAGAAGAGACCAGGAGAAGAGAAGAGACCAGGAGAAGAGACCAGGAGAAGAGACGAGACGAGAACAAGAGAAGAGACCAGGAGAAGAGACCAGGAGAAGAGACGAGACCAGGAGACGAGACCAGGAGAAGAGACGAGACCAGGAGAAGAGACCAGGAGAAGAGACGACAACAGGAGAAGAGACCAGGAGAAAAGAAGAGACTGGGAGAAGAGACCAGGAGAAGAGAAGAGACCAGGAGAAGAGACGAGACCAGGAGAAGAGACGAGACCAGGAGAAGAGACGAGACCACGAAAAGAGACCAGGAGAATACACCAGGAGAAGAGAAGAGACCAGGAGAAGAGACCAGGAGAAGAGACCAGGAGAAGAGACCAGGAGAAGAGAAGATACCAGGAGAAGAGACCAGGAGAAGAGACGAGACGAGGAGAAGAGACGAGACGAGGAGAAGAGACGAGACGAGGAGAAGAGACGAGACCAGGAGAAGAGACGAGACCAGGAGAAGAGACCAGGAGAAAAGAAGCGACCAGGAGAAGAGACCAGGAGAAGAGACCAGGAGAAGAGAAGAGACCAGGAGAAGAGATGAGACCAGGAGAAGAGACGAGACCAGGAGAAGAGACGAGACCAGGAGAAGAGACGAGACCAGGAGAAGAGAAGAGACCAGGAGAAGAGACCAGGAGAAGAGACGAGACCAGGAGAAGAGACGAGAACAGGAGAAGAGACCAGGAGAAGAGACGAGACCAGGAGAAGAGACGAGACCAGGAGAAGAGACCAGGAGAAGAGACGAGACCAGGAGAAGAGACGAGACGAGGAGAGGAGACGAGACGAGGAGAAGAGACGAGACGAGGAGAAGAGACGAGGAGAAGAGACGAGACCAGGAGAAGAGACGAGAACAGGAGAAGAGACCAGGAGAAGAGACGAGACCAGGAGAAGAGACGAGACCAGGAGAAGAGAAGAGACCAGGAGAAGAGATCAGGAGAAGAGACCAGGAGAAGAGACCAGGAGAAGGGAAGAGACCAGGAGAAGAGATCAGGAGAAGAGACGAGACCAAGAGAAGAGAAGAGAAGAGACCAGGAGAAGAGACGAGACCAGGAGAAGAGACGAGAACAGGAGAAGAGACCAGGAGAAGAGACGAGACCAGGAGAAGAGACGAGACCAGGAAAAGAGACAAGGAGAAAAGAAGCGACCAGGAGAAGAGACCAGGAGAAGAGACCAGGAGAAGAGACGAGACCAGGAGAAGAGACGAGACCAGGAGAAGAGAAGAGACCAGGAGAAGAGACGAGACCAGGAGAAGAGACGAGACCAGGAGAAGAGAAGAGACCAGGAGAAGAGACCAGGAGAAGAGACGAGACCAGGAGAAGAGACGAGACCAGGAGAAGAGACCAGGAGAAGAGTCGAGACCAGGAGAAGAGAAGAGACCAGGAGAAGAGACCAGGAGAAGAGACCAGGAGAAGGGAAGAGACCAGGAGAAGAGACCAGGAGAAGACACCAGGAGAAGAGAAAAGACCAGGAGAAGAGACCAGGAGAAGAGACCAGGAGAAGAGAAAAGACCAGGAGAAGAGACCAGGAGAAGAGACGAGACCAGGAGAAGAGACGAGACCAGGAGAAGAGAAGAGACCAGGAGAAGAGACGAGACCAGGAGAAGAGACCAGGAGAAGAGAAGAGACCAGGAGAAGAGACCAGGAGAAGAGACGAGACGAGAACAAGAGAAGAGACCAGGAGAAGAGACCAGGAGAAGAGACGAGACCAGGAGACGAGACCAGGAGAAGAGACGAGACCAGGAGAAGAGACGAGACCAGGAGAAGAGACCAGGAGAAGAGACCAGGAGAAGAGATGAGACAAGAAGAAGAGACGAGACCAGGAGAAGAGAAAGACCAGGAGAAGAGGAGAGACCAGGAGAAGAGACCAGGAGAAGAGACCAGGAGAAGAGACCAGGAGAAGGGAAGAGACCAGGAGAAGAGACCAGTAGAAGAGAAGAGACCAGGAGAAGAGACCAGGAGAAGAGAGGAGACCAGGAGAAGAGACGAGACCAGGAGAAGAGAAGAGACCAGGAGAAGAGACCAGGAGAAGAGACCAGGAGAAGAGACCAGTGGAAGAGAAGAGACCAGGAGAAGAGACCAGGAGAAGAGAAGAGACCAGGAGAAGAGACCAGGAGAAGAGACCAGGAGAAGGGAGAAGGAGAAGAGACCAGGAGAAGAGAAGAGACCAGGAGAAGAGACGAGACCAGGAGAAGAGACCAGGAGAAGAGACGAGACCAGGAGAAGAGACCAGGAGAAGAGACGAGACCAGGAGAAGACACCAGGAGAAGAGACGAGATCAGGAGAAGAGACGAGACCAGGAGAAGAGACGAGACCAGGAGACGAGACCAGGAGAAGAGACCAGGAGAAGAGACGACACCAGGAGAAGAGACCAGGAGAAGAGACGAGACCAGGAGACGAGACCAGGAGAAGAGACCAGGAGAAGAGACGACACCAGGAGAAGAGACCAGGAGAAAAGGAGAGACCGGGAGAAGAGACCAGGAGAAGAGACGAGACCAGGAGAAGAGACGAGACCAGGAGAAGAGACGAGACGAGAAGAAGAGAAGAGACCAGGAGAAGAGAAGAGACCAGGAGAAGAGACCAGGAGAAGAGACGAGACCAGGAGAAGAGACGAGACCAGGAGAAGAGACGAGACCAGGAGAAGAGACCAGGAGAATACACCAGGAGAAGAGAAGAGACCAGGAGAAGAGACCAGGAGAAGAGACCAGGAGAAGAGAAGATACCAGGAGAAGAGACCAGGAGAAGAGAAGAAACCAGGAGAAGAGACGAGATCAGGAGAAGAGACGAGACCAGGAGAAGAGACGAGACCAGGAGAAGAGACCAGGAGAAGAGACGACACCAGGAGAAGAGACCAGGAGAAGAGACGAGACCAGGAGAAGAGACCAGGAGAAGAGACGACAACAGGAGAAGAGACCAGGAGAAAAGAAGAGACCGGGAGAAGAGACCAGGAGAAGAGAAGAGACCAGGAGAAGAGACGAGACCAGGAGAAGAGACGAGACCAGGAGAAGAGACGAGACCAGGAGAAGAGAAGAGAAGAGACCAGGAGAAGAGAAGAGACCAAAAGAAGAGACCAGGAGAAGAGACCAGGAGAAGAGACCAGGAGAAGGGAAGAGACCAGGAGAAGAGACCAGGAGAAGACACCAGGAGAAGAGAAGAGACCAGGAGAAGAGACCAGGAGAAGAGACGAGACCAGGAGAAGAGACCAGGAGAAGAGACGACAACAGGAGAAGAGACCAGGAGAAAAGAAGAGACCGGGAGAAGAGACCAGGAGAAGAGAAGAGACCAGGAGAAGAGACGAGACCAGGAGAAGAGACGAGACCAGGAGAAGAGACGAGACCACGAAAAGAGACCAGGAGAATACACCAGGAGAAGAGAAGAGACCAGGAGAAGAGACCAGGAGAAGAGACCAGGAGAAGAGACCAGGAGAAGAGAAGATACCAGGAGAAGAGACCAGGAGAAGAGACGAGACGAGGAGAAGAGACGAGACGAGGAGAAGAGACGAGACCAGGAGAAGAGACGAGACCAGGAGAAGAGACGAGACCAGGAGAAGAGACCAGGAGAAAAGAAGCGACCAGGAGAAGAGACCAGGAGAAGAGACGAGACCAGGAGAAGAGACGAGAACAGGAGAAGAGACCAGGAGAAGAGACGAGACCAGGAGAAGAGACGAGACCAGGAGAAGAGACCAGGAGAAGAGACGAGACCAGGAGAAGAGACGAGACCAGGAGAGGAGACGAGACGAGGAGAAGAGACGTGACGAGGAGAAGAGACGAGGAGAAGAGACGAGACCAGGAGAAGAGACGAGAACAGGAGAAGAGACCAGGAGAAGAGACGAGACCAGGAGAAGAGACGAGACCAGTAGAAGAGAAGAGACCAGGAGAAGAGACCAGGAGAAGAGACCAGGAGAAGAGACCAGGAGAAGGGAAGAGACCAGGAGAAGAGATCAGGAGAAGAGACGAGACCAAGAGAAGAGAAGAGACCAGGAGAAGAGACGAGACCAGGAGAAGAGACGAGAACAGGAGAAGAGACCAGGAGAAGAGACGAGACCAGGAGAAGAGACGAGACCAGGAAAAGAGACAAGGAGAAAAGAAGCGACCAGGAGAAGAGACCAGGAGAAGAGACCAGGAGAAGAGACGAGACCAGGAGAAGAGACGAGACCAGGAGAAGAGAAGAGACCAGGAGAAGAGACGAGACCAGGAGAAGAGACGAGACCAGGAGAAGAGAAGAGACCAGGAGAAGAGACCAGGAGAAGAGACGAGACCAGGAGAAGAGACGAGAACAGGAGAAGAGACCAGGAGAAGAGTCGAGACCAGGAGAAGAGAAGAGACCAGGAGAAGAGACCAGGAGAAGAGACCAGGAGAAGGGAAGAGACCAGGAGAAGAGACCAGGAGAAGACACCAGGAGAAGAGAAAAGACCAGGAGAAGAGACCAGGAGAAGAGACCAGGAGAAGAGAAAAGACCAGGAGAAGAGACCAGGAGAAGAGACGAGACCAGGAGAAGAGACGAGACCAGGAGAAGAGAAGAGACCAGGAGAAGAGACGAGACCAGGAGAAGAGACCAGGAGAAGAGAAGAGACCAGGAGAAGAGACCAGGAGAAGAGACGAGACGAGAACAAGAGAAGAGACCAGGAGAAGAGACCAGGAGAAGAGACGAGACCAGGAGACGAGACCAGGAGAAGAGACGAGACCAGGAGAAGAGACGAGACCAGGAGAAGAGACGAGACCAGGAGAAGAGACCAGGAGAAGAGACCAGGAGAAGAGATGAGACAAGAAGAAGAGACGAGACCAGGAGAAGAGAAAGACCAGGAGAAGAGAAAGACCAGGAGAAGAGGAGAGACCAGGAGAAGAGACCAGGAGAAGAGACCAGGAGAAGAGACCAGGAGAAGGGAAGAGACCAGGAGAAGAGACCAGTAGAAGAGAAGAGACCAGGAGAAGAGACCAGGAGAAGAGAGGAGACCAGGAGAAGAGACGAGACCAGGAGAAGAGAAGAGACCAGGAGAAGAGACCAGGAGAAGAGACCAGTGGAAGAGAAGAGACCAGGAGAAGAGACCAGGAGAAGAGAAGAGACCAGGAGAAGAGACCAGGAGAAGAGACGAGACCAGGAGAAGAGACGAGACCAGGAGAAGAGACGAGAACAGGAGAAGAGACCAGGACAAAAGAAGCGACCAGGAGAAGAGACCAGGAGAAGAGACCAGGAGAAGAGACGAGACCAGGAGAAGAGAAGAGACCAGGAGAAGAGACGAGACCAGGAGAAGAGACGAGACCAGGAGAAGAGAAGAGACCAGGAGAAGAGAAGAGACCAGGAGAAGAGACCAGGAGAAGAGACGAGACCAGGAGAAGAGACGAGACCAGGAGAAGAGACGAGAACAGGAGAAGAGACCAGGAGAAGAGACGAGACCAGGAGAAGAGGCGAGACCAGGAGAAGAGAAGAGACCAGGAGAAGAGACGAGACCAGGAGAAGAGACCAGGAGAAGAGACGACACCAGGAGAAGAGACCAGGAGAAGAGACGAGACCAGGAGAAGAGACGTTACCAGGAGAAGAGACGAGAACAGGAGAAGAGACCAGGAGAAGAGACGAGACCAGGAGAAGAGGCGAGACCAGGAGAAGAGAAGAGACCAGGAGAAGAGACCAGGAGAAGAGACCAGGAGAAGAGACCAGGAGAAGGGAAGAGACCAGGAGAAGAGACCAGGAGAAGACACCAGGAGAAGAGAAGAGACCAGGAGAAGAGACCAGGAGAAGAGACCAGGAGAAGAGAAAAGACCAGGAGAAGAGACCAGGAGAAGAGACGAGACCAAGAGAAGAGAAGAGAAGAGACCAGGAGAAGAGACGAGACCAGGAGAAGATACGAGACCAGGAGAAGAGACGAGACCAGGAGAAGAGACGAGACCAGGAGAAGAGACCAGGAGAAGAGAAGAGACCAGGAGAAGAGACCAGGAGAAGAGACCAGGAGAAGAGACGAGACCAGGAGAAGAGACCAGGAGAAGAGACGAGACCAGGAGAAGAGACGAGACCAGTAGAAGAGAAGAGACCAGGAGAAGAGACCAGGAGAAGAGACCAGGAGAAGAGACGAGACCAGGAGAAGAGACCAGGAGAAAAGAAGCGACCAGGAGAAGAGACCAGGAGAAGAGACCAGGAGAAGAGACGAGACCAGGAGAAGAGAAGAGACCAGGAGAAGAGACCAGGAGAAGAGACGAGACCAGGAGAAGAGACGAGACCAGGAGAAGAGACGAGAACAGGAGAAGAGACCAGGAGAAGAGGCGAGACCAGGAGAAGAGGCGAGACCAGGAGAAGAGAAGAGACCAGGAGAAGAGAAGAGACCAGGAGAAGAGACCAGGAGAAGAGACCAGGAGAAGGGAAGAGACCAGGAGAAGAGACCAGGAGAAGACACCAGGAGAAGAGAAGAGACCAGGAGAAGAGACCAGGAGAAGAGACCAGGAGAAGAGAAAAGACCAGGAGAAGAGACCAGGAGAAGAGACGAGACCAGGAGAAGAGACGAGACCAGGAGAAGAGACGAGACCAGGAGAAGAGAAGAGACCAGGAGAAGAGACGAGACCAGGAGAAGAGACCAGGAGAAGAGAAGAGACCAGGAGAAGAGACCTGGAGAAGAGACGAGACGAGAACAAGAGAAGAGACCAGGAGAAGAGACCAGGAGAAGAGACGAGACCAGGAGAAGAGACCAGGAGAAGAGACGAGACCAGGAGAAGAGACGAGACCAGTAGAAGAGAAGAGACCAGGAGAAGAGACCAGGAGAAGAGACCAGGAGAAGAGATGAGACAAGAAGAAGAGACGAGACCAGGAGAAGAGAAAGACCAGGAGAAGAGGAGAGACCAGGAGAAGAGACCACGAGAAGAGACCAGGAGAAGAGACCAGGAGAAGGGAAGAGACCAGGAGAAGAGACCAGGAGAAGAGAAGAGACCAGGAGAAGAGACCAGGAGAAGAGAGGAGACCAGGAGTAGAGACGAGACCAGGAGAAGAGACGAGACCAGGAGAAGAGAAGAGACCAGGAGAAGAGACCAGGAGAAGAGACCAGGAGAAGAGACCAGGAGAAGAGAAGAGACCAGGAGAAGAGACCAGGAGAAGAGACCAGGAGAAGAGACGAGACGAGGAGAAGAGACCAGGAGAAGAGACTAGGAGAAGAGACCAGGAGAAGAGAGAAGGAGAAGAGACCAGGAGAAGAGAAGAGACCAGGAGAAGAGACGAGACCAGGAGAAGAGACCAGGAGAAGAGACGAGACAAGGAGAAGAGACCAGCAGAAGAGACGAGACCAGGAGAAGACACCAGGAGAAGAGACGAGATCAGGAGAAGAGACGAGACCAGGAGAAGAGACGAGACCAGGAGACGAGACCAGGAGAAGAGACCAGGAGAAGAGACGACACCAGGAGAAGAGACCAGGAGAAGAGACGAGACCAGGAGAAGAGACCAGGAGAAGAGACGACAACAGGAGAAGAGACCAGGAGAAAAGAAGAGACCGGGAGAAGAGACCAGGAGAAGAGACGAGACCAGGAGAAGAGACGAGACCAGGAGAAGAGACGAGACGAGAAGAAGAGAAGAGACCAGGAGAAGAGAAGAGACCAGGAGAAGAGAAGAGACCAGGAGAAGAGACCAGGAGAAGAGACGAGACCAGGAGAAGAGACGAGACCAGGAGAAGAGACGAGACCAGGAGAAGAGACCAGGAGAATACACCAGGAGAAGAGAAGAGACCAGGAGAAGAGACCAGGAGAAGAGACCAGGAGAAGAGACCAGGAGAAGAGAAGATACCAGGAGAAGAGACGAGATCAGGAGAAGAGACGAGACCAGGAGAAGAGACGAGACCAGGAGAAGAGACCAGGAGAAGAGACGACACCAGGAGAAGAGACCAGGAGAAGAGACGAGACCAGGAGAAGAGACCAGGAGAAAAGAAGCGACCAGGAGAAGAGACCAGGAGAAGAGACCAGGAGAAGAGACGAGACGAGAACAAGAGAAGAGACCAGGAGAAGAGACCAGGAGAAGAGACGAGACCAGGAGAAGAGACCAGGAGAAGAGACGAGACCAGGAGAAGAGACGAGACCAGGAGAAGAGACGAGACCAGGAGAAGAGAAGAGACCAGGAGAAGAGACCAGGAGAAGAGACGAGACCAGGAGAAGAGACGAGAACAGGAGAAGAGACCAGGAGAAGAGACGAGACCAGGAGAAGAGACGAGACCAGGAGAAGACACCAGGAGAAGAGACGAGACCAGGAGAAGAGACCAGGAGAGGAGACCAGGAGAAGAGACCAGGAGAAGAGAAGAGACCAGGAGAAGAGACCAGGAGAAGAGACGAGACCAGGAGAAGAGACGAGACCAGGAGAACAAACGAGACCAGGAGAAGAGACCAGGAGAAAAGAAGCGACCAGGAGAAGAGACCAGGAGAAGAGACCAGGAGAAGAGACGAGACCAGGAGAAGAGAAGAGACCAGGAGAAGAGACGAGACCAGGAGAAGAGACGAGACCAGGAGAAGAGACGAGACCAGGAGAAGAGAAGAGACCAGGAGAAGAGACCAGGAGAAGAGACGAGACCAGGAGAAGAGACGAGACCAGGAGAAGAGACCAGGAGAAGAGACGAGACCAGGAGAAGAGACGAGACCAGGAGAAGAGAAGAGACCAGTAGAAGAGAAGAGACCAGGAGAAAAGACCAGGAGAAGAGACCAGGAGAAGAGACCAGGAGAAGGGAAGAGACCAGGAGAAGAGACCAGGAGAAGACACCAGGAGAAGAGAAGAGACCAGGAGAAGAGACCAGGAGAAGAGACCAGGAGAAGAGACGAGACCAGGAGAAGAGACCAGGAGAAGAGACGAGACCAAGAGAAGAGAAGAGAAGAGACCAGGAGAAGAGACGAGACCAGGAGAAGAGACGAGACCAGGAGAAGAGACGAGACCAGGAGAAGAGACCAGGAGAAGAGACCAGGAGAAGAGACAAGAAGAAGAGAGCAGGAGAAGAGAACAGGAGAAGAGAAGAGACCAGGAGAAGAGACGAGACCAGGAGAAGAGACCAAGAGAAGAGTCCAGGAGAAGAGACCAGGAGAAGACACCAGGAGAAGAGACCAGGAGAAGAGACCAGGAGAAGAGAGCAGGAGAAGAGACCAGGAGAAGAGACGAGACCAGGAGAAGAGACCAGGAGAAGAGAGCAGGAGAAGAGACCAGGAGAAGAGACGAGACCAGGAGAAGAGACGAGACCAGGAGAAGAGACCAGGAGAAGAGAGCAGGAGAAGAGACCAGGAGAAGAGACGAGACCAGGAGAAGAGACGAGACCAGGAGAAGAGACCAGGAGAAGAGAAGAGACCAGGAGAAGAGACCAGGAGAAGAGACCAGGAGAAGAGAAGATACCAGGAGAAGAGACCAGGAGAAGAGAAGATACCAGGAGAAGAGACGAGATCAGGAGAAGAGACGAGACCAGGAGAAGAGACCAGGAGAAGAGACGACAACAGGAGAAGAGACCAGGAGAAAAGAAGAGACCGGGAGAAGAGACCAGGAGAAGAGAAGAGACCAGGAGAAGAGACGAGACCAGGAGAAGAGACGAGACCAGGAGAAGAGACGAGACCAGGAGAAGAGACCAGGAGAATACACCAGGAGAAGAGAAGAGACCAGGAGAAGAGACCAGGAGAAGAGACCAGGAGAAGAGAAGATACCAGGAGAAGAGACGAGACGAGGAGAAGAGACGAGACGAGGAGAAGAGACGAGACGAGGAGAAGAGACGAGACGAGGAGAAGAGACGAGACGAGGAGAAGAGACGAGACCAGGAGAAGAGACGAGACCAGGAGAAGAGACCAGGAGAAAAGAAGCGACCAGGAGAAGAGACCAGGAGAAGAGACCAGGAGAAGAGACGAGACGAGAACAAGAGAAGAGACCAGGAGAAGAGACCAGGAGAAGAGACGAGACCAGGAGAAGAGACCAGGAGAAGAGACGAGACCAGGAGAAGAGACGAGACCAGGAGAAGAGACGAGACCAGGAGAAGAGAACAGACCAGGAGAAGAGACCAGGAGAAGAGACGAGACCAGGAGAAGAGACGAGAACAGGAGAAGAGACCAGGAGAAGAGACGAGACCAGGAGAAGAGACGAGACCAGGAGAAGACACCAGGAGAAGAGACGAGAGCAGGAGAAGAGACCAGGAGAGGAGACCAGGAGAAGAGACCAGGAGAAGAGAAGAGACCAGGAGAAGAGACCAGGAGAAGAGACGAGACCAGGAGAAGAGACGAGACCAGGAGAACAAACGAGACCAGGAGAAGAGACCAGGAGAAAAGAAGCGACCAGGAGAAGAGACCAGGAGAAGAGACCAGGAGAAGAGACGAGGCCAGGAGAAGAGAAGAGACCAGGAGAAGAGACGAGACCAGGAGAAGAGACGAGACCAGGAGAAGAGACGAGACCAGGAGAAGAGAAGAGACCAGGAGAAGAGAAGAGACCAGGAGAAGAGACCAGGAGAAGAGACGAGACCAGGAGAAGAGACGAGAACAGGAGAAGAGACCAGGAGAAGAGACGAGACCAGGAGAAGAGACGAGACCAGGAGAAGAGAAGAGACCAGTAGAAGAGAAGAGACCAGGAGAAGAGACCAGGAGAAGAGACCAGGAGAAGAGACCAGGAGAAGGGAAGAGACCAGGAGAAGAGACCAGGAGAAGACACCAGGAGAAGAGAAGAGACCAGGAGAAGAGACCAGGAGAAGAGACCAGGAGAAGAGACGAGACCAGGAGAAGAGACCAGGAGAAGAGACGAGACCAAGAGAAGAGAAGAGAAGAGACCAGGAGAAGAGACGAGACCAGGAGAAGAGACGAGACCAGGAGAAGAGACGAGACCAGGAGAAGAGACCAGGAGAAGAGAAGAGACCAGGAGAAGAGACCAGGAGAAGAGACCAGGAGAAGAGACGAGACGAGAACAAGAGAAGAGACCAGGAGAAGAGACCAGGAGAAGAGACGAGACCAGGAGAAGAGACCAGGAGAAGAGACGAGACCAGGAGAAGAGAAGAGACCAGTAGAAGAGAAGAGACCAGGAGAAGAGACCAGGAGAAGAGACCAGGAGAAGAGACGAGACAAGAAGAAGAGACGAGACCAGGAGAAGAGAAAGACCAGGAGAAGAGGAGAGACCAGGAGAAGAGACCAGGAGAAGAGACCAGGAGAAGAGACCAGGAGAAGGGAAGAGACCAGGAGAAGAGACCAGGAGAAGAGAAGAGACCAGGAGAAGAGACTAGGATAAGAGACGAGACGAGGAGAAGAGACGAGAAGAGGAGAAGAGACGAGACCAGGAGAAGAGACGAGACCAGGAGAAGAGACCAGTAGAAAAGAAGCGACCAGGAGAAGAGACCAGGAGAAGAGACCAGGAGAAGAGACGAGACCAGGAGAAGAGAAGACACCAGGAGAAGAGACCAGGAGAAGAGACGAGACCAGGAGAAGAGACGAGACCAGGAGAAGAGACGAGACCAGGAGAAGAGACGAGACTAGGAGAAGAGACCAGGAGAAGAGACCAGGAGAAGAGACCAGGAGAAGAGACCAGGAGAAGAGACGAGACCAGGAGAAGAGACGAGACCAGGAGACGAGACGAGGAGAAGAGACGAGAAGAGGAGAAGAGACGAGACGAGGAGAAGAGACGAGACGAGGAGAAGAGACGAGACGAGGAGAAGAGACGAGACGAGGAGAAGAGACGAGACGAGGAGAATAGACGAGACGAGGAGAGGAGACGAGACGAGGAGAAGAGACGAGACGAGGAGAAGAGACGAGACGAGGAGAAGAGACGAGGAGAAGAGACGAGACCAGGAAAAGAGACGAGAACAGGAGAAGAGACCAGGAGAAGAGACGAGACCAGGAGAAGAGACGTGACCAGGAGAAGAGACCAGGAGAAGAGACCAGGAGAAGAGACCAGGAGAAGGGAAGAGACCAGGAGAAGAGATCAGGAGAAGACACCAGGAGAAGAGAAGCGACCGGGAGAAGAGACAAGGAGAAGAGACCAGGAGACGAGAAAAGACAAGGAGAAGAGACCAGGAGAAGAGACGAGACCAAGAGAAGAGAAGAGACCAGGAGAAGAGAAGAGACCAGGAGAAGAGACGAGACCAGGAGAAGAGACCAGGAGAAGAGACGACACCAGGAGAAGAGACCAGGAGAAGAGACCAGGAGAAGAGACCAGGAGAAGAGACCAGGAGAAGAGAAGAGACCAGGAGAAGAGACCAGGAGAAGAGACCAGGAGAAGAGACTAGACCAGGAGAAGAGACGAGACCAGGAGAAGAGACGAGACCAGGAGAAGAGACGAGACGAGGAGAAGAGACGAGGAGAAGAGACGAGACGAGGAGAAGAGACGAGACCAGGAGAAGAGACAAGACCAGGAGAAGAGATGAGACCAGGAGAAGAGAAGAGACCAGGAGAAGAGACGAGACCAGGAGAAGAGACGAGACCAGGAGAAGAGACGAGACCAGGAGAAGAGACCAGGAGAAGAGACGAGACCAGGAGAAGAGAAGAGACCAGGAGAAGAGACTAGACCAGGAGAAGAGACGAGACTAGGAGAAGAGACCAGGAGAAGAGACCAGGAGAAGAGACCAGGAGAAGAGAAGAGACCAGGAGAAGAGACCAGGAGAAGAGACGAGACCAGGAGAAGAGACGAGGAGAAGAGACGAGACGAGGAGAAGAGACGAGACGAGGAGAGGAGACGAGACGAGGAGAAGAGACGAGACGAGGAGAAGAGACGAGACGAGGAGAGGAGACGAGATGAGGAGAAGAGACGAGACGAGGAGAAGAGACCAGGAGAAGAGACGAGGAGAAGAGACGAGGAGAAGAGACCAGGAGACGAGACGAGACGAGGAGAAGTGACGAGACGAGGAGAAGAGACGAGACGAGGAGAGGAGACCAGGAGAAGAGACGAGGAGAAGAGACGAGGAGAAGAGACCAGGAGACGAGACGAGACCAGGAGAAGAGACGAGACCAGGAGAAGAGACGAGACCAGGAGAAGAGAAGAGACCAGGAGAAGAGACCAGGAGAAGAGACGAGACCAGGAGAAGAGACCAGGAGAAGAGACCAGGAGAAGAGACAAGAAGAAGAGAGCAGGAGAAGAGAACAGGAGAAGAGAAGAGACCAGGAGAAGAGACGAGACCAGGAGAAGAGACCAAGAGAAGAGACCAGGAGAAGAGACCAGGAGAAGAGACCAGGAGAAGAGAGCAGGAGAAGAGAGCAGGAGAAGAGACCAGGAGAAGAGACGAGACCAGGAGAAGAGACCAGGAGAAGAGAGCAGGAGAAGAGACGAGAACAGGAGAAGACACCAGGAGAAGAGACGAGATCAGGAGAAGAGACGAGACCAGGAGAAAAGACGAGACCAGGAGAAGAAACCAGACTAGGAGAAGAATCCAGGAGAAGAGACCTGGAGAAGAGACGAGACCAGGAGAAGAGACCAGGAGAAGAGACGAGACCAGGAGAAGAGACGAGACCAGGAGAAGAGACGAGACGAGAAGAAGAGAAGAGACCAGGGGAAGAGAAGAGACCAGGAGAAGGGAAGAGACCAGGAGAAGAGACCAGGAGAAGAGATGAGACCAGGGGAAGAGACGAGACCAGGAGAAGAGACGATACCAGTAGAAGAGAGCAGGAGAATACAACAGGAGAAGAGAAGAGACCAGGAGAAGAGACCAGGAGAAGAGACCAGGAGAAGAGAAGATACCAGGAGAAGAGACCAGGAGAAGAGACGAGACGAGGAGAAGAGACGAGACGAGGAGAAGAGACGAGACGAGGAGAAGAGACGAGATCAGGAGAAGAGACGAGACCAGGAGAAGAGACGAGACCAGGAGAAGAGACGAGACCAGGAGAAGAGACCAGGAGAAAAGAAGCGACCAGGAGAAGAGACCAGGAGAAGAGACCAGGAGAAGAGACGAGACCAGGAGAAGAGAAGAGACCACGAGAAGAGACCAGGAGAAGAGGCGAGACCAGGAGAAGAGACGAGAACAGGAGAAGAGACCAGGAGAAGAGACGAGACCAGGAGAAGAGAAGAGACCAGGAGAAGGGAAGAGACCAGGAGAAGAGACCAGGAGAAGACACCAGGAGAAGAGAAGAGACCAGGAGAAGAGACCAGGAGAAGAGACCAGGAGAAGAGAAAAGACCAGGAAAAGAGACCAGTAGAAGACACGAGACCAAGAGAAGAGAAGAGACGAGACCAGGAGAAGAGACGAGACCAGGAGAAGAGACCAGGAGAAGAGACGAGACCAGGAGATGAGACGAGACCAGGAGAAGAGACGAGACCAGGAGAAGAGACGAGACCAGGAGAAGAGACGAGACCAGGAGAAGAGACCAGGAGAAGAGACGAGACCAGGAGAAGAGAAGAGACTAGGAGAAGAGACTAGACCAGGAGAAGAGACGAGACTAGGAGAAGAGACCAGGAGAAGAGACCAGGAGAAGAGACCAGGAGAAGAGAAGAGACCAGGAGAAGAGACCAGGAGAAGAGACGAGACCAGGAGAAGAGACGAGACCAGGAGAAGAGACGAGGAGAAGAGACGAGACGAGGAGAAGAGACGAGACGAGGAGAGGAGACGAGACGAGGAGAAGAGACGAGACGAGGAGAAGAGACGAGACGAGGAGAGGAGACGAAATGAGGAGAAGAGACGAGACGAGGAGAAGAGACCAGGAGAAGAGACGAGGAGAAGAGACCAGGAGAAGAGACCAGGAGACGAGACGCGACCAGGAGAAGAGACGAGACCAGGAGAAGAGACGAGACCGGGAGAAGAGAAGAGACCAGGAGAAGAGACCAGGAGAAGAGACGAGACCAGGAGAAGAGACCAGGAGAAGAGACCAGGAGAAGAGACAAGAAGAAGAGAGCAGGAGAAGAGAACAGGAGAAGAGAAGAGACCAGGAGAAGAGACGAGACCAGGAGAAGAGACAAGAGAAGAGACCAGGAGAAGAGACCAGGAGAAGACACCAGGAGAAGAGACCAGGAGAAGAGACCAGGAGAAGAGAGCAGGAGAAGAGACCAGGAGAAGAGACGAGACCAGGAGAAGAGACCAGGAGAAGAGAGCAGGAGAAGAGACCAGGAGAAGAGACGAGACCAGGAGAAGAGACGAGACCAGGAGAAGAGACCAGGAGAAGAGACCAGGAGAAGAGACCAGGAGAAGAGAAGATACCAGGAGAAGAGACCAGGAGAAGAGAAGATACCAGGAGAAGAGACGAGATCAGGAGAAGAGACGAGACCAGGAGAAGAGACCAGGAGAAGAGACGACAACAGGAGAAGAGACCAGGAGAAAAGAAGAGACCGGGAGAAGAGACCAGGAGAAGAGAAGAGACCAGGAGAAGAGACGAGACCAGTAGAAGAGACGAGACCAGGAGAAGAGACGAGACCACGAGAAGAGACCAGGAGAATACACCAGGAGAAGAGAAGAGACCAGGAGAAGAGACCAGGAGAAGAGACCAGGAGAAGAGAAGATACCAGGAGAAGAGACGAGACGAGGAGAAGAGACGAGACGAGGAGAAGAGACGAGACGAGGAGAAGAGACGAGACGAGGAGAAGAGACGAGACCAGGAGAAGAGACGAGACCAGGAGAAGAGACGAGACCAGGAGAAGAGACCAGGAGAAAAGAAGCGACCAGGAGAAGAGACCAGGAGAAGAGACCAGGAGAAGAGACGAGACGAGAACAAGAGAAGAGACCAGGAGAAGAGACCAGGAGAAGAGACGAGACCAGGAGAAGAGACCAGGAGAAGAGACGAGACCAGGAGAAGAGACGAGACCAGGAGAAGAGACGAGACCAGGAGAAGAGAAGAGACCAGGAGAAGAGACCAGGAGAAGAGACGAGACCAGGAGAAGAGACGAGAACAGGAGAAGAGACCAGGAGAAGAGACGAGACCAGGAGAAGAGACGAGACCAGGAGAAGACACCAGGAGAAGAGACGAGACCAGGAGAAGAGACCAGGAGAGGAGACCAGGAGAAGAGACCAGGAGAAGAGAAGAGACCAGGAGAAGAGACCAGGAGAAGAGACGAGACCAGGAGAAGAGACGAGACCAGGAGAACAAACGAGACCAGGAGAAGAGACCAGGAGAAAAGAAGCGACCAGGAGAAGAGACCAGGAGAAGAGACCAGGAGAAGAGACGAGACCAGGAGAAGAGAAGAGACCAGGAGAAGAGACGAGACCAGGAGAAGAGACGAGACCAGGAGAAGAGACGAGACCAGGAGAAGAGACGAGACCAGGAGAAGAGAAGAGACCAGGAGAAGAGAAGAGACCAGGAGAAGAGAAGAGACCAGGAGAAGAGACCAGGAGAAGAGACGAGACCAGGAGAAGAGACGAGAACAGGAGAAGAGACCAGGAGAAGAGACGAGACCAGGAGAAGAGACGAGACCAGGAGAAGAGAAGAGACCAGTAGAAGAGAAGAGACCAGGAGAAGAGACCAGGAGAAGAGACCAGGAGAAGAGACCAGGAGAAGGGAAGAGACCAGGAGAAGAGACCAGGAGAAGACACCAGGAGAAGAGAAGAGACCAGGAGAAGAGACCAGAAGAAGAGACCAGGAGAAGAGACGAGACCAGGAGAAGAGACCAGGAGAAGAGACGAGACCAAGAGAAGAGAAGAGAAGAGACCAGGAGAAGAGACGAGACCAGGAGAAGAGACGAGACCAGGAGAAGAGACGAGACCAGGAGAAGAGACCAGGAGAAGAGAAGAGACCAGGAGAAGAGACCAGGAGAAGAGACCAGGAGAAGAGACGAGACGAGAACAAGAGAAGAGACCAGGAGAAGAGACCAGGAGAAGAGACGAGACCAGGAGAAGAGACCAGGAGAAGAGACGAGACCAGGAGAAGAGAAGAGACCAGTAAGAAGAGAAGAGACCAGGAGAAGAGACCAGGAGAAGAGACCAGGAGAAGAGACGAGACAAGAAGAAGAGACGAGACCAGGAGAAGAGAAAGACCAGGAGAAGAGGAGAGACCAGGAGAAGAGACCAGGAGAAGAGACCAGGAGAAGAGACCAGGAGAAGGGAAGAGACCAGGAGAAGAGACCAGGAGAAGAGAAGAGACCAGAGAAGAGACTAGGATAAGAGACGAGACGAGGAGAAGAGACGAGAAGAGGAGAAGAGACGAGACCAGGAGAAGAGACGAGACCAGGAGAAGAGACCAGTAGAAAAGAAGCGACCAGGAGAAGAGACCAGGAGAAGAGACCAGGAGAAGAGACGAGACCAGGAGAAGAGAAGACACCAGGAGAAGAGACCAGGAGAAGAGACGAGACCAGGAGAAGAGACGAGACCAGGAGAAGAGATGATACCAGGAGAAGAGAAGAGACCAGGAGAAGAGACCAGGAGAAGAGAAGAGACCAGGAGAAGAGACCAGGAGAAGAGACGAGACCAGGAGAAGAGACCAGGAGAAGAGATGAGACCACGAGAAGAGAAGAGACCAGAGAAGAGACGAGACCAGGAGAAGAGACGAGACTAGGAGAAGAGACCAGGAGAAGAGACAAGACCAGGAGAAGAGACGAGACCAGGAGAAGAGACCAGGAGAAGAGACAAGACCAGGAGAAGAGACGAGACCAGGAGAAGAGACGAGAGGAGACGAGACGAGGAGAAGAGACGAGACGAGGAGAAGAGACGAGACGAGGAGAAGAGACGAGACGAGGAGAAGAGACGAGACGAGGAGAGGAGACGAGACGAGGAGAAGAGACGAGACGAGGAGAGGAGACGAGACGAGGAGAAGAGACGAGACGAGGAGAAGAGACGAGGAGGAAGATACGAGGAGAAGAGACCAGGAGAAGAGACCAGGAGACGAGACGAGACCAGGAGACGAGACGAGACCAGGAGACGAGACGAGACCAGAAGAAGAGACGAGACCAGGAGAAGAGACGAGACCAGGAGAAGAGACGAGACCAGGAGAAGAGAAGAGACCAGGAGAAGAGACCAGGAGAAGAGACGAGACCAGGAGAAGAGACGAGACCAGGAGAAGAGACCAGGTTGAAGAGACGAGACCAGGAGAAGAGACGAGACCAGGAGAAGAGACGAGACCAGGAGAAGAGACCAGGAGAAGAGAAGAGACCAGGAGGAGAGACAGGAGAAGAGACCAGGAGAAGAGACGAGACCAGGAGAAGAGAAGAGACGAGGAGAGGAGTAGAGACTAGGAGAAGAGACCAGGAGAAGAGAAGAGATCAGGAGAAGAGAAGAGACCAGGAGAAGAGAAGAGACCAGGAGAAGAGACCAGGAGAAGAGAGGAGACCAGGAGAAGAGACCAGGAGAAGAGGAGAGACCAGGAGAAGAGAGAGAAGAGAAGAGAAGAGAAGAGAAGAGAAGAGAAGAGAAGAGAAGAGAAGAGAAGAGAAGAGAAGAGAAGAGAAGAGAAAGAGAAGAGAAGAGAAGAGAAGAGAAGAGAAGAGAGAGAAGAGAAGAGAGAGAGAGAAGAGAAGAGAAGAGAAGAGAAGAGAAGAGAGAGAAGAGAGAAGAGAGAGAAGAGAACAGGAGAAGAGAAGAGACCAGGAGAAGAGACCAGGAAGAGAAGAAGAGACCAGGAGAAGAGACCAGGAGAAGAGAAGACCAGGAAAAGAGAGAGACAGGAGAAGAGACCAGGAGAAGAGAAGAGACCAGGAGAAGAGAAGAGACCAGGAGAAGAGAACAGACGAGGAGACGAGACCAGGAGAAGAGAAGAGACCAGGAGATGAGAAGAGACCAGGAGAAGAGAAGAGACGAGGAGAGGAGAAGAGACCAGGAGAAGAGACCAGGAGAAGAGAAGAGACCAGGAGAAGAGACCAGGAGAAGAGACCAGGAGAAGAGAAGAGACCAGGAGAAGAGACCAGAGAAGAGACCAGGAGAAGAGAAGAGACCAGGAGAAGAGAAGAGAACCAGGAGAAGAGAAGAGACCAGGACAAAAGAAGAGACCAGGACAAGAAACCAGGACAAGAGACCAGAGAAGAGAAGAGACCAGGAGAAGAGACCAGGAGAAGAGACGAGACCAGGAGAAGAGACGAGACCAGGAGAAGAGAAGAGACCAGTAGAAGAGAAGAGACCAGGAGAAGAGACCAGGAGAAGAGACGAGACAAGAAGAAGAGACGAGACCAGGAGAAGAGAAAGACCAGGAGAAGAGGAGAGACCAGGAGAAGAGACCAGGAGAAGAGACCAGGAGAAGAGACCAGGAGAAGGGAAGAGACCAGGAGAAGAGACCAGGAGAAGAGAAGAGACCAGGAGAAGAGACTAGGATAAGAGACGAGACGAGGAGAAGAGACGAGAAGAGGAGAAGAGACGAGACCAGGAGAAGAGACGAGACCAGGAGAAGAGACCAGTAGAAAAGAAGCGACCAGGAGAAGAGACCAGGAGAAGAGACCAGAGAAGAGACGAGACCAGGAGAGAGAAGACACCAGGAGAAGAGACCAGGAGAAGAGACGAGACCAGGAGAAGAGACGAGACCAGGAGAAGAGACGATACCAGGAGAAGAGAAGAGACCAGGAGAAGAGACCAGGAGAAGAGACGAGACCAGGAGAAGAGACGAGACCAGGAGAAGAGACGATACCAGGGAGAAGAGACGAGACCAGGAGAAGAGACGAGACCAGGAGAAGAGACGAGGAGAAGAGACTAGACGAGGAGAAGAGACGAGACGAGGAGAAGAGACGAGACGAGGAGAAGAGACGAGACCAGGAGAAGAGAAGAGACCAGGAGAAGAGACCAGGAGAAGAGACGAGACCAGGAGAAGAGACCAGGAGAAGAGATGAGACCACGAGAAGAGAAGAGACCAGGAGAAGAGACGAGACCAGGAGAAGAGACGAGACTAGGAGAAGAGACCAGAGAAGAGACAAGACCAGGAGAAGAGACGAGACCAGGAGAAGAGACAAGGAGAAGAGACAAGACCAGGAGAAGAGACAGACAGAGAAGAGACAGAGAGAGAGAACGAGACGAGAGAGACGAGACGAGGAGAAGAGACGAGACGAGGAGAAGAGACGAGACGAGGAGAAGAGACGAGACGAGGAGAAGAGACGAGACGAGGAGAGGAGACGAGACGAGGAGAAGAGACGAGACGTGGAGAGGAGACGAGACGAGGAGAAGAGACGAGACGAGAGAAGAGACGAGGAGAAGATACGAGGAGAAGAGACCAGGAGAAGAGACCAGGAGACGAGACGAGACCAGGAGACGAGACGAGACCAGGAGACGAGGACGAGACCAGAAGAAGAGACGAGACCAGGAGAAGAGACGAGACCAGGAGAAGAGACGAGACCGAGGAGAAGAGAAGAGACCAGGAGAAAGAGACCAGAGAAGAGAAGACGAGACCAGGAGAAGACAGACCAGGAGAAGAGACCAGGTGTGAAGAGACGAGACCAGGAGAAGAGACGAGACCAGGAGAAGAGACGAGACCAGGAGAAGAGACCAGGAGAAGAGAAGAGACCAGGAGGAGAGACCAGAGAAGAGACCAGGAGAAGAAGAGACGAGAGAGACCAGGAGAAGAGAAGAGACGAGGAGAGGAGTAGAGAATAGAGAAGAGACCAGGAGAGAGAAGAGATCAGGAGAAAGAAGAGACCAGGAGAAGAGAAGAGGACCAGGAGAAGAGACCAGGAGAAGAGAGGAGACGAGGAGAAGAGAGGAGACCAGGAGAGACCAGGAGAGAGAGAGAGAGGAGAAAGAGAGAGAGAGAAGAGAAGAGAAGAGAAGAGAAGAGAAGAGAAGAGAAGAGAAGAGAAGAGAAGAGAAGAGAAGAGAAGAAGAGAAGATGAGAAGAGAGAGAAGAGAAGAGAAGAAGAAGAGAAGAGAAGAGAAGAGAAGAGAAGAGAAGAGAGAAAGAGAAGAGAAGAGAAGAAGAGAAGAGAAGAGAAGAGAAGAGAAGAGAAGAGAAGAGAATGAGAAGAGAAGAGAAGAGAGAAAGACCAGAGAAGAGACCAGGAGAAGAGAGAAGAAGAGAAGAGAAAGGAAAGAGAAGAGAAGAGAAGAGAAGAGAAGAGAACAGAGAAGAAGAGACCAGGAGAAGAGAAGAGACCAGAGAGAAGAGACAGAGAGGAGACAGAGAAGAGAAGAGAAGAGAAAGGAAGAGAAGAGACCGAGAGAGAAGAGACGAGAGAGAGAGACCAGAGAAGAGACCAGGAGAAGAGAAGAGACCAGAGAAGAGACAGAGAAGAGACCAGAAGAGAAGAGGAAGGACGAGAAGACCAAGAGAGAAGAGACCAGGAGATGAGAAGAGACCAGGAGAAGAGAAGAGACGAGGAGAGAGACCAGGAGAAGAGACCAGGAGAAGAGACCAGAGACAGAGAAGAGACCAGGAAAGAGAGAGACCAGGAGAGAAGAGACCAGGAGAAGAGAAGAGACCAGAGAGAAGAGACCAGGAGAGAGAGACCAGGAGAAGAGAAGAGACCAGGAGAAGAGAAGAGACCAGGAGAAGAGAAGAGACCAGGAGAGAGAGACCAGGAGAAGAGAAGAGGACCAGGAGAAGAAGACCAGGACAAGGAGACCAGGAGAAGAGAAGAGACCAGAGAGAGAGACCAGGAGAAGAGCCAGAGAGAGAGACAGAGACCAGGAGAAGGACAGAAGAGACCAGGAGAAGAGAAGAGACAGGAGAAGAGAGACCAGGAGAAAAGAAGAGACCAGGAGAAAGAGAAGAGACCAGAGAAGAGAAGAGACCAGAGAACGAGACCAGGAGAAGAGAAGAGACCAGGAGAGAGAGAGACCAGGAGAAGAGAAGAGACCAGGAGAGAGAAGAGAAGAGAAGAGACCAGGAGAAGAGAGCCAGGAGAAGAGAGACCAGGAGAGAGAGAGAACCAGGAGAAGAGGACCAGAGAAGAGAAGAGACCAGGAGAGAGACCAGGAGAAGAGAGAGACCAGGAGAAGAAGAGACCAGGAGAAGACCAGGAGAGAGACCAGGAGAAGAGACCAGAGAGAAGAGACCAGGAGAGAGACCAGGAGAAGAGAAGAGACCAGGAGAAGAGACAGGAGAAGAGAAGAGACCAGGAGAAGAGACCGGAGAAGAGAGCGACCAGAGAAGAGAGACCAGGAAGAGAAGAGGACCAGGAGAGAGAGACCAGGAGAAGAGAAGAGACCAGGAGAAGAGACCAGGAGAAGAGACGAGACAGGAGAAGAGACGAGACCAGGAGAAGAGAAGAGACCAGGAGAAGAGAAGAGACCAGGAGAAGAGAAGAGACAGGAGACGAGGCCAGAGAAGAGAAGAGACCAGGAGAAGAGAAGAGACCAGGAGAAGAGACCAGGAGAGAGACGAGACCAGGAGAAGAGACCAGCAGAAGAGACGAGACCAGGAGACGAGACGAGACCAGGAGACGAGACGAGACCAGGAGACAGAGAAGAGACAGGAAGAAGAGACGAGACCAGGAGAAGAGACGAGACCAGGAG